>NC_140580.1:1115652107-1116252107 GCF_964204655.1 Triturus cristatus
TGAGTTACACCCACTTCATTGATGATGCAGATGTAATACGGGCCTGGCTGCCAAGTGCTTCCATGTTACTTGTGACACCTTTCTCCAGTCCTGGCTTTTTACCGAACAGCACTTTCTATGCGGCGCCTCCATTTTTTAATGGGAAAAGCAAAACTAAAAGTTCCAGAATGCAAAGTGCTATAAGTACGATACAACAAAAAAACACAGGTCGGGCTAAAGGTGTCGTGCGTGACAGGCCGCCACCGGGGAGGTTTGAAGAATATCACATGCTTTTCCTAACCAAACGTATTCCAGAGTCAGTGGGCTGTAACTCATTAAAGGAGATCACGCTATTGCTTGACCATCATGTTATGCTATTAATACCCTCATTTTTAAGGGTGCTGCAATTAACCATTAAAGGGTACATTTTTAAAGACACATTTCAAACATTATAGCTTTTTACTTTTTAACAAACTTGGCTACATTTGTGCATTGTTTTGCCTGCTTTCTCTTGGTGTAGGCGCTCGGGATGTCAGTGGGGCTTTTTGTTTCTCCAGAAGTGAAGCTGGGGTCAAGGGGCGCAGCCGCAAAGCCATGTGCGCGCGCCCACCGCCATTACCTCCTCGTTAGTCTTCCTCGCCACATGACTAACAAAGTGAGCTTCAGCTCCACAACAGAACCCTCCAAAGCAAAAGTCAGCATCCCATGCCTCCCATCCCTTCCCAATATGGCCGACCCAGTACACCCATGACCTCTATAAGAGGCGGGCCGGCCAACCCATCAGCCTGTTTTTTTTGTTCTGCACTCTCTCCAGAGTGCATCAGGTGAGTGGTGCCTGCTGTAGCAGGTACGTGGGTCTCAGGTTGGAGGTCCTGCTCTAGCGGACCCTAGGGGCTTGGACTCTGTTTGTTTCCCTCTGCTGTTGGCCCCTGGTATGGAGGTTGGATTTGTGTTTCCTTTACTTCCTCCATTTGCCGGTTTGGCTCTGCTTTAGCGAGCCGTGGGTTTTTCAGGGGGGGCGGGGATGCGTGGGGGCGGTTGTTTACATGCCCCTTTCTGTGTTTCCCTGGGCTTCGTGCCTTCTGTACTCGCCTGTGACAGCCCCTTATGCGGGCGAACCCTTTGTGCTTTTTTCAGGTATCCGCCGCCCGCCTTTCCTTGAGGTGCGGGCGGCGACTGTAAGGCGTTGTCCGTGCCTCCCCCGGGTCTCTAGGTCGGGCGGGGGGTTCTCGTGACTGATTTCGGCCGTGCCGCGATTTGCGGCGTGCGCCTCCCGCTTCGGCGCGGGAGGCGGCTCTGCAAGTCGAGAGGGGCTAGGGTCTGAGTTGCAGCTGCGGAGTAAGATAGTTTGACTCCGATGGTTCTCTCTCGGGTTATATTTTCTACTGCGGCTAAACACCCAACTTTAAACTGTGTTTTTTTTTTTTTAAAACACTGCGTGGCGGGTGGGGGCTAGGGGACCTGGCTTGCTGTATTTCGAGGCTCTCAGGGTTCGAGTGTTTGACCTTCCTCCCTTGATCAGTGCAGGTCCCCCATGAGTTTCCACTCTCACATAGCGGTTCTTGGTGGTATGTGCTCTGCCCCGGCCCGTCTCCGTTGCGGTTGCTGCCTGCTGCCTGGCGGTGATTCCCTGCGCTTTCCCCGCTTCCCTAAGGGGTTCCCTGGGTTTCGCTGCAATTGCGCGCGTCCGTTCTCCCGTTTACCGGTCTCCCCCCACTTACCTTCGGGTGCAGGTGGTGCATCCCTCGGTTGGCCGATCCTACCAGGGTCGGCTCGGGAGTTTCGCGGGTTTCTTTACTTCGTGGCTCTGTTGATTGGGGCTTCTCCTCCTGGTTTCCGGCTCTGAGGGGCGGGGCCTGGCTCCCGCGACTTCGGTCTCTGTGCGCGCTTGGTCCTCGGGTAGGTGTAGTGCCTCTCTTGTTTGCACTGCTGTTCTCTGCTGGTATTTTGCGTGTTGGGACCTCCTTGTCTGCATGTATGCGCCACTTTTGTGTCCGCTTTTGTTTTCTCCTGTCTTTCCAGGGTTTCCGGACCTGGGCCTCGCTCTCTTCTTGAAAGGTGGATGTCGCTCTGTCCTCATGGATGCTGTTTGTCTCCTACTTTGTGGATTACCAGCATGCGTTGGTCGTCCTTGTCGCTGTGTGCCTCGGTTCGCCTGTCGGCTCCGTCTCTCCTGAGTGCGTCAGGTTCGTGGTGCCTGCTGTTGCGGGTGCGTGGGTCTCGGGTTGGAGGTCCTGCTCTAGCGGACCCTTGGGGCTTGGACCTTGTTTGTTTCCCCTGCTTGTTGCCCCCGGTTTATGTGGCGGTTCCTTCCTTGGTGCCGGTGGGGCTCTGCTTTAGCGAGCCGTGGGTTTTCAGGGTGGGGGGGGGGTTGCGTGGGGGCCGGTCTCTCCGGTCCCCTTCTTCCCTGGACCCGGTGCCGGGTCCCCGCGTCTATTGTTTGCCTTCGCCGCCCGCCTTTCTTTGTGTGCGTGCGGGCGGCGGGGATTAGTTTCCCCTGGCCCCTGCGCGGGGTTTTCTCGCGACCATCTTGACCAGGTGCTATACCTCTATGGTAGGTCTTGTGCCTGTGGTTGTAATGGTTCTCACAGGTGGTGGGTTCGTGTCCCGCTGCCTCTGTCTTAAACCAGGAGCTTTAGCTCAACCAGGAGCTGTAGCTCATTGGTAAGTCTTGTGCTTCTGGTTATCAAGGCTCTCACAGGACAAGGGTTCGAGTCCCGCAAACGCTGTCAAAGTGATTTTATGTGGCAGCGCCTCCCATTTGGCTCCTCGAGTCCCTGGGTTCTCTTCTTGTCGCGTTGGTCCTGCAGCCGTTCCTCCCTGTAGTCCCTGCTCTCGTGTTTTCTCGGGTGCAAGCTGGTTGGTTCCTGGTTGGCGGGCCACCTGACTGTAGTTGCTCAGTTGAGAGTGCTCGCTTCGGCAGCACGTTTCTTATTTTGGTTCAATGCAGAGGTTTAGCATGGCCCTGGCGCGAGGTGTCATGCACCTCCGCGATGCGTTCCCTATGTTTATGTGCGTTGTCTGCAGGTCCCTGGTTCGGTCCCTGGTGCTTTCTGGGGTTTCGGCACAGTTTCTTCTTCTGCCTGTTCGCCGGGGGGACCCGTTCCCGGGTTTCGCCTTCCTTCCTGGGTTCCCCTGTACCTGCCGGCCCCCCGCTGTTGACCTTGGTCTGTAGTGGCCTTCGGGGTTTTAGGGTGCTGTGACCGCCGGCTTGACTGCTGGGACTCTGTTTGCCTGTTCTGCTCCGGTTGTTGCCGGTTGGCTTGCCTTCCTCGGGCTGCTGCGGTGGTGTTCCATCCTACTCCTGCTCTTTGACTTGGTGCGCGTCCCTTGCACCTTCCTCCTCTTTTTTGCGTGTTCACTTCTCCTGAGTCATTCCATGGGCTCTGGTATGGGTGTTTTTTTACGCTGGTGTGGTGTGGGGTGTTTTGGTGTCCGGTGGTTTTGGATCCTGTTCCCTTGTGCCGGCCCTATCCGTACGTTACTTGCCACACTGCTGTGTTGCTCGTCGCCTTGTAACTGGGCTATTGCTTGCTTGTTCTTCCCGTCGCCTCTAGTGCCTGGAGTACCTGGCAGGTGCTTGTTTGCACTTTGCAGCTGTGGTTTCTTGTCCTTGCTGCTTGCTTCCTTGTAGGGGGTGATTGACCTGAGTAGTTCCATTGGGCTCTTCCGCACATATTTTTGTTCTGCCAGGTTGGTTGTTCCGTTTTTGGCGGTGTGTTGTCGGCCTTCTGTTGGCCGTTTTCCTGGCTTGGTTTTGCCCCTGCCTCGCGGGGGCTTCTTGGGGCTCTTGCCTCGGTCATTCTCTGCCGGGGTCCCTGGGCTGTTTCGCGCCTGGGCATGTTGGTTCGGCCGGGATCCTTCTCCTGTTGATGGGGCTCACCTGGGCTGATGGTTTTCCCGGTTCTCTTTCCCGTTGGGGCTCGACGCTCCCTGTGCGGATTGGCTCCTGTTCTTCTTTGCCCCTGGTGTGCTCGCTTCAGGCGGCTCATCTCCTAACGTTGTGTCACTTCTGTATGGTTTGGTGTGGCCCCTGCGCACTTACTTATTTCGGTATTCACAGAAGTTAGGAGTCCTAACTTTAGGACTCCTAAATGCTTTCTGTGAATACCGAAAGTCTTAAAGTTAAGATTTTTCTCAGTTTAGGAGTAGTAAAGTTAGGACTCCTAACTTTACTACTCCTAAACTGAGAAAAATCCTAACTTTAAGACTTTCGGTATTCACAGAAGGCATTTAGGAGTCCTAAATTTAGGAGTCCTAACTTCTGTGAATTCCGAAATGAGTGAATGCCTTCTATGAATACCAAAATGAGTAAGTGCCTTCTGTGAATACCAAAATGGTGGTAAGTTTAGGATTTTGTCTTAAGTTAGTTCTGTGAATCGGGCCCTGTGTACCTTAGTACATGCACTTAGACCTGGAACTACACACATATGGTACACGTGGAATGTGGCTTTTATTGCGCAAGAGTGTTTGATACACATGGACAGAATCTTCAGGGACCTTAGGACATATTGTATGGTGTTGCGAGCCTCTGCCCGAGATGTGTTGCCAGATCTACAGGGTGCAATATTTTTAAGACATCCTGCATGGACTCTGCCGCAGTTACTGATGGACCTCATGGACGCACAAAGACTCATTAATAGCAATAATGCACACTGCCCAGCTCTTGCCTCTAGCGTGACATCGACGTTTGCGAATCCAGCCCTCACTTGCTTCTCTTGCAGGTCAGCAGTTCTGAATCAATGCACGCTTTGTAGTCAGGGAATGTGCACAACAGTGGGAATGAGGCTATAGCAAACTGGTGGCCTAGATTGTCCTCTTCAGAGAGAAATGGAAATTCGGCTACCCTCTGCCAGTGCCACTCAAGTCCCAAAACATCCTTAAATTCAGACACCTGAACCCATTGAATGAAGGCTCAACAGCCGCACAACTGGAACATGGCAAGGACAGTTGGCACTTCAGCAGCAAAATACAATTTTGCTGCTGGAGTGCTCCACAGTCACTAATTATTATGTGTTTTTCCTGTAATTTTATATCCAGTGAGAGATTACCGAACAGCTGTTTTATGATTGATCCGTAGTGTAAGGAAATACCTCTTCTTGCAAGTTCACCCCAAAAGTTTTGCACTAATGCTGCTGTTTTTTTTACTCTGAGAGCGCACTGAGGCCTGCTACCCAGACCTCAGTGCCCGTGTACTAACCCATTACAAAATGTATGCTGAATTGGCTACCCCCAATTGGCAGAAGCTTATTCACTTATAAGTCCTTAGTATATGGTACCAAGGGTACCTAGGGAATGTGAGACCGAGTGTCCCCCAGGGCCATAGCACTGGTTGTGCCACCCTGTGGGTAACAAACTACAATATGGCTCCCTGCCTGCCACGGCAGTCTGGAAATACCGTTTTAGAACTGCTAGTTCGACTTTGCCACTTAAACTAATGGCAAAGTCCCCACTTCCCTTGACAATATATATGTCTCCCCCAAGGAAGGACCATGTAGCCCTAAGGCAGGGTACTTCAAGGTATCAAATTAAACTCAGCATTAAACCCTACTTAATGCCCAAATCAAATTTAATGTCACTTTTAAAGAAAGGCATCTTTTAGAAAGTTGCATCTGTTGTCCAAGTTGTCCAGGGGCCTCGTGTAGTTGCCGGCCACCAGACAGCCTTCTGCCCCTCCTGGGGAGTCGTGCGACTCCCAGGCTCAGAAACAATAGTAGCCTACTATAGAAGAAGGTGTTACCTCCCCTTGGAGGAAGCCACTCAAGGTGTTGGTCCAGAAGGCAAGCTTCAAAGGCAAAGCTGTCTCTGGTGGGCAAATGTTGATCACACCCCTGAAGAGCTGCCCTTTGTTGAGGTAGCCATGCTGGTGCTGAGAACAGAGAGGGGAGACCAGTGCCTAAATCGGTTTTCCAGTGGGTGTGTAGCCCACAGGTAGCTACACCTCTAGGGTGGGCTACCAAGCTCTTAACATCCAAGGAAGGTTTCAGACATCTTGAGAGTGGGCAGAATAGTGACCTCTGGGACTGCTAGACTCCCCAAATAGCCGTAAGTCATCACAGGCCTGGCGGGATCCTTGTAGCCCATTGGCTAGTGACTGCATCGTCCCCCCAGGGCAATTCTGGGCATAAATATGGCACCCCGGCCCCCTGAACTTCTGATCACGACAGAACTGGAGAAAGGACCAAAGATGAACTGCCCTGCTGACCCCTGGACCTGCCAAGAGAGGCTGCACCGTCTGCTGGACTGCACCTGCCATACATTGGGCTAGCAAAGAGAGGAATATGCCTGTGACTCCTGGCTCGTGGAAAAGTTGCTCCTGGCCCCAGACCAAAGAAGTGACTCCAAGGGTCAGTTGGCTGACTCCTGCAACTAGCACCAAGGCCATCAAAGCTGAAGAAGCCCACTCCAGCAAGTGACAACCCAAAATACCAATCCTCAATGGCCAAAAGTAGTACCTGAGTCTGCTGGACCCAGGAATGTCATCTAAGTCCAGATTGGTCACAAAGACGGGCAGCAGTCTTCACCAAAGTATACCCCTGGAACCACAGTGTATGGAGATCAGTAGCCCAGCCGGCTTTCTACTGGCTCGAAGAGGACATCGAGGGATACAACCCATGTGACAAAAGTCATCCCATCTTATCTGTGAACCAAGGAATAACTTCAAGCACACCCCCATCAACTGCACAGCTCCCAGAGCATCTTTTAGCATCCTCAGCATCCTGCATCCCCAGTGTAGGAAGCTGGCTCTCCATATTGTGTACTGAAAAGAAGTACATTATGCAGAGAGTCCAGTGAGTCCTAGATTGGTATAGAAAGGCAAAAGTGGATAATACTAATGCACAATTTGTGGTAGTGTGGGCGAGAAGTTAGGCTTATAAGAGGGTAGTGCCAAGCATTTGTTGTACTCACAGAGGCACTAAATGAGGCACACACTCAAGAATAAATCTGAGACCAATTTGCAAAAATAACACTTATTTTTATATATATATTTTCACACCAAAATTAGTAGATTAGGCAAGTCCGTTTTGAAAATGCAGAAGAAAACAGTTGCAGATGAAACGATTTAAACACAGTCAAGTATTTACCATGATGGTCAATGTAGAATACTCGGGGGTAACCTGCGTCATCGTCAAACAATTTAGTGTTGAAGGCAATGGGGGAAATCGGGTGACGGGCAGGATTGTCAAGCAAAGACCGTCGTGGTTGGGAGAAGAAAATGCTTAAACAAATGCTTAAACACCGTCAAGTATTTACCGTCATGGTCAATGTGGAATACACGGTGGTAACCTGTGTCACCATCAAACAATTTAGTATTGCAGGCAATGGGGGATAACAGGTGACGGGCAGGACCATCAATCACAGACCATCGTGGTTGGGTGTAAAAGCACACGGGCTTTGGCAAGTCTTGAGCCAATGGGCACTTCGGATAGGATTTGGTTTCTACTCTTTCAGAGTAGAGATCTTTGGAGTCCCAGGACCCGAGTGGAACAGGCAGTTCTCAGTTACATTGCCCAGGGGCTCTGGATGCAGGGACATGTGGAAATGTCTGTCACCGGAGGTGGGTGCGCCAAAGATGTGCCTTGGTCAGTCCGTCAGCAATCTGCAGTCATGACAAGATGGGTTCTGCCACACAGTCGATGCCGCCAAACAGGAGATGCTAGATCACAGAAGCGGGGTCCTTGCCAACATCAGTCGCAGGTGCTGTGGAGTACCCTCTTGAGTGAAGACTACAGGGGTGTGTGGTTGGACTGGCTACCAACAATCCTTGGCTGTGGCAAATGAAGTTGAAAGAGACCTCACAGGCTGGAGGTCATTGGGTGTGAGGTAGGGGCTCGGAACGTCAGTGAGAGCCAGCTACCACTTCGCTGTGGGTCACCACCTCAATGGACCCAGCGGCAAGCACTCTGTTGCTGCTTCGGACTTGGCCTGCGACGTGTAGGGGACTGGTTCCATCAATCCAAGGGAGTTCCTGGTTCTTTGTCATAGGCAGGCAGGTTTCTGGAGTACAGCTACAGGACGAGTCGGCTGCAGTGCAGGAGTCGGAGACAACAGGCAGGCCGGCAGGGTTGTTGCCAGTGAGTCACTTGTCCCTTTCTCCTTGCTCTTTGTGGCTCTTCGGTGTCTTTCTTCTTAGGTCAGAAGGCTCTGAAGTTGAGGCTGAATGGTGACACCTAAACACTACATTTAGGGGCATGAAAGGTAGTGACAGGTAGTAGCCAATCGGCTACCTACCTTTAGGGTGACTACACTCTCACATGACCACTTCCTTTGGGAAGTGGGCATAACCCTGTCACTGGTTGGCTAATTCTCTTCAACACAAGATGGAGAAATTAGAAAGGTGGGGTCCACATTGTGAGAAGCTGGCCTGGTATATGGCCTGGTATGTGATGTTCACTTACGTAGTGGGCACCCTGCACCAGTCCAGACAGCCCTTATGGTGATTTAAGAGGTCTTGGACAACTGTAGAAAGCTCTCTAAGTGGTAGATGTGTGTAGTAATAAAGTGTGACACCGAGCAGGTGAAGTACAGCTGTCACTTTATTCCAAGCCATCCGCTCTCTGGCAAGCAGGATGTCAACATTCTAAGGTGAGCTCCGGGAGATACCAAGGTAAGAGGGAAGGTGGGGGTGGACGGAAGGTACCAAGGTGGGAGGAAAAGGGGAAGATACAACACATCTCCTTACCCAACATAACAGAATTACCAAAACACAAGGAGGAACATTACCTAGCTACTCTGTCCCCGCTCCAAACTTGACCATCCTCCAACTCCACCACATTTTCCCCATACCTTTGACCTTCTGTGGAAGGAAAAATTTACTCTGTCCCACTTTTACCCTTGTGGGTTTCTTCATCAACACAGCATCATTAACCATAGGTTTTAAATCCTTCACACCATGTTTCTTATCATACCACCCTTTGTAGCGGGATTGATGTTGCTGTACATTAATCTGACTTTCTGACCTGTCATAGACAACAGTCTTACCCCCCTCTAGCCAGAGAGGGTACATCTTGGTGCCCGGTTCTCTCCCTCTTAAAATCACAAAAGGAGAGATACCAGTTACAAGGTTGGGTGCCGTGTGGTAAGCCCACAAACAGTCTTTCAGTGAATCGTCTACGTTGAACCCATTAGACATTGCCAGTTGAATATGTTCCTTAATCATACGGTTCATCCTCTCTACTAACCCATTAGCTTTTGGACAGTAAAGGGCCGTTTTCTCACGCTTGATGTTATGGTTCTTTAAGAAAGTCATCATTTCATCTGATGTAAATTGCACCCCATTGTCAGTTACTAAAATCGATGGAATTCCTTCAAATGAAAATACAGATTTCAAGAAGGCAACGAGGTTCTTGGTCGTAGTGGAAGGGGTGAATTTGACATTGACCCAATGGGAGGTGTAGTCCACCAGAACAAACATGAACCTTCTCTGTGGACCTAAGGCATCCATGGGGCCAATTATGTCCATGGCCAGTTTAGTCCAAGGAATGACTGGTACCTCCACTGGTGAAAGTGGGACCTTATGTAAGGACTTGGTTTTGTCACTTTTTGCACAATTATAGCAGTCCTTTACCTTTAATTCAACTCTAGAATCCATCTTTGGGAACCAAAAGCTGTTCCTCACTTTACTTTTGGTGAGGCTTCTCCCTAAGTGGCTTTCGTGGGCAAGGTCTATTATTCTGTCTCTTAGGGTCTCAGGTGGCACAATTTTGGAATTGCGGTAGATTTTGTTTTCATAAATGGTAAGCTCATTTATAACCTCCCAGAATTCCTTTAACCCTTCCACAACATCCCCGCATTTATCTGGCCAACCATTTATGATTAGACTTTTAAGTGCCTCCATTTTGGAATCCTTCTTCATTTCGACATTCCATTCCTCTTTGGAGAAGGAAGGCAGATGATCGAAAGAATGGGAGTATCCAAGGGGTCATCCTCGATGTTGACTGCTAAAGGAGACCTGGACAAATAGTCTGCAAGAACCTTATCCTTGCCAGGCAAGTACTCAATTCTGAAGCTAAATTTCTCTAGCCCTAAAACCCACTTGGCTATTCTTGGGGGTTCACAGAGTGATTTTCTGGATGAAAAAATGTGCGTTAGGGGTTTGTGGTCCGTGCGGACTGTGAATTTACTGCCCCAAAGGAAAAACTTGAAATGGTTAATGGGCCAGTAGCAGGCCAATGCCTCCCTCTCAATTACGGAATAATTCCGTTCAGGTTGACTTAAGGTACAGGAGGCAAAGGCAATGATAGTTTCTCCCCCCTCCTCTTTCTGAGATAGAGTGGCCCCAAGACCTTTGTTGGAGGCATCCGTGCATAAGATGGTTCTCTTCCTATGGTCAAAAGGCCCCACGGCACGTGAGCCAATGATTTCTTTTTATAAGTCAGTTACGGAATCAGAATGTATCTCTTCCCATTTGAATTCACTTTTCTTTTTTAACAGTTCCCGTAAAGACTCACATTTTTCTGAAAACCTGGGGATGAACTTGGCCATATACTCCACCAACCCTAAAAAGGATTTAAGCTCCTCCTTATTCGTGGGGAAAGGAGCGTTTTCCACTGCTTGAACTAAGCTCAGTTTAGGTTTTATCCCCTCAAAAGAAAGATTGTGTCCCAGATTATCTACCTCCATGACTTGGATCTTGCATTTTTCCTTTTTGACAGTTAACCCTGCATTCGACAGCCTGGAACATACCTTCCTAAATATGGCGTCATGTTCCTCTTCATCGGCACCATAAGCCAAAACATCATCTTGAAAACACATGCTGTTAGGAATTCCCTCCAGTACCCTTTGCATCATTTTTTGGAAGACAGCAGCCGCCGATGCAAGACCAAAGGGCATCCTTCCAAACATATAAGTGCCAAACGGTGTTGAAAATGCTGTCAGAGGCCTAGAATCCGGGTGGAGATCTACTTGGTAATATGCCATTGAAAGGTCTATGACAGAAAAAAATTTGGCCTTACCCATGGTGCTCAGCATTTCATTGATGTTAGGAAGAGGGAAACGTTCGATCCAAATGTTTTCATTAAGGCTGCGTAAGTCAATGCAAAGGCGAATGCCCTGTTCATTTGCTTTGGAAGCTATGACGATGGGAGACAACCACTCCGAAGCGTCAATAGGGTGAATGACACCTAAATGGCAGAGTTTGTCAAGTTCATCTTTCAAAGGTTGTCTTAAAAGTAAAGGAACTTGGCGAGTCTTATGTACGACCGGTTTCGCCCCTTGTCTGATCTTTATTTTATGTTGGTAGTGTTTCAACAACCCCAGATCATTAGAGAAAAGGTGAGGAAATTCGTCACAGAGGGGTGACTCCCCCGTAGCTTCTTTGACCAAATTGACCTGTTCCCTACCATTAGGATCAAGAATTATACTCAGTTCTCTCTGGTGGCGCCACCCTAGGAGATTTGAACCCGAGCTGACAAGGTAAACCTTACCCACAGTGGATCTCCCTTTGAAATTAATTTGTGTCTCCGCCATGCCCACCAACGGAATGGGGTCTTTGGTATACCCATGGGGTGTGATGTCAGGTTTAGAAATCAGCATACCTGGATCCCCTTTGATTTTCCTGTAATCTTCCATATTTAACAGGGTGAAAGGAGAGCAGGAGTCTGCGAACATTTCAATATAATTGTTGTTGATTGAAATACTGCATTTGGGGTATTCAAAGAAATTACTGCCACATGAACTCTTTACTTGGAACACAAATCTAAGCTGATCATCGCTAGTTTCATTGATAGCTTTGACTTGGCTGCTGTCGCTGTCCCTGCACACTCTAGCTAAATGTCCTATTCTGTTACATTTCTTACAGTGAGCATTGCGAGCTGTGCAAATAGGATTGTTGGCTAAGTGATTGCTGCTCCCACATCTATAGCATTTGAGGTCAGAGTGTTCTCTTGGAAACTTACTGGATAACTCACCCTTACTTCTGACTTTCGATACATTCCTATTAGGAGCATCTACCAGAACTGCTGCAACCACTTCTTCAGATACTTTTATTTCCTTCATACACTTTGCCGTATGTTCAATAGACTGAGCAATAGAAACAGCTTCTTCCAACGATGAGTTTTTGGACAACAACTTCTCTTGGATCTTGCTATTGCTTGTGCATCTGACCAATTGGTCACGAATTAAGGAGTCATTAAGATCCCCAAAATCACACCTTTGAGTAAGACCTCTCAAATCGGCAATGTAGTTTTTTACCGATTCATTCTTCCCTTGTGATCTACTGAAAAACTTATGGCGTTCAAAAACCACATTTATCTTATCCCCAAAGTGATTACCTAACTTTAGCATAGTAATCTCATACACATCTAGGTCATCTTCTTCGTCCAACTCAGGTTCTGGGTAGGCCTGGGCAAAAATTTCGTTCCGTTCGCGGAAATTGCGATAATTTGACATTTTTGCGTTCCGCGGAGAGCGCGAAAATGTCAAAAATTCCGGTTTCCGCAGCTTGGCGATAATTTGTTTCTTGCTCGCGCTGTAAAATGATACATTCTCGCGCGCGCGCGATCGCCTTACCTGAATCCCTGCGTTCGCCGACAAGTTTTCTTGATCCGGTCGCGTTCTCCATGAGATGTTGTATTGTTTTTAGCCATTTGCGCTGTCTCGCGACAGTTCGCGCCCGCAGTGACGTCATGCGTCGCGCGATCACGTCTTTCTTCTCGCGATCATGCACCGCGAGAACAACTCAAAACAAGATGGCCGCGCCCGCAAGCAACCACATGGGTAAGTTGGCGACCCGCAACCATGCAGAAAATCTCGCGAACATGCCGGAAAAAAACTTCCGCATCTTCGCGATATTTCTGCTTGTTTGCGATAATTTTAAACATTCTCGCGATAATTTGCGAAGGTTAATTCCGCAAATTCCGCCCACCCCTAGTTCTGGGAGAGTCTCATATACTTTGCGACCATGTACCCCAATGTTGTGTAAGAGAATATGCTGCTTCCGTAAGGCAGAAAATCTTTCTCCGCCCATAGCAATCAAATAAGACTCAACAAGCTTTGTCCATTCCTTCCAATGGATATCAGGATCGCCACATTCATTTAGGAATGAAGGAGGTTGACATATTCCCGGAGTACCCATGCTGGAGGAATAAGAAAATACAGATTTTGCAACAAAGAGTTGAGCTGAAAGGGAAGAAGTAACCTGTAAATCTGGTCAACTGGTAATTAGAGCGGAATATGCCTTGAAAGTTAGATAACTGCAGGCAGAACTCAGCGTGAAGTTAATTTTATAATATCCCAGCGGTACCAGGATCAGAAGGCAAATTAGAAGTAACTGTGGCCGGATGCAGGCAGAATTCAACGTGAACTTAGCTTACAAGGATCTTACCCCGAAATTCCTGGAATATCTGCAAAACGCTCTGACCGACTGACATGTCTCAGAGGAATCTCTGTAATGCCCAAACCAGGACTGTAGGCAAGGTAATGTATATAAAGGTAACAGCGCAGTACTGTGTGGCAAACCAACTCAGCTGGACCGGAAAGAAGTAGAGTCCTCTTACGCCAACCTTTTTGTCACAACTTTCTGACTGAAAACATGCCACCGCAACGAAGGATACTTGACGAAACCACAGCTGGACGTACCTCAGAAACAGCAGGTCTAGGACTCGGCTTGCTTATTCCCCCGGAAGATTGCTGCAGCGACTACCGCCCCGAGAAGGACGAGGGCCGGCGTCCGCAGCTAAGGCTGTAATCAGGAAGTGCCTGCCAGAACCATGCAGGGAGCAACAGGACCCCGCGGAGCACACCACAATCTCTCTGCCCGCTTGTGGGCGTGAGGAGGCGTGGACAGGCGCGTCTACAGTCAGGACCCCGGAAGCCGTCAGTAACCCGGGAGTCTTGCAGAGGAACAGCCGCTGAGAGGATGTGCGTCCAGAAGGAGATTCTTGCTTGCGAAAAATATGAAGCCACGATGATGAGGAGCTCAGGAATCAGCACAGCATTACTTTGAACAAAAAGTTCGATGTGCGACTTGAAGACTTGTGGCGCACCAGTAACCGCCAACGCCTATGCTGACACACGTCACCCTCCGAATGGCAGGAACTTGGAGAACACACAGCTGATCCAACACAATTTGAGAGCAACACAAAGGGGAAATGGCTTGTCCTGCCCCCCTCACAGGATCGTCCAGTGTGGTAATAAAGTGTGACACCGAGCAGGTGAAGTACAGCTGTCACTTTATTCCAAAAAGAACCACACAGGGTATTTATAAAAATATTTAGTCATTATATAATACTCTCGAATACGTTTAGATATCTCCTATACGGAGATAAACAAAATGCACACAATACTTTGCATAGAAATACAGTAAATAACACAAAATACACAGTGGGCTCCGGGTTGGGGGACCAAATCATGTACTGAAAAAGTGGTATAAGAGAACCATTACCCGGGTCAATAAATGCTGGGGACCCAAGGAACCACCCAAGGTGAGTAGATAGGGACCCCACGGAGAGCGTGTGCAGCATGGGAACACGACCGCGTGCTCCGTACAACTCTACGTGTAAGTTGCGGTTGGATTTTTAAAGATTACTGACCCTTCCCAGTTGACCCTGAAGAAACCCTGTGGAATACATGAGGTTGGAGAGCCACCCCGCCTGTGGATACCATAATATACATGTTACCTACACCAGGGAAACCGGGTGCATAGGGGTGAAGTGGTGTTGGAAACCGCTGGTGAACCCAATGGAGGACTTCAGGAAAGTGCTGCTGCTGATGAAGGAGAAAGTGTCTGGTGGAATCCGAAGGTGGGTCCTACCGGCAAGCAGAGGGGACAGAGTCTATGTCCATCAGGAGTGACCAGGAGACTTGGAAGACGAATGCCCTCCTATGCCAGGTGTTGCAGGAGAGTTGACGATGACCATGACTCTGCAGCTGTGAGGACCAGGCGACGCGGAGGAAGACCAGGAGCTCTGCACGAACTGTCCCACGAAAGATGTTAAGTGCTGAGGGGGGCAGTCTCCGGTGGGAGCACCAACAAGCCTTGGCAAATACAACCAATGCAGGAGCTGAAGAAGGAGCAACGTCGGTACCAGCAAGGTCCAGGGGACTCACCCCAAGCAGGGGAGTCAGGGCAGGCCCGAGCAATCAGAGGAGCCCAAACTCAACAAAGGTGACCCTCAAATGGACCCACAGGCCGGAGGCACTAGAGTCGCAAGAGGACCTCGAGCAGCTCACCAAAAGATGCATGCCACGGTGCACAAGATGTGATGTGGACAAAGACTTTGGTCACTGGAGGTGTTTGAGGCTGGGGCTACTAGGAGCCTGAAGATCTTCTTAGAAGGAAGCAAACAAGCCTTTGCAACTGCAAGTTGACACAGTGTCCAGGAGTATATTTATTGCAGCTCCCACAAGGGATACGGGCCTCAAACTTGGTAAAAGGGCAGTGCAGGCCTCTGGAGCTTTGGAAAACTACCACCTGTGTTGCAGAACCTTTCGGAGTCCGGACGAGCTCAGGATCAGCAGACTAGTTGACTTAGTTGCGGTGCCTGAGAATGCAGGGAAGTGACTCCTTCATTTCATGGGAGATTCCTTCAGGTGTCTTTGATACATACAGGCCTTGGAAGGCATATATATATGTATAGTGCACAGGCACAGACAATGCAGCAGACTAGAAGGGAAGATGAAGTCCAGCCCAAACGAAGTCCAGAGCGCCCAGACAGTAGAAGAAGTGGTGTCTGATGTGAATCTTGTCCCACGACAAATGTAGGGACCCACCCACAGGTAAGCCCTTAAGTACCCTAGGGAAAGGGTTAGGACAATTCAGGGGACCGTCCCAGGGGAAGGTCTGGACAGGGGTGGGAGGTTACCCCATGTCCTTTGTCAAGTTTGGCGCCAGAGCAGGAGCCACCGGCGCCCAGGACTGGTTTGAACTGGTTTGAACTGGACTATGCACAGGAACACCAAATGTGCCCCTCATGCAGACTTAGTGGTGCTGGCAAGCGCACCCACCCACTCCAAATACCCTAAATCCTGTCTGGGAAGTGGTCGCACCTTGATTGAACAGACCTTGTTGAACACGTCCATCTAACTTGATCTCGGAGACCTGGAATTTCGTTGCCTCTCCCTTAGACCGAGATGTGTATGTGTGTTTGGGGTGTTTGTGTTTGTTTGGTTTGATTGAGTGTGATTGATAATCTTGCATTGCTGTATCAAACAAAAGACTTTGTGAGGCAACGTAAGCATGCAATCAGAGTATATACAGCATAAATGCCAAACACAAGCACTTTGAACGAGAGGAGGTAGAATTCTGATTCTTTATTTCGAAATTTAAGGCGAAGAACAAATACAGCCAACGCGTTTCACCCGTGGCGGGCTTCTTCAGGGCATCCAAAACGGAGAAATACTCCTATGGAGATGCAAGTTCTATTGCCATAATAGTTGCAGTAGCAGACTGGCAGCTCACTGTGTATATTAGAAAGAGTCTTTAGTGTGAGCCAATCTTGGTAGAAGCAAACTTTATTGATTGATTCTTCCTTGAACGGAGAGCGTGCAAAAGAAATACAAAGTGCACATTTTCAAATGGAGAGCCTGTTCTTGCTTGTGTACAGCCTAAACAGCATTGGAAAGTGTGGAAATGTCCTTCACATCTCAGAATACACCCATTGTGTCTTCGTGCATTGCGGCACGGCAGGATCAATTCAAAAAGGTTCACCTTTTCGAAATAAAGAATCAGAATTCTACCTCCTCTCGTTCAAAGTGCTTGTGTTTGGCATTTATGCTGTATATACTCAGATTGCATGTTTACGTTGCCTCTCAAAGTCTTTTGTTTGATGCTTAATATTTGTGGTTTACTGGTGGCAAACCTTGCTCTGAGGTGGGCAATTGTAAACCATTTGGTGTTCTATTCTAAGAATTAAGACTAAACGAGTCGGTGCTGTAGTATGTTCCCCTGGCCATCATTGTTCGTTTAATTGCATTGCTTTATATTCAGTTTTCTTAGGGGTCCAGAGTATTATGTTGTATTTAAATTATATATGTCTATTACATGTTGTCTTATGGAAAAAAATGTTTATAAAAAAAGAAACATTTGTAAAAAAACATATTTGTACTTTAAAAAAAAGATAACTGACCAATGATGATGTAAATGCTATGAGAGAGAAAACCATGAATAATAAATTAACAACAAATAAACAAACAAAGTTGTAATATAACAATTGATTTGTCTATTTTATAAAGAAATATAGGTTGTCAGGTAGCTTTATTGTTTATTGTAATGACTGTCTGTCTGTACAAGCCTATCTGTCTGTCTGTGCAAACCGCTCTCTCTATTTGTGCAAGCCTAACTGTCTGTGAAAACCTTACTATTTGCAGGAAAATAATTAATTTTCCCTCCGCATCATCCCTTGGAATCTCCCCTTACACGGCCCCACCGCCCCACCACTGTTTCCTGCACGGACCGCGGCTAAACCTCTATGTCTGTCTGTGCAAGCCTCTCTGTTTGTCTATCTGTGCAAGCCCGTCTGTCTGTGCATGTCTCTCTGTCTGGCTGTCTCTCTGTACAAGCCTCTGCCTGACTGCTAAGTCTATCTTTCTCTCTGTCTGTGCAAGTCTGTCAGTCTGTCTGTGCAATCCTGTCTGTCTGTCTGTGCAAGCCTCTCTGTCTGTGTGCACCTCTCTGTATGTCTGTCTGTCTGTACTAGTCTCTCTGTCTGTCTGTTTGTAAGAAAGCTTTACAAAAATATTACAAAAAAGCATTAGTAAAGGCAAGAGGCCGGTAGCTAACGCAAATCAATTGGCTTTTTTAGGTCTGGCGTTAGCGAAGATCTTTTGACTTTTTTACACTTTTGTGGATAGCATAGCTACTTATAAGAGTTTTCAGTTAGACTTTATCCATTAGACTGTTCCTGTGTCATTCACATTTTTATCTAGCCACTGTATCATGCATTATGGGGCTGTGAATTAGCACACTTCAGCCTCTAGCTAATTTCATTTGGGTTACAGCAGGCAGCTCTTTCACCAGGAAACATGCAAAAAGGTGATGGATGGAATGCTTGAATTATTTACAGAGCTGGTAATTACTCAGGCGCATCCCAGTCTGTTGTTATTCTGCACAACATGCCACCTCAGTTTGGGCCCAGCCATTTACAAATCATCCTTGACCCTGCTTCAATGGGAACAGTTCAGCCCAAACTGCACGGCCATCTGCTCCCTAAACTGGGCAAACACAATAAGATGTTGGAGGGAACATTGAAACTTTTCAGATATTCACCCCCAGTCACAGATCTGGTTTTATTTTTTTTGATGATGAATCCATCATCGTTCTTTAGCTCACTCCGCCACCCCAGTTCAGACCCAGCCGTATGCAAATCATTCTTGACCCTGTTCTGCATGGGAACAGTCCAGCCCAAACTACCAAGCCATGTCTTCCCTGGACTGGAAACAAGCATGCAGGTTTGCAGGACACTCTGCAGAGATCAGAGATGTTAAACACCCATGGAATTAATAGGGCGATATTGTTTAAATATCACAGCAGTGAAAATCGCCAAATCTTGCAATGAGTCTAAAGCATTTCTACAAATGTCCCTGTTTCTGAACAAAGCCTCAATAAAAAACAAAAAAAAAGAAGAGAGGAAGCTTTCCTTAAAAACAAGATTGCTGCCTCTCTGAGTAACCCTGGGCAGAGTTCGCGGAGTTTCGTGGAAAAAAAACTCTGGCGCGTTACGCAAAGCTCCGCAAAGCTCCGCAAGCGGCACAGTGCGATAGAAAATTACATTCGGGTGATTTTCAGTGCCGGATGCTTGTCCGCATTGTGCAATCATCGCGAACGGCACCATACACAGCGCAAGCGGGCGTTGCTTTCCTTTTCTTTCGAGTAGATTTTTACTCGAGCGGCAGCTTTCTCAACGTGAACGGGCAGTTTCTCAATGCAAGCGGTCGCGAGCATTCGCGACCACTCACAATGAGAACCCTGACCCCCTGTGTTGAGAAATCTAGCCGGGAGGTTTATCTTTCACGCTCGTGCTCGCCAACTTGATTTTGACGATCGCAAATGAGAAAAAATCTCGCCGGGAGGTGGATTTTCCTCACTCGCCAACTTGACGTTGACGAACGCGAGCGAGGAAAAAAACTCCACTCCACTCCACTACGCAGAGCGGAGTTTTTCAGAACTCCACGAGCTCCGCGTAACCCAGAGTGTGGAAAACTCAGCAAACTCCGCGAGCGGAGAAGAGTTCACCGCCCAGGCTTACCCCAGAGGTGTTATGTGACCCAGTGGAAGATCGTCCCTACTGGACACTAAACAGACTTTAATCAATGGATCTTTTGAACACACCATTACACACTTCTGCATAGCGCCAACACCAATCTGTGCATTTTTCTGTGCTGCTGGCATGACTGATGCATGCTATTACATGATGAGAGGGAGCAGTTATGTTTTAATCGGCTCACATATGCCCTGCTTGTTATGTTATGAACCTTAAAAATCATAGGGGCATATTTACAACAAAGTGGCGGAGCATGGTGCCAGCCTCCTTGGCTTAATGCCACGCTTTGCCACTTCGGAAATGCAGGGCTGCACCATATTTACAACAATATGGTGCAGCCCTGAGTTTTCCCCTGCGCTGGTGCTAAACTTAGCAGCCTAGCGTCAACGCAGGCACCCTTACACTTTCTGCGTTGAGGAGAAGATTGTTTATGTGCAGGAAGGGAGACCTTCCTGTACATAAACTATCAATGGGAATTGGCTGGTTCTATGTGTGCTGAACAACACAGCACACATGGAAACAGCAAAAACGAGGAGAAATAAAGCATTTCTCCTCGTTTCACCTGTTAAAAAAACAGGCTTTCCCTGGTCTTAATTTTGGCGCTGTCTCCGGTTTACGCCACCCTTATAAATAGGGGCAGCAGCAAAATCAATGGGAGCGGCAGGGGCGTAGCTAGAGCTTGTGGCGCCCGGGGCTATCCCTCAGATTGCCGCCCCTGGCATCTGTAGCCCTGTGATTGTGTGAGCTTAAGTCTCGGAATCGAATTTTGAATCTCACCTCACTGTCAAATTTCGGGCACAACTGCTTCTCACATGTATCATTGGAATGCTAGTTTTACACTGCTCTATTAACTAGTGCAAGTAAGTGTTAACTATCTGAACTTGCAGTTGTAGAGGGCTGCGCACAGCACCCTGGGGCCACTCGCTTAATTATACTGGTGTGATTTTTTAAAATACTTTTAAACATATTTGTCATCCTGCCTGACTGTGACTACTATGGGTGTCTCACAGGTTCTACCGAGGCTTGCCCAGCAATCATGCTATCACACACATGCTCACTGTGGTGGACGGAGTCCGTGAGTGAGCTGACTAATGAATTTATGGTATAGGCCTGAGGCAATTGAGATTTGTGTTAGGGTCTCTCACACCCTGTTATAGTCTGGGCCCAGGTCTCCTGTGGGACAGAGAGAGCAGCATGGAGTTTAGCGATTCTTCTCGCCTGGTTTATTATTTGAGCTCTCTCTAAACAGCCGCAATGCCACATGTTCACAGACAGGTACTCTCATCAGCGTGCGTCGTGACTGTGACTCGAGACAGACTACTTTTGCACTTACCTGCTTTATCTGGATCTGAAGCTGGGGTGTTAGATTTAGGGGTCTTTCGACACCTGCAGTGCTGCAGGCTTTAAACAGCAATGCAGGGTGGACTAAATACCCGACTGAAGACCAAGCTGCTTCTCTGCCATGGGCCGAAAAAAAAATGCAATCTTTGCCTGAAGTGTCGTCTGGTGTATTTACACTTGGTGTGTAACTTGTCACTCACTGTGTGTCACTAGAGATATTTTTGCCAGGACATCAGGGCAGGCTCTGGTGATGCTCATGCCACTACAACTCTGAATGCCTCATGTGCACCCAGCAATGCCCCTTCTACATTGGTGGGGTCCAGTAAAGATCTGTGTTCTCTACTAAACTGTTGTCTTGTATTGTCAGTGGCTCTTATTGCACAGCTTCGCTCCAGTGGTTCTACAGCCTAACCGTAGGTCCTTGCTCTTTTTGGTGTTAATTCTTAGAGGAGCCATGTGACTTGCTTTCTAGAGGTCCATAGCTGTCATTTTAATTATAGTCAGCTGAAGCAGGCGTTTGCAGCAGTTTTAGATCTTCTAAATGTTTCTCGTTGCTCAAATGGGTCTAATTTCTGATATTTATGTTTCCTCATCTTCATTGCTTTATTTTTACTTGCAAGAAAGTGTCAAATGTCACTCATAACCACACTGAAATTATGAACATGTCACACATAGCAATCTGAAACCTTAGCAGCTATGGATGGCACGTGTCATGATGTCATTTGCTGACTGCCTAACTTGGTTAGTCCCCCCTCTTCTTTTTATAGGACTTGTGCCCACTGCCCTGCCACTCACCAAAGATCCTTTCCTCCCCTCGTGACAACCGTTTATCTCTTACCGTCCTCAGGCTCCAGTATTCACAGTGGTGGCAGGGTCTCTCCCGTAGAGGTTGGTTCTACTGCAGCCTGCAGAAATCGCTCAGCAATGCCACTGCCCCAGACTTGACTCCTCAGGAGAGGCCAGCAGTGTTGCCAGATTTTGAGATCCGTCCCAAGCCCAAAGCTACCCGAGTACAAGCCCAAATTCAGCCCAACCAGAGCAGCATCAGCCCAAAAACCAGCCCAAAGATGAAACTCTGATTTTACAAAACTAGCCTTCAGAAAACATTTTTAAATTAATTCTAAAGTCCATTCAATATACATTTAGTAGGAGGAGGTACACTGGGCAACAATGGGCTTCAGCAATCATGCCTAAATTCTATTAATAACACTCATTTTGATGACCAGTTCCCACTGTGACCCTCTGTCACCACAAATACATAATGTAACTGATGGTAAATCAGTGCAAAAAAGCAGGAGCTTAAAAGAGCCCAAAGTAATCCCTGCCATTGCAGCCCTCCACCAGCCTATTTCTGTTCATGGTGAGGATTGCAGTTTTCTTTTAATTACAATCCAGAAGCTCGAGGTCAGAAATAGAAAACTAGGCTGGACAGGGGGTGGGTCTCAAGTTTTCCAGGATTTGCTGGGCCCGCTAAAAGTACTTGTAGATTAAGATAGTCTCCTCATCTGCATACCCAGGGCTTTAAGAGAGCCAGGTCCTGCCAGTGCCAAGCACCAGCAGTTCTGAAAAACAGATGCTGAGACGGGTCCCTATTGGACTCTTCATTTTTGCCATCACTCTGGGAGTGAAAAGAAATCTTCACTTGGTGGCACTACTAGCAATCATCAGCCTTTGATGTAAAACTAGACATAGCTGCTAAAGTTTCAGATTGCTATGTGTGACATTTTCATAATTTCAGTGAAATTATGAGGGACATTTTCTTGTGAGCAAAATCAAGCAATGAAGAGGGAAACTTATAAATATCAGAAATTACACCCATTTGAGCAATGAGAAACTATCTTAAAAGTGCTGCGAAGCACCAATATCTCAAAAAGACTGAACTCAGTCACTATTCCATAAAAATAATCATCAATAGCTGAGTGAGCGGTGCCCGCTGCCTGAGAGTTCACACTTCAGTAACAATTGCAATGCACCACAGTGGCTCTAAGTCTGGTGTCCCCTCTGTCCCATGTACTAGCCATTGTTTTATGGCACAAAAACAGTAAAAAGAAGTAAAATTATTATTTCCATTAAAATCTCTACTGACAGATGTGTATTTACATTTCGGTACACTGTAATAGGAAATTGAGATTTGACATGGTGCAGTGGATGTAACTTTGCTGCCATTGAATTGAAACAGACGTGAATATGTTTCTCTGTGCAATCTGTAGAGCGGCAATGCACAGATAAGCACCTCGTGTGGGCTGCTTAGCACCTCATAATCAACATATTGGTATTAAAATCAGAAATGCACAATGATTCACACAGACCTAAGTGAGTCGGGCTGCCATGAGATTCCGGAGGACGCACTACTAGAGGCAGTCAGATCCAGTTGTATACTTACTTTACATGACGATCCTGCCTCTGAGATAAGAATGTGTGACCACCTCTCACCGGGCAATGATTGTGAATGCTGGCGTTGCGCTCCGCATGCTGAGGCACCAATTACTGGGGCACAGAGGGAAGCATCAAACTAAAAAGAAACAACTGCCACGACCTGCACTCAAAAGAGAGAGAATCAGTCTGCCATATGGACATACACTTTGCTGCAGTATGTGATGTGAAATCACATGGAGGCCGCAGCAGCCGGTCGGGACTGAGTCTTGCAGCAGCTGCAATAATGTTGCAGCCAGGCAGCCTGTCTGAGCCCCCAGGACAGTACATGAAAACTTTTCTGCACAGTGTGCAGTACCAGTGCTGGAGACGCACACTGTGCCAGACCAGCGCACAGTTGCTCATCATGAAGCGCTTGGGCTGTGCTCCATCCCGCTTGTGTCTGCATGTCAGCGCGGTGGTTTGAGAGGAGCTTTAGAGGCGTGAATTTGTGTTTTAGTGCGGTAATGCAGAACACCACACTAAAATGCGTTAGCCTCACCCCTGATGTGTGTGGAACTTGGCAGGGTTGCCTAGAGAGACTTTTTTGTTATGCAGGTGCCACGAAGGAGCTAATCAGAAGATACGATCACCTGCTAGTGATCTGAAAGTGCACGCCATGGGGATCCACAGCAGGGCAAGAGGTGTAAAGGACAGAGGTTAGGCTCTACATTTAAAATGTCTGCAGTGATTAATGCTGCTGCATGGGCAGCTGCTGCCAAGCATTACCAGCTTCTAGACATTTGTTCAAGCACATAACAAATAAAAGTAAGTATTTTACAAAAAGTTTTATTTAACATTTCTAATGGCATGGTATAGTAATTTCACAGTGTCCTAATTATAGAACTGCGGTATTTTCACTATTATTTACCACAAAGTCATTGTTGTCACATATTCATCTACTGTAGGTAACAACCATTGATAAAGCCAATAGTCTGGGCTTGTTTTAAGTGCATGCCAGTTCTATTACATATTTGGATGCAATTACATAAAGAAGCACCAAAATGCCATTCAGGCGGAACAGATTTTTAACTGTTTAAGCACACCCTTTATTACATAGGTAAAGCCTCTTTGAGAGACCCCCACTCCCCCACCTCCCCAAGTTTTCTCAACCCACTTAGAGCCCTGGGCGTACCGTTTACCCATTAAATTCACAACAAACTCCAGGTGTACTCTTTATTTTTTAGGAGTCTTTACTAACACATCCTTATGTATAATAATTATTAAACTGCTCACACGTGTTCTGATCAGTAGCAAAGTCTCTATAAACACCCCCTCCCTTTAGCATTATGTGAGTAGCCCCTGACAAAACATATGAAATAAGTGCTACCATCCTTGCATATTCAGTCAGTTCTCAACACATTATTTTGTGCGCATGCTATAATAAAATTTGTACAAAGAAATGTTCTATTAGAAATACAAATAAGAGCTTGATCGTGAACAGCCAGTAAGAGGACTCAGGAGTATGCATGCACACTGTAAAAGTATCAGGAGTGAGCTTTTTTTTTTAACCCCTTCTTCCCTTAAAAGAACTGTACAGGTTCGAGAAGCACTGTGTCAAATCTTAAGTTACATTAACTACTAAGTTACACTGGATTCCCATTGCAGGAACTGAATCCAATAAAATAAAATACTAGGGCAGGTGACCTAACATCCAACACAGGGCATCTTGAACTCTGGGGCCACCTCTTACTAACCCTTAGAACAGGCTGATGGCTGCTGGCATGCGTGCCACAGGCAAAACATGTGCGCCCTGAGGCAAAGCAAGAAAGAAAATCCTCCATCACACAGGCCTTACCTCCTGTCACCTGACAGCAGAACTGTCCGCTCTCATCACCTTTCCACGATACATGGCATTACCCACTCCTCCTACAGCCAAGCCAGCGCACGCCGTAGCCCGCAGACCAAGGGCACTGTCACTGGGGAGGAGAGAGCCATATTTCTTTAAATATGGCGCTCTCCTGTTCTCTTCTTCTTTTGCTTTCTTGCCTGCTGTGCTGTGTTGCGCAAGATTTTAGTAAAACTGCCCCACAGTTAACCTACACGGCATCGCCGTAACATTACACTATCTGTAGCATCATGACTGCACAATGTATCAGTCACAGTATCATAACAGCACAGAATATCAGTGCATCCTCTTTGCCTAACAATAGCATAATATATCCGCGTCCTCTCATGGCATCATAATGGCACATATCTCAACGTACTATATTAGCACCAAACCTCAATGCACATCATAGCCAAATCATGACTGTTATTTATGTCAAATAGTCAGTACGCTTTTCTATCATCATAATTGAGCAATACATCGGAGTAACCTCGAGGCACACTATTTCGGTGTAACCACATAATATCACGATAGCATCTAAGTCAGGCACGCAACACCCATTGGACTCAAAGGGATTCAGCCCCACCCCCCCCCCCCCCCCCCCTCTCGTGTGTGGCAGCCCGGGCTGAGACAGCTCCCGGCGCACACACAGCCGCACCCGAGCACTTCACAGGTCTTTAAAAGACAATTTGCATGTTAATGAGGCCTCGCTGGTGTTTCACCCCTTCTAAGAGCCCCTGCAGCTCCACTCTGCCTATGGCTTAACAGATTCAGCACCCCCCCCACGAAATTTTTTCTTAGCCCCCCCCCCCCCGAAATTTGGCTCTAGTTGCGCCTCTGATCTAAGTGCATCCTTATACAATCAAAACACCACACTTTCTCATTGTGCTCTCACGGCGGCATCAAAGTACAGTACCTGGATTTCTGCTCGTAGGATTGTGCTTCTTTCCAGGTGTCCAGGTCCAACTATTTGCGCAAGGCCTGCTCAGTTTCCAGGTCTCCCTGTCACAGCTTCCAAGTGCAGAGGGTCACATCAATTAGAAGGAGGCAGGCCAATGTGCCTCTGAAGATGTGTGATACTTAACTAGAAACCGAGAAGGATGGTTTCACCGTGCGCCTGCTGCATCGTAACTTAGCCTCGAACCTACCAGTACCCCAATGCGGAAGCGGCGGCGGCGGCCGAGACCACGTTATTTAGGCCGCGCAGACTCGCACGTCCACCACGCAGCCTCGCACGTCCCCCACGCAGCAGGTGCTGGGACACCCGGCCACAGGCAGAGAAACACTCTTGGGGGCAGGACGGCACCATTTACAGGGCCGTCATTGGTAGCGCGCTTTTGCGCGCTACAAGATTGACGGCCCTGGAACGGGACCCACAAACGCGGTATGTCGTGCACCGCGGTGCGTGCACTGCAGGCAGCTTACAAGCATGTGTGGTTGCACTTAATACGGCGGCCATGCGTCACTGGTGGCCCGTGGTGGCGGCCTTTATAATTTATTTGGGAACACTGTAGTGACTGACAGTAGTGTCAGTGAGTGTCCCCAAATAAATTATAAAGGCCGCAGCCACGGACCACCAGTGACGCGTGGCCGCCGCCCCCAAAACAATGCCGCCTGGGGCGGACCGCCCCCACGGCCCCCCCCTAGCTACGCCACTGGGGAGCGGTGAAACGCCCAACGCAACACTCATTGCCCTCCCCTTTCATGCTAAGTACAGCGTGAAAGGGGGCCTTATTTACAAGGCAGCGTTAAGCCACTTTAAGTTACCAAACGCTGCCTGGTAAATAAGGCGAGGCGTTGTGGTGGCGATAGGGGCTTGTAAATATGCCCCATAGCTCACTATGTACACCGAAGCTTCTCGGCGTACTTAAAGGAAAGATGACCAGAGAACACAAAAAGAGTAAAACGAAACCCACAGGCTTCAATAACATAAACATAATTCACAAGCAGTGTTGTCAGTTCTCTGCGAGAAGCCGGAATGGAGGAATGTGAGCACAGCTGAACATGGACAATGTTCCAGTCCTTGGCCAGTGCTACACTGAAGTCCCTGTCACTCAACAAAACAGGTCTTGTCCTAAGAATGAAGCCTGGGAGGAGTTTGCGTGGCCGAGCTACGCAGAACTCCGCGAAGTGGTAAACAAACTCTGCAGCGCTATGCGGAGTTCCGCAAGCATGCGGAGTTGCTTGTTCCGCATGCTCGCGAGACATTTCTGACATTCGGCAACGCGGATTGCATGTTCGTTGGGAAATATTGCGCAAACTTCAACACGCGGTCGCACATGGGCGCGGCTATCTTGTTTTTCTTGTCTAGTTATGGTTCTGCGGCCTGTTTTTCAATCCTCCCTAAATTTTTCCTATCCTTCGTCCCTAAAACTTTTTTCTAATCTTTTTTTTATTTAATATCTATCCCTTTCTCTTCCCAAGTGTATATTTTGTGGGGGTTTTCTACTTTTTGTGTGTTTTACTGCATTTTTGTACTGTTTTTCTATCACTTGCTTTTTTATTTTTTTTTACTTCCGTTCTTTTTCTCCTGACTTAATTTTTATACTCCTACATTTTCTTTTCCTCCCCCGCCCCCCAGAACCATGGCCACTAAAAAGAGTACTTCCTACAGTTCCCAGAGAAACAGGAGGAGCCGCCTTCCTTGGGGAAGGAGGCGCCCAGAAGGGTTGCAGCCTCAGGCATTATTCTCTGAGGTGGGGGTGGCTGCACTCATTTTTGTGTGCAATGCCACCTTACCTTAACCTTGGCAGTAGGCGTCAGGCTTGGTTCCGGGTACGGAATCTAGGAGCGTCACCACCGGTGGGTGAGGATGCGCCGGGCAGTGTTTCACTGCTCTGAGGTCCAGCGCACCCATAACCAACTGACACACCGGTGGTTCGACTTCCTGGACCGGGAGCAGGACCTGCTGGACCTGCTAGGTGTTGAAGTCGTGGGGCTTGGCGAGTAGCTAATTATATTACTAATGTGTGTTCTGTTCTGTGTTATTGCAAATATTATTTTTTCCCTAATAGCAAGAATGCTGCTCCTGCTTACATGCAGGTAAGTTATGTTTAAAAATCTTCTATTATTCTTGTAGACAGTTGCTCGGCGCTACTAATCTTACTTGTTTGCAACTTTGCGCTCGCTTGGGCTGATTATGTAGGAGAGATTAGAGAAGTGAAGTTAGGTAATGCAGACTAGAGAGACTCCTTTCCTTTGCTCTATCACTAAGATAGTGGTAAGTAGTAGTTAGTTAGTTACTTAGTATTAGTTGGTAATTTTTGAGCATGCTGCAGACTCCTTCGTTGAACCTTTTGTAGTTTGTTAGTGAGTGATTAAAATAGCTACTCAGCAACCAACCAACAATTTGGTGTATGCAATATGCATGCGTCCATCTATGCATTTTTGAGGACTAAAATAAATGCAGACTTAGTGAATTGGCACGTCAAAGGGGGTTGATGAATGCGAATGAGATCGGAACTTAGAAGAAGCAAATATAATTTTTGGGCAATTCATTCCAAAGTCTTTGGAATAAGTTGACTAGGTGCTACTTACTAGGCTTAGGATTCTAGAATCAGAATGGAACTGTGGAATGATATAAGAGATAGGACGGTCCGCGATACTAGTCTACTACTAGTTGATCTGATTAGATAGGTCAATTTTAATGCAATTGCCGTTTCCTGTCAAAAACTCTTTTTGGAGCGATTGTTTTATATTTATTTCACACCAATACATTTTTGTCGCTTTAATTATGTCTTACATGACCAGCATCCATGGGCAAGAAGAAGACAGGGTCTGCCATGGCAGGAGCTGGAGGTGCCTCCCAGGATCGCTCCTTTGCAGATAGCTCTGCTGGCCCAGTAAGTTCCCCTGTTGTTAGTATTAATATATATTTCCCTAACTTTTACTGCACCTTATTTTCTTCGAACTATTATTTCCGTTTCCTAATTCTATTTTTGACTAAATCTTCGATCAATCTGTCTCTAAATTCTTGTTATCCCTGCATTACCTACCAACTTAGTTATTTATATTTCTAGTGTCTGTTTTTTGTTTACATTAATTCTAACTGGCTCTGACTATAGTCTGCCTGTAGCTTGATTTCTTCTGGTTTTTCAGTCAGCTTTCCCTCTCCCATTATATTCTGTGGACTGCCTAGTGGTGGTACTACTGTAAGACTCAGAGAACACATTGGTCCTTACTACTACTAGTACTACTACTCTGCTGTGCAGATTGCATGCCCAACTAAGGTATTCTTATCTATGCATGTTTTTTGAGATTAGACGGCTTTCTTTTACTTTCTTTCTAATGCTCAATCAGCAAATAAAATGATGGTCACGTTGGACACCCTAAAGTGGTGTATATTTTACTTTTTCACGTCTCGGCCTAGTACCATTATTAGCAGCAGTTGATGGTGAACAACTGATTATCGTGCGCCATGGCTGGAAGGAAGTATGAGGAGGACACCATTATATTTTCCAACCAAGAGAGAGGACTCGAGAGATCTCATGTCCAGTTGGCCACTCTTTTTCTTTTTAAAAACTCAGATTCACCAATAGCTCTAGCCACTGAGTCCAGTCCTTTGGGTTGTCCTCTTCTTTAGAGGCTTTTCAAAAATTGTCACCAACAAAATGCCCAACCAGATATTTTATTCTTCTTGATAGGATAGGACATACTGTCTACTCTATTCTAGTGTACGAGTGATATATGTGGTGTATATATGTATTGTATTTTCAATCTTGCTAGTAAAAATAATTAATAAGGGGAGGCGTATATGGCACCTTAAAAATGTGCAATGTTTTTTCTAGGTGAACCGACCACCAGTGCTGGGGCCAGCAGCGAAGGCGACACCAGTAAGGAGGGAGCAGCAAATGCGGCAGCTGCAGGGAGAGAGCCAGCAGCAGTGGCAGACGGTAGTAAGTTATATTCCGTACTTATTGATAATACCTTCGCTGCAAGGGTGTACACACTGTACTGTTGAGAGAGACTAAGTTGTTGTGAACAACGGTTTAACAAGACACCCTTTACTTAGCATTAGCAATTGCATTAGCTGCGGGAGTTGAGTAACTAATGGCCTCTTCTATCTGACTTCAACTCAGCTGGGAAAGTTTTTTGAAGAAGACTAAGAAGAGTCAGATGATTGATGGATGGGTTGAACAAAAAGGGAAAAAACTAGAAGGATGGAAGGATGAAGGATGGGTGACATGCAATATATGACTGGCATAGAAGGATGTGTGCGTGCAGGAAGGGGGCCGGGGATGCACGTGGGTGTCTGATAGGATGCATTGCATGGGTGGTTGAAGGATGGGTGAAAGAAAGGATGCCTGCCTGGGTGGGTGAAACTGCATGGGTGAAAGGAATCCTCCAGGGGGTTTGATGGGTCAAACTCAAAGGCAAGCAAGGAAGCATGGGTGCTGGTTAAAAAAAAATGCCAAATATATGTTTTTGGTGAAAGGTTTGTTGAGATTAAGAAGAATGATAGCCATGTTTACTTTGAATGGACGGATGCCTGGATGGTATTCAGTCATATCATAGGTGGAGACTGTCACTGGATGAAGAGAATGTAAAAGAAAAATAAACTGTGCCAGAGTAGCAAAGCCACAGTGAAGATTAGAACAAAAAAATAATGCTAGAAGAGCAATGGAATGATAAATGGAAAAATCGCTGGGAGGAAACAAGTACTTTATTTTCAAGGTTTTTGATTCAAGGTTGTATTTCAGAATACTCCCTTGACTCACAGTAATTTGCAAGCACAACATATATATTGTGTATGTCTATACCCATACACACCCATTATCGCCCATTATTGCCTCCCTCCAAATCTGAGGCCCACTCCCGCTCCCTGTCATTTCTACCGTGTCAGTCATGGGTGGCCTATCGGCTGCATAGTTACACAAAATCAAACAATAGTAGTATCTCACGTCATCCTGTATGTCATCATTCATATTAGTAATCCGATATCATCTGCCTTATTGTAGTAGTCAGGGTGAAAGTGAAATTGAGCAGGTGCCATTGATTTAACAGAGTATGGCCATAATTGAAAACTAGATAATTGTGTAGTACAGCTGCCCCACCTGCAAAGAATAGCAAAGTAACATGAGTCTGCGACTGCGACACGAGTATGTCTGTCTAGGGTGCAAGCTGACCGAGCTGGCATGCCTACAAGGTTAATTTAGCTAAACAAGAGAGAGAAGAAGAAGACTTGTCTACTCCATAGTGCCTAGTAATGCCTGAAACTCCCAAAAATGTTAGGGGCTGAGAAGGTGGGAGGATACCACAAGTGTTATGTACTGTGCTTGCTAGTGCTACTGTGCCACCATAATTTTATGTGTATAATTTTGTGTTGCTGTTTTGCCAAGAGTATTGGTTACAATTGTCTTTTTCCTTTCTTGATATAGCTACTCCTTCCCAACCAAAACAACCCACCAGGCAGGAGTTAGCAGCCAGGGCCTGGCAACGGAAGCTGGAGGCTGTCTGGGATGAATATCGGCAGCTGATGGTTTTGGCAGAGGAGGGGGCGGCAGCCTCTGCAGGCTTCTCCAATGCCCCGGCCCCAGCCAGGCCCCCCCTCCCAGTGCCTCCGTTGGTACGGCGCCGTTGTTTGCCAGCCGCCCGCCACACTTCATACACTGCTACCCACCCCTGTTGTTCGTGCAAGACATTTCAGCACCGCAGGCTCCTCCAGAGGGCGCGCCTATAGGCCAGGATTGAGAAGCGGTTAAACACCCTAGAGAGGAAGATACGGTGAGACCGCCGCTAGACCCCCATCTTGACCCTTGCCCCTTTTTTATCTTTTTTTTGGTGGGTGGGAATTTGGCGTTGGGGAAAACTTAGGTTTTTATTATGGACATTTTAATTTTTTTATTTATGGACATTGGACAATTGGACTTAATGCTGGACATTGGTTGGGGTTAGTGAGAGGGGTGGGTCAGATGTTGTGGGTTTTTTTCATTCTCGTTTATTTGTTAGGGGACTAAATTATTTATGGTATACATATGATGTAAATCTTTTGTGGGGGGTTACTCTTTTACTTCACACTGTTTCCTTTGCTGCAGGGCTGCGGCCAGTTTTTGATTCAAATCTGCTGATAGCGTAACACACCAGCAGATAGATGCGGTACCCTCACTTGTCCTACTAGTACTCCCAGTCTCTCCTCCTAGTCTATGCAGTCTGCAACTAAAACCCCTATGGACTCAGAAGGCTGAGGGTGTGTGGATTCATTAATTTCCATAGTATGTACATCATGCCTTCCCCAAGCTTCTTCTCTTACCTGTGATTGATGTTTATACTTAGGCAATGAGATGGCTGCATGGTGATGGTTTGGTTTCCCAAGGTGCCATGGTGGTGATACTAGTAGTAGAAACTGACAGTGGCATTTGCAAAAAAAGAAAATGAGACAGTCAGTCACCCGAGGGAGACTAGGAAACGAGTAGTAAAAGTACAGTACACAAGAAGACTGCCAAATAAGAAACCATGATGATAAGCAATGCTAAAGTAAAATAAAACAGAATGGAGGGCTAGCCTAGTACAAGTTACAAACTGAAGGCGACTCGAGCTATGATTATGAAGTGGACAAGCAGCTTTGTAACCTTTAGTGCTGGAACTAGGATGATTGATGACTCGATGCTGGCAATTATATTATGATGGATTATGTTCCTCTGGAAAAAATTTGAACATCGAATACTGTGTATGGGTGGGCAATCTAATCTCTATATATTGCCAGTGTGGGCTATAGTATATATACTTAGAGCAGAAGAAGATCCTCACCCTGCATTGAGTTAGTTTTGCTTTCACTACATGCGCCCCAGCAAGTGTTTGATCAATAATTGTTGTAAATTTTATTTAATCACACAAATTAAATCACGGGGGAAGAGGGTTAGGGTTTGATGAATGGTTGGGAAGGGGGGTTTGAGGGAAAGGTTTGACAAAGACAAACATTACACATGGACAATACACATTCATCTGATTCTTGGCAGCTGACAATCATAAATCCGTTAAGGGAGAAAAGGGAAATGCATGCATGATGATCACTTGATGAGTTGTACTCGACTAGTACAGGACAGTATATTATTAATTATGCAATTGCCTTGTCTGTCTGCCCGCAGAGAGACCCAAGTTACATACATTTTCTGGGCTTCCTTTGGAAGCTAGCAAATACAATTAAAAAATATCTTTAGGAGTCAAATATAAGCAAACATAAACAACACACACAGTCGTAATGATTGAAGAAAAAAATGAAACAAATGAAATGATACTATAATTATTGCCAAATTGGGAATTGCATCTCTGCATTCCTCTTGGTCCTTCCTTGGACTGTCCGTCAATCTTGGGTGCCTGGCGGATGCGGTTTAGTAAGGTAAGTGTGAGTTGTTTTTCCCAGTATAGCGCAGGGTAAAACCCGGCCTGTAGATGGAAAAACAAAAAGGATATTGAAAAATCAAGGAGACAAGTTAAACTGCATAATTAAGGAGGAGTGAAACAAGAAGACTTGCAGAGCCAGCATGGCGAAATCATGTCTGTTTCCAGCAGTTACCTCCAACAGGAGCAGGCACCCCCCACCCAACCTCCACTTAGATTTGAATTTGAGCCAGACAGCACTCAGCACACTTACACACACAGCAACATAGCATTTTTTAAATTAAGTAACAAAATCGACGCACAGCTGTCAATCACACAACTACACTCGCCTTTACCACTACACAGACATGTAGGTCTGGTGTTGTTGTTTACCTTTTAGGCCACTTCACGCCCCTAGTTATTCCATCAATCATCTCCTAGCCTACTGACTCTGACTGCGAGTTAGTCATGGTGTCCAACTCTGTACAAAAGTGTCCCGAGTAAGTCCAGACTCATCCAGACTCAAAATGCAATAGTTCCGCCTGCAGTAGTACAATTTTGTTATTGAACAACAAGAAGTAAAAGATTAACTTGTGTCATTGTTTTTGTGTGTATAATACAAGTAGACATCATGCACAGCAAACACCAATCACTCAGCGTGCAATGCATGCCATCATTTACCTGTTCTTCTGGAGCAATCCCTCTAGACTTGGAAAGGATAAATATATAGTCAGGTTTGGACTTCGGACCCGAGGCAGGCACACATTTTACATTTGTTGTATGTATTCTCCATCCAATGTCTGGTTTAAGGGAAATGGATTTAGGGTGAGTCAGGAGTAGGACTCAGGAGGAGTGGACTTACTTCTTCACTGACTGCACACAGTTGCAACTCCAATCCAGCAATAAAAGAGTAAGACTGTGGTGATGGATTTATTGTGATTCAAACAAGAAAGACAGTGGCACAAACAAACAATAAATTAAATAATATTCCTTAGAAATATCTTCTTGGGGGGCTTTTTTTTAGGGCGTCAAAAGGAAGAAATAAAGTAATTTGAAAGCCTAGTATTCAGGGAAGTAGAGCTCGTCCTCAAACTCTGGTGGTTCACCCAGAAGTAGGTCACCTAACAAACGTACTTCCATGACTTGAGTCACATTCATCATCTTCCTGCTGTGCTACTTCAGGTATGGAGTAATCCAATGGGATAAATTGCTGATTCATTTTGATCATGGTTAACCACTCCACATTTTGGGGTGAAAGACTGGTCCTTCTTACTGTCAGAACGGCACTAGCAGCAGTGAAAACACACTCAGTAGAGACACTTGCGACAAGGCAAGCCAGATAGTTTATCGCCAGCCTGCTGAACACAGGCCATTGACGCCTTTTCCCATACAAATACATCATTGGGTTTTGATCAAAGTAGTCCTCTGTTGGGTCATCCAGATAGGCCTGGACCATCCGCTCAATGCTCATGGGTGCTCCGCTTTGCTCGGCCTCTTTTGCCTTAGCCTCAGCACTGGACATAAGCCCTGCCTGTAGAAACCATTCCTGTACCGATTTTGGGGCTGATGCTCCTGTTCTTGTTGATGTTGTTCTTGGTGTTGTTGGTGGTTTTGGCTGCTGTGAGCCAACCGCACTGCCCTCAGGCTCTAAAGTTGAACTTGAAGCTGGCTGCCCTGCAGTAGTTGTTGTGACCTGGAGGAGCGGGCCTCTAATTCCCGACCGTTCTTTTTCTAGCTAACTGGCCTGCACAGCTATCCATGTTTTGTAGCTGGCAACATCCCCGTCTGAAAAAGGAATGAAAGTGTGCAGTAATGGTTTGTACTGTGGATCAAAAATTGTGGCACAAATGTAATGGTTGGATGAATCAATGCCACTTTGCACCCTTGTATTTTCAGATAAGCAAAGGGTTAAGTTCTCCACCAACTCTTATGCTTCTTTTTCTTCCTCCACACCTTCCTACATTGCAGACACCCCCTTCAGCTGTTCCTGTAGCATGTGCAGCAATGGGAGAGCTTGGCCCATAATACAGTCCTCCTTGCTGACTTCACGTGTGAAGACCTCGAAAGGAAGAAGCATCTCTGTCAGGCATTTAACTAGGCTCCATTGGTCCATCTCAATGCTGGGGATCTTGAAGACAATGGATCTTCTGAAAGAGTGGCTTGCTCTTCTTCTTCCTCTGCAGGAAGCTCAATCTCCTGAACTGCCCCTACTTCAGGAGGAACAACTACTATTGGGGGTGGTTGTGGCTGTTGTTGCCCACTTCTCTGAGTTTCCTGCATTGATTGGGTACTACTTTGTGATAAGGATAAGTCAATTTCAATATCACTGCTCATTTGCGTTGGACTCGTGGTTAGACTAGCTGCCTCTGCGACAGACATAGGCTTGGGCCTGGGTTGGTGGGGTAAGTCCACTGATGCGGGGGTGCTGCTCCCAGCTTGCTCCCCGGACACCGCTGGTGCATTTTTTGGTTTTTCAGTAATAGAGGTGTGCAACCCGATCACTTATGATGTTGTCGGCAATTTTTGGTTTCCCAAAAAAGATCTTGGGCAACATACCGGTCTTGGTAAGTGGCAGTGCCTTCTTCTCACTGGCAACTTTCTTGGTACTGGGCCTGGAACCTTTCTTTGGGGCCATCTTGAAGATGTCAGGACACAGTGGCCCAAGTTGAAGAGAAGTCTGTGGTCACACATCACGTGACGTTGTGCACAGGCCTTCTGTCTGGCAGTACAATGGGTGATGTTGTCTCCTCCTCATTTGTGCACCTAAAAGCAAAGAAGCAAGAAGAACATCAGTGAAATGTGGCATTCATTGTTGTGGTTCAATCACTACTAAGTACAAATAAATACAATATAACTTAGTGTGTGGTCACACTTGTTAGTGTTATTAACTAATATTATTACATTTATTATCTCAGTTATAAAAACAACAATACAGTGTAGCCATTTGTGAGACTTTGACAACAATAAGGGCTTTCATGGCTTACTGTACAGTACACTCAGGAAGGATAGGAAAGAAGAACAACAACAAAAATACAAATGTAGCGGTTTGGAATTGTGCATCATGTGGGATGCAGCATTCAGGGAGCTGCAGCTGACAAATGACAATTGATGGAAACAATAAGCCAAGAGTACCAAAGGAAAGACATGCAGGCCTATGGCAAAAGTACTGCAGTAGCACACTAACTGCCCCACAAAATGGCCGCCATCCACATGGTCACTCACAACAAGCACGAGGCCTGGAAAACAATGAACTCAAGCAGGCCTATATGGATACAGACTTTAGAAAATGGCGCCTGGTCACATGGGGAGGCTCAGCCAAGGCAAATGCTGGCCCATAAATTACAAACAGACTCACATACTGGCCTGACAAAGGAGACATGCTAAACAACACAGCTTTAATGCAACAATGCCAAGAATGAAAATCCACAGGGCTAAAAAAGGTTAGCAAGTTATAACAACCACACACATCCAACACAGACATTTATTTAACACATGAAAAAAGTTAAAAAACAAAATAAAAAACGCAAAAAACACATTTTGCATTTCAGTTCAATGCCATCCATGCCCTAAATGATGTTTAAATTTAACAGACACCACAGAAACAGTTGTTTCATGCACCTATGAGTAGCTCTGGGCCTATTGGTTAGAAAACCCATTGGCAGACTAGGCCACATAGTGAATCAATTCAAATCAATATACTGCAAATCTATTAGAAAATGTAGTGAACTGTGCTACATTTTTTGCTGGATAAAAGAAGAACAAAATGCATGCAAAACAACCATCAAAAAGGCATAGCCACCACAAAGAAGGCTTGCAGACCTAATGCAGAAGCACACTGGCTGCCCCTTCACACAATGGCTGCCAGCCACATGGCCAGGCCACAACAACAAGAAAGGGAAGACAGACAATGCAGCCCTATGTCAAAAGCACACTGGCTGCCTTCACAAAATGTCTGTCAGCCACATGGACAGGTTACAACAACAAGAAAGGGAAGACAGAAAATGCAGGCCTATGGCAAAAGCACACTGACTGCCTTCACAAAATGGCCGCCAGCCACATGGCCAGGCCACAAGAACAAGAAAGGGAAGACAGGCAAGGCAGCCCTATGGCAAAAGCACACTTGCCAGGCTCCCACAACAAGAAGCAATAAACCAAGAGAAACAAAGGAAAGACATGCAGGCCTATCGCAAAAGCAGACTAACTGCCTCCACAAAATGGCCACCAGCCACATGGTCACAAGTCACAACAACAACAAAAAGCGGGAGGCTTGGGAAAACAATGAACTCAAGCAGGCCTATATGGACACAGACTTTACAAAATAGCCCCTGGACACATGGAGAGGCTCAACCATGGCAAATGATGGCCCACTATTACAAACAAACACACTGACACACTAGCCAGTCAAAGGAGGCATGCTGACAACACATCTTATTCTTTAATGCAACAATGCCAAAAACGAAAATTCACAGGGCTAAAAAAAAGGTTTGCAAGTTACAATCACACACATCCAACAAAGGCGCATGAAAAAAGTGAAATACCCCAAATAAACACATTTTGTATTTCAAACCAATGCCATCCATGCCCTAAATGATGTTTAAATTCAACAGACCCCACAGAAACAGTTGTTTCATGCACCCATGAATAGCTCTGGGCCTGCTGGTTGAAAAGCCTATTGGCAGACTACTGGGCTACATAGTGAATTAAATAAATATTGGAAATTGGTTTCAAAAGTTGGAGAAAATGTAGTGAACTGTGCGACATGTTTCCTTTATAAAAGAAGAAAAATTACTTACAAAGAAACAACTAGGCCTCTACTGAAACTACAGGCTACCCACCACAATACATTTTTTAAAAACAATGAAAAATACAAATATCTAGGTGCATGGTCCCAATCAAACAAACAACACAAATTTTCCAACTTACTTGTGAAATCTCAAACTCAAAAGTCCTCAAATCCAACGATATATGATGCAGCAGACACAAAGAGTGATCCTTCCAGCTTCAAATCCAAATGAAAAGTGAACAGGAGATGGACAAAGCACTGGGAGGAGCCTGCTGGACAGGAACCGGAAGTTGGAGACTCTGGGGCACTTTCTTTCTCTTCAAAAAATAAGTAAAAAAGAAAAAGGACTCCTTGCACAAAAAAAGTACAGCCAAATGTCAATCTGATGAGTTTTTTAATCCAAATTGTCATTTCGAGAAGGTTTCAATGCTGTTCGGCAGAGAACCTACTCCAGATTGCAGATTTTGTGTGTTCGGGATCGCGTTCGTCACAAATCTTCTGCTGGAAATCCGATGGTGCATCCGAATGACATGTTCGCGTTTGCAAACTCTTGCGTCACCATGCGGCCACCTAGCTAATCTCGTGGCGCTTGCGAACGGCTCGGGAAATCATGTCAGCGATTACAGGCACCCAGTAAGTCGCTCCTGCATTTCGGGCACGCAAACACAAAAAACTCTGATCCGTTGCGGAGTGCGGAGTTTTTTGGCAACTACGAGGTCTACGTGGAACGCTGAGCTACCAAAACTCCACAAACTCTGTGAGCAGAGTTTTACGTCCAGGGTTACTAACGATCTGAAGTGATCACTGTCCTGTTAACAGAGTGTGCGTTGTGGTCTAAGGTAAAACTTTATCTGCCTTGAAGTAAGGGGAGGCGCTGTTTATTGTGTGATGAACAATACCTAGCGCTTCAAATAGAAAGCATTGGTGAATTTGACAAAGCACTAACTCGGTGCTTTGTCCAGGATGGAAGCCTACATATAAAAAAATCCAGATTAACATAACTTTGGAACTAGGCTTGCAGATGGCTAATAAAAAAACATTTTTTTGAAGATTGTTTCCTTGGCATAGTCCGGCAAAAAAGTTGCTAGATCAGCTCAGGGTCCGGGAGGTCTTCTTTAATAATGGTTTAACTATTACCTTTTTCTAGAGGCGAGAAATGTTTCATTGCTTTAGAGAACTGTTGAATAAAGTCCAATGTTGAGGGGCCACAAAAGGAACAAGTTATTTCATTATACTGTCTGTTCCCAGCTCAGCAGAGGGATCCAGAGGGGTGGCTACAAAACATGCCCTCTAGTAGTCCATGTGGGGAATTTCCTTGAACTGAACCACTTTTCATTGGGGGTGGAGGGCACCTAACTGTACTATAAGAACACAACAGTGTCAATCTTTTTTTTAATGCACCAAGTTTTCCTAAAAGAAAAACAGATTACTGTTCAAAGAAATGATTCTTTTTACAACCATTTTTAGCAGCAGGCAGTGATCCCTTCGACCACTGTCTGCTCCTAAAATGATTTTGTCCACATTCACAAAGTTGAGGTTTCTTTAGAGATCCCTTCCTGTTTGCAAATGTTTATGACCTCCTTTGACTTGGTGGTAAAATATTATAGTTTTGTGTTTTCAGTTGCGAAACATGAATCCATAACTTAAGGAGCCGGTATTTGAAAGCTACTTTTGTATAAGTTTACATTTGTTTTGAAATTCACAAAACTGCATTTTAATAGTAAGTTAATGAGTGTGGAGACTCCACAGTCAGCACTAAGAACTCTGCATATAACAATTGGTATGTTGTCTGCTTTTAGTTGTAAACTTACTATCAAAATGCAGTTTTGTTAATTCTAAAGCTAACGTAAACTTACACAAGGGAATTAACATGGGGAAAAGTAGCTGTTGCGCCTCAATACTTTGGAGCTAATGGGAGGGGACTTTTGAAGTCAAGAGCCAGAGAAGAGAACATCTCGGTACTCAGAATCACTGAGGTTGGGCAATATATCACTCATGCAGTGTAGAAGTAAACCCCGGGTAGAAACATTAGTGAATGATTTTGGGGCATTATCTGGGTATTTGGTCAATAACGCAAAAAACGGAATAATGTGCTGGAATATATCAGTTTGGAAGGGAAATACACAGAATGAGCTTAGATACCTTGGAATTAGCATCATTAAACTATTGGAGAATATCCCCAGTACAATTTTGTGAGGATAGCAAAGGAGGTGGATATAACACTTAGTAGGTGGAAGAATTTACCCTTGACTATATACGGGAGAGTTAATCTAATTAAAATGATTGTACTACCTAAACTGACATATCTTTTCAATTGTATCCCTCTCGAGTTCCCCAAATTAATGATTAATAAGATACCGGGGAAATTAGTGAGTTTTGTTTGGGCATCTAAGGGAGTTAGGCTTACCCGGAAAAATCTGAGCGCAAGTTGGTGAAGGGCTGATTGGCCCTCCCAGACTTGAGGCTATACTGTATGGCATTTCACTTTAAGAACTGTAGAATACTCCTTGGTAAACCAGGATTTTTTGCATGGGGCGGATTTTTGGAAGAAATGGTGAAGGAATGGGGCTCTAAAGGCTTTCTTTACAAATTTGGGGCAAGAAAAGTTTTCAAAAAAGTAGGGCTAAAGATCTTAAAGGCAGCACTTATTCTTTGGCAGAAGGTAAGGAAGATATTTGAAATAGGTTACTTCTCAGATTTTTCACCAATTTGGGACTCACCGGGTACACCTGAGTGTCTTCAAGATCAGTTACGTCTTCCATTGAGGAGGGCGGGAATTGAAGTGTGGGGGGATCTTTTGACGATGCAGGGTCTGGTGCCGTGGGAAGTGTTGGTGGCAAAAACGGGTGACTCTATCTCAAGATTCAAGTATCTCTAGCTTTCCTATTGGGTGGTGACCAATGGGTAAGAGATAGGTGGTGTAAGGGAATTCGAATTAAAAATACAGAACGAGGTTCCCAGAAAAAAGGAAGTAGCCGACTGGTACTGGACTTTGTTGGGAACCGAGAATAAGAAGTTAAAAACGCTGCATGAGATCTGGGCAGACGATATTCAGATGACGGAGCCGCAATCAGTCTGGCAACGTTCCTTAAATACTCTTTATAAGGTAGTTAAACCCACACATTTGAAAAGAAATCATTTCTACACAATAAACAAGCTGTATTGGTCCTCTAAAAAACTTGCCAAGTTTGTAATAGCACCAACACCAAGATGTCGAAGATTCGGTTTGTCTAGCACTGACGATATTCACATTTTTTATGAGTGCCCTAAATTAAAGATCTATTGGAATGCCGTTAAGAAAGTTGTAAATTATATTTTCCAGTCAAATATTACAATGAAACCAACACTGCTACTGATGGGATTGAATGAAGATCCCAGTCAGCCCCTCTCGGCAAAAAGGGGAGATCTTCTCTTCTATATGATCCTTCTAGCCAGGGGAGAGATCTGTAAGAGATGGTTAGATTCCCTTCCGCCCCAGGGACGTAATTGGCTCCAGGTGCTTAGCACTATATGCCAAGTGGATCCAGGGCTCGAAGGGGGCTCCAGTGGTGTGATCTGGGCAGACTATCTGAGCTGGCACGGAACAATAAGGGCTTAAGCTGATGTCCAATGATTATCCCTGCATGAATCCAGTAGCCAGGGAAGTGGCAGGACTGGTACGGCAGGGCTAGTTGTTAAATTGCAAGTGGCCTGAGGGCGGTACAGGTCGTTTATAAAGGCACTGCATTGCAACACTGGTGATATGAGGACAAAAATAAATTAATTAATTAATTAATCAAACTTATGCAGTGTAGAGTTGCTCTTCACCGCGCTAATCGAGGAACAGTACTTCATGACACAGGTGCATGTAATCCATCATTCTTTCTGCAGGTAATCCTTCTCTTGACTTTATCTGTGAGTAGGTGAGCTACTCTCCACCTATGTGTCTCTGCCACTATCCTACCTAAACCCGAGCCCTCCTTCCTGCTGACCCCTTCCTGTCCTTCCCCCCTAGGAAGTGGTCTTGAAAGATAGCGGTGTTCACTCCCTAATCCAGTGCCAGGGTCCTAGCGTCCGCTATAATCAGTATACCTATTAAGTAGGGAAAATATGATTGAAAAATGTGGTATATTTAAGAAAATATATTTGGCAACACTGTCTGGTACACAAAATGTCAGTGATGGCAGAATACCTTCCCGGTCCCCAAAAAGTGGCGGCAATGTGGGATACAACATATCCGAGGCACGGGACTGCCTGGACATTCGTTGCTCGTATGTTTCATGTCTCAGTGGAGTCCCCTCTAGGTAGATCTTTTTGAGTCTTATCCAATGAGATAGTTGTCAAGATTTTTTATGTTGACACGCTGTGCTGTAAGATTGCTTGTAAATGAGGTGTCATACTCTTCCTCTCTTTGCAATGATCCCAAGGGTTTTTGTTACAGATCAGAGGGAGCCGGGTCTCTCTTATCCGTTTTGTTCTGGAGATGTCTATGATTTTTTTTACATGAAACTCTTTTCTGGATCCAGAAGGGACCGTTCCACATTATGGAAATGCAGTGGTAACTTGGAGGTTTCCAGGGATTTTCACAGGTGTTAGGCCTCGCAGAGATTCCACTGGTCAGTCTTTGGCCTGAGTATGGAAATCCAGCTGTATTGTCCCTGGCATGGGGTCATGATCTTGCAGAAGCCCCTGTATATTTTACATTTGTTTCAAGATGGCTTGAGTCATCGCACTATCAGTGTCTATAGGCCATCTGTAGATGAAGGTCATGTGTTGGCCCATAATAGTTCCATTATTACTGAGCATAAGTATTATACCCTGGACAAAGTTTACCAGATAAAGGAGCCATTAATAGCTCTATTGTTATACATCTGGACACTCTAATTGAGAAAATGGCTCTAGAAAGTGGCTAAGTGCACGAGATAAAGATGTGTTTACGATTTCATAGGCACACACTGGGTTATTAGTTCCTTTTGTGAAAATGATTCGCGTAAGCGGTGGATAGCAAATATAAAATGTCTCACTCAAAAGAGCGATCCAGCATATGTAGGCACCTGACAGAGTGGCAGAGTAGAATTGTCAGGGTTGACATTAGGCCTGAGTGAAATTTGTGTTACTCTTTTGATGCGAAATTAACAAAACATTATGTGATGACATTCGTTTGCATAATTATGAGTAACGTAGCGAGCACGTGGAGCTGTTGGTCGCTGCTCTTGTTGTTCGGTTGCATTTAGCACTATTTTTTTATCGCAAAATGCATCCTCGTCTCCATTTTGGATGTCAAGGTGCATTTTTTGCTAACATGATATCGCCAAATGCTGGATTACCCTCCTCGCATAATTCCATGTAATCTTGTGCAATGTCGTTGTAATTATGTTACAGCAAACTACGGGCCATATTATCAAGGAACGGCGATAACATTATCGCCGCTTTAGCGGCAGGAAACTGCTGCTAAAGCGGCGATAATGGGCTTGATAATATGCCCTTGAGAATTCCCATAGAAGGCCAGGTTCTGGTGAGAACCTGGGCTTCTATGGGAATTCACAAGGGCATAGTATCAAGCCCATTATCGCCGTTCCTTGATAATATGGCCCAGCGAGAGTTATGCTCACCCCTAGTTGACACCAGTTAGCCATTTACTTCTTGAGTCACCCTCTCACTTATCCTTCTTTGTGAGATCCTTAACTATTCCTGCTGTGATAGAAAGCTCAGAAGAATTGTTACACACGCTCACCATATAGTAATAGGGGTCTATGCCTGGCAGCTTCTCATGTTTGCGTTGGCTTTCCATCGCTGCAGTTCACACGTCTACTCCATTCTCCACACTTTGTTATTTTCCTCCCGTACTGTTCTCTTGGGGACCCCCTCAGGTTTGTTACATGCTTCTACACTTCCCATCCTCGCTGTGCTTTGTTTCAGACCCACATCTTGTGGTCATTGTGTCATTTATTCCTCTATAGTAGAGGTCTGCAGCTCTGACAATTACAATCCTGAGACTCAGGGGACTATCTTAGACATTGAGATTATGGTTGTGTGACTCTCAACTTCCCAAACTAAAAAAAGCAGTGGGCTGCAGGGTGAAGGTGTGAAATGACCAAGATTCAGGATGGATTGTTTCCATGAGGAATAGGTCTACTACTGATTTGCATTAGGTGGGCCTCTGCCCAGAGTGGCACAGGAAGTGAAAAGCGATAGGTTGGAATGTTACCCCGAGAGATTGCCAGTGGTTAGACTATGTGCAAGCATTCATCCAGCACCTTTTTGGTGTTTGATTGCCAGTAGTCTGCCTGGAACCTGAGACTGGCGCAGCTTTCCAGGTCTACTACTGCCAGTGTTTTTGATATTTACAAAGTAGTACATTTGCTATGTTTCAGTAAACCAGTCTCTACAAGAGCCTGGTTCACAAAGGTAACTTACACTTTTGAGTAATTTGCACTTTTGAGTAAGATTACTACTTTTTTGCTTTTCACAAAAGTGCACATTTCCTTCAAAAGTGTAATTTATACGCCTCCACCAAACTGAAGGGCCTGGGTACTAGTCACAAACCACATTTTGTGGTATGTTTTGTAGTACTACAATAGTACTACAAATGTACTACAAAATGCTATTCACAAACTGCATTTCTAAAGTACTGCAAAAAACAGTAGCACTTTAGCAGTGAAGTTTGTCAATAGCATTTTCTAGTTTGTTTGTGGTGCTTCTACAGAGCACATCCCGAACCCAGGGATTTAAAAATCCTCTCATATGTGATAATAAAGTAAAAAGAGGCTCTGAAATAAAATGTCTGCCTAGAATCACACCATTGCTGGGAAGTCCTATTGATTCCAGGTGATCTGGTTTCACATTTTGAACTTCAGCCACCAGATGTATATCTCTGCCTCTAGCTCTCTCATTATTGTTTTACAGCAAAGATCACTGTTTTGTCTTTTACTTTTGGCCCATGATGAAAAACCGACACAGACATAGCAGACCCGACTCAGGCCTTCCTGACCCAACTACCAGGCCTGGAATGCATTTTATGGGGAATGTCACACCCCAAAAACCCCTTCTCCTCCTGCCCCAAAGCTACCCCCTGCTGAGACTCCTGAATTTTTGGTCCAGTACCATCCGCTGCAACTGGATCAGTGTTTCTTTGTCCCTCCTAGCCCCTTCCCCTCATGTCGCGGGTAACACTATGCGTTCCAGAGTCGGCTCTGTGTTTAGGAAAAGGGAGGGATTGGCTTCCGGTCAATTGGCACTTGAATGGATTCCTGACAATAATGCGGGGGTGGATGGGGCGATGAACAGATCCTTCTCTTGTACTGCACAGATTTGAATCTTAAACAGAATACAAAAACGAGCAGTCAGACTCTGCCTACATTTATGGCAAGATGGCCACATCAAGCCGGCCAGCCCTTAACCCTTTAAGTGCGCCCGTTGGCCAACGGCCGTCGCGAGCGCTACCTCGGTAGTGCTGTGCACGTCCGTTGGCCGACACGGTGCCGCCCACTCAATGGAATGCCCCGCACCGCGGCAGAATTTCCGCCGCGGTTAAAGGCATTAAGGGACGCCACAGATTCCTGATGGAATCAAGAATAAAATGTAAAACACTCAGCATCGTGCACAAAGCATACAGAGGCAAAGGTTGTGGATACCTACAAAAGATGGCTGCCACTATTTTCTGCTGATCCAGCCACGCCCCTTCAAGGGTCTAAAACATGGCACGGGAGTCGTGGGCCTGAGACAGTGAAACGCCCTCAGACCTGGCCTCAGAGCTGAAGAAAACTATCTTCAAGTGCGGTAACTCATAAAAACAGAGGGGCCACCGGTACGTCACTATATCCCATATTAAAAGTGATGCACAGGCGGCACAAGGGGCTTGTAAATAAGCCCCAGAATGTTTCTGAGCAGCGTTCAACTAAAGCCATCAATACCATGGGAGCGAATGGAGAATCCAGGTTTAGAAACCTCTCACATATTCCGGCTGGACTCCAACTTCATTTTGTGTTCAGTCTTGTCTGATCTGTCAGTGCCCTGAAGTTATAGCTCAATATAAAATGTTAAATGAATAACAATAAAAAGACACTGAGAGGCAGATTTGCTAATATTTCAAACAACGCAGTGCAACACCCAAAGTTGCTGATCTGCGTTATGTGAGAGGGACAGAGCAGGAGGCGCCATATCTAAGAAGATATGGGACTCTGCTCTCTTCCCAATTCACTTGTGCACAATTAGGCTGCCTAGCACCACCCACACACCTTTGCACCATAGTGCAAATATGTGTGTCCAATGTGTAGCATAGCTTTTGTACTGGAAGGGCACCCTTTTAGTTCAAATACTAGGCTCAAACATACTTTAAGGCTTTTCTCACTTTGTGTGAGGGCTGTTCACTGCAGCACACATGCAAAGTTTGAAAAGTTTGGAAAACAAAACCTTTCCCAAACTTGGCATCTGCCTCAAGAAAGTATATTTGTGGTGCAAAGCCCTGTGTACAAATTTTAGCAGATAGGGCTTGCTGTGAGACTCCATGGGTGGTAGCATGGATAGACGATGTACCATCCATGGGACACCCTGTTGACGCAAAGTTGCTAAACATGGTGCAAAGAGCTATTTGTGGTACTTTTAGACAAAGTCCATCACAAAATAACTTTTGCACTGGAAATGAAATAGTTTGGCAAGACTTTGCACCATTTTTTGTCCTTTTTGTGACTTTGCACCAGTGCACAGCCTCAATAAATCCGCCCCAGATCGTACTGCATCTCTCTAGACTCTCAACTGAGATGGTCTAGTATGTGTATTTGGGAAAAGTACACCCACGCATGCGCGAAAATACTATTTCCTCTTATTAGGGTTTTTATTCAGATGTTATGGGACCCAGAGGAAACAGGGAATTGCAAATTACCTGCTTATGTACCAGCTGCTCCAGAACTCTGCACCTGTGGACCCTGGTGTATAAAAGATGGCAATTATTTCAAAGCCATAACATCTTTTATTATATAAGCGGTCCCATGGCGACAAGTTAAGACCCAGTTTATTTTCTTTCGCCTACAACAAAAACAGGCAATTTCGTCTTCAGTTTTTAAAATCTAGACCTTCAGGGCATTCCATAAATTTGTTTGTGGGTTGAGGACAGCTTTCAATATGGAAACAGACCCACGAATACACTCTCGTTTACAAGCCCTTGGCAGGTAACTTACCCTGAAAACATGGCCCAATTACCCACTATCTTATGTTTTATCAATGAAAAATTGGCTTTCGGTAGGATTCAACAAGAATTTAAAGAGCTGCGAACCGAAAATGTTCAAAATCCACCTTTTCTGGCATAATAGGTGAGTGGTAAGACTGCAGTGCATATAGCGCTTGGCATAGCGCCGCAGAGAGGAGAGCTGCAAGAAAGTTCCCTGTCGCATTTGCAATCCTGTGTGCAGCAGATGAGCCCAGCCCATGTGGGTGCAGTCATGGATGACGTCTGAGCACATGCAGCTACCTGGAGTGTTTCCCTAGATAGTCCAGCCACAAGTCGCTCTATAGCCATTAACGACCAGCGCCAGTTCCGTCCTTCTCACTTGTAAGGGTCCGAATCACAACCTACGAACTGTTAATGTACACCTATGATTAGGGTGCATTTCTGATTTTCTTGGAAATCACAACATGTCTCCCCAAAACACATGGACGTGTATGCATGTCATAGATTTGCATCATTGTGTCATCCTTCTGTACATTTTAGGTGCAATGCATATGCATAGCTCATGCGTTCTCAGTTCGATAGGGTCATGCATAGGCATAGCTCATGCGGTCTCAATTCGATAGGGTCATGCATAGGCATAGCTCATGCGTTCTCAGTTCGATAGGGTCATGCATAGGCATAGCTCATGCATTCTCAATTTGATAGGGTCATGCATAGGCATAGCTCATGCGTTCTCAGTTCGATAGGTTCATGCATAGGCATAGCTCATGCGTTCTCAATTTGATAGGGTCATGCATAGGCATAGCTCATACGTTCACAGTTCGATAGGTTCATGCATAGGCATAGCTCATGCGTTCTCAATTTGATAGGGTAATGCATATGCATAGCTCATGCGTTCTCAGTTTGATAGGGTCATGCATAGGCATAGCTCATGCGTTCTCAATTTGATAGGGTAATGCATATGCATATCTCATGCGTTCTCAGTTTGATAGGGTCATGCATAGCTCATGCATTCTCAGTGGGATATGGTCATGCATAGGCATAGCTCATGCGTTCTCAGTTCGATAGGGTCATGAATATGCATAGCTCATGCATTCTCAGTTCGATAGGGTCATGCATAGGCATAGCTCATACGTTCACAGTTCGATAGGTTCATGCATAGGCATAGCTCATGCGTTCTCAATTTGATAGGGTAATGCATATGCATAGCTCATGCGTTCTCAGTTCGATAGGGTCATGCATAGGCATAGCTCATGCGTTCTCAGTTCGATAGGGTCATGCATATGCATAGCTCATGCTTCTCAGCTTGATAGGGTCATGCATAGCTCATGCATTCTCAGTGGGATAGGGTCATGCATAGGCATAGCTCATGCGTTCTCAGTTTGATAGGGTCATGAATATGCATAGCTCATGCATTCTCAGTTCGATAGGGTCATGCATAGGCATAGCTCATGCGTTCTCAGTTCGATAGGGTCATGCATAGGCATAGCTCATGCATTCTCAGTTCGATAGGGTCATGAATTTGCATAGCTCATGCGTTCTCAGTTCGATAGGGTCATGCATATGCATAGCTCATGCTTCTCAGTTCGATAGGGTCATGCATAGGCACAGCTCATGCGTTCTCAGTTCGATGAGGTCATGCATATGCATAGCTCATGCGTTCTCAGTTCGATAGGGTCATGCATAGGCATAGCTCATGCGTTCTCAGTTCGATATGGTCATACATAGGCATAACTCATGCGTTCTCAGTTCGATAGGGTCATGCATGTGCATAACTCATGCGTTCTCAGTTCGATAGGGTCATGCATATGCATAGCTCATGCGTTCTCCATTTGAAAGGGTCATGCTTATGCATAGCTCATGCATAGCTCATGTGTTCTCAGTTCGATAGGGTCATGCATAGCTCATGCATTCTCAGTGGGATAGGGTCATGCATAGGCATAGCTCATGCGTTCTCAGTTCGATAGGGTCATGCATAGGCATAGCTCATGCGTTCTCAGTTCGATAGGGTCATGCATAGGCATAGCTCATGCGTTCTCAGTTCGATAGGGTCATGCATATGCATAGCTCATGCGTTCTCAGTTCGATAGGGTCATGCATAGGCATAGCTCATGCGTTCTCAGTTCGATGGGGTCATGCATATGCATAGTTCATGCGTTCTCAGTTCGATAGGGTCATGCATAGGATTAGCTCATGCGTTCTCAGTTCGATATGGTCATACAGAGGCATAGCTCATGCGTTCTCAGTTTGAAAGGGTCATGCATATGCATAGCTCATGCATAGCTCATGCGTTCTCAGTTTGAAAGGGCAATGCATATGCATAGCTCATGCGTTCTCAGTTTGAAAGGGCAATGCATATGCATAGCTCATGCGTTCTCAGTTTAATAAGGTCATGGCTATACATAGCTCATGCATCCTCATTTTCATATAGTAACACATATGCATAGCTCATGCGTTCTCAGTTTAATAAGGTCATGGCTATACATAGCTCTTGCATCCTCATTTTCAGATAGTAACACATATGCATAGTTCATGCATTTTCAGTTTGATACCGTAATGCATACGCATACCTCTTGCATTCTAAATTTGATATGGTAATGCATACACATAGCTAATATGTTCACAGTTTAATTGGTAATGCATATGCACAACTCCTGTGTTCTCAGTTTGAAAGGGTAATACATAAGCATATCTCATGCGTTGTCAGTTTGATAGGGTAATGCATATGCATAGCTCATGCGTTCTCACTTGAATAACTTAGGTGCACATGCATCAACAAATCCAATAGCGATTCCTTAATGGCGATAAATAAGGAATCGCTTTTCAGGATGCATCAACAGATTCGGCAAAAATTAGCGATTCCTTAAAAATTGCTAATATTTACCGAATCAACAATAGCGAGTATAGCAAACACCGAATTAGCTAATTGCGATATTGGTATTACCGAAATCGCTAACACCGATTCCGGTAATAGCGAAATTGGTAATTGCGAAATCGGTAATAGCGATTTCGCAAAAAACGGGTCGCTCTGGGAACGGTCTAATGACATCACAACCAGGAAGTACAGCAGCCCCACCCTCATTCACTCGGCAGAGGAGCAAACAAGAGCAGGAACTGGAGACAGCCTGAGCCCAGTGATACACCACTGACAGGACTACCACCCTACCCAACCGAGATGGAGAAAGATGCACCAGCCAGCGCAGAATCTGCAAGAAAGAGAAAGCGCAAGTTCTCCGACCGGGAACTGGAGCACCTGATCGAGGGGGTGAGCAGCAAATACGATCGGCTGTTCGGGAAGCTGTCCCTAAAGGTGTCAGAGGCTGAAAAGCGTCGCATATGGCTGCGCATCAGAGAGAGGGTCAATGCGGTGGGTGTGATGCCCCGTAGCATCGACGATTTAAAAAAGAGGTGGTACGACCTCAGGAAGCGGGCGAAGGAGAGGATCGCTGAAAGGCTCCGGGAGGCTGCTAGAACAGGAGGGGGACCATCTACAGTGCCAGAAAACACTGCCCTGGAGGAGCTGGTAGAAGGGACCATCGAGCCAGAGGCCGTCGTGGGAGTCACACAGATGGACACCTCCGGCGCAGCTACAAGTGCCCAAGGTAAGATGCATGTCTGTGCCCATACTCAGCATTGCGTACAACCATTCCCAAACCCCCAGCACGATCACAGTGTGCATGCAGAATTGCCACACACATCTTCACTCATAACAATAGTGCATCATGGGAGTCGTAGTCATGTCAGGCCGGTGTGCATGTACAGGGAGAAAAAATATACTTTAGTCAAGACATCTGTAGAAGCTAGAAATAGACTTTAATTTAGTGAATCATAGTAGGGCATGTATGTAGTAAAATACACCTTAGTAGTAACAATCCCACTAACCATGCACTGTTTCACACACAGATGTATCTCCTGGCGACTCCGACGACAGCGGCCGGCTAATCATATCAGAGACACTAGCCGATTCGGACGTCGATACTCCGGCAGAGCCGCATTCACCACCTCCACCACCACCACCTGCTGATGCGCCAACTGCAACGAGACGGCGGAGACGCAGGTCACAAATCCCCCCCATGCAGGTGATGGATGCATGTCAGACACCTGCAACACCATCGGGCCAAAGTCCAACATTCGTCCCACCGCCTGCAGCACCACCAGCACGTGTCCGACTCCCACTGCGCCGCAGGTCTCTGCGCAGTACACCAAATGTAGGCGAAGATGCAAGCTCCCCAAATGGTGGCATTGAAGAACAGATGCTGCGTGTCCAGCGCCTACAGGGGAGACACATGGCTACCATCAGCAGTCACATAGCGCGCCTAGCAAAAGAAATGCGCACCCTGACTGCGGCAGTGAGGGACATGACCACTGTGGTGGCAGAGGGTAATGGGAACCTGAGGGAGGACATCCAGGAACTCACCCGTGCCATGAGAGCAGAGCATGACAGCGAGAGAAGGAGGCACCGGCAGAACTTGCTCCGGTCCTCAGCCTCTACAAAGGCCATCACTAGGCTGTGCAACAGCACAGCTGTTTTATCACGCCGCTCGGTGTCACTGCAGGTGGACCTGGGCTATTATTGCGGTGATGTTGCCAAGGCCCTAGGCCAGGTGACCGCTGCAGTGGAACACCTGCAGAGCGGTACTTTCAGTGCTAGCGCATTGGGAGGGGAGGACGGCAGTGAGGCTGCCTCAAGTGTGAGCAGTGTTTCCGTGGCGGAGGCCAGCACCAGGAGGCGCAGTTCGCGCTGCTCCACAGCCACAGGGACAGGCCGTGGTGAGGTAGAGGAGACACCTGAAAGGAGGCTGGGCGTTCGTGGCAAGCGCCACTAGACTGACTGTAAGCTATCCATGACCATAGTGGGGTAACCAGGGTCCTCTCCTATTTGACACTTGCACACCCATGACTACAACGGGCATGTTTTGTTACACTTGTTTTGGGGAGCTCTTATTTTCTATCATGTCTGCCTGCACATGCCTCAGTGCTCCTGTGCATTAAACAGTAGCACCACAAATGCAATCGTCATGGTTCATTCTTACCTGGATCAGAAATGATGTTGCGTGATGTATGTCCGCCTCCTTTGCCCCTCAGCTGTGTTAGGGACGTGTGCCTGTCGGTGTTGTGCGGGTGGTTGCTCATCCCGGTAGTCGTCATTCCTGTCCACCTCTATGGGTATCCCCCTTCTGGTTGCGATGTTGTGCAGCATGGCACATACAGCTACGATCCTGCAGCAGGTGTCAGGTTTGTATTGCATGGCACCGCCAGTCTTGTGTAAGATTCTAAAGCGACTCTTCAGGATCCCAAAGGTCCTCTCTATTACATTCCTGGTGCTTATGTGGGCCGCGTTGTATCGTTGCTCCTGTGGTGTTGCTGGATTGATGTAGGGGGTGAGTATATATTCCCGCAGGGCGTATGCACTGTCACCTAAAAGATGGAAGCAAAGGCTTAGCAACGGTGATGTATATACATGTATGGTGCTCATGTTTGGAAGAGGTATGTATACGTACCAAGCAGAAGTCCCTCTCCAAATTCTCCGTTGAGTAGGCGCCTGTGGATGCCACTGTGTCGGAATATGTAGGAGTCGTGTGTGCTCCCCGGAAATTGGGCCACTAGGTCCGTGATGATGTGCTTGGCATCGCACACAACCTGCACATTGATTGAGTGATATGACTTCCGGTTACGGAATATGTACCCATTGGCAGAGGGTGGACAGATGGGGACATGCGTGCAGTCGATGCATCCAATGACATGGGGGAAATGGGCCACCTAGTAGAATGCCTGTTTGTTGCGGTCTAACTGCCGTGGGGTTGTGGGGAAGCTGATGTGGGTGTGTATCATTGTCAGCATGGCATCAATGAATTTGTGGAAGAAGCGTGAGAGTGCGCTTTGCGATACGCCTCCGGCTACGGCGATGACCCCCTGGAAACTTCCTGAGGCCAGTAGGTGCAGGCTGCATAGGACCTGGACGTGCGCAGGAATTGCATTGGTCCGATGTGTCTGGTGCTGCAGTAGTGGTTCGAGGTCTGCAATTGGGCGCATGATCATGGCACGATTCAGTCGGTACTTGTCGTACACCTCATCCTCATTCTGTCCTAGCAATGTGATACGCACTCTGAAGAATTCTCTCCTGGACCCTTCTCCTGCGCTGTCCTGCTGCATTGATTCGCATCCTCCTTGCTAGCACGTAGAGGGCTGCCATTTTGTGCAAGCCAACAGGGTCTCCATGGCCAGTTTTAAGGGCTTACTGATTGGTGCCATCTGTGGCACATGTTTTTTTTTTTTCTACTTTTTTTTATTTTTTTGTAACTTTACCTCCAGGTTCTGATTCCCCTTAATCTGCTCATGCTAAATAGCGATTTGTGGGATTTTCGCTGCATTGAGTAGCGATTCGTTATTAGCCATTGGCACTTGCCGGTAGCTAATAGTGATTTCGGTGATAGCGAGTTTGGTATTTTGCGATTATTTATTTTGCGGGTTGGTTATTAGCGATTCTTTATTTTTCCGGGTGATTATTTTGCGATTCTTTATTTTATCCCGATTCGTGTTGATGCATTGGGATTCGGTTTTTGACACTCGCTAACGGCTGATTTTACCGATTCGGTATTTTACCGACTGGATTTTTCCTTGATGCATGTGCCAGATAATAGATACATGTACCTCATGCATTTTCAGTGTTACAGAGTAATGTATACGCATAGCTCATGCGTGTACAGTATTGCATACGCATAGCTCATGTATTTTCAGTGTTACAGCTCACGTGTTTAGGGTAATGCATACGCATAGCTCATGCGTTCTCGGTCTGATACTGTAATGCATACGCTTAGCTCATGCGTTCTGTTTTGATACTGTAATGCATACGCATAGCTCATGCATGTAGAGTAATGCATACGCATAGCTCATGCGTACTCGGTCTGATACTGTAATGCATACGCGTAGCTCATGAGTTCTCGGTCTGATACTGATACTGTCATGCGTTCTCGGTTTTATACTGTAATGCTTACACATAGCTCAAGCGTTTAAGGGAATGCATACGTATAGCTCATGTATTTTCAGGGTTACAGCTCACGTGTTTAGGGTAATGCATACGCATAGCTTATGCGTTCTCGGTCTGATACTGTAATGCATACGCATAATTCATGTATTTTCAGGGTTACAGCTCACGTGTTTAGGGTAAAGCATACGCATAGCTCATGCGTTCTCGGTTTGATACTGTAATGCATACGCATAACTCATGCATTCTCGGTTTGATACTGTAATGCATACGCATAACTCATGCATTCTCGGTTTGATACTGTAATGCATACGCATAACTCATGCATTCTCGGTTTGATACTGTAATGCATACGCATAGCTCATGCGTGTAGAGTAATCCATACGCATAGCTCATGCGTTCTCGGTTTTATACTGTAATGCTTACACATAGCTCAAGCGTTTAAGGTAATGCATACGTATAGCTCATGTATTTTCAGGGTTACAGCTCATGCGTTTAGGGTAATGCATACGCATAGCTCATGAGTTCTCAGTTTGATAGCTTAATAGATACACATACCTCGTGCATTTTCAGTGTTACAGAGTAATTCATACGCATAGCTCATGAGTTCTTAGTTAGTCCAGGAATTCAAAGAAAAAATCTGGGTTTGGTGAGCTGCTCTTGCAAGGACCTGGGAATGCAGAGACCTCTGTTAGTGTACAGTGAAAATGGGATCCGAAATGACCTTTTAATTCCATGAAGGACTCAGTTCTCACGCGCCCCATGAAAGAAAACGAGAGGGCTGACCGCGCCCCTACTCAGAGTCCGCCATTTACAAATGTACCCGTTCGAAATCCACAGACAGAGACACTCAGTTTAGCACACCGCGGATTAGTTCTGCATTCCCAAAAAGATGGATTTTGCTCCGAATGCAGAAGTAACCTAGAGGCGTACATTTCCGACTTACTTCTTCACATTTGTCAAGTGGGCAGATCGTCTTCAGTCTCATGAAAGAAAAGCTAGCTCCTGCTTTCTCTAAACCTGCTCTCGGCGCTAAGAAACCTTTCAGTAGCAGTGGTTTCTGCAAGCCACAGTAATAATCTTGATTGGCCTGGGATGGGGACCCTCTGACTCCTCTTTGGATAGTGTCCTGACCTCGATCCGTTTAAGGGATGGTACCAGAGTATTGTGGCCTCAGTATCGTCTGACAAAAAATATGATGTCCTAGATATTAGATTGAAAAAGTTCACCCCTTTGGAGTTACCCATGTAAAATCTGCATTCGATGGAGTGGTATTTTTATAAACCACCTTTAGGGCACGTATATTTGTTATCAATAGTTTAACGCACCCCCTGCTGCCCCTTTAACCTCAGCCCAGCCCTCTTCAACCTGTGGGGCTTCCCATCACCCCTGGTGTTTGCCAGCGGATGTCGAGGTGGGATGCAAGGATTTGGTAAGAGGAAACATGTGTGACAATGTATATATTGATTTTAGGAACCTATTAACAGTTTCATCATCTGAGGGCTTCATTAAGCATGTTTTGGCTCAGTATAAAACATCTTAAGCATTCTTATCCATGAACACAGATGGGCCTAAGGTACGTCTGAAAAGTGTCTGTGGAAAATCTGGAATTCTCAGAGATAATTCAGTGCACAGATGGCAATGATAATCCGGGCAGAGCATTCCTTTACAGTGAAATAATCCTTCAATAAATCAGCACAGAGGCCTGCACCAAGCAGAGGCTCCCTTCACCTGCAGAGGAGGTGCTCCCACGAGCATCTCACGTGCAAGGCACAGACCAGATGCACAGAGGAGGTGCTCCAACGAGCATCTCACGTGCAAGGCACAGACCAGATGCGCAGAGGAGGTGCTCCTACGAGCATCTCATGTGCAAGGCACAGACCAGATGCGCAGAGGAGGTGCTCCTACGAGCGGCTCACGTGCAAGGCACAGACCAGATGCACAGAGGAGGTCATCTCACGTGCAAGGCACAGATCAGACGCGCAGAGGAGGTGCTCCCACGAGCATCTCACGTGCAAGGCACAGACCAGATGCGCAGAGGAGGTGCTCCAACGAGCATCTCACGTGCAAGGCACAGACCAGATGCGCAGAGGAGGTGCTCCTACGAGCATCTCACGTGCAAGGCACAGACCAGATGCGCAGAGGAGGTGCTCCTACGAGCATCTCACGTGCAAGGCACAGACCAGATGCGCAGAGGAGGTGCTCCTACGAGCATCTAACGTGCAAGGCACAGACCAGATGCGCAGATGAGGTGTTCCAACGAGCATCTCACGTGCAAGGCACAGCTCAGATGCGCAGAGGAGGTGCTCCTACGAGCATCTCACGTGCAAGGCGCAGATCAGATGCGCAGAGGAGGTGCTCCTATGAGCATCTCACGTGCAAGGCACACCCAGATGCGCAGAGGAGGTGCTCCAACGAGCATCTCACGTGCAAGGCACAGACCAGATGCGCAAAGGAGGTGCTCCTACGAGCAGCTCACGTGCAAGGCGCAGATCAGATGCGCAGAGGAGGTGCTCCTACGAGCATCTCACGTCCAAGGCACAAACCAGATGCTCAGAGGAGGTGCTCCTACGAGCATCTCACGTGCAAGGCACAGATCAGATGCGCAGAGGAGGTCATCTCACGTGCAAGGCACAGATCAGACGCGCAGAGGAGGTGCTCCAACGAGCATCTCACGTGCAAGGCACAGACCAGATGCGTAGAGGAGGTGCTCCTACCAGCATCTCACGCGCAAGGCACAGACCAGATGCGCAGAGGAGGTCATCTCACGTGCAAGGCACAGATCAGACGCGCAGAGGAGGTGCTCCAACGAGCATCTCACGTGCAAGGCACAGACCAGATGCGCAGAGGAGGTGCTCCAACGAGCATCTCACGTGCAAGGCACAGACCAGATGCGCAGAGGAGGTGCTCCAACGAGCATCTCACGTGCAAGGCACAGACCAGATGCGCAGAGGAGGTGCTCCAACGAGCATCTCACGTGCAAGGCACAGACCAGATGCGTAGAGGAGGTGCTCCTACCAGCATCTCATGCGCAAGGCACAGACCAGATGCGCAGAGGAGGTCATCTCACGTGCAAGGCACAGATCAGACGCGCAGAGGAGGTGCTCCTACGAGCATCTCACGTGCAAGGCACAGACCAGATGCGCAGAGGAGGTGCTCCTACGAGCATCTCACGTGCAAGGCACAGACCAGATGCGCAGAGGAGGTGCTCCAACGAGCATCTCACGTGCAAGGCACAGCTCAGATGCGCAGAGGAGGTGCTCCTACGAGCATCTCACGTGCAAGGCGCAGATCAGATGCGCAGAGGAGGTGCTCCTACGAGCATCTCACGTGCAAGGCACAGACCAGATGCGCAGAGGAGGTGCTCCAACGAGCATCTCACGTGCAAGGCACAGACCAGACGCGCAGAGGAGGTGCTCCTACGAGCAGCTCACGTGCAAGGCGCAGATCAGATGCGCAGAGGAGGTGCTCCTACGAGCATCTCACGTCCAAGGCACAAACCAGATGCGCAGAGGAGGTGCTCCTACGAGCATCTCACGTGCAAGGCACAGATCAGATGCGCAGAGGAGGTCATCTCACGTGCAAGGCACAGATCAGACGCGCAGAGGAGGTGCTCCAATGAGCATCTCACGTGCAAGGCACAGACCAGATGCGTAGAGGAGGTGCTCCTACCAGCATCTCACGCGCAAGGCACAGACCAGATGCGCAGAGGAGGTCATCTCACGTGCAAGGCACAGATCAGACGCGCAGAGGAGGTGCTCCAACGAGCATCTCACGTGCAAGGCACAGACCAGATGCGCAGAGGAGGTGCTCCTACGAGCATCTCACGTGCAAGGCACAGACCAGATGCGCAGAGGAGGTGCTCCTACGAGCATCTCACGTGCAAGGCACAGAGCATATGCACCAGACCTGGGTCTCTGTGCCAAAAGCACCGACATGTGTTCTGATGTTCCCAAGTGTCTGACAGTGCGAGCGTTCTTAGTGCAAACATTCTAAGAACCTTGGAGGCGAGATTTACAGCAGGAGGACTATATTCTTGAGTATGGACTACAAGAATATCGTAGCACACGAATATGAGGGACAAAGGGCCATATATAGGTGGGCTAATACCGGTCGGTAATGGCCGAAAATCGGTAACTTTCCCGTTACCGACCGGTATTTAGCCCTTTGCGATGTAGGAGGCTGGATTCAAGGATTCGGTAATTTACCGATTCGTTATTTTAAGGAATCGGTAAATTACCGAATCCTTAAATCCTAAGTATCGAGAAGTAATGCACAGCGGGAAGTACTGATTTACGATTCTAAGCTCAACCTCTATCTGGCACATGCATCCACAAAGACTTTTGCGATTCCTTAATTGCGATTTTTAAGGAATCGCAATTAAGGAATAGCAAAAGCCTATGCATGTAGGAATCGCTATAAAAATAGCGATTCCTACACATTCCTTAATTGCGACTCGCAAATTGCGAGTCGCAATTAAGGAATGCCATCCCATTCACCATAGGAATGATTTGGAGATTGCATGGGCAATTTGCGAGTACCAGTAGGTACTCGCAAATTGCTCATGCAATTTCAAGGGTGCAAGGGTGTCAAAATGACACCCTATTGCACCCCTGAAATTGATCTGTGCACATATGTTGCACACACACATGCTCTAAGGGCATGTGTGTGCGCAACATGACACTTTGAAAAATGCAAAAAAGTGCATTTTTCAAAGTTTTTGCAAACTACCATGAAGTTCAACTTCATGGCAATTTGCTCCCTCTATTAGCGAAATCGCTAATTTTTTCACTTTCATGCATTGCATTTAAGGAATCTCAATTTGAGATTCCTTAAATGCAATCGCAATTTAAGGAATCGCAATTTAGAGATTCCTTAAATTGCGATTTTTGCATTTGGGATGCTGCATCCCAAATGCAAAAATACCGGTCGCAAAGGGGCAGATACTGAGAATCTGCCCGTTTGCGACCGGTTTTTACATTGATGCATGTGCCTGTATATTCCTTGAAGAACACACACGCACACACACACACGCACACCCCCACCCCCACCCACACCTCCACCCCCACCCACACCTCCATATATATAACCCCGCTGTGTCCCTTGTTTCTACTCGGATGGGAGGAGAAGTTTTGCATCATATATATAGGCGGCAACCAAGGGCAACCAGTGACTTTTACAATGCCGAGGTATCGGACGACCGCGACCCACCACTCAGCCCCCTCCCCGCTGCTGAGAATCTGCTGCCATTGGCAGTCTATGACTGCATAGAGAGGTGCTGGCACTGTACTTACGCCTCCAGTCTTGGCGCCTGTGGGTCTGGATGGTTGGGACACAGCGGGGCTTCACAGGTCGTTTATTGGGACTTCACAGGCATGATGTGTTTCGCGGTCGTCTGATACCTCAGCGTTTAAAAGTCACTGGTTGCCCTTGGTTGCCGCGACCTCTTTGTGGAAGGGTCCCTTGTAAGCGCGCCACGGGCAGCGTGCTAATTATGATGCAAAACTTCTCCTCCCATCAGAGTAGAAACAAGGAACGCAGCGGGGCTTCCAGGTCGTTTATTGGGAACTCACACCTATATACATATATATGTGTGCGTGTGTGTTACATACATATATATATCGCTCTGACCTATTGCATATGATTAAGGCTTGGAAAGACTTGAAACGCGTTATGCTGATGCTGGAGTACTTGCCAAAATGAAAGAATTTCTCTACTGGGGCACGTCTGCTTTGCCTGTTTACATGTCACTTTTTATTTGTATTTATTTATTTATTCGAACAATAGCATGATCATACACACATATCATAAAAACACAACACGTTTAAAAAAAATCTCAGTTACAAAAATTCATCACTGGTATATACAAGTAGTCAAAAGAATTAGAAGCATAACATCAGGCACGGTATCTAAAATATAGCAGGATATGTCACTTTTTCAAAGATTAAAAAATAAAATAAAAGTGGATTTAAAATATGTTGGATCAATTATATAATAATGAGAGCTAAAAATATTTAGCTTACGACACTAAACTTGGGTCAGGACCCTCACTAGAGTTAGAGTTTCCCCCAAATTCAATAAAGAGGGATCGTGTAACCACCTTGGACCTCAACCACCAAGCATATAAAAGATATCTAGATAAAGTAAAGACAAGCCATTTGGTTGTGTCGGAGCTAAATACACGCAAGGCTTCTGAAGAACAGGAAAATTACAGCACCCGGCATGCAGGAATAATCATTTTTTTCCTCAAAGTACCATATACAAGGCAGAAAAACAGATAATGATCAAAGGTTTCAACAGCAGAGTTACAGGACAGGGACATAAGAGTAATGGTTGTGTCTGTCCATCTGCTTCTAATAGCGTTTAACGGAAGAGTGCCAAATCTGAACTGTACATAAAGTGCACGTGCTTGCGGTGGTTCTACATCATCCATATATGTTTCAAATTTAGAACAACTTTTACCGTTTAAAAAATGTGTCGTTGAAGTGCCTAGTGACCTAGATTCAGTGCAACCTGTATTAATAAAGTTCCCGTACATTGTTTTTAAGTGGGGCATCATTTTTTTTGTAATGGAACGTGGATCGTCCCACAGGATACCCAACCCTAATTTGAAGAGCCACCTCTTAACTTTCCCAAACCAGGGCAAAAGACCTGATTTCTTTTGTAGAGATAGTAATTCTTCCACAGCATCTTTTACGGGTACTTGGGGGTTACTAGTCCAGAGTTTTACCCAGAACAAAAGCACCCTCAGGACAGCACAGTGGGAGATCGATTTTAGCCCAAGGTCGAGGCGTAGTGGCAATAGGGGTGTGTTCTTTGGAATATTTAGAAGAGCTCTTAAAAATTTATTTTCAGTATCTTCTAATTGTTTGATATTCTTTGAGACCCCATAGTTCTGCCCCGTAGAGTTCTACACCCAAGCCTGTTGCCCAATGTATTTCTAACATGGGAGAAATAGGGCGAAAAGCTGAGCATTTGGCTCTTTTCACTAATCCACAGGTTGGAGTGTCAAAACACTTTTCAAAATTTGGGGGGACCATGCCAAGTTATCACTAATTCTAACACCTAGGTAGTCAAAGGCATTGACCGGCTCTAAAGGTTGGCCTCCCAACAGCATGTTCCCCTTGTCAGATTTATAGAGGTTGAAAACCCTATACTTGGTTTTTATACAAATAATTTTCAGACCCCGGGATTTGCAAACTTTAGAAAATTTAGTTAAAACATTCTGGATGCCCATTGGGGTTTTGGATATGAGTAACGTATTGTCGGCAAACAGGGGTGATGGTATTTCCTTGCCTCCCAATTTCGGTGGGTTACCTCCACAATCGTACAACTCATTTATTAGCTCATTCATAAATAAAGTAAACATAGTTGGGGCCAGCACACACCCCTGGCGCACCCCTTTCCCAATTAGAATATTTTCAGACAGCCTCCCAACTTGACTCCATCTGACTCTGGCATTATTATTGTTATGTAACCTGGTTAAAAGATGGAGTAGGGCAGGGGTAAGGCCCATGTCTCTCAGGGTAGTCCAGAGCCTAGTGCGATCGATGGAGTCAAAGGCGGTTTTGAGGTCAACAAACACTACATAGAGGTGGCCTTTCTTGAGTTTGACCTCTTTCCAGAAGAGCATTAAGAAAAAATACACTTGGTCCAGAGTGCTGGCAGCCGCTCTGAACCCCACCTGCAAGTGTGACAGTATGACATTGTCCTCTACCCAATTTTGGATGAGTGTTAAGATTAATTTGCCCAAAACTTTTTTGAGACACATCTATGAGGCTATAATTTCCAGGGTCCCCTTTGTCCCCTCTTTAGGTCTCGCCTAGCGACGCAGCGCATGCGCTGCTCACCTTAGAGAGATCTATTGTTGTCAGTTTCTTTGCCGAAGGGGGACAGGATATGTGCACGCGCGTACAGAGTACAAGTGATGTGCGCGTTCAGCACAACACGCGCATGGCGCACTTTCATTTTCATGAGTATATTTATTCATAAATCCAGCACTCGCTGGAATACATATAGCTCGGGGGTTGAGGCACCTAGTGGAGTAACAGCGCATGGAGATTAACGTGCTGCATCACAAAGCGGAAGCAGCCACTGTTATACGGAAAAATAAGTCATTAATAGAATGATAATTATTACTCAACATCTAATCCACTTCCGGCCTTGAAATTCCACACATTTCAAGAGAACAATTTCTAATTTGTCAAGGATTTTGAAGGAACTCTACTGATGACCGCATGCCACGGGCAAGTGTGAAACTATAAAATGTATGTGAAACTTTGTTCGACACGTGGACACCGCGTTACTTATCACGTTTCGAAACATGTCTATTAGTCATTGTAAACTGAAAATGGGAAGGTAGTATTTTATTCACAGATAACCATCAATAACGGCCTTCAAGTTTCTTAAAGTCGTCAGTGAGGTAACCTCTTTATGAGCTAGGCAAGCAACCCTTTAGTCTACGATCTTTGAGGTGTATTTTAACCTTAAAGGTTTCTTTTTTTTTTGTCCTCATTTGCCTCTAAATAAGCTCTGTTCCAATTGCACCCGTAAATAGTGTGTCATGCCCTTTTGTACTGGAAACAGGGAGAAATGGAAAGAAAGGAGAGGATACTGGCTTCAGTCCTTTTGCGCCCTTGTTAATTTGAAGCACCATCATCCATCCTAAGTTCCCTAGTTGTCTCTCCCCTACTCTCCCTTAAAGGTTTCTTGAACTTTCGCAATTAGCATTTTCTAAACACAACGACGTGGCCTGTTGCGTCATTACGCATACTCGCACGATTTGGCGTGACCTTCTCCATTCTAAGGACCCGGAAGACCTGTATTGTTTTGGATTGACATTTATGTGGTGCTTACTGCCCTGACGGGGCGTTGAAGCGCTTACCTACGTGGAAAAGCTAAACCAGTGTGACACGTAGCATGAGCAGAGGAATCTGGGATAAAGACACTGCTGCTACATAAAGACGTGAAGACAAAGGAGAGACTTCCGCATGCCCACCACAGACCTAGTATTGGGCGCGAGCTCCAATTCCTGATATGAACATTGGTAAAACTAACAGCCCACGACTAGAGGTGGGCCGGCAAACACATACATGCAGAGAGCGGAGGCAGTGGTCTGACTTGACTCGAAGAGCCTGTTCACCAGCCCAGCCAGCCATGGGAACATTTGGTATGCAAGCCATGCAACAAGGGTCATGTAAAATATGATAAAGTCTCTTAACAATTCAAATGTGTATTTCTTTAATGTGCTGCATTGAGAGGTGTCTATTTAAAGCAATAGTTTTCAAACTTGAACCTAGCAACTTACATGGCAACCCCCTGTTGTGTCAACGACAATGCCATTAGTCAATAAAGAGACAAGTCAGCTTTCCTGTGCACCTTACACAGGTCTTAGATTCTTATTAAACAAACAGAGTGAACTCACGTATTTGAAGGTGTTGTCATGAAGAACAATGAAGGAAAAGGAGGCTTGGTGAAATACAATATTTATCTAGGATCACGCCATGTGGATAAGTGGAGAAGCTGGGATTCATCCCAGGTTGTCTTTCATAGTGTGCAATTCAGCATTGAGATGGGTATGCCACTCTCCCCTTTTACATCGAAGGTCACTGCCTTCTTTTTAATGCTTGGCTCATGAGATTACAGGGTGGGTGGCAGGCAGAAGCCATATATTGCCTCGGCTCATTTTGGGCTCGAGGGTCCAAGAGCACATTGAACTGAGCCGGAGCCATGCATCTGGCTTGAGGCTGGCTCGAGCTTTAAATGGCTTGCCCAGTTCTCCCCATGACAAGGAGCTATTTTTGAAGAGATTTCCTCTTTTTTAGGTCGAGCCTGGGAACGCTATGTTGCGCTAAAGGGTCTCTTGACATGTAGCTCGTCAAGGCTGTCTCGTGTTTTTTAACAGTCAGACTTGTCGCAGTTGGAAAGCGGCCTTGTAACAACACCTCCTGGGGAACGTATGCACCCCCTCTGACTGGTGAAAACTATCTCCAGGTGCCTATTTCCATCAGATATTTGTGCCACACAAGAGTAGCTCAAAATGCGCATTTTCTGTTTATGCCAATGGTGCTCTGATGACGAAAGAGCAGTCTGGGATTGATAAACTCCATCTTGGGATTGTTTTTACAGGTAGCTCACATTAATACAATGTATGGGCTGTCAGTAAAGGTGTGGCTTCAAATGAATGAGTCACATCTGTGCAAGTACTTTAAGGACGCCTGGGCACTCTGTGCCCTTGGAGGCATCGTGCGTGGCTACAGATGTCTATAATGGGGGTGGCTTGTCCACAGGGGAACTGTTGGGATGAAGTATCCGCTTGCTACAGCGTAATATGTGCTCATTAGCCTGGCATATTTCTTTGTGACCCGAGCTGGGTTGCGGCAGGTTGGAGTCTGCATATTTTCCTAAATAGTTCTCATATGTACAATTAATTAGGCTGAGTGTTTTTTAATTTCTTCGTTCCTGTTACAACAATACAATAGGTCTCGCATTTGCAACAGTTTGAGCTCTTGACATTGAAAATGACAATTATTTTTATTTATGTCTTGGTTTTTAAAACATAAATAAAAGGCATTATCATTTACAATGCCAATAACTTAAACTCTCACAAATGCGAGACCTATTGCATTGCAAATTCTTGTTTAAATATTGGGAGTATTTCGACTCCCTTCCACGTACCCGGGATCTCACCTCCAAGGGTAATGGCATTAAAAACTGAATGAAGCAGAGGGCCCTAGATATTGGGTTCCGATTTATATAGGTCTCCCGGGAGTCTATCTAACCCTGGGGCTTTGCCGGTTTGGAGAGAAGTAATTGCATTTTTGACTTTCACAAGAAAAAAACTCACTTTATTAAAGTGATGATGGGTAATGTAAATTATGCATCTTTTTATATGTTTAATAAAAAAGTTTACAAGATAATGCAATTCTATCTTGGAAATACTGCAGTACTTAAAAAATGTTTAAAAATTATGTTAAAAAAATTGAAAATGCAATGTATTTTAGATTACATTTTGCTTTAGAATCCATAACTTACACTAAGCCTGGTCATAACTATATTTCGTACTTTCAATTTTGAAAGGATGAGATATTGTTTACACTGCACTCACTCTGTGCTCAGTTTTTTCAGGGGAGATATAGTGTACTACAATGTACTTAAAAATATTAAACAAAAAAAAGAAAAAAATATTTTAAAAACACTGTATTACACTATATTTACCATTACAAAACCCAGAATGCGAACTAAATGCACTCTAAACTATATGGTAGCACCCCGGTACTCTGCAAACATTTTTTTAAATATATAAACTAATCAAACAACTTTTACTTACCTTTACACACAGATATAACTGACTCATCATTTCCTATACACATAAAACAGTAAGGCACTATAATTACACTCAAACGCCAGAACATAGCCAAATTGTGGTATAAACAATATGACTCCATTCTACCTTTGTAAGGGCCATCATTAGTCAGATATACGCTGCTGTGTCATCAGCATGTACCGTGGTATACCATGAAATTAACGTGGTATGCTGCCGTTCATTATGTCTCTATGGTTTTGTGCCTTATGGGCCTAATTCACAATGATAAACTTACAGTTTTCTGTAAGTTTACCATTGTTCACAAAGGCATTTTAATGGTAGTATCATTACGAATGCGGTGTCTCCGCGCATAAAAAGATAGGACTGTCCTATTTTTTTATGTGCAGAGACTCAGCAGTCTTAAAGATACTACTCGTAAAATAATTTTGTGACCAGCAACCAATTGTAAACTACTACAAAATTATAAGTTTACCTTTGTAAATCATGCCCTAGAACTTTAAAACTGCACAAACAATTTAGATCTAGTACGAAAAAAGGACCCTTTAAAACACATAATCTATATTTCTGGCACATTTTTTTGCCAGAAATATAGATTATGTGTTTTAAAGGGTCCTTTTCTGCCATTTTCAGACTACGTCTCTTTAAACATTACTCTACAACATGCCACTCCACTCCACTGTAGGACACGTCACTCCACTCTATGAGACATCACTACACTCTATGACACCCCACTCCACTCTATAATAGTCCAGTCCACTCTATGACACTCTATGCCACTCAACTCTACGACAAGCCACTCCACTGTATGACACGCCCTTCCAGTCTACTACAGGCCACTCCACTCAATGACATGCCACTCCACTCTATGACACTCCATGCCACACCCCTCCACAACATGCTGCTCCGCACTATAACAGGCCTCCCCACTGAACAACATGCCACTCGACTGTATGCCAGTCCACTCTACAACATTCCAGTTCACACTATGCCACTCCACTCTATGTTCCTCCACTCTAAGACACTGTACTGCATTCTATAATATGCCACTCCATGCTACTGTACGACAGGACACTCGGCTGTACAACACGCCACTCCACTCTACAACACGCCACTCCAGTCTACCACACCCCACTCCACTCTGACATGCCACTCCACCTGACACCACTCAATTTTATGCTAATTCACTCTATGCCACTCCACTCCATGCCACTCTATCCCACTTCACTCCATGCGTCTCCACTAAAAGCTATTCGGCTCTACGGCACTCCCCTTTTCACCACTCTACACCACTCCTCTTTACAAAACTCCCCTCTATGATACTCCACTCTATACCACTCCCCTCTATGACACTTCACTCTATGCCACTCCACTTTGTGCATCTCCACTCTACACAATTCAGCTCTACGCCACTCCTCTTTGCACCACTCTACCCAACTCTACACCACTCTACCCAACTCCCCAATACAACACTCTACGCCACCCCACTTTATGCCACTCCACTCGATGCCACTTCGCAGTACCCTATTCCACACTATGCCCCTCCACTCTACACCACTTTACACCACTCCACTCTATGCTGTTCCACTCTGGACTACTCCACTGTACACCACTCCACTCTACGACACTCCAGCCTATGCCACTCCATTCAATGCCACTCCACTCTATACTTTTTGACTCTACACTGCTACACTTTAAGCCACTCTACTGTACACCACTCCACTCTACACAACTCCACTCTACACCTCTCCACTCTAAGCTAGTGCACTCTATGCAACTCAGCTCTATGCCACTCTACACCACTCCATTATACAGTATTCAAGTATACGCCATTCCACTCTACGCTATATGACTCGGCTGTATGCCACTCCACTATATGCCACTCAACGCCACTCCATTCTACCTTTTTCCACTCTTTGCCACTATACTGTACACCACTCCACTCTACGCTATTCCACTCCATCCACTCCACTCTACACCACTCCACTCTATGCCACTTGACTCTATGCCACTCCAATCTACCCCACTCCACTCTATGCCACTCCACTTTACGCCACTCCACTTGACACTGTACCACTCCACGCCACTCCACTTTATGCCACTCTACTGTATGCCTGTGCACTCTACACAACTCCACTCTATGACACTCCACTCTGCGGTACTCCACTGTACACCACTCCACTCTATGCCACTTCACTCTATGCTGTTCCAATTGACACCACTCCACCCTACTCACTCTATACCACTCCACTCTACTGTATTCCACACTACGCAAAACTCCACTCTACCCTATTTCACTCTATGCCACTCCATTCTATGCCACTCCACTGTACACCACTTCACTCTAGGCTATTCCACTGTATGCCACTACCCTCTATGCCACTCCACTCTAACCACTCAACTCTATGCGACTACACTCCACTCTATGCCACTCCACTCTACGCCTCTCTACTCTACGTTTTTCCACTCTACGCAACTCCACTCTATGCCACTCAACTCTATGCCACTCCCATCTGTGATATTCCTCTCTATGCCACTCCACTCTGCACCACTCTACTCTGTAACACTTCAATGTATGCCACTGCGCTCTACACCACTCCACTCTATGCTATTCCACTCTATGCTACTCCACTCTACGCCACACTGCTCTTCACCTCTTCACTCTACACCACTCCACTGTATGCTTCTCCACTCTTTCCTGTTCGACTGTATGCCACTGCATTTTACGGCAGTCTACTGTAAGCCACTCCATGTTATGCAACTCCACACTGTGCCACTCCACTCTACGATATTCCACTCTACACCACTCCAGCCTACGCCACTACATTCTACGCTATTCCAATCTAAGCCACTCCACTGTATACCATTCCACTCTACACCCCTCCACTTACTCCATTCTAGGCTACGCTATTCGACTCTATGCCACTGTACTGCACGCCACTCCATTCTATGTTTCTCCACTCTATGCCACTCAATGCTATGCCAGTCCACGCTACACCACCCCCACTCTATGCTGTTCTGTAGCACACTGTTCCACTCTACGCCTCTCCACTCTACGCCCCTCCACGCTACACCTCTCCGCTCTATGCTATTCGACAGAACCCCACACTACGCCAGTCTACTGTACCCCACTCCACACTACGTGACTCCACTCTACGCTATTGCACTTTACACCACTCGATTCAACGCCACTCTACGCAACTGCACACTATGATATTACACTCTATGCTACTCCGCAATACGCCACTGCACTCTATGCTATTCCATTTTACCCCACTTTACTCTATGCCACTCCACTCTACGTCACTCCACTCTACACCCCTCCACTATACGCCACTCTGTTCTATGCCATTACACTCTACGCTATTTCACTCTAAGCCACTCGAGTGTACACCAATCCATTCTGCACTATTCGACTCTACTCCACTCCGCTCTACGCCACTGTACTGTATGCCACTAAATTCAATGCCACTCCACTCTACGCCCCTCCACTCTATGTTATTTCAATGTATGTCACTCCACTCTACACTATTCCACTCTACGCCAATCAACTCTACCCAACTCCACTGTTTGACAATACACTCTACGACACTCTACTCTACTGTACCCTCCACTTAACTACACTACATTTGACGACCCTCTACTCTATGATTTAAAACACTTTTTTATTAAAAACTAAAAACCATTGGTTGAAGCTTAGTTATAGATATGAAAACGTTATTCCTTGTATAAAAACCAAACTTAAACTACACAAACATTAGAAATTCAAAGGTACAGTTATACCTTGCATTTATAATTTACGCACCACCTTCAAATTACTATGACTTTCATTATTCTTCCTATAATAATCAAACTTAAACGACACAAACATTAGCAATCGTAAAGTTATACTTATACCTTAAATTTATAATGTACACACTACTTTTAAATTACTATTAGTCTTGTACCTCCCTACACAGTGTTGTTTAATCATTAGCCCTGGTATTTCTAGCTAGGAAGCACTCATCACTTACCTGCCATCTGCCATCAGAAGCTAGTGTCGAAAGGAAGGGGGGAACGCAGCTCTCTGAGTCCCGGAGCAGAGGGGGGCATGAAACTGCCTCTGCCCCATTGCTCATTGTTGTATTGCAAAACCTCCACTCTGCACTCCTGGTTTTCCCTCTCTTTTTGTCTGGTTCTTCGACTATCTGACTCTATGTGTGGTTTAATTTATAAATGTATATTAGTGGACGTAAATCGTCAATGTTTCTCTTACCTTATGACCTTGAGACATGCTTGCTCTAAGTTTTTCAACCCATCGACCCTTGCATTTGTGGCAATATTGGTAATGTATACGTTATATAGTGTCACTAGTCTTGTGTAGTGGCAAAAATTGAATTAAAAATATTTGCCTCTTGGCTCCCTCTCATGGAAGGAAAATGGAACTGATTGAAGTTTCCCTTGTGTGTTAGAGGCCCTTGTGAGGGATGGGTGGTCAATCGGCCTCTCCCTATCATCAATGCCGCAGGTCTGCTCTCATCATTGGTTCGTGTGTTGGGAGTGATGAAGGTGGACTCCTTAACACGTAGCAAGTCCATGATTTGTGATGCTACTGTTCGTTATGTTGTGCTGGCGTGATGTAGAAATTAGTTGTATGTCAGAATATTGACCACAGAAATGTTGTGCTACAAGAATCTCACAGCAAAAATATCCCCAACCGAAACATCATTGAGATAAGGTATATACTGTTAAGTAGAGATATATTGTTCTTCCAATCCCTGATTCATTGAGCATGGCAAATCACCCTCGAGGGTCTCAAGGAGCTGGATTAGCTAACTGCTTTGTGGTTATTGTTCATTCAAACATCCAGGTCTTGAGTCATTTCTTGAATTCTCGGAACAATGGGGCAGTCCTGAGGTGAAGGGGAAGGTCATTCCACGCTTTGGTCGCCAGGTGTGAGAAGGAGTGTACTCTGCTGTTTCTTCGGTGGATCTGGGGGGTGTCTGTGAGGAAGAGGAAGTCAGATCATAGGTGTCTGGTAGGTTGGTGGGATGTAATGTGTTTGTTGATGTATACTGGTCCTTTGTTGTGCAGGGCTTTGTATGCGTGAATCAACATCTTGAATTGGCATCTCTTCTATATCGGTAGCCAGTGTAGCTTCTTGAGGTGCGGTGTGATGTGGGTCCATCTGGGCAGGTCGAGGATGAGTCTTGCAGCTGAGTTTTGTATCGTCTGCAGTCTCATCAGGAGGCATGTAGTGATTCCTACGTAAAGAATGTTCCCCTTAGTCCAGCCTGCTAGTGACAAGGGCCTGCATGACCGCCTTTCTGGTGTTGACTTGGAGCCACCTGAAGATCTTGTGAAGCATGCACAGTTGTAGAAACAGGTGGATGAGACTGAGTTCACCCGTTTCTTCATAGATAGCCTTCTGTCCAAGATGATGCCGAGGTTCCCAGCGTGGTCTGTCGTGGTGGGGGATGGGCCGAGTTCAGCCTGCCACCATGCATTGTTTCATGGCGAAGTGTTGCTCCCAAAGATGAGGACTTCCATCTTTTCTGTGTTGAGGTTGAGACAGCAGTCATTCATCCAGTCAGCGATGTTCATCATACATCTGTAGAAGTTGGCTCTGGTGGTGGAGGGGTCTTCTAACAGTGAGAGGATGTGCTTAGTGTCATCAGCATGGGAGATTATGTTGAGTCCATGCAATCTGAAGGTGTCTGCCATGGGGGTCAGGTACATGTTGATGAGGTTGTGGCTGGGGGAGGATCCTTGGCGGATGCCGCAGATGATCTTCTTAAGTTCCAAGGTGAACGGTGGGAGACGGCTTCTCTGGGTTCTTCCAGTGAGGTATGAGGCAATCCATTCGAGGGCATCCCCCCTGGATTCCGATGTGGTGGAGTCTATTGATCAAGACGTAATGGGAGACAGTCTCAAAGGTAGCTGACAGGAGGATAAAGGCTGCCATTTAGCCACAGTTCAGGAGGCCCAATGTCGTTGGTGGATGCGATTAGGGGTGTCTGTGAGCTGTGGTTGGCTTGGAATCCAGATTGAGAGCGGTAAAGGAAGTTGTTGTGTTCCAGGTGTTCGGTGAGTGGCTGGTTGATTGCTTTTTTGAGAACCTTTACTGGGAAGGTGAGCAGGTAGGTGGGCCAGTAGCTCTTTGGTTCTACTGGGTCAGCGGAAGGTTTCTTCAGAAGGGGCCTCACTTCAGAGTGTTCAGGCTTCAGGGAAGGAGGCCGAGGTGATGGAGGTGTTTGGGACTTTCTTGAGCTTGTCGCCAATAGTCTTGCTCCCGAGGTTGAAGATGTGATGGAGACAGGGGTCGGTCGGTGCTTCCTAATTCCATGTCTATGCACCTTGAAGTATAGTAAACTTATACTTACATATATATACTTACCTTATCGATATTTTGCCCATACATGGTTCTGATGTAATATTTTTGTAGCATATTTGAAAATATTCCACTACCATGACATAAAAATTATTGCCCCAATTTTTGAACATTTGTAACCTCCCTATGACGATGCATGTATTAAAGATGTCTAAAAGCCCTTACATCTCACCTGTGTGTAATTCTGTTACAGCAAGTGATTGCCCTTGTGTGCATCAAGTCAGCAGAGGGACCAGTGACCTCAGGATCACATGTGTAAGCCACTGGACCAGGGCTAGTCCAAATAGCCTGTAAAATCTTGGGTGGCGGAGGGGGGAGACTCTGTCCAAGCAGCATAAAATAACCAGAGGAAGACCCTGGACATGGGGTAGGCATCAGGGAGGTCCTCAGCAGAAGGGCTGATCAGAGAAAGAAGGTGCATGAGGAGATGGACAAGATATGACTTGCGGTGAAATGCAGTGTGCGGAGGGTCGCGGCGGATCCAGAAGCCATATTTATACCTATGCTAAGCCAATAATGATTGAGGAGAAGGCTTGTCTGTCATTCTGGATGTTCAGTAACTTCTCTGACAATTTGAGCATTTTTTCTGCCACATAAGACAAGGAGAGAGGGTCAGGTAGAGGATCATTGGGGCAAGAGTCACACAGACAGGCAAGGGGGACAGATGCAAGCAACATGGCGTCAATGAGAAAGAACACATGCAAAGGGGCTGGTGCGGAGGGAAGAGAGAGGAAGCATGCTCCATCCACACCTGGATGAACTATGCATGTCATCTTTATGTGACATCTCAAGAAGCATAATTACTGGGCACAGTACCCAAAACAACCGAAGAAAGACTATAATGGGAATAACAGCTACACCTTTAGTTTATATGATGGAGGAAATGCTGTTCCAAGATGGCGGAATAGCCATCTGCCTAAATTGTTTTCAAATGTGGGACCATTACACTCACTGAAATTGTCACCATTTCCATAAAGCAAGGGACATTTGATGCATGCAAGTACTTTCTGTCCTTGACTCTATTTCTCTTTTGGTGGCGAAGCTCAACTAAGACATGAAAAGCTTCACAAATATAGTGATGGTGGCACAATGGACTCGCATTGAGATGTTTCAGTGATCTGCCAGGAAGATTTACAGAGGGCACAGCCCTCTTACCTTCTAATGAGACCCATATTCATTTTAAGGCATTACATGTGTGTGTATTAAACAAAGTAGTGCTGGTGCCCACAAAAACTCATATAAACCATATCCTGTTCAAATACTGGGGAATCACAACATTTCTGAGTCTGACAGTGTATATGTCTTTCCAATACTTTACACATGTACTGCATTTAAAAATGGGTATTGTGCGTGTTTCAGTCTCTGTTAATGTTTTTGTGAGGCCTTCTTCAGAAAAGAAAACTTTCCAAATTATCCCACAAACTTTGTGATTTGGAAATTCACGTTGTATTGGTTCTGAATGTATTTGATGTTTCAATGTGATTGATGAATTTCACATTTATATAGTCTTTAGAACAGAGTTGGCTGCAAGCATGCCAGCACATGGTTAATTTTCACATAGATCACTCGTCACAGAGAGATGTCTCAGAGAGTGACTGCCCCTACCCAGACTGAGGGGGGTGAGAAGACAGCTGGAAAGGCAAGGACGCAGCTAAGGCGATGCTGGCAGGCTGAGCCAATTAGGGTAAGCCAATCGAATAAAGTACGTATAATGGAAAGTGTTCAGTAAGGCTGAGGTTTCATTAATTGATTTTTTAAAGTTTACCTTTTCTCTCTTGTTGACATATTACCGAAAAACGGCACATTATTCAAAATTGGTAGAAGAAAGAGAAGTTAACAGTGTTTTAAATTGTTTTTGCACTGTTCTAAAAGCAAAGATAAACTTAAAATATTCCCAAAACACAATGATCGCATCTAGAAAAATGTGTCATCTAAGATGCAAAAGTATTGCTGGGAGCTAAAAGCATCCTAGCATCATGATGAAAGCATACACGAAGACTCACTCCAGCAGTACTCTCGGCTCACCCACGCCTTGTAGGTGTGCGCCTCAACAGCTCAACCTGCAACTTAAGATTTGGCATCGTTATATTGCCGACTTCCCAGTTTTCTGGAGCGACTGGAAATCAAGCCCAAAATGTGATCAAATAGCTTAACAAGAGAGGTCAATTCCTGAGTTCCTGAAATGTACCCACCTTAAGTCTCTATTTACAGAGCTCCCCCGCCTTTTGAGAGCCCTTTCGTTTTCTAGAAACGTTGGACAGACCTGGAACAAGCCAGATGGTGAAGGATGGTGGGTGTAGGCCTGTCTCCATGTTTGATGAAACCCACACCTTCTGATCCAGAGCAGCCCTATAATACTTTGTAAATACTTTGGACAGCTCCCACGGCCGAATTGTTTATTTTGACTTGATGCACTGGTAATGATGGCCCTTAGTTTGCGTGCACCCCTTGCCAGGGCAGAGATCACCCTGAACATCCCTGAACCAGTGGCGTTGTTTGGGACACGATTTCTCCCTAGAGAACAGCTACCGCTCCCAAAGGGAAACAAAAAACACACAAAAACGCGCACTTACACCAATGCGATGGGCTTTTCTTGTGCTCATTTGTGCACTGTGTACACATGCCCCGTGAGAAAGGTTTTTGCAGTGTCAAATGGGAATTCACAAAGAGACAACGCCTAGAAACTTGCGACAAAAATGAGTCCAACACTAAATTTAGTGACAATATGAGAGTGAATGTAAATGTTAATTTGTAGACAACATACAAGTAAATTAAATACTACATTTAGATACAGCAAATCAATGAGCACGATGTTAAATTTAGAGACAAAACACAAGTAAATATATTTAGAAACAGCACACTAGTGAACACAATAGTACATTTAGAGGAGACACATCAGTGACTACAATGGGAAAATTAGAGGGTGCACAGTTTAGCCAATGCGTGGCACGAGTTGTACGGATGCAGAAAGCTAATGAGCAATAACAATTCAATCAAATAGAGGTGAGCAAAATTTAAAGTTTGCCTGAAAAGTTTGGCGAAGTTTATCAACTTTTGGAGTTTACAAAGTTTGTCTTTTTTTTCCAACTCTAAACCTTTGCTTACACAAGGGTTCCTTGCAACAACCGTATTTTAATTTATTTTCCATCCATAAGTAATATTTTGTTGTGATTTTGCTCTACAACAACCTATTTTTGAAAAATTGTTTTCATACAAGATTTGGAAAGTTTGAAACATGCAAAGTTGTGAAAGAAAATTCTCGAAATATGCGAAGGAAAAAGCTTGGTAACTTCCCACTGCCAATGTGTTAAAACATTATTACAATAATGGATTAAAAGTCTCTGATAACAATTCACAAACAAAAATAGAAAATGCCACGGATAATATTAAAAAAATGAGAAAGGGATATTTGAGACCACATTTAATTTGTATAATACTTTTCCAGAGGGTTTGATGAGGTTTTCTAAAGCCACACGAATAAACCAGAAACAGAGTAAAAAAATTAAAGCGAACATTTCATTAGATATTTTGGTATTACACAAAGCCAAATCTGCACTTGTCACCTAAATATTTTAATTTCAAACCACTTCCAAAATAATCATATTAGGCAAAATGGAAATCAGACAAGGATCCAAGAACACCTTCACCCAAAGCAGCAATCGAATCCACTCCACATATTTTAATTTTTTTTTAGATTCTGTAATCAGCCAGTGTACGAAATATAAATATTTTCGATTACACCTAGTTGCTGTTATATAGTTGTTTTGACATCAGCCAAAGAGCAATGAAGAAAATTCCAACTGAATCCATTTGCATTGTCAAACTGGTGATCAGTGTCTAAAGGTATGTATTAGTTTCTTTAACCAGTAAGATTCTCCTTGTATCTTTCTCTAGGCATTTGTAGAACAAAGCCCAAAACAAATTTTGCACAACTGGATTCAGTAGAAACCAAATGCAACTGGCCGACTGGCATGTCCAAATGGAGTGTGACAATTTATTTGTAAAAATATATTTTAAAAACTTTTTGATGAAAACATATTGCACTATATTAATTACTTTACGGCCAAATTGGCAGCCAGAAAAAGCAGGCAAGAGAAAAGGCCATTACCCTACCTGAACACCCAGGTAAAGGGTTCAGAAGATGTAGAAAAGAAAATAATCACAAAAACCTAAAAGTAAAACGTGCTGAAGACCTGTGATAGAGCATTCACAAAGGAGTAACAGGGCGATAAAAAAAAGCAATTATTACAATATGAAAATGGATAATTAAAGAAGTATACCATTAGGAACAAGGAGAAAGAATAGGAGACAAAATCTCCCCTGGTATGGACCCACAAAATTAAATACAAATTAAGCAAGCATTGGCAAAGCCAAAAGGTCTAGCATTGATAACCGTGTCAAGGGACTTTTTTTAGCAAGCGTATGCAACATAGAAACAAATATACAAATGTATTAACATAAGAGAGTTGCTGGTGAGACAACTATTAGTAATGACAAAAACTCCTAGGCAATGTCAATAAAGTTAACAAATTACACAATATCTATGACAATAAGAAGACCAAGGAAGACGGAAAAAATATGTTCAAAGTTGTTACTATTTTAATAATTTCTTCTCATATTATTTAAACAAATGATATTTATACAAAACATTTTAAAAATGAAACACAATATTTAACACATTACATTTAATCAATATGTATAAATAAAAGGTTAATAAGTGGCAATATCTTTATTAACTCGACGCGCGTTTCGGCGTATACAACGCCTTCTTCAGGAAAGCCACACAATTATAGATCCTGTTTCAATGTGATGAGTTCCTAGTGATTAAAACCTGCAACTCCATAGTTAGTGGATGTCTTTAATTCTAATAAATGGCTGATTAAAATGTAATGCACCGGATGTGCAACGATGTCTTATTAATTTTAAAATCAACTGTTTCACGAAAAGGTCTGATGTCTGGTTGTCGAACAAGCTTCGTATGGGTATATTGAAAAAGCAGCCTGGTCCTACTAAATGTTAAAATCAGTAAAATGATATTCTGGAAAGCCTCTTGCAATAGAAGAAATTCAATGAAGAAACTGGAACAAGCACTGGATATGTGATAGTGTTCCAAATACGTAGCTCAATAAGCATACACAGTAAAGGACTTATCTGATAAAGGCAGGCTTCAGGTAGGACCAGGCTAAGGATGGCTGCCGGTACCGCCTTCGGAAAAGAGTGTGACAATTTATTTGTAAAAATATATTTTAAAAACGTTTTGTTGAAAACATATTGCACTATATTAATTACTTTATGGCTAAATTGGCAGCCAGAAAAATCAGGCAGGGGAAAAGGCCATTACCCTACCTGAACACCCAGGTAAAGGGTTCAGAAGATGTAGAAAAGAAAATAATCACAAAAACCTAAAAGTAAAACGTGCTGAAGACCTGTGATAGAGCATTCACAAAGGAGTAACAAGGCGATAAAAAAAGCAATTATTACAATATGAAAATGGCTAATTAAAGAAGTATACCAATAAGAACTAGGAGAAAGGGTAGGAGATAAAATCTCCCCTGGTATGGACCCAAAATATTAAATACAAATTAAGCAAGCATTGGAATAGCCAATAGGTCTAGCCTTGATAACCGTGTCAAGGGACTTTTTTTTACCAAGCGTATGCAATATAGAAACAAATATGAAAATGTATTAAAATAAGAGAGCTGCTGGTGAGACAACTAAACCTGTGTGAAGATGAGAGCTAAAAACTAAAATAAGCTCAAATGATTAGGTAATAAGGACATCATTAATTAAAATAATATTGAGCCAATTAATTTGATATAAAGAATCTGTTTTCAAGGAATGAAAAAGCTCAAGCCCTCTCTGACTCAAAAAGTTGCATCAGTCCACGATGAACAGTCGCAAAGGAAGCACAGGCCTGCTGCCTGCTGTAGAGCCTTATGTGGACTCTTCTGAACCTTACATCACGGTGGCGGGCCAGAGCATAAGAGGCATCTATTGGGATTTCAAATAGATATTTGTACTGAGGTAACGTGAAATTGCACCTCGAAACTACAAGTGGCGACAAACCCTCATATGGGAAAGAGAAGATGGTGAGCAACATATTACAAGGAGATTCACACAACTGCATCAAGCACTAGATGGTGGAGTGCAGAGAGTGTTCATACATAGTGGAACTGACGTCGATTCTATGCGTGAAAGGAGGCGTGGTCTGAGAGCAATGTATAAGATACCACTGTGGTGCACCTCCTCAGTGAATTCACTGCTATTCACTACGTTGACTCACACATGCATCAACCCTTGGCACCACATGCGCCACTAGTACATAAACATGCATCTACATGCAACACTTATTTTACACTCATCGGGAGAGGAGTTAGGGGGAGTACAAGCGTTAGGTTTACGTTTATGGAAGAGGGCCGGCTTACCTTTCAGGTCAGGTTTAGTGTTCGGTTTAGGATAAGATGTAGCACTAAGGTTAGATTTAAGGTCAGGGTTAGGTTTTTAGTTATGGTCATTTTAGGCTCAGAGTTAGGTTTATTGCAAGGATTAAAGTTATGGTTAGTTTTAGGATCCGGGTTAGTATAAGCTCTAGGGTGCAGCTTGGGGTTCGGACTTGGGTTAGGGTTAGGTTAGAAGCAGACTGAGGCTGTCGGGTTTTTTAAGTGTTAGGGGTAGGTTACAGTACTGAGAAGTATTAGGGTTAGGTTTAGGGGTGATGCAGTAGTGCTTGAATAGTGGCCAATTACACTATACCCCTGCCCTATTCATGTCGCTTTTGATGCAGAGTCGTTATATCTAAGGAGCCATGGGCCAGAGAAGTCGGAGGTTTTGGGGCAATCAGATGGTTTGGGGTGTGATCCAAAGAGCTCATTCGGGGTGCACTAGTTGAGCTGCGCGACAGGAGGGGCGATGGGGAAGAGAGGTCTTGGTCACCAGCTATTCCTGGTCTTGGCAGCTTTGTACATTGGACCCTCCCTTATTTCAAGCTACGATGGAGCTTCAAGCCTCTTCTTACAAGTTCCCTCAGTTAACTCAAAGTACCTGCATTTTCTAAAAAGTGCCTATTAGCAAAATTCGATTTGTTTGGAAATGCAAAAGCAGAAACTTCCAAGATGTTTTTTGCTTGCGGAGAGGCGAGGAAGAGACATTAAAATATTTTGCAAAGACTTGTCCTCATGTACACTGCAGAGGTTCAGGCCTGGGATTGAGTGTAATCAGGTGTACCGGCTCTTCCATCCTCTTGTGCATCACTAGTGAAGCTTCATTTGAGTCTAAAGCGTCCCCACGGTCTCACTACTAGTGTGTGGCATCTCCTCCTCCTCACTAGTGATGGACAATGCCGGGTTACCTCAAGAATTCACTCTCATCCTGCTCCATAGTCCTCTGAGCCACTTCCTCTATACTTGGTCCTTTGTCTTTTTTTAAATTGCTCCTAGTTCTCTGTGGCCACAAGTGGGGTCATGTGTCACTTTACACATGTATGCTTTCTCCTTATTTCTCCTAGGCTGCTTGGCTAAATCCTGCTGTGATAAGTACTTCCCTGAAAGTGAAATGGATTACAATTCCTGCAAAACCACACATGCCAGAAACCACCTGGATGTTCTCTCCATGATTGAGCATGACAAGAGACTGGAGATAAAACATGAAAATTGAATCTCGTTCGCATCAAAGTACAGCACTGGTTTAGTTCCAAGCCATTGCCTGAGCGGGTGAGGGGAGGGAGGTGGCGGCTGTGCTTTACAACCGGAAACTGGAAACAAACAACATAGTGAAAACTTTTTTAAGAGGAGGCCAGGATTAAGCACCCCACACCACCCCCATTCGTGTGTCAACCACATAGATGTAAACTCCAAAGAAAAGATTCTTTGGAAAGTTATCAAACATTGTTTTCAAAGGTTGAACGCTTGTGCACTGAGGCAAGGCCGGCACCAGCCAACCATAGTATCGTGTGTTGCGTGTGTTGCGTGTGTGAGCTCTGACATATGTCCACCCCGCTCTTCTGCTGTACGCATAAGGTCTGTCTGGCTAATCACACATCAATGAACCTAGTCAACCCCATCGTCTCACAGATGTTTCCAGCATTTTGCCAACTAAAAAATGTGGTTCTGTCTGGGGCACTGGACAAATAGTAGGAGACTGTAGTTTTACAAAACTTCGCGGGATGAAGCACAGATACACTACACCATATAAGGTACACATGACAGCCCTACTCCCACTGAAATACACTCTCCTACTTAATTGCTAGGTCATATTCAAATAAGCCAGACTCTACAATGCACCTAATAGGGCCTGCAGCAGTTTCCGTCCACTTTACCAATTTTGATCAGGAAATAAGTACTTATGACTGAAGCAGCATCTGTTGGTCAAACACTACCACACCCAAGTCCCTACTTGTCCTCCTATGTTACCGGCTCACTAATGTCTTTGTTGCTAGGCAGCTAAGAGGTGGTTTGTTCCACTTTGGAAAACACCAGGAGCATCTTGACTTATCTAGACTTTGGGGCATATTTACAAAGGCATTGCGCCACCGGAGCGTCACTTTTTCCGACGTTCCGGTGGTGCAATGCCCTGCACCATATTTACAAAGGGGCGTTAATTCCAACAATATAAGGGAGGTACCCTGATGCTAGGAAAATGGATGGGTCCGTGAAACACAAAGAAAAAGAATTCCATTTTCAAAGAGATCAAATATAAACAAAATGAATATGCAAGTAGATGTTAAAACCCACCCAAGGTTTGGATCATGTGGTATAAGTACTTGTGGTATCACAGGCCAAAAACTACTAATATTGTCACTAAAGAGAGAAATAACAAAATCTTTTAGATGAAATTACAAGCTGCTACGATGTGTACCAATAATTACTCAATGATCAATAATGTACTCAAGTTTCAATTATTTATTTAAAACCCTTATAAAAAAACAAACAAGATCCAGATTGTCTCGAAATCCTACAAGTGCAGTTTTCTAACGTGCAAATTTGTATAGTCACCAGTATATTTCAAAACAGTGATTTTCTTAACAAATTGTATCATTTTTTATATTCAATTCATTATTTCAAATAACAAATAAAAAATACAGGTTTAAAAAATGTCACATTAAAAAACGGAGAAATTGTCGATGCGGCGTTTCGGCAAAAAGTTTCTTTGCCTTCTTCAGGACAGAAATTATTATTATTAAGGGGCGTTAAGCCAATTTCCATAGCTTAACGCTGCTTTGTAAATATCGTCCCCTTTCACACAGGTATCTGCGTGAAAGGTGCATGCAATTGGGGTTGCTGTGGGCATTCCACCCCAACACCATTTGCTTTTTTGACACTGACCCAGATTTACAAGGATCTGTAAATCTAAGGCAGCGCCAAAAACTAACACCACTGAATAGCAGGCTTTAGATTGGTGCGTGCAGTGAGGAGAAATCGTTTTACTTCTCCTTGTTTTTGCTCTTTCTATGTGTGCTGCATTCTGCTGAATTGCAAGAGTTACAGCCACCGCTACATAAATGGAGATTTGTCCATGAGGAAACATGAAATCCGCAATAATGATGAGGACAAATATTTCAGCTGACAATCGGGGCACATACATGCATGTATTTCTTAGAAGTTGCTCATGTGTACGTTTCTCACGCGTCATTGCAGGTTTATAATCTTCTTTGAACGAGATTGTCTAGCTAAACTTTGACAGTTACTTCCTTGCCGCTTTCCCTCTTGCTTGGATTGTCTTGGATTATGTGGTATTGCCCATTTCCTTGAACAACATCTTGTGCCATGCCCTTTGAATAAAAGACAAAATGACACATTTAAACCCACTGAAAACGAGATGGATAAAGAAGAGCAACAGTGTGGCGCCTGGAGGCAAAAATATTTAGCGGTGTAGAGATGACCAAATTACGTGTAAAAAAATAGTGCCCTCCAAAAACATCTCAAACATCTTTCTGGGGTTAGGTTGGCAATGGTGATTCACAGACATGGCTCGCAGATCGATACACACTCTGAGACTGGCCTGGTGTTTATGGTTAAGTGTAGTGGGTGCCAAGGCGGGGCGGCTGGTCCGTAAAGGGTGCTGGAGCGCAGATCCACTAACTTAATCAGACATACATGGAGAAGTTACTTTTTGCAGCTACTGCAGCAGGCATTAAAACGCTTTGAGAGCTTTCATTGCTGCTGTTTGTGTGCTGACAGTGCTTAGTGTTAATGTCAGCAGTAAAAAGGAAAGGAGTATCAGCGTTCTGGGGGTTGCACATATTTGAGGGACGCCTTACATCTCAGGTGCCTTCAAGCATTCACAAGCCATAGACTGGTGCATGCCCAAATCATCGCAATGTGTCTGAAGAATGAAGCCTGCTCGGGCGGTGGCACATTTCAGCCCAGCCATCCAAACACCCTATCAGAAGACAGCTTAAAGCGGGGTGAAGCTGGTTCAGCCCTATCCTATCTGATCGGCGCTCCACAGACCCTTTTGCAGTTGGATAGCGCACACTGCTCAGCCTGCCAGGTGCTTAAATCCAATATCCGTGGAGTTCATGTCAAGCAATGAAAGGTAAACATAACGAGGCGCTTGTTGGCTGTGCCTGAGTATATTATTAAAACATCGGAACTCCACTGCGTAAGGTTCCCTGTAACTGCTGTAGCCACCTTTAGATATCTCACTCACCACATCCTCTCCCTCAAATCATGTTTTATGTCTGTCACCATGCACCAATAGCTACTCATGGGACATTAGCCTACTTTCAAACCAGAAGACCTCGATTTCAATCCCTGCACCCCCTACTTTCCTGAATTGTGTGATTGCAGGCAAATGCTCTGCGTCATGTTCCATGCCTGCTAGCTATTATGAACAAGGAGAGACGGTTCAGTTTGCATTAAAAAGAAACATTAGATCTAGTATAGTTTAATTAACATTTTTGTGCAGCATTTATGTTCAAAATATTTATTCAAGATAGTTACAAATAGAGATGCCCACAAATTCCAAAAATATGTGCCCTTTCCAAGCAGACTTGTCTTCACATGAGTGGCTAGCTTCCCTGTTCTTCCTGCCACTAACGCACCCACCCTCCTCACCTCTCTTTCAGCAAGAAACTGAAAACATTTTTTCCTTTATTAGTGCAGGTACATTCAAAAATTAACTGAACCCCTTGAGGTCTACATGCTCTGCCAAAAATCCTAAATTAAATAATATTACAAAATAATATTAAAAATCAACATTCAGGCTCGGATAAGATGTTCAACAATAGACTTCCTTTAAGATTTGTGTAGACATCTGAGCTAATGGCCCCCAGAGTTACGCACTCTCAGATTACTTGTTCCAAATAACCTACAGGAAAGGGCAGTGATGCTATGCCAGCGACTATGAAAATAGAAACATCGTAATTACTACAAATATAAACGAGGGAAGATGCCCTCTATGAAGGGACTATTTGTAGGTCATAACTGTCTCCCTCCGCTGGCCTTTCAGCTTTTGAAAGATAACATGTTTTGTGCTACCTTCTTGAAGGATAATCAACCTTTGAAAGATGAAAGGCTGAATGGATAAGGCTGCATTCAAAGATTTGTCACGCTGGTGCAATAGTCCCCCAAGCCGCTAGACACGTCTTGTGCATTAAGGAAATATAATATCCACTTAAAAGAAAAATCAGTAATTCCACGTGAAACCTTTTAAAAACATTCTTCCACTATTGAAATACCTGGGTCCAATTTGCAGCAACTTTAGGTGTTCTAAAAGGCACCGAGGGCTACATTGCTGGGGCAGAAAGTTTTACCAACTCGAACAGTCATCCCCAGGATGCACTGCTAGTACAAAGCTGGTTTACCAACTCAAACCGTTCACCTAGAGCTGCACTGCTTCTGCAAAGGGCGTTTAACCACTTCAAAACATGTCCAGGCCCAGTATGTTTTCAAAGTTTCTCCGAGGAAGAATCCCCTGAATCCCTTTCAAGGACATGGGGCTTGTTCACTTCTCTCACTAACTAGGATCTATGGTATGTACTTTCACCCACCACTTTACAAGTTCACCAGCCGCCACAGCCACTCTGAGCAGTCATCATTTTTAAGTTTCTCTTCATTGAACAATCCTTCCAATTCAGCCTTTAACTGTTCTATCAATATTAGCCTCGCATTGTGAACTTTTTCTACTGCCTGGGCATCCTGTATAAGGACACTTTTGTGAACAGGACCCCTCACCGTGCCTAGGCTATCCGTGAAAACCACAGCACAACTTGTACCGTTCTAACTTTCGCCTTCTACATTGTTTCATGCACAGACCTCTTTCGCTGCTATGGCCACCACAAAGCTGTCTTAGCAATGTAAATGATTCATTTAGTCGTTCATCCCTTACACTTCAAAATGGGCGGGAAACTGCTCACTATATCTATGGACACTTCCCCCCAATGCTAACCATCTGGGGGGGGGCATCAGATAAGACCTTCCCTAGAAAGAGAAGTCATCTTGCCCAAACTGTTGCATGTTGATTACCACCCAGTCTAAAATCACCCAACGGTAAGACATGCTGTAACCCGTAAGACAAAGCACTCATCAAGTTCGTTCTCCTTGTAGTTAAATCTATTTATACATTTCCTAATTTGCTGTTGTCTTGCAATTCCTGCACCCTTTCATTGTTGCTGGGCATGTCTTGACCATTTTAGGGTGGACCTTGAACTCATACAACATAGCTTGCTTTTTGTTCTTGCCCTGTGTACTTATATCTCAAACAATTTTCTGCTTCAATAGTGGATTCTCTCAGAGGATTAAACCACAAGAAGACCTACTTACAGAGGTTCTCTCCAGGGCTGGACTGGCCGTAGCAGCCACCGGGTGTTTTACCGTTGGGCTGGAAGGGTGGGGGCCGGTTTTGGACCGGTGGGGTCCGTTTTTATTTCTGGGAGCCGGTTTTGCAGACTTACTGCAAAATCGACCCCCTGTAACAAAAGTGCACCAGCAGTGTTTTCCACCAGCCCCCCCCCCACACTCCCCACACCCGCGGGGCCAGTCCCACGTCATTGTCAGGGCTGGTTTGAGTTCCCAGTCCTGCCCTGGTTCTCTTCACCTGTGGTCAACTCGTTCATGCATTCGGAAGTGTCCTTCAACCTAGGCACAACCTCGCATCTGTGGACAGTCACAGTTCTGTATTCTTCGGTTATTGTTCTTTTGCAAACCCCTGATCCAGGATCATTTACTGAAGGAAGTGGCAGGAACTGTATGTGGCTACATGCAGCACCACTGCATAATTCTTCTGCGACTCAACGGGCAACCATTCGCAGACATAAAACTTGTGACACTCTAAATCTTTACTCCTTTTAGGTCAATAACGCCCCTCAAGACCCCTTATAGCAATTTCATAGTCCTTAGAAACCTCAACCCATGGATTTAGAAAAAGAACAGCTTTTAAGAACTTCCCTCGTCTTCAGCATATTGCTTGAAAACAGCCATCTTCCTCTTCCACACATAAGTTATATTTATATATTTAATTTTGCTGTATGTTTGTAGTGCAAAGAAGGCCCAGGGGCATCAGAGTCCTTAGATAGCAATGGAGAACACGAGAACCCTAACGTTACTCTCAATAGTACAAAGATCCATTCATCGATCCCAATCCAACAGGGATTCCACAGGGTTCCATGGTAGATTAGGAGATACGGATGCACTCTGTATCAGGATGACAGCCAGTGTCCCACCCTTGATCTCGACTTGGACATACACATCTATCAATGTGTGCACCCTCTGTGGAATGACTAGCATTCCCATGGTAAAATGGAACACGCACCATTGATTTCCATAACACCAACCTGAACATACATCATACATGTCTATTTTGTGACATTGTCATTGTAAGACAATGCCCCTTTATGCATGATCATCCCCAAAGTTTTGGAGTTTTGGACTGATGCTGCTGGTTTTTCGACTCTGAGAGTGCACTGAGACCTGCTACCCAGACCTCGGTGCCAGTGCTCTGACCCTTAAAAGTATATGGTTATTACTTATACGCTATTGGAGTAACTTGACTTACTCATAAGCACCGAGTATTTGGTACCAGCTGTACTCAGGGGCTGTAAGTTAAAATGCCCAACCCAGGGCTGCAGCACATATAGAGCCACACTGATTGTGACAAGGTAAAACATGACTCCCAGCCTGAGACTGCAGACTGGAAGAGCAGTTTCAAACTGCTAAACACAGCTATGCCATTTAAACTAATGGCAAAGCCCAAACCTCCTTTCAAAATACATGTAAGTCGCCTCTGTGGCAGGCCTATTGAGTCCTTAGGCAGGGTGCTGTTTATTGAAAGTTAGGACACATATTTTTATATCGCCTAACAGTAAATACCCCAAATTGTCAATTTTACTGAGGAAAGATTAGGAGACACCTTGGCAAGTACAGGGTTAAACACTGACAAATCAGCTATGCTTACTCCTGAATGGGACTACCAAAGCTGGTACTTCAAGGTATCAAAATATGTGTCACATTAAACCCAACTTGATGTCCAGGTTGAATTTAATTTGACTTTTAAGCAAAGGTAACTTTTAGAAAGTTGCCGCTCTGTTGTCCATCTTTTCCAGTGTCCATTTACAGATGCTGACCAAAGGACAACCTGCTGCCCTCCTGGGAAGAAATGTGAATGACTCCCAGGAGCCGGAACAATAGAGACCTGCCATTGGAAGAGGTGTCACCTCTCCCTGGCAGGAAGTCACACTGGGTGTGAGCCCAAAAGGCAAGCTTCAACTTGGAAGCTGCCCTTGAAGGGTAAATGATGGACACACATGAGAGGGGCTGCTCTTTCTCTCAGGTAGATGGGCTAGTGCCGGGGACAGAGAGGGGAGATCAGGTGCCAAACTTGTAGCCCTTAGGTAACAACACCTCTGGGTGGGCTACCAACCTCTACACACCAAAAGAAGGGTTTAGTCATTTTGGGAGTTGGCAGAATAGTGCACTCTGGGATAGCTAGATGCCTCACATTGCAGAAAGTCGCCATGAGATGGGAATGATACTGGTAACCGCCACATCCCTGAGGGCACTTTCTGGGCATAAATATGGCACCTTGATACCCAGATCTCAGAAACATCTGGACTGGAGAGAGGACCAAAGAAGGACTGCCCAGCTGTTTCCTGGACCTGGCAAGAGAGGCTGTACCAACCTCTGGACTGCACCTGTTGGTCCTTCTGCAAGCAAAGAGAGGACTGTGGCTGTAATGCCTGGCTCATGGGAAAAGTCACTCCTGAGCCGCAGACTGAATAGGTGAACTCCAAGAGCCAGTTGGCTGCATTCCTGTTACAGCACAAGGGCCACAAAGGCTGAAGAAGCCCGTCAGTAGCCACAATTGTTCACCTCTGACCGCCAATGTGTAGCCCGGACGACCGAGTCTCGATGCTCAAATGCAACACAATAGAGTCTGCTGGACCTGGGGGACTCATCAAAGCGCAGGCTGGTCACCCAAGATGGACAATAGCCATCACCAATGAGAACCATTGGGTTTTCTATGACCGGAGATGAGTAGTCCAGTGGCAACTGCTGGCCCAAAGAGGACTTCGAGGGACATTGACGCCTTGGGCTAAAGTCACCCCATTTGGACTGTGGACCAAGATATAGCGCCAGGAAGCCCCCATCGACCAAACAGCATCCTCAGCATCTTCTGCATCCTGTATCCCTTGCATCAGGACCACTGTGTTGAAATCTAAGGCAGTTCACCAAAGAGCCTGGAACTGGTTTGGAGACTGCTACAGTGCAAAGGTATCCGTCCTATCACTCCTTATTGGCCCCCCTGACCTCGCCTCTTTCAGATTTGGTCACCCAACAGGGACCAGAGCAGCGAAACACAATTCATCAATGTTTCCTAACTTTACAGTTACAAATGATTTTTGGAATTTTTGAGTGATTACGATTTACTTTAAAATCTATATCTCTGTAACCGTCTGGTGGATTTTGTTTTATCTACTATCTACAAATTCATTAAAATAAGATCTATTTTTATAAATTGTTTTGGGATTTTTTTCATGTTGTTTGACTTACTTATTTTGTTGTTTTTGTACTTCTCAATGGTTTACACTTGTTCCTTTGTTCAAGCCTTGCTGATCGAATTAACAGCTACTCACGGTTGAGCTAAAGAATCTACAAACAAACCTGACTGAACCCAAAATGGTCTTGTGAGTGTATTACATGGAGAGGTTTCCCAGCCACACCATATTATACACCACTTTCATCACAGTCATTTTGAAATCTTGTAGTGTTCAGTCAGAAGATCAACTGTGTGTTTGTGCAGCACTTGTGAAATGCAACACAACACAGTTACGTGATGCAAAGAAGTGCAAAGCAGCAGCATTGATGACATTTCTCACAAAACATACTCATGCTGAAAAAGTTGATTCCAGTACAATGTCAAATGGCTTGTTACCAAAGTAGAACAGCCTGGCTTTGAAATAAACTCCTGCACCAAATGAAACCAAGAGCAATCAATGGGCAAGTGATATATCGAGTGATATTCTCATATGTAATGTATAATTTAAGTAAAATTACACTTTTTATGAGCCCTCATCTTGGATGGTTGTTGTGCATAGAAATTTGCTCTGAACGGTGTACCTTGAGGAAAAAGGTAACACAAGACCTGGCTGTCAGCCCTTCGCGTAGCCTTGTGCTAACACAGTATTTTTTTAAGACTGATGCTGTCTGTGGCAAGCCTTTACATTTTTTGGCACTGCAATTCTTTACAGTTCGCACACAACAGTACCACAGATATCCACGCACCACTGCACTGCCCAATCTTTTGTAAACATGGGCATGGTAGCTACAGTGCTCTTCGAGTCCTCTTGCTAGGTGAAGTGCCCTCCACCCTCCACAGACCGAATGCACCATAATGAAGCATAGAGCCCTTTGACTGGTAGTCCTGTAGCGTTAAGATGTGGACTCTGCTAAGGCACCACCTTCCCAATGGTGACAGCCTGTGCACATGCGCACTGAATGCTTCAGCTTGGGTCCTGAGAAGTGTCAAACATTTCCTCAGGACTGCTTTTTACCAAAGCTACATGTCTTATATAAATGCAAAGACCGAGTGGGCACTAAGGGGGCCTATTCACTAACTGCATTTTGTAGTATGTTTAGTAGTACTAAAGAGAACTACTAAACGTACTACACAATGCTATTCACAAACTTACCACTGTAAAGGCCAACCTTCACCTCTCCTATCTTTTCTATGGGGAGATTCTGGCACATGTATGTTTCTCCTTAGCAGTAAATGTGGGAGGGACCTGGGAGAGTGGCCGGAAAAGGAGGTATAGTTACTACTAAATGGGAGAGGTTTAAGGAGGAGAAAGGAGGGGTTTAGGAAAGACTGGAGAGGTGTTTTGGGAAGGACATACAGCAACCCACAACAGAGTAAGCCCATTGCTATTCACAAATTGCACGTCTAAAGTTACTACAGAAAGAAGGATCCCAAAATTGTATTAAATTACTCCAGCAGAAAGCTGGAGTAAGACATTCAAAAGCACCACACATGGCCAAGCACTAGTGCTGCAACAACCTCCTATGGGAAACAATGCAGGTTGGGACTGCAAATAAAACTCCATATGCTATAATGTAAAAGGATTTTTAAATATTTCGAAATATAAATGATTTAATGTTAAAATAAATAAAGCACATTTATTATTAAATTATAAAATGATTTAGCAACCTTTTTTGAATTTATAATTTAATATAACATCACTTTTTATTAGAACTGAATTAAATTTCATTACTTTAATTAGTTTTATGCATTACTTTTATAAATTGTTAATTAAAAGTAAAATAAATTTTTTTACTTTAAATGGGAATTAAGTATTTAATTTATACTTCAGACAAAAACATTTTTATTTCATTTAATGTATTAAAATGAATTAAAGGTCTAAATCAAATTCAATTTAATAGTCCTGTTTCATTTGTTATATTGTGCTACATTTAAAATAAATATTTTAAACTAATTTACTTTTATGTTTAACAAAAAAATATTTTAACTATTTGTTTTGAGTGAAATAAACTTTTTTAGCTTTTTTGCTATACTCTACAAAAGAGAGTCTCCCTATGGTAAACTATAGGAAAAATTAAAAGACGTGATTAAACTTTATAATAAATTAGAACAAAATTAAAAAGCAATTATGGTGTTTCAATAAAACTATAATAATTCATTACAGTTGAGCAGCTTAGCGATTTACTATATAGGGTAAAGAACCCCCACCATATATGATGAGGATATTGCAAGTCACTGAGGAGTTCAATGGCCATACAGAGTTACAAGACTGAAGGCTGAGTTCCTCTGCCTTCTTCCTCTATAAGGTTATGGAACTCCGATGTGACTTGCAATATTATTATTGTGAACGACAGGGGGTACTTTATTCCTTGAATTACAGGGTCACACAATCACCCTTCCCACAAACCACTAAAATCCTTGGTGCATAGCTCCTCCATAGGAAAGAGAGAGCATGTTTGCAAATATGAAGAATAAAAATAGAATCTCTAATGCAAAATTAATCACATCAAAAAAGCTGTTAGATATGTGTTGCAAAAAGATATCACAATTAGTTTCTTACAAGTCAGTTTTTAAGAAAAGAAAAGGTCAGTTGCTCATAATGTGTAGAAACATGCTGAAAGATTCTTAATTTTAAATAGTCTTCTGAGGAGTGCAAAAGAACACGTTGACATAAAATACCTTTCTGCTTGTCACTGTACAGCTAAAAAAACAGATCTGAAGAAAGAAAAGCAGCATTTCATTTTCTTTCTTTAAACAGCTGCTTGAATTACGCTGCCTTTCCCCTGGCAGCTGGCTCCGGCAGCAGGCATTATAATGTCAGAGCCCAACTGTAATAAGCTATTACAGTTGAGTGGCTACGTAATTTCTTTATAAAAGGCAACTGGGGGTTTCACAAGTTTACTACTATAAAAAAATTAGTTACGGGTTTTACGGCAGGGTTTACGGAATCACATGTATTATTAGGAAATTTGAGATGAGCGTTTATATGGGGATATATAGCATGCTTTCATGTATTACATGCGTATTATCATCCAAGTCAACGGAACTCCTATTTTACCGACATTTGAAGGAAGGACTGCAGAGTGGGGCCCCCCAGGTTGAAACCGGAAGCTTCAACAAAAGCATGAGTCGCTGTTCTCTCGTCAGCTGCTATTCATGGATGGCTCTGCCCGGAGCTGAGGAAAAGCGAGACACATTTAAGTGGAATTCAAAGGCTGACGACAGATGGACTTCGGCTGCTTGTTAGTTGAGATGGTTTCTTCAATGTGAGAGGCAACTAGCCTGAGTAGACTTGGCTTTCTGATTATTGAAGTCAGCGACAGGGCAGCTCTCAGGATCGACAACTTGGAATAAAATTTGAATTCTAAACCCAAATTGGTATCGGTGCATGTATCATAATCAACGTTTATATCTCTATATCGGTAAACCTGGACTTGCATGTCACTGTATTTGCTGTTATTTCTCAATTCCTAATTTTACCAATAAATAATAATTGATTCACAAAAAAATAAAGCATATTGTAGCACTGCAAACCCGCTGAAGGAAGCAGATAGCCAAGATTAGGAAAAATGCAGTTAAAATAAGAATGTGGCAGTATTCATTCATAAAGTTATTGTGAAATTCACACGCAGAATGTAGCGGCATGGTCAAGAAGCATTTTCATCCACAGAAAATTATTTTAAAAAACAGTAGGATAACAGACGTCTCACTCTGGATCACATTAATCAGTGACGCCATGCTATAATGGATGCCAGAAGTTAGAGGTGCAAGAAAGTGCTTATCAGCTTTGCTTTTTTTTTTTTTAAAACTTCACCAACTCATTCCTGCTGCTTTTCAGAGCCGCAGGCAAGATACTCGGTTCAAGCAGCATATACGTCATCATTTCGGGTGACCCACTGTTAGGTCCTCTGTTTATTACACTTGATAAACAATACTACGATGGAATTTTATTTATTAGGTGCAATACAGGTTTATACCCTTAAATAGTGAACAATATGCTGGTCTTGTTGGTTACTGCACAAAAATCTATATGTCTTGGTATTTACTGGCAATTATCTCCACAATAAATACGTGCTGGTTTGATTTTCCAAAATGTATGAAGTAATGTGATTTTGATTGCAAATCTTATACTGTCCATATCAGAATTTACCAACGAACTCGTGATGAGGAGCATAGTCTGGCTGTGGGTCCTGAAAAGCGGTCTTCTTTCCCTTCCGCTAACAGTGAATGAAAAAGTTCCTAGCTTACGAGAAGGAAAGTTTCAATTCTATTAAGGACTAGGAGGTGAGGATTATGCATATCTTCCTTCACTTTTGCATAGCAGGTTAAAAGAACATCATATAAAACACAAGAAACACAATAGACTACACATCCCATGAACCATGGGGGAGTAGTCTCCATGGTAACAACAGTCCAATGCTGTGACAGTCCACTATATATAATCCGATGACGTCCCTTCCGCTTCCTCTTCTTCACTGGAGGATGTTAAGCTGGGATCACTGCCTCATTCGAACTTTTGATCATTTCCTGTAATATATAAATAATCTCTTTATCCAGTTCCTGTATATACACCGAGACCTGCACAATATTCATGAGAAACAGAACCAATGCAGAAAATAACATGGCAAACGCACCAAATTCAATGACATAGGCAGTGGATCAATAACAATACATGTATTTACTTTGATCAACAACAATACATGTAAGAATTTACCTACTGATAACTAAAAAACCCCCAGGGTGGAAAGATAATGAAATTAATCTCAGGGAGGGATAATCCTCGCCTCCTAGTCCTTAATAGAATTGAAACTTTCCTTCTCGTAAACTAGGACATTTTTCATTCTATGGCAGGACGGAGGCGAGGATTATGCAAGTTCAAAGCTTACTTACAACCAGAGACGCCGCCTCCGAGATAGGTTTAAAGTAAAACCTTTTAAAGGTAGAATCCGACGACCAATCGGCCGCATTCATAATGTCTTCCAATCTACCACCTACCTGGACAGCCTTAGATGCCATGGCCCCCCTCGTGGAATGTGCACCAAACCTACTCACATCCACTCCTGCCTCAGACATAACCCATCGTACCCACCTGGCGATGGAAGGGGAAGAATCCGCTTTGAAAGGTTTCTGCATGGCAATAAGCAACTGCCTCTCTCCGGGGGGCCGGAGTTCCGAGGTCATTTCCTCATATGCCTTAATGCACCTCACCACACATAACTTAGGATGATCCGGAAAAGAAGGATAGGATACCGACCTGGTATTGGTTTTCATCCTCCGTGCAATGGTAAAGGTAACTCCTTCCGGAGTAAAAACCCTTGCTGTGATGTCCAGAGCTCTGATATCTGACACTTTTTTACATGAGATGAGACATAGGAGAATGGCTAACTTAGCTGACAGCTCCTTGCGGGACAAATATTGATTATCCTGCCAACCCAACAGGAGTCTCAGAACTTGGTTGACATTCCACAGGCCCGAATATCTAGGCTTAGGAGGTTTAGACAACTGGATGCCTCGCATCAACTTACAAACCCAGGGGTGTTATCCTGCTGGTCTGCCATCAATCTCACAGTGTCCTGCGGAAATGGCCGAATGAAAATAGTTAACCGTCCGGTATGCCAGGCCTTCTTGGGACAACTCCGCCCAAAAATTTAAGATATGAGTAACTTGTGCCCCAATGGAATCCACGTGTCTCTCCAGACACCAACGATGCCATCGTCACCAAGCCGAGCGATAGCTCTTGATCGTCCCTGATGCCCATGCCTGTTGGATGAGGTTTGCAGCGTCTGAAGAAAGCTGGTCATCTTTCCAACGTCCCCTGAAATCTTCCACGCCATGAGTTGCAAATGGCCCTGAAGAACTAGAGGATGTAGGCCCCCCTGGGGATCCTTGGGAATTGAAGGGAATGAGGGCAGCTGTATCGGACAATCCCACGACAACTCCATTAACGTCGGGAACCAGGCCTGAGCTCTCCAGACCGGTGTATCTAACACTATGGACGCTGCCTGACGACGAACTTGGGCCACCACTCTGGGTATCATCATGAAAGGTAGGAAAGCGTAAGGGTACTCCGTCGACCAGTCCTGAAGAAAAGCATCCACTGCTGTGGCCTCCGGGTCCGGTCTCCAGCTGACAAAGCGCGGAAGTTGATGATTCAACTGTGAGGCAAAATGGTCCAGACTGCAAGGGCCCCATCTGGCCATCAAAGCCAGGAAGACTGCATGATCGAGTCGCCAATCGTTGAAATCGGAGAAATTCCTAGAGTTCCAATCCGCTACCGTGTTCTGCAGGCCGGAAAGGTACTCCGCCGTCACTGAGATCTGCCTCTGGAGGCAATATTGCCAGAAGTCCCTCGCCAGGTTGGATAAGGCCCGTGATCGAGGGCCGCCCAGGCGATTGATGTACTGCACCACCAAAATGTTGTCCATCCTCAATAAGATGCAACAAGAGATCTTGTCCTTGGTCAGGGACTTCACCGCAAAGGATCCCACCAGCAGCTCCAGACGGTTGATGTGCAACTGGAGTTCCTCTTCCGACCATCTGCCTCCCATCAAAATGTTTCCACATCTGGCTCCCCAGCCTGATCTGGTGGTGTCCGATTCGGTCACCAAGTCCGGGGACGAACCGAAGATCGCCCGACCATTCCAGGCCGACATGTTGTCGATCCACCACTGAAGTTCAGTACTGGCCTCCTCCGATAACGAGATGATCTCCGAATAGGTCAGACCCCTCCGTAGATGCTGAGCTTTCAATCTCTAAAGAGCCCTGCAATGCAATGGGCTGGGGAATATGGCTTGGATCGAAGAGGAGAGCAATCCCACTATTCTGGCGAGCTTGCACATCGAAATTCTGTCTCTCCGTAGAATCTGTGACTGCTCTTTCTGTGTCTTGTTTATCTTTGGCTCTGGCAAACTCAAGGACACTGAGACGGAGTCTATGAGAAAACCCAGGAAGACCATCCGCTGCGCTGAATGCAGTTCCGACTTTTGAGTGTTGATTACAAAACCCAGATCTTGGAGTAATGCAATAGTCATGGTCACGTTCTGGGTGAGATGCACTAGAGGCTGATCCAAAATCAGGATATCGTCCAGGTAGATAATCATTCTCACCCCCCTTTGGCAGAGCATCTCCACCATTGGGCACAACAGCTTTGTGAAGCACCGCGAGGCTGAAGAAAGGCCGAAGGGCAGTGCTCGAAAATCGAAAATCTGACCTTTCCAAGCAAATTGGAGAAATCGCCTGTGAGGGGGAAAAATGGGAACCGTCAGGTAAACATCCTTCAGGTCGATTCGGACCATCCAATCCCACGGAAGGAGGATATCCCGAAGTAGGTGTATTCCCTTCATCTTGAAATGGCGGTAAACCAGCCACTCGTTGAACTCTTTTAGATTGATAACCGGTCTGAAGGCCTTGTCCTTTTTCTCTACTAGGAAAAGGTTTCTGGGAAAACCATTTGGATGAAGTACCGACCTGCAAACAGCTTCTTTCCTTAGAAGATCTGAAATGTCGGTCTCTATCAAACTCTCCTCTTCCGCTGAGAAATGTAAGAATCTTGGGCGCACTGTCTGAACGGGGGTGCCGTTTAACTCTATATGGAAACCCTTTACTGTCTGCAATACCCACGGGTCTGATGTTATAACATCAGACCCGTGGGTATTGCAGACAGTAAAGGGTTTCCATATAGAGTTAAACGGCACCCCCGTTCAGAAGAGTAGGAGCCTCCCCCCTAGAGCTCGAGGGGAAGAAAGGGTAATTCTCACTGGAGGGACCTCCAGGGGCGTTCGCACCTCCTCTGTTGTTCCGACCTTTCCCTCTTCCGGAACCTCTACTGGGATGGAAGGTTCCCTGGCGACCATCGTTCCAGCCATTATTCTGTCGCTGTTGACCTCTATTGGAGGGGCCTTTCTGCTGGGAGCGGATGGAGGAGAGACCCCTGCCTCTTCCGGCCCCGGCAAAAACACGCCCTGGAAAAATCTTTTTTATGGAGGCCTGAGCTTTGTCCAGGGCTGAAAAAGTGGTGCCAAATTTGTTCAACTCTTTGACGAACGGTTCACCAAAAAGTTTACCCTGAGCCACGGGGCCCGCCTCAGAGGTAGCTAAGTCCCCTAATTTCGGATCAATCTTTATAAGGAGGGATCTTCTCCTCTCCGCTGCCAGGGCACAGTTCGCGTTGCCGAGAAGGCATATCGCTCGCAGTGCCCAACCCGTGACTATGTCTGTAGAAAAGGGGTTTCCAGATTCCTTTGACCACTCCGCCAGTTGGATGATCTGGGTCAAGGGCCCCACCACGTCCAGGAGTTTATCCTGACAATTTCTCCAGGATCTATCTATACCCTTTTTGGGGTCTCGCATATATTTGGCGAAAAAGGTACAAAGTTTCCCATCTATCACTGGAGTGTGTGCCACCTTTCCTTTGAGCGAACGCCGGGGGCATTCTCCCCTCATCCTAGTTCTAACTTCCCTCTACAGAGGCTGGCAAATCTTAGCCGCCACGTACTCCGCCACCTTGGCGTCAGGGAACCACGCGAACGACCTAGGATGGTAAATATGTGTGGGTTCAAACATGTTCGAATGTCTCCCGTCCCCGTCCTGGGACTCAGAGGAATGGGAACCTGGGCGCTAGGGATGACCTGAGTCCTTATCCTTGTCGGAGGAGATATCACCCTCCGATACACCCTCCTCTTCAAGGGAAAGACCGCCATCGGGGTCCGGATTTGGGGCGACCGTGTCGTAAGTTTCTCTGGGCTCCTTCTCCTCCTGGCAGGGTGCGTGTTTGAGCATTCGTGCACTCTTCAGGAAGTTTTCTCTCAGCCTGTCAAACCCTTCCAAGTGCCCTGCGTGATGCTTCATGGCCTTCCTACTCTCCACTTGAGAGCCACTGGGACCTGCCTCCGCCGAACTAGGATCGCTGAACACCCCCGGGATGCTTCGGCTAACTGATCCACCCTATCCTGCAGGGGGGCCAGCGCCCTAGAGATGGTCTGCGAGAGGGCATGGTCCACTGCAGGTGGGAGACGCTGTGTAGGCCATTCTTCTTCTGCCTCCTGAATGGAGGAGTAAAAATGGTCTTCAGAAGAAGACATGTAAAAGAGGGTGAGAGCACAATCAACGCCTTCAAAATAACCCAGGCAGCCCCCCTCTCCGTTGCTCACACAGCTAGGGAGATGCCAAGCTTTCAAAATTCACTCCCTAACGAGAGAAAACAGACACCACCAGGTGGCACTGTAAGAGCATGTGGGGAAGAAATCACAGCGAAGCGGTGTCACGGAGAGAGTTGGTTGGGAAGTGGGCCGGCTACAAGTTCAGCACCTGCCCTCCCAATCGCACCTCAAAGCCGGCGGTAGCTCTCCACAGAACTGCCTCGCACGGCGATGGCGCGCCCGACGGATCCCTCAGCGTGCGCAGTGCACATCGCGAGGTCCGCGTATTAAGGGGATAAAGCGCTCGGGCAAAAGCCTACCACGCTAAGCAAATAATTCAAACACGCCAATCAAGAATGATCAAAACGCCCGTAACCGCTGCGCATACAATAATACTATATGTCAGATAAGCGAGTAATGTAAAGAATGCCACTTAACTGACGAGCAGTGAAGAAAGAGGAAGCGGAAAGGACGTCATTGGATTATAGATTAAAGAATACAAACAAGCCATTCTGGCAGCTAAAACAGAATACTTTTCGGAGCGTATTCTAACCGCAGAAAGTCAGCCACGGGAGATCTTTGCCACCGTCCACGAGTTGGCATCTTCGAATAGAACTCTACCTAAGACTCTCCCTTCTCAGGTGCTATGTGATTCACTAAATGAATTCTTCATTGATAAAATAGCTTGTATCAAAGCTAATATCCCCCCCCCCCTTCGCTCATTTTTTCTCACTCCCCCCCTCCAGGCAATGCCTTGTCCCTTACTTCCATTCCCGCACTTACTAGAGAATCCCTGCTTCCTTTGCTTAGCCGTGTTAAGTCAGGCTCTCCAGTTGACATCTGCCCGGCACGTATTCTCTGTCAGATCTTTGCAAAATGCCCATCCCCGGTCCTTACCCTCCTTAATGACTGTTTCATGCATGGCTTCGTCCCTGTCCCTTTCAAGACGGCTATAATCCTCCCCATACTAAAAAAACCGGGAGTAGATCCCACATCCACGATAAACTATCGACCGATATCTCTTCTTCCTTATCTGGGCAAGATAGCTGAATCTCACGCCACTCAGACACTTAGCACTTTTATTGAGGACGGTAACTATCTCGCACCATGCCAGGCGGGTTTTCGCCCCCGCCATTCCACCGAAATGGTGGTCATTTCAGTTATGGATCAACTCAGGGAGGGTCTCGATACCAACACTCCTCAGGCCTTGGTCCTCCTCGATTTGTCCGCCGCTTTTGACACGGTGGACCATTCCATTCTCTTGTCCCGTGTCGAGGCGGCGGGCATAGGGGGTCAAGCACTGGCCTGGATAGGCTCCTTCCTGACTGACCGCACTCAGGCCGTTCATTTGGCCGAATTTTTCGCCCCTCCTCGCAGGGTCCAATGCGGTGTCCCCCAGGGCTCCTCTCTTTCCCCCTTATTATTTAATCTTTATATTTTCCCTCTTATTTTTGCATTACAACAAATGGAGGTCACAGTCTATAATTATGCTGATGACCTACAACTCATTTTTAATTTCTCCTCCCCCTCGCTAGCTGTTACTGCCTTCCAGTCTGTCATGCTGTTTATCCGGGATTGGATGAATGCGAACCATCTCAAACTCTACCCAGATAAAACAGAGTTGATTCTGACAGGTGGCAGTGGCAACCCTTGGTCTTCTTCCTTTTGGCCCCTTTCCCTTGGCTCACCTCCCACGCCCTCCCATTCAGTCAAGACCCTTGGTATCATACTTAATCATCATTTGACCCTTCACTCCCACATTAGCTCGGTTGTCTCTTCTTGTTTCTTTACTCTGCGCATTATTAGGAAAGTTTCTCGGTTTTTCTCTCTCTCTGCACTAAAACTGATTGTAATGGCCATGGTTCTGTCCAAGATCGATTACGGGAACATTATTTATAATGGTGGCCCTGGCTATGCACTTCAACGTCTTCAGATGATGCAGAACCAGGCAGCTCGTCTGGTACAGGGTTTACCTAAGTTTCATCATTCGTCACCTCTCCTCATTGCTCTTCATTGGCTCCCCATCAAGCAATGGGCCCTGTTTAAGCTTGGTTGCCTTACCTTCCAAGCCCGGATGGGCACGGCCCCTGCCTTCATAAACTCTGCCATTATTAACTACTGTCCTCCCAGAGTCCTTCGTTCATTCACCAAATGTCAATTAGTCATTCCTCGTTTTAAGAAACAAAGATCAGGAGGCCAGAAATTTGTGGTGCTTGCGCCCACTTTCTGAAACACCCTCCCTCTCCATATCAGACTTTCCTCCTCCTACATGGAGTTCCGTAAGGTCCTCAAGACTTTCCTGTTCAAGCAGGCCTTCAGCTTATAGTCCTCTGTACTTTTTGCCCAGGAATCCCTCTAGCGCCATGAAACTGCTCTGTGAACGTGCGCTTTACAAAGTTTTAAAAATTCAAATTCAAATATTGTGGACTGTGACAGGATTGAACTGTTGTTACCATGGAGATTACTCCCCTATGGTTCATGGGATGTGTAGTCTATTGTGTTTATTGTGTTTTATTGTGTTTTATATGATGTTCTTTTAACCTGCTAGGCATAATAAAGTGAAGGAAGATATGCATAATCCTCGCATCCTTTCTGCCATAGAATCAGAAGTACGCGCTTCGACATCAGGAAGCCGCTGTTGTGTTTCCAGCTGCCACACTGAGGTAAGCGTAGCCCTGAGTGACAGCGGGGAAATCAGGTCCCTGCAGCCAGATACCTTAAACCTTCAGACTGCATCGAATGGGCTGGTTGAGGTAAAACTCTGGAATGGGCCCCTGTTTCCAGACTCGCTTGACTTCACATTGTGCAAACTAAGTTTTAATTTTGCACACTGTTGATGCACGAGACCCAGGCTCCTGCACTTCATTTAAAGGATACAGCTGCATAATAAAGTCATGGCTTCAGTTCTCAGAGGGACCAGGGTGTTATTAAACGGAAGTGATCCCTTTGTCCATAAGCTTCCTTTGCTGGCAGCAGCAGGTAAAACTTCCCGTCCAGGCGTAGGAGGCTTGCGCTTGTCAGGCTTCCTCATGGAAACCAGATGGCCTGTCCTGGCCCAAGGACACGACTCAGCATCGTATGCAACACCAGGGCCTATTTTAATGTCACGTCGTTTGGCGCCACAACACAAGAACACATGGGCCAGGCAGGTGGTAGTAGTACAGATGCTTTATTCTTGCTTGGGGGCGGAGTTGGTGTGCGCCACGCGGAAGCCCCTCGTCCCGCGTCGTGCCCTTGTCAATCCCTTGGTGAAAGTGTGTCCCAGGGTTCCCCCACTTCCTGCTCCACCCCTGCTGACCGGAATCAGCATCTGGTGCCCAGCGCAGTCTGTGCTGGGTCCTAGTGCCCTGCTGCATTTCTCTCCCTATGACACCTCCCCTCTTTGTTTAATAAACAAAAACAAAAAATCTCTCTAAGTGAAATAATAGGCAAAATGAAAGGGAGAGAGGGACGGAGAGGGTGAGAGAGAAAGAAAAAAGAAAGAGAGAGAAAAAAAGAAACATCATATTCCTTCAATTAGTCATATTTCTTCAATCAGTCTTCTGGGCTTCCGAATCACCTGCACAGGGGCGTGGACTCTGGAGTTTGGGCTTGTAATTGAGTCCATCTTCCTCGTTCTCTTCCTGACGGGGTCGAACATCAGCCGATGGAGCCCATTCTTCCACCCCCGTAGCGGCATTGCTCCAAAGCGGCATGCAGGCACCTTCGCTCCTTACTTCTTCATAATTTTCCGGCAACCGAAACTCCTTGAATTGAGAGCTGTTCCTGGTGATGGAGTAGGGCCCTGCCACTGCTCTGAGTATTGTCCCTTTGACGGCTATAATCATCAGTGGTGGGCTAAGGAAGGGACTGTCTGCCTTCCGTATTTGACACTGGCGCACAAGTACTACATCTTCTCGTTTGAGCCTGGAGGGAGTCGCATGACGTCGAGTGTCTGCCAGCCTTTTCATCTTTGCCTTGGCCTCCTGGTCACGCACAACTATGTCACTGTGGTCTGACGAGGCTTTGTCTTCTAACTGAGGAAGCTGCATTCTGCTTTTTCTTCCCAGTACTAGTTTGGACGGGCATTGCCCCATGGAGCTGTGCAGCGTGTTGTGACAGTCTCAGAGCATTTGCCAAATGCTTGGCCAGGTGATATTTGCGTCAACTTGGCCCTCTGAATTGCTTTCTTGATGTTTCCCATGAAACGCTCTGCCATGCCATTGGTTTGTGGCCATAGTGGCGTTATTTTCCGATGATGTTTCCCTGGGTAGGCCATGAATCTGCAAAATTCCACCCCTCGAGAAGGAGGGTCCAATGTCCGTTTTGAGCATCAGGGGAGCACCCTAGGCTGCAAATATCTCATCCAGGACCGGTGAATGACAGTTGGCACACTAAAGGCAAACAAGAGTATTTGTTGACAATGACCAGGAGGTACCCACCAGTGTCCAATGGCCTACAGAAATCAGCAGCCAGTGTTGACCCAACGGCATCGGGGAGGTCTGACATGCGTGGTTGCCACTAGCTTAGGTGGCCTCCCTGTGGTCTGGCAGAGGTGGCATGTCAGGATCATTTCTTCCACCAGACCATCAAGAACTGGGAACCATACTTTTCCCCTTAGCTTCTTTTTCGTAGCCACAATTCCCCTGTGGCTTTCATGCTCAAGGCTGACTATTTGTTGGCCAACGGTGTGATGTATCCCTTGCTCCATTTCTAACAGTTCTTCTTGTACGTGCTTGAACTTGAGCACTTCCTCTCTGTTGACATCTTCACCAACCCAGCTACTGTTGGTCATGTGTCTCTACCTCTGTTGCCACATGATGCGCTTCATCACTGTCATTGTGGCATCTTTCATTGTTTCCTTTTATCAGTTCATCCACTGTAATCTGTGGTGGCATGTTTTGTCGCAGCACAAAGTTCATGTACTCTTCCTCTATGGACGGTAACTGTTTGGTAGTCAGCTGGGAGTGTTTCGACATGTAATCAGCAAGTGTTCTTTGCCTGGCTTGTGAACAATAGTTCAAGAGTATCCTCCATCGCTCTATGCGGGGTGGTATCTTTGCCTTCGGATTGTAGTGTATTGTTAGTAGTCCTTGATGGTCCCTCACAATTGTCCTCGGATGCTTGTTTCCAGTCCTGGGAGGACCTGGCCTGGCAGTTCGGCTGGACTGTTCCCCTTGGGTGCAGGGTCAAGACTGATTTGCATATGGCTGGGTCCAAACTGGAATGACATGGTGTAGTATCTTTACTGCTTCCTTCACAGCCTCTGACTTGTCCCTGTAGAATGTTCATATTGTTGTGATGCATTAGAATGTTCTCTGACTCCCTGAAGTCAGTTGAGATCTGAGGCTGAGCAGGTAGGAACCTGCTCCTGGTAGAGTTCATTGGTTTTCAGTGAATTCTTATCAATTCTTCTTCTTCTAATGTACTTACCTGGAATAAACCTGATTATCTACCACTCGGACTGACTACGTGATCCTTTATTCATCACTACACATGGTGAGCAAAATAACGATGGATTTAGGCCCAGATCTCTGTACTGGGGTGAATGTATGGCATTCTTCTGCATTCTGTCCATCAATTGTTTTTTTGCATTTGTCACCCTGAGTGGGACAGGTATGCACAGACGTGGGTCCCGTGCTCTTCATGCCCTGGAGTCAAGCTTTCCTGGCTGATGAGGGCTGAGAGCCTGAAACCGGTCCTAGGATGCTTGTTTCCAGTCCAGGGAGGAACCAGGCCTGGCAGATCGGGCTGGACTGTTCCCATTGGGCGCAGGGTCAAGACTGATTTGCATATGGCTGGGTCTAAACTGGAATGGCATGGTGAGCAAAAAAACGATGGATTTAGGCCCAGATATCTCTGTACTGGGGTGAATGTATGACATTGTTCTGCATTCTGTCCATCAATTGTTCTTTTTGTCTTGTGCTAGTAGGCTCTTCAGTTCTTCCTCCACCTGTGGCTGAAGGTGCACTGGAACTCGGCGATGATGCTGAGCCACAGGTTTTGTGGCTTCATTGATGTGAAGGGTGACCTGCATGTCTTTCAGTTTACCAAGTCCTCTGAACAACGGTGGAAAGTATTTCAGGATACTGTGAGGCTCTGACACATGGTAAGCCATGGCCAGCAGCCCCATCACTTGTGCCATGATGCTGCTTATCTAGCATGCTGCATGCTTGTCTCTACATAGTACGCTTAACTCTTCTCGCACTGATATGTCTTTGTACGTGAACATCTCCACAAACTTGCCTAAGTCCATTACTGGGTGTTTCACACCCCATATGAAGACATCAACATTTGAAAGTGATAGTTATGGATTAGGATGCATTGTGTCATATTCTGATGCACACATGATGTTGCACGTGGCTCTGCTGTCGAGCACAAAACGCGATGTATGGCTTTCTACCTTAAGGTCCACTGTTGCTGTTATCTTGATGCCTTGCTTGTCTAATAGCTGTATGTGTTCTGATTGGCCGCCCACTTCACCATCCGCCATGAGATACAGGTGCTTCTTTACCTCTCGTACTGAGTTGGCGTCGGAGTCAGCACAGGAACCACGGTTGTCTGTTTCCATGTGTCCTGCATGACGACTCAACTTGATTCTCGGTCTCTCGACCAACATCTGTCTGTTCTTGCGGCCCCACTTTGGCAGACACCTGCAAAGTGATTAGCCTTGTTGCACTTCCAGCACTTCTGCCCCATGGCTCGGCTGGCATCCATGTGAGAGTATGCCAATCTGCAACAATAGCAAATGTTTTCATTCCTGGTTGGTGGTAGGGTCTTGTTATCATGTTTGTTACTTCCCCCTGCCATGTGGTGGACTTGTTCAAGCATTCCTGTTCAACCATTCTCCATGGTGATGGCGAGCGATGTGGCCCTGGCTTCCATCCTAGCCATGGCTACTATCTTGTCAAGCGTATAGGTTTCTTTGAAGATTTTTGTTCTAAATCCAGTTGAATAGCATCCTTTAATGATGCTCAATCTTATTGCCTCCTCGTTGTTGAATTTCTCTAATTCACAGTAAGTTACCAGTTTCCGCAGACAGGTCACAAAATCATCAAGGGATTCATCTATTCGTTGGGATTCCGTATTGAACGTCTATCGTTCATAATCAACTTTCCTCTGCGGGTCTTCCACATCATCTCCCACAAGGTTGAGCAACAGGTCTCTGGCTTGCTAATCTGTGTATTTCTTGCAGGTGGCTTTTAAGTAATGCTCGATGCACCTGATCTATTTCTCCCACCTGGCATCCTTCGTCTGTGAGTCAGAGAGGTCAAATGGCAGAGGACGGTGCAATATGGAGCTCGGGGTGTCTTCCTCTGACATGACAAAGTAACTGTTTCTAGTGCCTGTGTGTATTTGCTTTGTTTGATGCTGCTAGGGTCCAGCCCTTTACTTCTTTCAGTGACCAGTGCCCTCATGTGCTCCGGTGGTCTGACCTTAAAATGGAGATTTCCATTTGTTTCTATGGGAAACACTTCCTCGCCTGACTTCTAGATGGCCACCCAGGCTGCTTTCCTATGAAGAGATCAAGTGGCCTGACTTCAAAATGGTCACTTCCATAGGTTCTCCTTTGTTCTGCCTGAGTCTAAGATAGGCCCCGCAATCTCGCAAGACTTTGCAGCTCCTCAAGAGATCTTGGGGCAGCTGCAATTGCCTACTGGGACACCCTGGTCAGCCGTGCTTGCACTGAACAGCTTCTGGGCACTTCACTGCGGCGGGATCACAATGCACTTTTAGGGCCCTGCACTGTGGCGGGTGCACATGCACTTGCAGCGTTATTGTATGAGCGAGGAGCATCGGAGATCGTCTGGTGGAAGCTCAACGGCAGCTATGTGGTTACACTTTCTTCGTGGATAATCTTATCCCATCCTCATCACCAGATGTCACGTCGTTTGACACCAAAGCACAAGGAACATCAGGCCAGGCAGGCAGAGTTAATACAGATGCTTTATTCTTGCTTGGTGGCATAGTTGGTATGCACCACACAAGAGCCCCTCGTCCTGTGTCTTACCCTCATGCATTCTGTGGTGTAAGTGTTCCCCAGGGTGTCCCTCCACTTCCCACTCCACCCCTGGTGACTGGAACCAGTGTCCGGTGTCCAGCGCAGTCAGTGCAGGGTCCTAGTGCCCTGCTGCATTCCATCCATGTGACAGTATATCTCCCTGCTTAGATTTATCCAGTTCTGCACAGATTTCCTACTAAATAATTGTTCAGAAGCAGAGATTGTGGCATCAGCGTGCAGAGAGAATGTTTCAAAAAATGAATCCTTGTCGAACACACAAGCACATGGCTGAGAGAGAAGAACCGCCACTGATTGGAAGAGGAAATGGGGAATCCTAGGAAATATCCACTGGGAAATTACCAAGGCTGGATAACACAGATATTAATTCTTAAATGATTGCAGTGATTGTCATAATGCATGTTTTCAGAGAGCTGTCGGTACATGCGCATGCAAGTCTAATCTGATGAGAGCTGTGTAGAGGAGTTCCCCCCCTTCCATGTTCCGTGGCTAGTAACGTTAGGTGACAGTGGTGCAGTGGAGCACCCCCTTAGGGCCTAGTGGTTAACGTTAATGTATTGTGACAATACTGCAGAGGTGGTTTTGTAGCTGTATCAATGTAGTGAAGTATCCCTTGTTTTGTGGAGTCAGGCTAGTGTTCGGTGGCAGGGCAGAGGTGGTGTTGCAGTTGATGTTACGGTCATGCTATATCAGTGTAGTGGCATATCCCGTGTTGTGTGGGGCAAGGTTAGTGTTAGACAACAGTAGTGCAGAGGTGGTTTTGTAGTTGATGTTAGGGGCATGCTCAGGGCCACTGGAATAATGTGGCAGGAATGTCACATGGCTCAGTTAGGCCCGGGAAGAAACACTGCCATTTTAACATGTATACATTTTTTAAGATGCCCTCTCTTTCACACGATGACTTTTGACACACATTTGCTTGCGTGACAGTGCAGGATTAGTTTCTCTGAAACCACATTGCTTACAAAACCACTTTGCAAGTACACTATCATGACACCTTGAACATTTCGTACAAGGCCTCGACACACATTGCGCAAATTATATTTATTTTGTCCATGAGGCGACGTTGCTATCAAAGAGATAATAAACAATGTCCGCTGATCTGAAGCATCGACATGGAAGCAGCGATGCCATTGTTATAAATACACACGCACTTCCGTGCTCAAAGGAGAGGAGCACTCTGCTGTCATTGCGATGTCGTCGCTGTGTCGGAGTTTCAGCTCGGCTGATTCCTGTTTATCCCTCTGCGGGGAGGGCTGTCCAACCTGTGTCCAAGATGGGGACCTACATACCTTACCTTCAGGTAATGGGAAGTTATATCATCCAATAGGGGATTCTTGGCAGAGCACACACACCCTAGCCAACTAGGTTAGGGAACGGATAGTATGAGTACTCTATACTCAGTACTTATTTGCCATCATATATTCACTGTATTAGCACGATGGTGGAATTGTTCATTTTCTTCACCGTCCTTACATTACCAATCACTTTCATCTACTTCTAACTATTGATCATTGCAGCTCATATGTTTTATGAAAGAATCAAGATGATTCAATAAATATTGAATGCGTCCCTTTGTGTATTTCTTCTATATTTCTCAGAGAACGCACGAGTGACTGAGTGAAAAGGTTCTAGACCTGTTACCTCGATTCCTGGGGGCGATCAGGATTGTCATGTTCTGATGTTGCCCAAACCATTTGTTACCTTTCTAGGTTTAGGGGTACTTATGGTGACACTGTGAGCTAGCTGATCTATAGACTAACATATCCTGAGGGAGTGCATAGAATCAGTCTGGCACCAATCCCAACGTTTATGTTGTTTTACAAATGCGCAGTTCCTACTAGAAAGTGGAAACCATACGACAGAAAGGGACAAATTATGCGGCAGGGTTGACCAAATTATGCAGCCAGACAAGGCAAATTATTTGGCATAATGCACCACATTTTCTGATAGTATTACTTTATAATTTTGTAATTTTTACACTTGTTAACCCTGTCTGGGCATGAGTTGCACCTCATTAGTACCGATTTAATGCGCAATTATAGCAATAAGCATGAGAGTGGTGACCAGTTAACCTTTGTAGAGGGCCTTCCACTGCGAGCCAAAACGTGTCGCTGCATTTTTAGTAACTTTCGAACTGTCTGAGCTAGAAAATAGAAACAATTTTTTTTGGGGGGGGGTGAATCTGCAGATTATTCAGTAGATGATGGATTATGTGACAAATGCGGGAGATCCATAATTATGTGAAAAACATAAACGCATACTCACACGCATAATTCCAGTGGCCCTGGTCATTCTGAATAATCAGTGGGGCATGCCTTCTTGTGTGGAGTGTAGAGATGGTGTTGAAGTTAATGTTAGGGTTTTAATAAAATACAATCAGACTGTACCTAATGCAAAACTTTTTAAAAGTTTTTACTAAAAGGATGCAACCCAGAACTCAACTGGTGACACCTTACTGTTCCTTCAGAAGGAATTATCCGTTGCCCCCATGCAGCTTCGGAGGATTCCATCAATTAAATCCTACACTGGCTCCACAAGCAGCTTTGAGATGTGCTTATTAACCAACTGCAGACATTTACATTTCTTTCAGGTAGCAGCATCGTGGGGAAAAGGCATCCTTCTTCTTTAGCTCCCTGACCCTCGCTTCGCAGCACACAAGGCACCCTCTTTCACGTTCTGCCACAAGTAACCCAGGGTCGACAGGAACCATTCGGGAACTTTTTTTATTTTAGCAAAAAATATAGGGACAGTTTATGTCACATTAAAAAAGCTTGGTAAAGTCGTTCCCATTAGAACTCCTTCCCACCTCTACATACAGGATACTGTACAGGTGCATGTGATGCTACTGAATAAAATACCAAAAGAATAAAGCAAGGATGAGCTGTTGCTACGTGGAAGCAGTCGTAGTTATCACCACCACAAGAGGGCGTCTAAATCAATGACCTCAAACGAGACCGTGATTGATGGATCTCTCCTCCCATGGTGCAGGTGCGCTTTGAAGAAAGGGTCCTCCCTGTGTCCAGGAGGGCACGTCACACTGCACACAGCACCACTGGCTTGGTGAAGTGTATGTGACTGCAAGAACACGTGCTCCCTGTCCATGGCCATCCAGCAAGTCATGGCAAGTTAAAGCGGCTTGTCGAAGATCACACAATGTGATGATCAGGTGGGGACGCCGAGATGAGTTAACTGAGTGGATAACCTTGTACGAAAAGCCAGCATCTTAACAGCTAGAACACGTTTCCCCTTTGTGTCCCCGGCTCCCCGCTGCTTACTGCACTCTGGAAGGATGACGACGTAATGCTGGCGTCGCGGGAGTTCCAGAATATCAGGAATACTGACTGACTCCCTCCCCAGGTCGTGTCAGGAGTACGGATGACTGCCTCCCCATGTCCTGTCACGTGTACTGCAGACTCTCTCCCCAGGTCGTGTCAGCTGTGCTGACTGACTCCCTCCGCAGGTCGTGTCAGGAGTACGGATGACTGACTCCCCATGTCGTGTCAGAAGTCCTGACTGACTCCCTCCCCAGGTCGCCTCAGGAGTACTGAAGACTCTCTCCCCAGGTGGAGTTACGAGTATGGATGACACCCGGAGACACCCTCCCCAGGTCTTGTCAGGAGGAGTTCTGTAGACTCTCACCCCATGTGGTGTGAGGAGTACGGATGAATGTCTCTCCAGGACCTGTCAGGAGTAGACTGACTCCCTCCCCAGGTCGTGTCAGGAGCTGACTCCCTCCCCCGGTAGTGTCAGGAGTGCTGTAGACTCTCTCCCCAGGGGGTGTCAGGAGTAGGATGACTCAGTCATCATGACTCCCTCCCCATGTCGTGTCAGGAATACTGACTGACTCCCTCTCCAGGTCAGGTCAGGAGAAGTTCTGTAGACTCTCACCCCAGGTGGTGTGAGGAGTACGGATGAATACCTGTCCAGGTCGTGTCAGAGGCACTGGCCTCCGCCCCATCTTACCCCTCACTTCCCTCCACGCTTGTTGCTCTTGGTTGAAGAGTCCGGCAGCCAGGGGAGGGGGAGGAGGTGCAAGACGGAGGGGCGGTCCCTTCCCAGGCAGGATTTCACCTGACCCGTTCTCCGCTAATCCCCTTAGGGTCTCCGACCCAGTCTTCTCCCCCGACACATTCCATTTAGGCCCTTTTTGAGGGGTCCCCTTAAATGAAAAGAGCGGCACCCGCCTTTCAATGTGAATAAACAAGCCCCCTGCTTACCTTAAGCCATCCTCCCCCCTCCCATACCCGTGGGGGGGTGTGGGGGGGGGGGATTTGCATCCCTAAGCTCGTGTTGACAATGGCCTGGTGCTCTCAGCCCCCGGGTCAGGGCTGTGGATATGAATGGAGCCCCTTGTCAGCATTTACTTCCATTTTGGGGGGCTCTCGAGACTGTAATTGGGACAAACCCCCTGGCTCGATCTCCTTGTTCTTTCCTTTCTCTCCTTGTTTGTTCAGGGCTCCTTTGGCGGCTGCCATGGTAAATAAATATGGGCACAAGCACTCCTGGTGCCAGCAGGCGGGTGCAGAGGTCTCTTGTGTCTTCTAAAGAACTGATGGGGAGCTGGCTGGGACTGGGGCAGAACGTGGTGTATTATATGGTATGGTTGTGTGACCTTACTATGTGATACACTCACGAAACTGTGTTGGGTCCAGTCAGTCTGGTTTGTAAAAACTTCTTGCTCCACATTGGGTAGCTGTGGCTTCAACTAGCAAGGCTTAAACAAAAGAACTAGTGTAAAGCTTATAGAAGCACAAACAACGAAATAAGACAGCCACACAACCCACAAGAAATCCCAAACCAATTTATAAAAACAGACTTTTAAATGAATTTTTAGACACCAAGATGTGCAAAATCCACAGGAAGATCCTGGAGCTATAGATTTTTAAGTAAAAAGTAAATGTCAGCTCTTTAGTTCAAAGCGCAAACAAGCATTGGTAACTGTGAAGTTTGTAAACTTTTGAAAAGTTTAAAAGAGTTGTGTTTGGCTACTACAGCCTGGAGTGGGTGACCAATTCTGAAAGAGAGAAGGTCAGAGGGGCAGTAAGGAGTATATGGACAATTACCTGGTCACCAAAGCAGTCTTAAGTCAAGTTCCACACTTTACATCAAAACCGCCATAGACTTCCATGGAGTGGTCCTGATGCTGGGGATGCAGGATGCTGAGGATGCAGAAAGATGCCCTGGGGTGCTGTGCGTTCAACAGGAGGCTTCTTGGGGTTTATTTATTTATTTATTTATTTATTTATTTGCATGTTTGTACCGCGCTAGAATCGACTCCCAGAGGAGTATCTCCGCGCCCTTTAGCACCATCAATAAACAAAGAACAAATACTAGCCGTGTACATTTATAACATTGAGATGAAATCCTAGTCCTGAAAAAGGAAGGTTTTTAATTGTTTCCTAAAAGGAAAATGTTCTCTGTACAATCTGATAGCTATGGGGAGGCTATTCCACAACATGGGATGCACTTTGGCCCAGGGTAAGGTGGGGCGACTTTGGCCACAGGGGTCGGAGTCCTTTGAAGTCCTCTTTGAGCCAGTAGAAGCCCAGCAGCGACTGGACTACCGATCTCCAGTCACAGCAGGTCTAGCAATCTCCGCCGATGAAGGAAGCAGCAGGTGAAGTCCAGAAGTTGGTGCAGCCTCTCTTGCAAGGTCCTGGGGGCAGTAGGGCAGTCCTTCTTCGGTTCTCTATCCAGTCTAGATGTGATATAAGGTTCAGGGTGCCAGGGGTGCCATATTCATACCCATAAAGTGCCCTGGAGGGATGATGTGGTCACTCGCCAATGGCTATCAGGATCCCTCCCACACTAGGATGACGTCCAGCTATGTGGGGCATTTAGCAATCCCAGAGTGCACAATTCTGCCCATTCTTAAGGTTGTCTGAACCCTTCCTTGAATGTTAGATTGTTAGGAGCTCTGTAGCCCATCATAGGTATGTGGCTACCTGTGGGGTACACGCCCATGAAAAAACTAGTTACTCAACTGGTTTCCCCTCTCTGTTACCACTGCCATCCCATCTGCCAATGCTTAATTTGTAAAATATTAAGTGCCAGGGCTCTGACCAGGAGACCACTGCAACTTTCACCACCCATCACCCCTGTCATTGCTGCCAAAACAACTACTAACCATCTCTCTTGCATGTAAATGCGACAGTTCAGTTTATTCTAGGTCCCCAAAGCTAAAGGAATGGCTGAAGTGGCAGGTAATAATAATTTTAATGTGTATTGTATTCCTAAACAACAGTTGTTCTGCTCATCTCTAAATTAGATGAGTAGCGCCACGATGTGGTAGACTGTTCTATGTATGGTGTTGACAATTAGGTACCGGTGCTTAGCACCGGAAAGCCCCGGCTCAAATTAAGCACTGCCATCCACCCGAACAAAAGGGGGGGGTTCCATACAAGTGTGATTGTTATTTGCCCACCAAATGCAGCTTCCCCTTTGAAGCTCGTCTTTTGGGCCAAGAATCTGTTTGGCTTCCTGCAGGAGGGAGGCAACACCTCCCTATTTGGAAGGCCTCTATTGTTCCTGAGCCTGGGGGTTGTTCACACAACTTCCCAGGAGCGAAGAAGGCTGTCTGGTGGCCAGCAACTGTGAAAGGCCAACAGATAAACTGGGCAACAGATAGCAACTCCTAAAATTTGCCTTTCCTTAAAAGTGAAATTAAATTTGACTTGGTCGTCAAGTCAGGTATAATGCCACAATTAACTCGAGACCTTGAAGTACCTATTTTACTAGTCCCATTCAGAAGTTATCAGGACTAAGATGTCAGCCTGTAACTCTGTGCTAGTCAATGGGGCTGTTAGCTTTTCCACAGCAACAAGGACAATTAGGAAATTTTACTGTTAGGACATATTAATGTATATGTCCCATTTGAGAATATACAGATCCCTGCCTTAGGGCTAGATAGGCGTTCTTTAGGGGAGACTTATATCTATTGTTAAGGGAAGTGGGAGCTTTGCCGTTGTTTTAAATGACAAAGTCGACCCAGCGGTTTTATAACTGCTCTTCCAGACTGCAGTGGCAGGCTGGGAGCCATTTTGTATTTTGTCACACACAAGGTGGCACAATCAGGGCTGCAACACTGAGTGAACACTATAACTTACATGCTCTGAAGGCCCTTGGTACCATATACAAGGGACTTATAAGTAAGTCAGCTTATGCCAATTGTGGGTACCTAATTCAACATCGATTTTGTAAGGGTTAGAACTCTGATACTGAGGTCTGGTTAGCATCTCTTAACATTGGCATGAACCGTCCTCATGACAGTTCCTGCAATGTATTAAAAGTTTGACGAGTGGTACCACCAGAATGATGGTATCCTCCATAACATTTTTTTACATGTTTTTATCTTTTCAGAAACAAATTCCTAAGTGGTGCCTATTCTCAATCGTGTGTGCTGTCAAACGGCCAAAACTTCAGCGGCCAGTACTCCATAGGGCTTTCGGAGGAGTATGTCCGCCACAGAGCTAGAACAGGCTTTAATGCTGACGTAGTAAATGTTCGCCTGGCTGTAAATCAGGCGAGTAGACCAAAAGTTTGGCGTTGACGGTGCTATGTCGCAATTTCCATTGAGTAAACTCTCCGCCAAACTCTAAATAAGACCCTAAGTTAGGAGGTAACATTATTAATAGGGAGGAATATGGATGGTGTATCCGACCTGCCCTTCATCGCAGTGGCTCTGAAATTGCACTTGGTTCACGATCTGCCACATCCATTGACTATCACTGGTGCTTTACATTTTCTTGGTTCTATTTCTGCTTAAAACGTAAAAAATTCATATCTCCGGTTTACATTATTAGATTTTTGTTGTTTTGATATAATTTTATGTATTCAATTTTACTCTATTGTTCCAATTCGGTTTGGGATTTTTATTGTTTGCATATTGACTTTATTATTTTTTTGGTACGGCATGAATAATTTACACATTGCTCCAAGGTTAGCCTGTCAGCTCTGTGCTATAGATCCCATGGGGTTCAGCTCAGTTTAATCGAGTGACTTTAAGGGTTCAGCCTGATAAGAGTTGTGATTATTTCTCGAGGTGGGCAGTTTCCCACCCCAAATAATAATCCAACTTCTTACAGTGCTGCACTCCACAGGTGGCATCTACCTTCGAGGGCCGGGGTGTAATCTTCATACCATTTACTAGACTCTTAAGTAAGTTAATTATGTGAAGCAGCGGTATACGATTTTTCCATGTTTAAAGGGGGGGCACATGCACCTTACTCCTGTTTAGCAAAGGTAAAGAGCACAGAGTTCCAATGCCAGCAAAACATAAAGGACAAACATGTGGGTAAATCACACAAAGACAGTCAATTTGTCATTTCCTACAAGCATGCAATATTTAACTTACCCCTACAGTGCTACAATCGCAGCAATGGATTTCAGGATAAAGACAGATGGTTCCTCGCGTATAATAATTATCCTTACATTATTTTTCGCTTTGCTCATTATATGACTGAATAATTGAATTCATAAGCCTCAGTAGATAAAAGAGATCCTTTCCCCTTGCTTTATTAATAGGAAGCAGCTTGTTGGACTGTTCCCCAGATGTCATATGTGTCAAAGTGAGCAGATGAGCCCCATGAATTTGTTTTGTTCTTTTCCAAAGATGTATGCTGATTTACATTGCTGTTAATGAAGTCGTTATGTTGTTTATTCACAACCATTTTGTATGCCTCTTTTATACTAGATCCATACTGTGTTTGCACTTCTGATGAGTGTAGCCTTCTTTTCATATTGGCACGTATAATCAAGGATTCGTATATGACTCGCTCAGCATCTTAGACGTATATATTATTTGTATTTTTTCATGGTCCTCTTGATCCTTCGCATGGGAAAGCCCATCACCTGCTGAGATTCCCACTGTCTGACTTCCAGGTCCTGTCTCGTGTGTCCTTTCCATTGCCGGTTTTAGAACGACAATGCTCAAAAAGTGCTACGTTGTGGGAGAGGAAGACCCCTATGATGAAGCATGACACCATGGGCCATTCTTGGTGTGTGAGGGGTATTTAAACAACCTAGTGTGTGTCCAACCAAAGAGGGACACGCACACTTCACTACCCTAGTGTTTATTGAACCCAGGATATTTCTTTCCACTCTTCTCTTCCAGAGGTGGATCCTTATGTTTGATAACTAATTCTAAGTGGAGGACGTATCCACCTCCAGTGCCCGTGTAGGGCTTCCCCTCTACACTCCCTAAACCTATTATTATTAACGTTGTGGGAGAGGTCAGCATCCCATGGTCGTTAACTTGGAGAGGCGAAGCAATGTCTCTCTGGGTGCTTATTTGTATATTTTTGCTTTAATAAACATGGTTTAGGCTTCCAATAGGTGTGAAGGTATTTAACTGCCTCCACAGAAAATGGTGCCTTTGGCCGGGAATTGCCTACTCTCAGGCAGAGGAGGGAGGAGAGCTGGACTCGACTCCACACGATGACCCCAGGCACCAAAGATAAGGGAGATATGTCTTCAGAGGAACTGGGGAAGAGTGCGGCCAAGCACTTCACCAGCTCGTCAGGTTAGCTATTGTTAGAGTAGCTGAATTACAAGGTGAAGTCTGAGCATGCTTACTTTTCTATTGCTATATGTGCTTGTTTATTTTTTTCACAAAAGCATGCATTGGTCGCCTGAGTAATAGCCAAGGGAATCCAACTGGTCGGGTAGGTAGGAGCCCATAAACGGAACATCAGCACGTGTGTGTACACCAAGGAATAGAGAAAGAGGTAGTGGCGGCCGGCATGGCTCACAGGTGGCAGGGTGTGCAAGGGGGGGAGGGTGCACGATGTAAAAAAATATTAAAAAGAAAAATAAACACTTACCTTGCCGCTGGGTCGCGTGTCTCTGCTCCTGCTCTCCTCGTCGGACTCTAGGAACAGGAAGCACAGCTAGCCTCCCCTGACCAATCACAGCGCTGCAATGCAGCGTTGTGATTGATAAGCATCCAGGCTCCCCTGCCAAATCACAATGCTACAATGCAGCGTTGTGATTGGTCTGAGTGTCCTGGTTCGATGCTCAGCCAGGAAATGGGGGCCTGGGCATGTTCTCCATGCAGGCTGTAATGCAGCCTTTGTGGAGAACAGGGAAAGTGTGCATGACTGTATTGGGCAGCCCAAGAGGGCCTGCCAAACAGCCATGTGCACATAGGAGTGGGCAAACAACTCCTGTGATGCCCTGCTCCGCGAGCAGAGCAGCCCTACCTACCCGCCCCTGGCAAAGCAGCACAGAAACCAGTACTGACGGAAACATAAAATGATGATAACTCAAAGTTATTTTCATTTTATGTTTCCTTAACTTTGCACTGCTTAAAAGCAGTGGGGCGACGCTCTTCCTCCTTAGCAGAGGAGCATCTACTTGAGAGAGGTGACTCTAATAAGATTGCAAAAAGGGGAAGATAGGCAGGAGTTCCAGAACCCTAGCACAGACCCTCTAAGAATGAATGTGTGTGTGAAACTGCTCATTGATCCGCCACCTGACTCCTTCGATAGCATATCAGTGTGAACGAATGTCAGCTAAATGCAAGATGGTCAGTGTGAGGGAGTAAAGGATACTGCCCTTCCTCCCTCTACAAGATCAGTTAGAAGAAATAACTGAATGTCTCCTCCCCCGTTACCCATAATTCCTTTTCCCCGCTCCCTCCACAGGAGGAGCTGCAGAACATTCCTGGAAGATGCCTTCTTGTGTTTCCATGAGTGAAGGTGGAATAGCAATGGGGACTAAGAATCTAAAGGTGGAGAAGAGCTCCTGATAAAAGGGCCTCCTGCCCTTCCTATGTACCACCAGCATGGAAAAAAGCATGTGCCCCGATCTGGAACAGTGAGTGGGACTCACCAACAAAGATGGAAAGAAAAGCTTTCCAGAAGGAGGCACCTATGATTTGGAGCTTTTAACTAACTTACAAAAGAGGTTGAAAGATGCCAAAAATAAGATTGATGCAGAACAGCGGCTGGTGTTTCGTAGTTGGTGTAAGGAAGTAGATGAGGGTAAGCATGAGTCGCAGGTCGCCGGGATGAAGCAGACTCATGAGAAACTTCAATATCAAGTCAGTCATTCGAGAGATAGAGATAGGGCTTTCTGTGCCCCCACTGCCTGCCATCCTCCATACTTATTTCCCTAAATTACTGAACTAACAAAGAAAACCACAGGGGAGATAGAAGAAGGTATTCCATATGTCTTCAATTTCCCCTTGCAGGCTGGAGGTGCAGGGGACGTGCCCATGGGAGCGCCCGGAAATGGAGCAGTGCCAACAGCCCCGCTGGCAAGAAGGGCACAGGGAGATAATACACAAGATGGAGCCACGAGACTGAAAATTGACAAAGAGGCTTTAGAGGGAAAGAGCAGCACGTAGGATGAAAGTCTGAGTCACGGCACATACTTCCCGCTCTCATCACCATTTTCATTCAGCACTGGACAGACCACGACAGTAGCCCACCACCTGCAGTATGTTGGGCGAGAAAGTGTAGTAGATATAAGGAAGGCAATAAGTACACACCCTAACTACTCGTGATACTGAGGATGCAGGGCTCTGACAACCCCCTCACATCTCACCCCTAAGAGGCTAACCTGGTCCAGCAGGAAGAATTAACTATCAAGTTCATTGGTCCATGGATGATTTTATTAATATTAAGAAACAATAACACAACATTTGTGAGAACCCAGCAACGTTCAGTGAAGAAATGCAAATGGTGCTTGTAGTGTCCAAGCGAAATTGGGTGCAAGTGGATCAGCTCAACGGAGATGCCGAGGAGAAGTGAGAGATCGATGGTTGGGAAAATGTGAATGTCTGTGAAAGGATAAGGTGTGTATGAGGTCGCTGTAGCAGCAGCGAAAGACGGGTCGCTAAATGCTGTGATGGAAGTCGTGTGCCTAGGCAAATGCAACTGAACAAAGATCTCCCATTTTAAGCACAACTAAGGAGAGCCACCAGTGGATAGCTTAAACATGCTTCAGGATGTGTTGACCAATATCCCAGTATAGACCACCGCAGAGAATTTTCTCTGGGAGCTGTGAGTGTGGCTTTTGTACATGGGCTGTTGTGGAATGTTCAGAATCAGTAACATATCCTGTGATTGGATGGTAAACTGAGAACTTAGTCTAATTAGTCACAGTGGCTAATCACTGTTTGACTACTCACGGTGCAAAGAAACAATGGAATGAGTCAACATTAATGTCTTTACAAATGCAACATATCCTAAAACATGATAAAAGGGAGGTGAGGAGGAGAGTGAGGAGTTAAACAGGGAGCTATGCAACAGATCCAAAAAATGATAAAAGGGAGGCGAGGGGGAGAGTGAGGAGCTAAACAGGGAGCCATGCAACAGATCCAAAAAATGATAAAAGGGAGGCGAGGAAGAGAGTGAGGAGCTAAACAGGGAGCCAAGCAACAGATCCAAAAAATGATAAAAGGGAGGCGAGGAGGAGAGCGAGGAGCTAAACAGGGAGCCATGCAACAGATCCAAAAAATGATAAAAAGGAGGCGAGGAGGAGAGCGAGGAGCTAAACAGGGAGCTATGCAACAGATCCAAAAAATGATAAAAGGGAGGAGAGCGAGGAGCTAAACAGGGAGCCATGCAACAGATCCAAAAAATGATAAAAGGGAGGTGAGGAGGAGAGTGAAGAGCTAAACAGGGAGCCATGCAACAGATCTAAAAGATGATAAAAGGGAGGTGAGGAGCTAAACAGGGAGCCATGCAACAGATCCAAAAAATGATAAAAGGGAGGTGAGGAGGAGAGTGAGGAGCTAAACAGGGAGCCATGCAACAGATATAAAAGATGATAAAAGGGAGGCGAGGAGCTAAACAGGGAGCCATGCAACAGATCAAAAAAATGATAAAAGGGAGGTGAGGAGGAGAGCGAGGAGCTAAACAGGGAGCCATGCAACAGATCCAAAAAATGATAAAAGGGAGGCGAGGGGGAGAGCGAGGAGCTAAATAGGGATCCATGCAACAGATCCAAAAAATGATAAAAGGGAGGTGAGGAGGAGAGTGAAGAGCTAAACAGGGAGCCATGCAACATATCCAAAAAATGATAAAAGGGAGGTGAGGAGGAGAGTGAGGAGCTAAGCAGGGAGCCATGCAACAGATCCAAAAAATGATAAAAGGGAGGTGAGGTGGAGAGTGAAGAGCGAAACAGGGAGCCATGCAACAGATCCAAAAAATGATAAAAGGGAGGTGAGGAGGAGAGCGAGGAGCTAAACAGGGAGCCATGCAACAGATCTAAAAGATGATAAAAGGGAGGTGAGGAGCTAAACAGGGAGCCATGCAACAGATCCAAAAAATGATAAAAGGGAGGTGAGGAGGAGAGCGAGGAGCTAAACAGGGAGCCATGCAACAGATCCAAAAAATGATAAAAGGGAGGTGAGGAGGAGAGCGAGGAGCTAAACAGGGCGCCATGCAACAGATCCAAAACATGATAAAAGGGAGGCGAGGAGGAGAGCAAGGAGCTAAACAGGGAGCCATGCAACAGATCCAAAAAATGATAAAAGGGAGGTGAGGGGGAGAGTGAGGAGCGAAACAGGGAGCCATGCAACAAATCCAAAAAATTATAAAAGGGAGGTGAGGAGGAGAGCGAGGAGCTAAACAGGGAGCGAGGGTTAGGACGGACAGTTCGGGTACGAATGTGCAAAATTCACACTGAGGTTCATATTTTATTTGTGGCCAATTTGGACATTGAAATAGAGATTAACAAATGTCAGTTAAGGCACTGATATAAACTGCACCAGCCACTGTCACCAAGCAGTCCAAAAACAATGAAGCCCGCAATTTGGGTGCAAGGGTTTAAAGAGACTAACTACCACAATCCTTTAATGTGGGCCTCCCAAAACGTTGGCCCAAAAGAATAATCCTAAGTAGGCAAACCCAGTGTTACCTTTCAGTGTTATCAAATCAATCAATTATAAACCGATATGTATGACAATAAGTTTTGATCCTTTGAAACATCACTTTATTTCGAGATCTTTTATGGCACAGGATAAACTTGATTGTAGTATGTACAAAAATCATTAGCCAACATGTTTCGTTCCATCTTAACTTCTTCAGGGCTGCAATAAATACATAAAATACATATTGAATATTTACAAGACTAAACATTATTTACACTTTATTTGAATACACAGTTACTAATTTAAAAACAAGTTTATCAGATGTAACCAGGAAACCTAGTTATGAAGGGCACCGCCTCATCGAGCAAAATGAAACCTTGATTATTTTAGTAGTGTCTGTTATAGAGTCAGAGAGCATCCTTTGCATCATGGGAAGACCCCATGTGCGCCCTCATTCCCATTCCAGTGACTGCAAAGTCTCAATCCCATCTGAAAGTTTTTAAGAATGTACCTTGTAAATAGGCATCGCCTCTGGTTACGTCTATATCTTGATGCACATTTCCGCTCTTCTTAATGAAGGAAATGTACTCTCTCTTCTCCTGTTCCATAGGATAACGTTTTAATAGTTTACAGAACATTCCTTCACTTAGTACATATATTATATAAGAGAGGCAGAGCATATTAATCAAAGCTACTAACAGATACCACCACTCCTAATATCCAGACATAATTTGACATGGAAATGCTATTTCATTGTTGTTCATTTTAAGAAGACAGAAATATGTAATGGTGAATTGTGCACGTAAGTCAAGCGTCCTCTTCCGACTTGCTTGCCTACATCTTCTCAAATATGCAAAGGGGGAGAAGAGGTGTAGATGATACAATGTAAAGGAAGGGGCTAAGCCCATCCTTACAATAAATACTGGTCTATGCACCAAGGGCCTACTCAGTGACATGGTCGCATTTCACTTGGTGATATACAGTATGCGTATGTTTCAACAAGACAGGACAATGCAATGGGATGTTATGCGTATAATCCAAGCGCCATCTTGAAATGTAGTTTCTGCCTGCTTCCCCAACATCATCTTGAATACCCGAAAAGGGAGATAAAACATGTAAGCCGCAGTGTGAAAGGAAAGGGAATAACCTGGCCTTGCATTTAATGATGGTCTGTAAACTAAAGACCCTTTTGGTGGTATGACCTTCAATCAGTTAGTGATATGTATAAACGAGTCATTCCTATATGGCCCTTACACATAGCAGGAATAAACAACAGCTGTGCATATAAGCCTGCACCATCTTGAAACATGGCTCCCACTCGATTACTCACATGATCTCAAATATACAAAGTCGGGAGAAGAGGTGTAGATGCCACAATGTGAAAGGAAAGGCCAAGACCATCCTTAAAATCAGCAATGGCCTATGCACAAAGACATTTTAGTGACATGATCGCCTTTCAATCAGTCGTACAGCATATGCGCATTCATCCTTGCCAGCTATCACAAGAACATTTACCTCACAGATAATTTAGCTTCATTGGAAACTCCGTTTCAGGTTAGTCTTCTTGTTTAAAGCTTTTTGCTAGTGCTAATGGGGACAGTTACCCTGTGTTGTGAGGTGCTGTTACCACAACTCTCAGTAAGCAATACTACATAAGCATCTGTGCCTTAAATGGTCAGTGAGGGACACGTTTTACTTAAATTTGGGGTCCCGGCCAACAAGCTAAGCAAAGACATCTGGCCTTCCAGGAAAAAACTCAAAACCAGGCTCTGCTCCAACTCCATGACCCCGCCCCCCCAAACCTCTCCACCATTTATTCATATGCACCAGGTGCTACTATGCCCCCAGTCTGCTTTCGACAACAGCACAGCAACACACAACAATGAGATCCTGGAGCCAGTGGGTAAGGTACTGCCACAATCCATCATGCTTAAAAGTCTAAACCAGCGCGTATATATGACGTTCCGATGCATGCAATTACAACGCAGTCTTTACATCACAACTACCATTACATTGCATGATTTTACAATGCATGCCATTACAACACATTTTTAAAAACTACCATTACAGCGCATTCCTTTACAAGGCATACCATTACAATGTATACCATTACAACACATAATACTTTTAGGGCAACAGTAGGGTAAGTGTTGGATAGTAAAGGGGTAAAAATTACTATTCCCACTCCAGTGAGTGCAACAGTAGGGAAAGTGCTGGAGAGTGTAGGGGTAAAAATTCCTATTCTCATGTACCCCAAAGTCGATACCCTCCCTAAAACTAAATTAATCTCCTCCATTACTTACCTTATAATGCGCTGCAATGGCATGCGTTGTAATGGTATGCGTTGTAATGGCATTCGTTGTAGTGACATGTGCTGTAATGGCATGCATTGTAATGGCATGCGATGTCAAGGCAGTTGCGGTGTAACAGTTGCGTTGGAAAGGTAGGTCGTTGTAATGACTGCGTTGTAATGGATGTTTCCCACCAACGCAGACAGGTGCTATAAAAATACCAATGAAATAATGGAATTGTACTTGTGCAGTTAAACAGGAATAAGTGAGGGCAGGCAGCTCATGCGTTTTCACAGCATGTTATCCACAACTACTGAGTGAGTACCAGTCAAGAGCATGTATGACACTCACTGAGTGGCATTTAGTGCACTTCAGGCGCGTGTGCCTCATTTAGAAGAATGTACTGATGGGCACGACGGATGCCAGGGTGTTGAGAGCAGATCAGGACATTTAATCACTGGGTGATGGGGACTGTATCATGGACATTTGGGTACATTTAATAACCAGCCTGTGGGACTGAGTTGCATCTCCTGGGCTGATGTGAAGCCATTTATTATCCACTGGGGCATTTGTGGGGTTATTAAGACCTGTTTGAAATTTAACTTTAAACAACAGTAGGGGTGAAGGCACCCAAGGGTGTGCATTCTAAACCATGTTTGTAATACCTTTTATGTGATTGATAAATAGTTACAAGGGTGGATAGTAAATTTGTCTTCCAATTCCACAAATCCTTTCCTTCATTGTAAGAGCTCTTTAAATTATAACATCTTTACCTTCATTATCGAGCCATGAGAGCCCTGGCAATTGACGTCCCACTCCTTTCACTTTTTTCAATCTCTCCTCCTGAGTTTCAATCTATCTTAGTGCTCAGAAGCCTTTGCAGGTGCAAGCGCTTCACAAAGATCTTGTCAATCAATACAGAAACAGCAAGCACCACTATGTATTCTTTGAAAGACGATTCTCGGTCCAATCTGAGGTTCTGTCTATCCTTAATGGCCCTTCTTGATAATAACTCAATTTCCATTGATCACTTTGTCATCACACTTTGTGGAGCCCTTTTCAGTCCTCCACCAACTCCTCAAAATCTGGTTCTTTTCTTTCCTTGTGTGATTCCTCCTCTTTGAAGTGCATTATTGATCAATCCCAACATTCTAGGCCGGGGGTCATCGGCCAATCGAATAAATTACAGAGAGAATCATCTCAGAAGGATGAGGCTGTTGTAATCATTCCCAAATTGTACAGTCAACGGATCTCAGACACATGGAGATTGAGGGATATACCCAGTACTGGAAGTGTTTTTCGAAATAAAATATGAGATTAGACCTAATGTCACCCATCGCCAACGCAGGGATTTACTATTAGACCACCCCAGATTGAAAGAGGAGAAAGATTCTTTTATCCCTAATTTCAGAAGAGCGTCTGTTCTTCCCAGCAATACCAATTCCCTTGAACGTACTGAAAACGTCTTCTCAAATCATTTTTCCATGTTTTTGCTTGTAGGGCAGGTGCCGATGGAACGAGCGGTGGGTGTATTGCACCAGGAGGCCTTTCCATATTCTTGTTAGTGGAATCACTGTGTCCTCTGCTGGCATCCCTCCAGCCCAAACACCCACCCAGCCAATTGTGAAGATAATAGATGCATTACTTTGGAATTTACTCCGACAACTGTTGTATGTTTGTTTTTAGCCCCCGGTGCAGAGATTTGGCCATTCGCGAACAAGTGTTCAGAGGCCATTTGGGAGCCTTATTGCAACCTGAGAACATCTGCGCCTTTTCGTAGGTTTGAAACTGACCCAAGGACGAACATATGAAAATTGAGGGAATTACCCTGAGCTCATTCCTGGCGCGCGCTCGTCTTTCTCATAGAGGCGCTAAGCGCTTCCATATGGCTGGAGTCGCTGCTGTGCAGCGGTATTCTGTTGCATCAGTCATATCCCAACTTGTATCAGGGCACGGCGAGGCACACACACCTGCTCAGCGCCGGGATACCCTCGCGAGCGATAGAGCACTTTACAACTGCACATAACATATTAGAGTAGATGGTCATTAGTCAAATGCTCACGAAAAGAGGCCCTGAAGAGTGTATCGCGAAGGCGTGCATGCAATGGCGTGTATTGTGTTTACTAGTTGTTGGTTTGCGTTTTGTGTAATTTTGATGTGGTGGATGTGTCAAGGTGTGGTGTGGGATGTACCTTTAAGGCAGGGTGCATTGTGGTACGGTAAGGAGTGGAAACGCATGATATGGTATGATATTGTACAGCTTAATGTGAGAAGCATAGGTGTGCACTGTGGTACTAGCAAAGTGAGGATGTGCTACTTGTGTGGGCCTACTTGGTTTAGTGAGGTCTGGCTGCTGTGGCACTTTGTATGGATTGTTAAGGTGTGGCATAGATTAAAAGTTATTTTGTCTTGTTGTTTTGGGTGGTGTGTAATGCCATTGTGATGTGGGCTGTCTTTGTGGTGAGGAGAAGGGTTGAGACATATTGTGTGGAATAGTGTTTTGTGGTGTGGTGAAGTGTGATGTAGTGGTGAGTGTAATGGTGCTCCATGGTGAATATGTGTTGCTGTGAGTTTGTTGAAGCTTGCTCATGGAATGTGGCTCTCGGCATACATATTATTCCCTTGTTGTGAATCCCCTTTAAGTTGTGTTGTCCTGTCCCCAGTTAGGGTCAGTGTATGTGCTTGTTCCCATGGCTGAGTTTCTCCTTCGTGGTTGTGAGGTGAGGTCCTGAATACAAGCAAACACACCTGTTTCAGGCAAGATACTTAAAGCGAAAAATAGCTTTATTTCAGGTTTTTACCAGCTAAGATTTATTCCACGTAAGTGGATGTCGCTGATATAAATCCCTTCAATTTTCTTTTTCAAAGTCCCTTTCCTGTTTCCAAATGATGGAATATATGGGTACTATGTTGGGACCCTTAAACCCCCACCAAACCTCACCAGTAAGGTTTTGCAAAGCCGTAAAGCCTGACAGCTTTCTACTTAGTGCAGTAAATAAAAACAATAAAAAACTAAGGGCCATATGTAGAAAGCAAAATTGCGATCGCAAATGCCGAAATTTGTCGAATTTCGGCGTTTGCGATCGCAATTTTGCTAAGTGGTATGTAGGAAGGCTAATCTGCGTGCAAAATAAGGAATCGCTAAATTTGCGATTCCTTATTTTGCTATTGCATTTAAGGAATCGCAAATTTTGCGATTCCTTAAATGCAATGTAAGAAGCACCAAAAAAGTGCAATTTGGCCTTAAGGAACCGCAAATTACCACCAACTACAGGTTGGTGGTAATTTGCGATTTCTTTCACAAATGCATATTTTTGCATTTTTCAAAGTGGAATGTGGTGCACACACATGTCCTTTGGGCATGTATGTGTGCCACATGTGCACCCATGCTCATTTCAGGGGTGCAACAGGGTGTCCTTTTGACACCCTGGCACACTTGAAATTGCATTCTCAATTTGCGAATCTCTAATTGAGAATCGCAAATTGAGAATGTCTTCCCATTCATTCCTATGGGCCTCTAGGCCCATAGGAATGAATGGGGAGGTATTCCTTAATTGCGAATTGCAATTTGCTATTCGCAATTAAGGAATATGTAGGATTCGCAAAAATATTTGCTAATCCTACCTACATTCCGTTTTGCAATTCTCTAATTGCGATTCCCTAAAAATTGCAATTAGAGAATCGCAAAACACGTTCTACCTACATATGGCCCAAACTGAGGTAAAAAGAGGCCCTTCAAGGAGTACTTTCCAGATGCTCTGGAGCTGCTCCGAAGCTGCCGACCGTGCAGTCTGGGCGCTGGGCTCATTTCCTTGCCCAGCTCCTGGAAGTCCTAGGGTGGGACTTATGGGAGCACGCATTGAGACCACCAGCCCTTTGTGTTCGCCCACTTCCACTCACACATTAGTGAGGCATCAATCTCTTTCTCCCTGATGTCCTGTCCAAGTAGGAGGGGAGCGTGACAGCTGGCTGCACAAAGTTAGCTATGCCAGAGTAGGGCAAAGTAAGAAAAGGTCATACTTCTTCCTGAAGTATAAACTTTGTCCGTCTATGCTGTCATAATTCACATTTTTCCTACCCCCCAATTCCCAGCCCGGGGCGGTTTCAGGCACCCCTCCGTCCCCTGCAGGAGGGTAGAAACGAGCATCACCCGCGCTTAAAAATCCAACCCCACTTTATCCTGGAGTGAAAGGTCTGACCAACCTGAATTCAATGGCTGTTATTTGATTTACGTCTGTATGTTTGTTGTGCTTCCATTGTTAACAAGGTTGGCATTGTTCACACTGATCAATCAGCACCAAACAAAACATACTGTAGTGAATATGTAATACACACATGACACACTCAACACAGCGCCCATTCTCTCTTTAGGTGAACCCCAAGATGTTCCCAACAGTACCCAGGGCTTTAAGTGGGAGCGAAAAAGTGAGGGTCTCTAAAAGGGGAGTGGCTTCTGTAGTTAAGGGCGTGGCATAAACTAAATTCCTGTAATTTCCAGTGTGCCACCAGACCGGTATTTTGGTGTCTCTTTGAGCTCTCTGTTTACACATCTGGATAATAACACACCATTTGATATACACCTTACACTAGCCAGAAATATTGACTTTGACAATGGTTATTAGCTGCTTAAAATAAATGAGCAACATCTGGAGGTGACTCAAGAGCAGTATGAAACACACAAAAAACAGGAACACAACATCCTGGAATAAGCAAACACACAAGTCTAAGTAAAACTTGAAATACAAAGAGGAATGTAATCGATGACATGGATTACCTTAACGCTTTTTACATTCATTGTTCAGAAATCGATCAGTGTTTTTGCCTTTACATTTAAATTTAAGGATATAGGGACCTGTTTCAATGGCTGTTTTTAATTACAATCAGGGTCGGACTGGCCAATGGGCTAATCTCACAGATCAGAGTTTGTGCCGGTTTTTCAGCAGTTTGTGGGCTTGTTTTATTGCCAAGTGGACCAGTTTTTACTGTTGATTTCTCTGACATTTAAACAAACTTTGCCTGCAGCACAAATGCATGCAGTCTCCCATACATTGCAATATGCTCATACAGCGTATCTTTACAAGTTCAAAACTGGCCTGATTTGCAAATGTGGGCCACCTTTTCAGCTATCTGGTTCGCTAACGTGGGCCACTTTTATTTCGGTGCCCGGGCCGATTTTTTCTCTCAGTCCGACACTGATTACTACTGGGTCTGAGACCCGGACGAGCCCCGGCCCACTTAAAGCCCTGACAGCAATCAATTCAAAGACATGCACCCCAACAAAGCGCACTTGACAGATCATATCTTTTTTGTTTGATACTAACATATACTCTGCTATCAGTGCACTTTCAGTGTAACTTACATCCAACAATGTCATTGTTCAGTCTGCCCAGATATACACACAATTTTCTATGACAAAACAACAAGTGAGGCACAAATCATGGCACTCTTATGTGCACAACACACCACAAAATCCAAACAGTTGGCAAAGTTTTGACACCATAACAGCACCTTGTTCACCTCACACCAGCACACACACAACACCTAAGTCTATTGGTGCACGTGTAAAGTCAATTAGCATGTGCACCAATAAACTTAGGGCCAGATGTATCAAAGGGTTTTACTCATTCTGTGTCTTTGGGAAAATAAGTTAATACATAAGGGCATTAGTACTCGACAAAGATCCGATTGTATTCACCCCATTAACCAATAGGAACCATTATTCAATAATGCATTGGACACACTGTCCTTCTACTTACTTACAAGAGAAGACCGACAATGTGGCAGCCACATCGGCATTACTTGGCCTTTACATCCACAGGGGCACCACCAGGATCCTGAAGGCTAACACAGCCAGCACAGCTGCACTCACTCTTGCAGGCGATGCACTGGAAGAGGTTGAGGCCTTCAACTACCTGGGCAGTGTCATAGACAAGCACGGCGGCACAGACGCCAACGTCAAGGCAAGAATCGGCACCAGACCAACATGACATGAGAAAAGCCAGAACCTGCAGAACGGGGCTCAGACTCATGATGTGCTATTAGGCTGTTCAAATGGTTGAAATGTTTTTATCAAAGGCTCAGAACTTAACATAAAATAGCATGTTCATTGGTGCACAAAAAGTTTTCAGAGTCCTGCCCACAGCAATCAATGTCTCATGCGGCCATGTCAAGTACAAGCACCTCCTGCCTCTTTCCCTTTCAGATGATTGAACTGGACACATTATAGGCCTTAATTGGAAAACACAATGTACTTGCTGGGTTTTAGCACATGTGATTTATTCCCGCTTACTGTTTAATTCTGTCTCAGATGGTCCTTGTTATGTCCTTGGACACTGTTCACAAAGGCAGGTCAGTAGAAATTAGCAGAAACCCAGCACCCGGAGGGGTTTCACAGCAGTAGAGTCTGGATGTGAGGCTGAAAGTAAGGACAGAGTTACTTCAGCTCCCCACTATTGGAGCTGGGGTACACGAGCAGCAGTATCGCCCAGCCAGCAAGGCTTTTGAACCATCTCCTCTCGCAGTGGAGCTGAGGGCAGTTGTGAAGCGCACTGTCACTGGATCAGCATGCGGTTGTCTTAGGAGTGTGTAAAGTTGGGAATTCGAACAATTGCCATTCCACTTAGTTGTTTGTACAACTTTGACATCTCCATCGAGTGTGAAACTAAACAAAGTTTGAAAAAGGGAAGATAAAATGGGTCTCTGCACTACAGTGTGAACGCGTCCCATTGCCTCTCAGGAGCGGGAACGCTTCCCATTGCCTCTCTAGAGCAGGAACGCTTCCATTGCATCTCAGGAGCAGGAACGCTTCCCATTGCCTCTCAGGAGCGGGAACGCTTCCCATTGCCTCTCAGGAGCAGGAACACTATCCATTGCCTCTCAGGAGCAGGAACACTATCCATTGCCTCTCAGGAGCAGGAACGCTTCCATTGCATCTCAGGAGCAGGAACGCTTCCCATTGCCTCTCAGGAGCAGGAACGCTTCCCATTGCCTCTCTGGAGCAGGAACGCTTCCATTGCATCTCAGGAGCAGGAACCCTTTCCATTGCCTCTCAGGAGCGGAAACCAGGGCACGAGTCAGGGGTAAACGCAGGTACACGGCATCCACCCACTATTTTCACAAGGCGGACACCATCCCCACTGCTAAGACGTTAGGCCCCACACAAATATGTTGAACTAGTCCCGGCGTAAGACACCGGGACACGTTCAGCAGCACCTGCACGTTGCCTTCTTTCCATTCCAGCAGCAACGTGCAGGCAGCGAGGGAGCCGTTTTTCACCTCCAGCTGGGCCGAAGTTAAGGGGCCATCCGGCCTCCTTTTGTTTGAATATGCGTACTGGGGGCCGCCTGGAACCTCACACTTCAATGTAAATGCCACAGAGGGTAACAAAGGCACACAGCTTGCCTTCTCTTCACAGGTACTTAAGGGAGGCATGCTTTTGCCTTTGTTCTGTCCCTGTATATAAATGCAGACACTGTAAGACTGTCAAATGGGTTGGTCTGTAGCAGTATTAACGGAAATAGTTTAAATAGCATTATTTTATTTATTTTATAGTGGTACGTAATGACGTCATGACGTTATTTGCATACTGTGTTACTTGGTCAGTCCCCCCACTTCTTTTTATAGGACTTGTGCCCTGGCGGGAATGCTGTCATTTGCCTCTCTGTAGCAGGAACGCTTCCCATTGCATCTCAGGAGCAGAAGGCTATCCGTTGCATCTCAGGAACAGGAACACTTCCCAGTGCCTCTCAGGAGCGGCAACGCTATCCGTTGCCTCTCAGGAGTGGGAACACTATTCATTGCCTCTCAGGAGCAGGAACACTTCTCATTGCCTCTCAGGAGCGGGAACGCCATCCGTTGCCTCTCAGGAGCAGGAATGCGTCCTTTTGCCTCTCAGGAGCGGGAACACTATCCATTGCCTCTCAAGAGTGGGAACGCTTCCCATTGCCTCTCAGGAGCGGAAACGCTTCCTGTTGCCTTTGAGGACCACGCGTAGGCTGTGCACCTTTCACAGCACTGATATCCCATAGACAATCAACCTACCCAAACTCATTAATAGAAATGCATGGACCTATGGCATAGCGCAGGAAACACACAGACCAAATAACATTAGCGGTGGAGGGGCACAATTCCGAAGGAAAAAAATTATGTTGCAGGATCATTAAACAAGTTAATGTGTTAACTTGTGGGCGATCCAAAAGCAGACAGTGATGATGCGGCCTTAGCTGGCTGCCATCCTGATCAGCCAAGAAGCAGTGCGCTACCCGCAAGTGATGCAATACTTCAAACAGCTACAGATGGGTTTAATCCATGTCTGGAGGTCACCGTCCAGGAGAACATAGAGCAATCACAGGTCACCACCCAACAGCTCAGGCTTGTCCCAGGGAATACAGGGGTGCCGTCGCTTACACCAGGGCCCCGCTGAATGATTGCAGATTTATTATTTAGGAAGCTCAATCTTCTGGGTACCCTTCGCAGAGATTGCCCTCCTGACCACAGATGAAGATGACCCCTGACTCATGAAACTGCTGGACCTATCAGCTGCCTTCGAGACAGTCAGCCATCCCCCCTCATATGAACCCTAGAGTTTCAAATGGGATTCACCAGCAGTGTCCTTCACTGGTTCTCCCTCTGCCTTCCCAAATGGCAACACATGGGCCTCCAGGTGGAAAAAGATCCCTATCACCTGCCAATTCACCAATGTTCTATACGGTACCGTAGCATCTCCAACCTCTGCCCTGAGCCGCTTGGTGCTCTACTCACAGATAATGGTATAAAAATTCACCAATATACTGATGATGCACAACTCCCGTTGAAAATCTCTTCTGCTTCAGACATCCAATGCCTCAAACACTGACTGCACATCATCCAGACCTTGGCATTCAGTGCCTACCTGAAGCTCAATCAAACCACAGCAGAATTCCTAACACTACACATCTGCCTCTATGACATGAACCTTGACGGCTTCAAACCCCAACTTTCACCAAATACCAAGTCAATTGGATTCACCCTGGACACCAACCTCACCCTCAAGGAACATGTTGCCAAAAACACAAAAACGGCCTGGTACCAGCTTTCACTTCTTAAGAAACTGAAACCAATTCTTTCAGAGAGTGACTTTAGAATTGCTGTTCAAACCCTCTTACTCTTGCATGTGGATGCTGGTAATGCCCTGCTACATGGCCTCCGAGGCTCCACACCGGCATCCCTTAATGGCATCTTACATGCCTTAGCATGTCTCATCTAAAGCCTGAAAAAGTAGGATCACATCACCCCATTCCTGATGGAACACCATTTGCTCCCCTTGCCATCCTGTACCATCTTCAAAACCAGCTGCATCATTTACAAAGCCATCATGACCAGCACTCCTGCTTACCCTGCATACAAGCTCGCCGTCTCTGGTGGTTCTCGGCACACTGGCAGCCAGGAGACCATCAGATCGCAGACTAAGAAGTTAAAAAAGAAGTAAAAACAAGGCAGCAGGCCTTCTCCATCTATGCACCCAAGATCTGCAACTACATCCCCGTATACATCAGGACTACTTCAATGCTGCTACAATTTAGGAAAGAGCTGAAGTCTCACCTCTTCAAAGAACTCTACAGCACAATGCAGTTATAGTCTACAAACCAGCTACCTCTCCCCTCACTGATTGACTTTAAGCTTGTCTTTGACACTGCGCAGCACTCAGATGTAATTTAGCTAGGTTTGCGCTATATAAATATCACAGATATTCATACATACAAAGTTAAAGTGTGTGATATAAGCCTAAAGAGGCTATTACATCAAAGGAAAGGTTTGCCATATACAGTTGAAACTGTTAAGCTGCTGCATCTATATGCCCTAACTTTGGTACAAGCTTTGAGAGACTACTAAAATCGCCTTCCTTTGCGATGTCACACTTCGTCATAAGAGTGGGGTCCAGTATTGATATCCCCTCCACATTTCCTACCAACTAAATTCTAAGAAAGGGTGCTTTTCCTCTGCAACATATATTTTTTTTAAAGTGTCTACCTCAGTAAACCCGCCTTCAAAAGTTTTTTAAAAACACATTGTGTAAAACTAAGAAAGAATATGTTAGCAGAAGAACTCTAGGCAAGCACACATGAGAAGTGAATGGGCGATCCTGTTTGTCACTGAGAGGATCTGGGATTGTCTATTGCCTCACGTGGAATGGAAGTGGCCAAGCTCCTTGGACCAGATGCCTCCTTGTATGGTGGGATTGTCCCCTTCGGTAATGGCACAGACGAGCTAATAAATGATGGCAGGACTGACTTGGCTAGTCATAGAATTTTACTCCATAAAGGAGGTATAGGTTTCAATGAAATATTGGCAAGCTGCCAGCCAGCCCACCACTGTGGCACTGTGGTGGAGGACTATCAGCCCAATCTAGAGATCTCCACCGCCGTATGTGGATCGTATTAGCAAAAGTGATTCCGCCAATGCAGTAGGAGCTCCTTTCTCAAAACAGTAATAACTATCGGCCAACATCTCACAATGGCTGGTTGCCTTTTTTTGTATTTCAATAAAAACAAGCATTTGCAATGCAACAGGTCTCGCATTTGCGTGAGTTTGAGCTATTGGCATTGTAAATGACAATGCCTTTTATTTATGTGTTTTGAAAACCTGCAAGTGGTGCGGAAACACGTACTTTGTACTTATAGTAGTTGCTCTTTTATTGCCAGCCTTGCTTCTCATAAGCAAGGACTATAAGTACAAAGTACGTGTTTACGCACCACTTGCAGGTTTTCAAAACACAGAAAAAAAGTAATTGTCATTTACAATGCAATAGCTCAAACTCTTGCAAATGCTAGACCTATCGCATTGCGAATGCTTGTAACTGTGGCCTTCTACACCGTGTATTCAATCCTTGTTTTGACATCTGCCCTGATAATCTATTTCCTCAATACTATTACATGACCGCCATAAAAACTCAATGTCCATCCAACAAATCAGAGGCAAATCTACTGGTGAGGGGTCTGCCCTCATGAGGATTTATTGCCTGTAAAGTGTTGGCATGAACCCCAAGCCAGCCTTCCTGGACCAGGACTACCATGAATGGGTTGGAGCCACTTTCACAGCACATTAACGCACTGGAGAGTGCCGCATTTTACCAACTCAAACACAGCTTAGTTTGTTGTATTACAAAGCAAAGATGCCCATATCTCAGAACAGGTTCACAAAGATCTATTTGTTTGGAGTTTCAAATCAATGAAAATACTTAATCCGGGGTCCCCAGCTTACAGAAATGACTCCGTGTGGGCCTGTACTAGTTTTTCATCAAAGTCTGATCCCATGCGAATGCAAGAAAGGTTAAAAAAAAAGAAAAAAAGAAAAAAAACAGTGACTAAGAAAGCAAGGATGGCAAGGGTGAGATAAGGAGAAATGTAGTGTATGGGGTGGAAGAAAGAGGCATGAGCGGAATCTAGGCTAGGCAGCCCTGGTATTAATCAACCCTGCCATTAAACAGCACCAGATGGGCACCTAAACTAACGTTTGAGCCCATGCACTTCCAGATTAAACACTGCAATTATTCTAAGTCACCCATGCGTGACTGGGCGAGTGGGGGGACAAAAACACACACACACACACACACAAGATGGGCAAGCAGTGTAGCATCTGAAACAAGTGGTGCAAAGAATCATGCTGGAGCATTTCAAAGAAAACAAGCTGGCCACAAAGTAACCATAACACAGAAGGAAGATGTGCACAAACAGATGCCTTGGACCACTGATCAGTAGGAAACCAAGAAATGCAAGTGCAAAAAGTGTAAAGAAGCACCCACCATTGCTTTAGCTAGCGTCTCGTGAGAGCTGTGTACATTAATGAAAGCTCCCGAGTTAGTACACATGTAAAAGGGGCGCTTCTCATGAGAGGTAACAGAAGACAGGGAGGAACTAAAAGAGGGATTAGAAGCCTATTAACAAATCAGAAGCCAACCTTTACAAAAGACAATGTCACAAGTCAATGAAAAATATGGGCGGAGAGTGGACGGAGCTTTGAGTCCATACCGATTATAGTATGACTCGAAGAGACAGCGCAAGCGCTGCCTAGGCGAGACCTAAAAAGTCATCTCCTTTCACACCTCAGATTCTCAGATAAAGCCCTTCACTTTGAAATCAGAGACAGAAAAGTAAACATCACGCTCCCTTGCAAAACAGAGCCTGAAATGTGACCTCAGTCTTTGAATGCACAGCAAATGTAAGAAGATCAGAACACATTTTATAAGTTTGTTTACAGAAGGAGAGCACTTGTGGAAGATTACAAGGAGCAATTGTAAACAGGCTATACTACACAAGAGGAACGAAGACATGGTGTACAGCCTAATATAAATAAAGCCAGCAAACAAAGGTGAATTGCAAACCACAAAGTTAATGGTAAGCAATTGGTGGCAAGCATTCCTAGGTCACCTTTCCGAGTGTTGCCAAGACGTCTTTAGCAAATCATCTGGTATGCTTCGACCTAAAAAGGTACAATGGCAAAGCCAATAGGTTTCATGGCGAGACCTATTGGCTTTGCCAATGCCCATTCTTGTTCCCATTTCTGTCAATGGCTTTGTTCTTAGTGGAGCGTAAATTGCGTGAGATAGGAAGCCGTGCAACTATTTAGTAATGGCTGTTTTTATAAGTGATGTAATAGAACTTGAATTTAAAGCATTGTTTTAATACTGGGAGATGGAGTCTTGCATCCCAGTGTGAAAAGCACAGCTCCTTCAATCTCGGCAGGATAGAGGCTTGCGTGAGCGTGCTGGCAGTACTGTGGGAAAGGCAGATATTGACTAATTTAGCAAGAGAAAATCTGCACAGAAAAATAGGAGATTTTGTACTTTATTTTGGTATGGGAGCATTTTTTTTAGATTGCTAATAGTCAGTGGTATCAGTGCATCCTTAAGCAAAACACGAGAATGCAACGCTGTGCTGGAGTTATAACGAATGTCCTCCCGAAGTAAAGAAAAAACAGCAATAATGAAATAAAATATCAGGGAGACTGAAGACCAGGGCAAACATGGAGCTCAACTCCAAAGGAACATTATTTTTACGAATCCTCTACAGTTACATTAAAAAAAATCCAACAACAATGGACGTGTCGGGAACGGGAGGGTATGGGGGGGGTAAGAGTCGTAGGCTAAACGAAAGTTAAGATTTCATACAGGGTTAAGTTATTAACTTGGACAAATCCGTGCAAGGACAGTTACAGAACTCCCGCAATGATCTCCATGGCATTTATTGGCAGCCCCGGACAGTCACGTAGTATCTGCCAGATGGCCCTTATGTCTCCCTAGCACAGGCCATTAACACCCATCAATCTTCCACATTTAGGATAAGAAAAAAACATTTCCCTCCTCACCGATTACCACGCGCTCCCAGGGCCCGAATTCATTAGCGTTTCACTTGCTATTGTCAACAAGCGATATGAGGAAAAGAACTGTGCGCTCCCTGCGTGCGCTGCGCAATCGGTAAGAGCGGTGTGCTGCGGCCCGGCCTTGCAGGTCTCTCAAGGGTATGAATTTGCCTCCCGGGTAAAAGCGCCCCATATTTACCAGGCCCATCCGACGTAGCCGTCTTTGTCTAACCTTGTCTCCAGCAGGGGGCAGCAGAGAGGTATTAGCAGCTGTAAGGCCAGCTGAGTAGATGCAGTCGTCTTGCCCTGCGGCGGAGGCTATGTCCGGCCGATACAGTCCAGTGGCGGGTGTCGACCGCGGGCACGGAGCAGATCGCCATGACGCCATGACGTATTTGCTCTGCTTTTTCTGCCGAGCCACTTGGACGGCCTCGCCTCGCCTGTTAAAGGGTTTCTTGTCTTTATGGGGCCATGTGTTTGGCCCCATAAAGATAAGAAACCTTTTGCGACGAACGCAAAGCAGGCCAGGCCGTCCAAATGGGACGGCTCAGAAAGCCAAGCGAATACGTCACCAACACCTCCTTTCCAATGGCTGGCCACCGTTTAACATAAACGGTGATGCCAGCCAATGGAAAAGAGGTGCGGGGCTTAATGCCCCTTACAGAAAATACCCACATCTCATTAAATCTCGCCAGCGAGACTGCGCATGCGCGCAGCCTACGCCAGGCGAGACCTAAAAATAGCAAAGTGTGTTTTTTTCCTCAAAAAAACAAACAAGGACTCTTTCTGGTATATAGCAATATCTTTTCCTGGGCATCAGGGACATTTCTGTCTTTTTTGCCTGTGACCACTGTGACCTCACGAGTAGTCCAGGGCATGAAAAATAAATGTTGGAAGTCCCATCCTAATTTGCAATGGATCTTCTGGCCTTCTCTGCACAGCAGCCATGTAGCAGGAGGATCACTGGTCAAGGGTCTCCAACAGCAGAGCTAGCACAGGCTCCAAAAAAGAAATCTGGTGGTTTCCTATAGTCTAGACGAGGCAGGGGAGCCATGTGTTAGGTGTGGCCAGAGTCACGCTAATTTATGGTGGGGCTCCCATTCACCAAACTTTAAAGTGTTTAATCCACTACTGAAATATTGTACAAAGAAAATAAAGTAAATAACAAAACGAGAGAGTGAGAAGGAAAAGAAACTCATTTCACTTCCCTTATCAACTACAACCATCAAATAAAAGCAAGCTCGCTATCAGCCTTCAAAACATCTACTGATGCCTCTCACTCATGTAAGTAAGGAAACCCTTTAGGTTTTTAAAAGAACCCTCACCAGCTAATGCTAGTTAGCGGCATGCTTTATCATACGGTTCCTACCGAGATGCCTAGTACTTCTGGGTGTGCTTCACTGCCTGAATTACAGCAGAGCGTTTTTTTGTGGTTTCGTGAGAATCAGTGAGTTAAAATTACCTCAAGGTTGTCTACCAATCAGGCATTTTTAATACTGGACACCTTAGGTAAGGTTAAAAATAGTGGTGGATGTGATGTGAAAATACAGAATTATAGATCGATAACTGTGCAAAATGGGGATGTTTTTCACCAAAGTGGTTCTGTGGGACACAAGCTTTAAGCTTCAGTTTTCTATGATGTCACTCAGAACCAGAGTTGATAATCTTCCCCGTTATTCAGTTTACCTATCCATAATATGCACCTAAGCTATTTGTCCATTCTTATCTTTTTAATCTATATTTTATTTTATACAAGTCTTCTGAGAACCTAATCCTAAATAAATAGGAGACAAACTAATCTATGCAATCAATAGAAATGATATGGATAAGACAAGAAATTCAGCAACATGGTCTAATTTAGATGAAATACCAGGCAAGATTTTGCTCTTACTGTAGTCTGTTTGCAGACATTGCTCCTCTCAATGCCGGCCAAGCATACAATTCCCTCCACTCCCAGCTTTTATGTTGCTGTTTTTGATACACCCGGATTTCCTTTTACCCCTTTAGCGTCCAGCTGTCCATTTCAAAGACTTTGGAAATAGCCTACACGTTCAAAAATAGCTCCAATGTTGGAACTTCCAGCCATCCAACTTCTGCTTCTGACCAATGGCCAGTGACATTTGATAAAGCTGTGTTATCTTTTACGCTGTCACAGATGGGGCTTCATGTTGGTCTTTCTCCTTCCAGAGCCCACAACCTGCACAAGCTCCCTTGGAGAGCTACTATTCCTAAGCCACTGCCATATCTCATTTCTCCAGTTTTAGAGGCTCTTGAATATATTGCTTTTCTAAGAGAATATTTCTTCTGACCTGGCAAGTGGCGAGCGGCTGTCGCGCCGTCAATGTTGTGCCAGCACAAAGACCATCTCTTTCTAAATTTGAACTCAGCGCGTGGAGATTAGCTCTGTGAACACGTCATCAAAAGAGGGCTTTGTGATCTCTGGGGTGATCAAAAGGATCTGATCTCAGTAATGTCACAGGACAATTCCATGGAGCAACAGGGCTCGGTGGGGTGGAAAGACTGCAGAGCTGCAGAAGCTCACGTTAGAATCACAGGCGGGGGCACGGAAGCTCCAACATACAGGCAACTGGTTTTGCAAGACTTGGCTTTCGTTTAAAGGGTCCATCAAGTGAGTGATGTCACAATTGGCCTCGAAACCCCTCTAGGCCTCATTAAACAAAGGCGCATTCTGTCTGGAATACAAAATCCAAGCAGGCATCAAACAAAGGAAAATGCAGGAATTTGCAATCTAGGCAGATATTATCAAACAAAGGGAAACTCAGAAATGCTAAACCCAAGCATACATCAAGCAAATGTACAATCTGGAATGCACAATCAAAGCAGACACTGCACAAAGAGAACTGCATGAAACTACAGCCTAAGCAGATATTAACAAATAAACGGGAATTCAGAAATACTAAACCTAAGCATTCAACAAACAATTGCACACCGTGGAGAGTCAATACAGGTAGACACCAAACAAATGGAGCTGCAGGAATCTACACCCTAAGCAGATATTATCAAACCAAGGAAACTCAGAAATATTAAACCCAAGCAGACATTAAACAGATGCACAACCTGGAATGCAAAGTCCAAGCAGGCGCCAAACAAAGGGAACTGCCCAAAACTACAGCCAGTCTTAGCAGACATTATCAAACAAAGGGATATTCAGAAAGGCTAAACCCAAGCAGACATCGAACAAAAAAGCTCAACCTGGAATTCAAAATCCAAACAGACACCAAACAAAGGGACATTCTGCAATTTAGAACCCAAAACTAGATAAACAAACAAAGGGACTTTTTGAAATCCAAAACGCAAATGCCAACATAATAGAAAACAAGGATTCTAAAATCCAAGGAGAAGTGTTGTTCAATTGAGATATGTATTTAATTATTTACCTCCTTATTAGTTCCATATAAAGTGATTTGTGTCACTTTGCAACCCTTTGGATCATTTTGATGTTATTGATAAGGTGCATGTGAAGCCAGGGGTGTTATGGAGCATTCTGATGTTATTGATAAGGTGCATATGAGGACAGGGGTATCATGTAACGTTACGTGGTTTTTTTGAGTGCTGCAGCGGTCACCAATAACTGGACCTCTTGGCAGTGTAGTTAGAGTTCAGTCACATTGAGATGAGTTCCCAGATATTTTTCATTTGTGGTCCCTCTCTTGCAAGGGGATCATTTAAAGGTCGGGTTGAACAGGTCGATGTGCTGTTGTTTTGTGTGACCTGTGGATAGTTCAATTCTACACTATAGTTTAATATTATGTAATTCTGCACCCTATGGGCTGGATGTCCAGGTATCTGTCTCTATGTTTCAGGCACTTGACAGAGAATAGATTCACAGTTGTCTCCATGTAATGGGTAAACCATTCCTGGAGGCGGCCTAGTTTTTACTTCAGAAGGGTTGTGCATGTTCCAAAGATTTTAAACTTTATCCATGTGCCCACCATGAGCTAGTGGAACGCTTTATGTGATCACCGATTTGTAGATTTCATCACAGCAGGCCACAAGGATTTGTAACCCTTGGAACTTGCTGAGTTTCATTCAGAACCTGTGTAGATAATGTTGCCAAGGTGTCCCATCACCCAGGCTCTCTTCAGCTCCAACCAATGGTAGGTTTGATATGTGGTTAGATTTTTCAGCGTAAGGTGAGCCCTAGGATGATGCCAAGGTTAACTTGGGAAGCTGCAGTTACCGATACTGGGAACATATCACAATGACACTGTGCTCACTCACAGGCAGACAAATTGCTCTAGACATTAAGACCTGCCTGGTAGGCCTTTTATCACACCCATCAGAACATAAACACACGTCCAAATTCATTGATCTGGGGTTGGTCTTGGTTAAGTGAGCTATAGCCAAGGTGCGGAAGGAGGGATCACCCCCAGACACTACACAGAGGCTACAGGATGTGGAAAAATGGACTAGGGCTGAGATAGCAACACTTCGGAGCACTATAGGGGGTCAGCACAATGTCACTGGGTTTGACCGTTGGAATGCCCCCCCTGGCAGCAGTACAAGCCAAAACAGATGAAAAGTCACCGTAGCTTCTCTCTTTTGACATTCACACAAAGGTGATCGACAATGGAATTGGTGGGCCAGCCACAAAACTCAGACTCCATTTTGGGGGGCATGCCTGGGACACTCAATGCTGCCCAACCTCTCCCCGGCCTTCAACACTGTCTTACACAACACACTCATTAGAAGACTCCACGAGATTGGGATACAAGGATCCACTCTCAGGCTGCCACCCTTCACATCAGAAGCCAAGAAACTGATATGCAGTAACCTATACATGACACCGCTCACCAACATCATCAGATCACAAGACATCACAGTCATCTTCTATGCCATAGGTGCTCACAAATATTTTCCTGGGGGCCACAAAGTTTGGTCTTTGGTGTGACCGAGGGCCGCACTAATGCCAGTGGGGGGCGGAGGGGGGGTGTAGGTATAGAGGAAGCGAAGCATGCATATCTACTGGCTGAAATCAATTGCGCAATGTGCACACTGGAATGAATCCCGGCTTCTTCACTTGACCAAATTATGTAACCCTGGGCAATTGTTTTATTTCAATTTCCCTCCTTTTTCTTCATTTTCACATATAAGAGGACATTGAAATACATGACATCAGGATGCATGCTGTACAAAAACAACTCCAATGCTTGGATGTAATCACTAATGGCATTGTTGGCAGGGTGTGGGGTTCGGGGGGAAGCATGAACATTCTAAATACATGTTTGAAAACCATCATTTAGAAAAAAATACTTCTGAATACTTCTGAATGCACATCTATAAGTTGACTCACTAAGGTGAAATGGTTCTACAAGTCAATGAAAGACACTTTTTGAATTTTGAAAAGACTAGCGTATTTGTATATTGTAGTAAGGAAGTCTGGACGGGAAGTAGGTTCCAAGAAAGGATTTATTTGAAATGGAGAACAACTTAACAACCACTGTAGAGACTAGGGTAAACACAACCGATCTCACTAGTATCTCCTCTTCTCCACATCCACATTTCATAATGACCTAATACAATTCTACAATGACATAGTAAAGAATACCACACACCTCCCCTCTTTTAAAAAACTAAAAACAAACAACAACAAAGATGATAGAATAAAATAAAAAAATAAAAAATAATAATATTCAAAAACGAACAAAATCTTTAAGTTTAACAGGAGTATGCTTAACACGTAAACTTTTCCTTGCAAAAACAGATTCTTGGTCAATATTAGATGAAGCAGTATCAGGAGTATTTTCATGAACAAGATTGTCCGGAACATCGCCATCACCAAAATTATCTGGAGAACATAAATTATCAAAAACTTCGTGAGTACCGGCAAATCCAGAATTATCGACAATGAGTGAATGACTCTTTGTAGAACTAGATATGGAGCCCTGTGGAACAATAGCAGCAATATGGGGTTTATATACTGATATACATCTAAAATTCCAAATTTTCCCACCTTCTACTCTCACAGTTTTGTTAAAAATGTCTGTGATTTTTACAGGATTAGACCATTTGGATACTTTCCTATTGATTTGACCACCAAACTTCACTCTCACCAAGTCACCCACTTTAAATTTTGAAACATTTGCTTTTCTTTTAGGATTATGAATCATCATTTTCTCTTGATACTTTTCAACACGATCCCTGACACCTTTCAAATCCAATTCTAACTCATACAAATTATTTTCTTTTAACCACCATGGCATAAGTTTGTAACCAGGTTTCCTGCCACGTAACATCTCAGAAGGAGACAATCCCGTTACTGACTTAGGAGACGTGCGATAAGTTAAGAATGTGGCTTGCAAAGCCTTCTTCCATTTCAAACCACTCCTTATAGCCAATTGACACGATTCTTTAATCACCCTATTGAAACGTTCCACCTGACCATTGGCTTGTGGAAAATAATTTGAGACTCTTTTATGCACAATTCCACAATTAGAAAGAAAAGATTCAAACTCACTGCTAATAAATTGTGGTCCATTATCAGAGATAATTTCCTCTGGTAAACCCTCTCTACAAAAAAACTCATTTAAAAATTCAACCACATTCACAGAAGTAACTTTATCAACAATTTTTAACTCCGACCACTTTGAAAAGTAATCAATTAAAACCAAAGCAAACATCTCTTTACCCGATTGATAATTGAATGGTCCAATAATATCAATGCCCAATTTCCTCCAAGGACCTTGAGCAAACTCTACAGGAGTAACATCCACAGAAAGAGGTTTCACAGATTTATCGCTCAATGTACATGGAGAACAATTCCTAACCCATCTGTCCACCATACAATCCATGCTAGGTCACCAATAAAACTCTCTAATTCTTCTCTTGGTTGTAGACACACCCATGTGACCTTTGTGAGCTAATTTGCGAATAAATTCTCTAATGTTCTTTGTAGGTACAATTTTGTCAGCTCTTAACACCATGCCTTGGTTTACCATCAGCTCATCTTTTATTTTAAAAAATGAAGCTAATTCACCACTCAGTTTCCTTTCTTCAGGCCAACCTTTGTTCAAAAACACTTGCATTTCTTTTAAAGTTTCATCTTGCTGCATAGCTTGTGTCCACTCAACCTCTGAAATAATATTAGACTGTTCTTCTCCTATAATAGAATTCACATCAACCATGGTGTAGGCTATATCACACTCCTCTCTGCTTACAGATTCAACATCATTGCTGATGGGCAATCGTGACATGCAATCAGCATGGACATTCAAACGTCCTGGAACATAAACTACTTCACAGCGATATTCTTGCAGTTTGGCAGCAAGTCTTGCTAAACGAGCAGTGAGCATCCTACCACCTCCAGCAGACAACATACTAACCAATGGTTTATGATCGGTCCTTAGTGAAAATTTTGTTCCCCACAAAAATTGACGGAAATGCTGAGTTGCCCAAGTACACGCAAGTAATTCTTTTTCTATGGTAGAGTAATTAAACTCTGCATCACGAAGTGTTCTAGACGCATATGATACAACAAATTCCCCTTCTCTATCTTTTTGCATTAGAACAGCTCCAAGACCAACATTACTTGCATCCACACATACTATGCATTCTTTACCCACAGAATATGGTTTTAAAAAAGGAGCATCAACAATTCTATTTTTGAGAATATCAAGACTCATGTTGATCCTTACCCCACATAAATTTAGTATTCTTTTTTAGCAACAATCGTAATGGATAAACAATTGTGGAATACTTTTGTACAAATTTACCGTAAAACTCTGTAAGCCCTAAAAAGTACAACAATTGTTCTCTTGAAGTAGGAGCAGGTGCCATAGTAATACTCTGTACATGGTTGATTTTGGGTTTAATTCCATCTTTAGAAATTTCATGACCTAAATACTCCACTTTAGTTTGTCTAAATTTGCATTTAGAGAATTTCAATGTTAATCCTTTCATCTGAATATTACTTAGAACCGAATATAAATTATCATCATGTTCTTCAAAACTCTTCCCAAATACCAAAATGTCATTCTGAAACGCTATTGCCCCCTTACAGTTTTTCAATAAATCTTTCATTCAACGTTGAAAAACAGAGGCAGCACTTGCAAGCCCAAAGGGCATACATAAAAATTTAAACATGCCCTCAGGAGTTACAAACGCAGTTAATTTCTTAGACTCTTTGTGCAATTCTACCTGATGATAGGCGCTTGCCAAATCGATTTTCGAAAATACAGTGGCATCAGATAAAGTGGAAATTAATTCCTGAATGTTGGGAAGAGGATGTTTATCTATCCAGATTTCTTTATTTAAACTGCGGAGATCCACACATAAACGAAGGTCTCCTGTACTTTTAAGTGATAAAACTATGGGAGAAACCCATGGAGACGATTCAATAGGCTCAATGATCTGTTTTTGCACTAAGTCATCCAACATTTCTTTGAGTTTAATTCTATAAGCCAATGCAACATTCCTGACTCTGTCTCTGACAGGAATTGCCTTATCATTGAGAATGATCTTGTGTTGAAAATCTGTGTATTTTCCCAACATGTCCCTAAAAATATCTGAATAATTATTTGTTATATTGTTTACGAATAGCTCATCATTCTTAACCTTTTCTGAAGAAGGAACATTCAAGATTACTTGTGACATCTCACTAATGGTATCCACCACACTTACAGGAGGAGAAGCATTAGGGTCGAGTTTAATCCCCAATTCTTGTTGATGTGGCCACCCCAGAATAGCTACACCCTTCGTGGCTACATACACTTTTCCTTTGATAACTCTATCTTTGAATTGAATTTTAACCCCAAAAAAAACTTCCAGATCTATTTTGTGTCCTGAATACCCTCCAGGCTGGATATCAGGAACTAACAAATCTCTTTTTCCCCATAAATCATTACACAACTTCATACCAATAATGGTGTACCATGAACACAAATCTACCATTAGTTGGACAGGTTTGTCATCAATCATAGTAGTACATAAAGGACATTTTTTATGTTCAGTGTCATTCACTGACAATATGCAATTCAAACTGTGAAGGACTTCATCCTCTTCTTGTGAAATGTAATTAACTTTCTGGGTAGAACGACAAACATTACCAAAATGTCCCTTTTTTTGCATTTGATACACACTTTATCCCATGCAGGACACCCTTTATAATTATCAACATGGTTGAAGCTGCCACATCTGTAACATGTTATAGAATTTCTTTTAGAGAAGTTCTTATTATCTACGCTTTTCTTATCAACTTCCTTCTTAACAGGATTTTTAGTATACGTGTTGGAATTAGTTTGACTCTTGACTAATGAAACTTCAGGTTCAATATTTTGTGGCTTCGGCGCTTGGTTTCTTATTTCCGATACGAATAACTCTGATTGCTCAATCCCCTTTGCAATATTGATAACAGCACTGAGAGAGGATTCGGTACCTAACCAAAGTCGTTCTTGAATTTTTTTACTCTTTGTCTTCATCATTATTTGATCTCTAAGTACCTGTTCATACGAAATTGTGTCAAATGCACATGAACAAGCCAGAGAACACAAAGCCGAAACATAATCTTCTATTGATTCTTCTTGTTTTTGGCCACGTGAATAAAATTTGAACCTTTCCATTACTGTGTTTATTTTTCTTCCAAACCGGATTTTCATTTGTTTAGAGGCCTTTTCAAAAACATCCATATCTCCAGAATCTTCGATAAGAGGTAAATTGTCAAATTCTTTCATTCCTGCGCCTCCTAAGCAATGTCTCATTAAAGCAAGTGTCCTGTTTGGCAGAACAACCATCTTTCTCAAGTACATCCACATAAGCAATAAACATTGGGAACCACAAATCCCATTCAATGTTAGGTTTGCCTGCAGTTTGTAGGAAATGTGGGGGTGCAGCAATATTTGACATCTTTTCTGTTTTAATTTTTTTTTTAAATAAAAATATAACAAACAATGAAATGGAAAAAGAAAAAAAAATAATAATACCTGACTCTTCAGGATGTGAGAAGATTTCCTTGCTTGTAGAAATAAGTAAACTTTAACTAAAATGAATATTTAAAACTTCTAGAAACTTGCGATGTGCAGAATGTTCAAAAAGAAATAACTCCGGGTGAAATTCCCGATGAAGTGAAGCTGACGAAAATTATTAAGATGGCGGCACGTAAATGACGTTTCCCACGTTGCGTAGGGTCAAAGGCAAACAATCCCAAAGTGCATTGCGAAAGAGAAGGGAAGAAAAACAACGTCGCGCATGAAGAATTGCAGACAAAGCTCGCGCTGTTGTTTGAAAGATGCAGTGCGTGAATGTCCGTTAGCAACGGTCAACTTCTGGAATTCAAAAAAAAAAAGAAAACCAATGTCCCAAAAAAAAAATTGTTGCGCATGGATAAGCAGAACTTCTAAAACGGTAACATGGCTTGCGGTAAAAATTAATAAAAAGTACTAGCAAAATCTCAAACCGTCAGCACAACCGCATATGAAAGCGCTAGGTCACTAGAGATTTTTCATCCATTGTGCTATGCACGCGTGGGTTCGAATCCCATCCTCGTCGCCAAACAGTGTGTAGTAAGGAAGTCTGGACGTGAAGTAGGTTCCAAGAAAGGATTTATTTGAAATGGAGAACAACTTAACAACCACTGTAGAGACCAGGGTAAACACAACCGATCTCACCAGTATCTCCTCTTCTCCACATCCACATTCCATAATGACCTAATACAATTCTACAATGACATAGTAAAGAATACCACATATATGTTTGCTGTCTTTAAAAATGAAGGTGTTCCTAAAGTTAAGGGCCGAGTTACTTCCTTTAGTTTAACTGCAATTAACCTTTAAATAAGTGCTTGCTGTATACTTAACATTTTTTTAATGTTAGTGCTGAGTCGAGTCAACAGCAGCCCAGTGCTGCTGCTGCTCAGGGGGCCGCATGTAAAGGTCAGGAGGGTCGCATGCAGCCCCCGGGCAGTACTTTGAGTATCACTGTTCTTTGCCAATGACACCAACTCACCCTCTCACTGACAGACAAGACAAAAACCACCAAAGCAAACTCCAGCAACTGCATGACCATGGTAGCAAACTGGATGTGAATCAACTGCCTGAAGCTCAACTCTGACAAGACAGAAGCACTAGTCTTCAGCAATAAGACCTCCCCATGGGATTCCACTTGGTGGCCTTTAAAGCTAGGACCAACACCCATGCCCACAGTCCACACAAGAAATCTAGGGAGCATCCTTGATGACAAGCTCAACACAACAGCTCTAGTCAGCTTCCACATCCCACACATGCTGCAAAAGATCTTTAAATGGTTGCCTCAGAACGGACGGACAATATCGCAAGCATTCATCACCAGCAGGCTGGACTACGGCAACACTCTCTATGCCGGAATCTCCAAACCACTACTACACAGACTCCAGAACATCCATAACGCAGCCACAAGACTCATACTCAACCTCCCATGCTGAACCCACATCCCACCGCACTTCAGCAAGCTTCACTGGCTCCCCATTCACAAGCACAGCCAATCCAAACTTCTAATACACACATACAAAACCCTACACAACACAGACCAGAATACCTGAACAGTTCCATCAACAGTTTTACCAACCAACCAGACACATACGCTCTGCCTCACTCTCACTCGCATACACACTCGGCATTCGCAAATGCAGAAAGAGAGGTCGCTCATTCTCCTCCATCGCATCCAAGACATGTAAAGACCTCTCTCAACCCACCAGAGCCTCCTCCTCACTTCTTGAGTTCCGCAAGAAGATGAAGACCTGGCTCTTCATATAAGCACCTTTAGACCACACACCTTGCCCAAGCTCCTGGATACCCTCTCAGGTATTTAGTGCGCTACACAAATCATAATGACACGCTAGTTGAAAGATCACTGGCTAATGTTCAAGGAGTTATTACTGGCAACACATACTGACAATGGGTTCCTAAAATGTTAGCTGGAAAGAAAATTCAGACTACCACAATCACGTTATTGTGTGTCAGGTTCACATGAGCAATTTGTCATTTTTTGTAACCATTTTGGTGCTATTATTGCTTCAATGTTAGATTTCTTTGTCTTCATGTTCTCAATTTTTGGCAAGGAGTCTTGAAAAACTTCATTTTAATGAATAGATGAAAATCAGCCAGAACGTGAGAAGATTTTTGCCTAAAGGGGAAAGTTTCGACATAGCTACTTGGCCAAATCGCACTGGCTGTGTAGAGCACAGTGACGGCAGAGCTGGTGTTGTGGCTCATTGCAGGAAAGACACCTAAAACATTCCTTTAGAGCACCAATCTCAGCACTTAGACTGGGAGTAGTGTGCATGATCCCAGAGCTCATACTAACCTGCGGAATGTTCTTTACATACGAGTATGAGTGTCCCTGTATGTCCACAAAGGCCGGAACCACGATCTCCAGGAACATCACTGGCTCTGAGAAGGATTCCCATTTAGACCTCAAACCCTAGTATGGTTTTAAATTCTGATAGGTGTGGTTAGTCATGTAACTGCACACACCAGACCTTCAGGATGTGTGGTCATTGCCTCACACCCGCCATTTCCTCCGGTTAATTTTGCGAGATCAAACCCGCTGAAATTTTCCATGGGAAAATGTCCGGTAAATATGGATACTTGCAGAATTCAGTGTAGTAAGCTCCAAATTCTATGCCTGATGCACCACTTCCAGAACAAAGCCTGGAATAGGAGGTATTTGGCAGACTCGGAGGTGTCTGCATTTAGTAGGTGAGGTAAGTACCTCATTCCCATCTCCCGACTCATAATTTTTAGGTGTATCCTAAATAAATGGATATAATGAAAGTCTGGCATGGATTCGACCTTCGTGGATAATGACTGGACAACTCTTCATTGGTCTATCACACATGACCCCTCCTTGGATCATCATTCTTTAAAGCTAAGATGCAGCGGAAAGAAATATTAATGGTAGCTTAAGTAAACAGAGAGAACAAACAAATCTCATGTTGCATGTACAGAATGTTTGGCACAGATCCGAGGCACCTATGAGATCCCATTTCTCTCATTTCCAGGAGCGCCATCGGGACGTATACTATATGCACCACAACTATGTGGTATACAAAAAAGTAATGGATGGAATTCTTGAATTAATCTCAGCCACTGGTAATTACTGGGGCCGCATCCCAGTCCATCATGATTTTGTACTCCATGTCACCTCAGTTTCGGCCAACTATATGCATATCACTTTTGACCGTGCTCTAATCGAAACAGGCCAGCACAAACTGCTAAGCCAAGTCCCCCCGAACCAGAAATACTATTAAATCCATTTGCAACTCAGAATTACATCAGAAGTGAAATCTGTGTAAGCAGAGTGACATGAAAGTGCTGTTTACTGCCACAGTCTTTGAAACAGTGCACAGTTGTGAACATTTACCAATATTATTCATCTAAGAATGAAGAAACAATAAGCAGATCTGTCAAGATTCAAACCTGTGACTTAGAGTTGGTAGCCTTGTATTTTATATTGGTAGCCTTGTATTTTATATTTGCATATGTATGGTGTTAGAGGTCTCATATGTATGTGGTATTTGCATAGCTCAAACAAATCCAGAAAGAAGCCGAGCACTGTACAAGTTCTAAGATAAACATAATGTCAATGAATAATAGGGGAGATAGCTGATTTGGGTATGGTTAATGCATTGTGATGTAATGTTCTTTAAAGAGATGTGTCTTCCGCGTTTGCCTAAATTGGATCAGCGTTGAGGAGGATCTGAAGGATAGCTTTTAGCTTTTGTTGACAAAGTCCTATTGTGGATAATACCAATACCTGCAGTGGGCTTAGGGTCTGCTCATTGCTTACCATTTGCTTGTTTCTTATTCAATAGCATTTCCTTCCTTTTCTTTTGTTTGTTCTTCCCCTGGAGCATAGCTTCTTTATAATTGTTTTGATTGGATTACTTGTATCCTTCCACCTCTCACATTCAGAGAACTACGTTTTTCTTTTTATTTAAGCACTGTATGTGTTTTCTTGCTCTCTCTCTCGTGTGCTGCATCTCCACTCAAATCCCCACCCCTGTACTTTCAGTATTGTCCATCCACTCCCCCAGCTTGTCTGTTGCTTCCCCACACCTTTCCATCTAGCTTTTTATAATTTAATTTCAAGTGCTCCCCCCACGCTTCTGTGTTGCTCCAAGTTTCCGTTTGTCTTCCTGCCCCACCACGCAAGCATTGACTTTTCCCCCCGCAAAACCCCCACCTCCTCCTTTGTTACACCCCTGCATCTCACTGTTACATTGGTTAAAAAAAAAAAAAAAATGTTTATTTTGTTGCATGCAAAGCACCTCCAATTTGCTACCAGGTTACTCAACGTTCTCTTTAATGCAGTTTTTACAAATTTACTGCCCCAGGATTGGTGTTTGCCACTTTTGAGCCATACTACGATACTGCTCTATTGAGTGCCGCTGAGAGCCATATTCTCGGCTCCTTTTGGCTCCCTGTGCTCTATTAAAGCAGTGAGGCAGAGGCAGGGTCCAAGGTGGCCTTCAGCTGGTTTAAGACACCAGGCATGCGTGTCCTGTCATACTCTGTTTAGCCTTACTGGTGAATCCCAGCTGATTCGGCACTATGAACTCCACCACCCGGGTATGCTCTCATTGGTAACTGGGAGAACAGCTCGCGAGCAGCGGGGACACTCACAGGAAAGACAAGGTAATGGAAGCCATTCACTGCATGAGGCGGTCTGGTAGCGCCCCGGCCACGAGCTGCCACTGTTTCTCAAAGAGGATTGGCCTAAGGATATTGGGTTTGGATTTTAACTAAAGTCACCAAAATTATATTGTTTAAATAGGTTTAAAGCTGGGCTTAAAGTTAAGGAGGGTGTAGGAAAGAATTAGGAGGGGAAAGGCCGCAGTTATGTATTTGGATATGTTTCAGAACAAGGTCACACCCTATGTGGTATGGCATCACCACCAATACATATTTTAGAACATAGGACAATTGTATTTCATATGGCTGTGCATTATCCTCCATTACTAATACAGCACGCAAATTGTCCTAAAAAACTGCAGTTCCAGAAATTGAAGACCTGAATCAGTTGGGGCTTAAACCTAAGAAACCAAAGAAATCAACACTTGATTTTTTGGGAGATAATCGGATAGTAGTATTTTCTTAGCTCCTAACTTGGCTGGCGCACTGGAGACTATGAGGAACACTCATTTAACATCTCCATTGGAGCCAATGACCTCTACTTCATGAAAGGGAGATTGACAGTGATCTCTCCAAGTAAAATATTAATAAACTCTCCAACATTCCCTGGCAAAATCTCATCTGCTTTATCAGCCAGACCCTTACTATCGGAAAATGAGTTGAAAATACCTTCGGATTTAGCTGATTCTAAACATCTTCACAGACGTACCCCTGACTCAGATCTAACCACCTTTAGCATTCTTTAATTGCACAATTCCTGGCATTGTTGTATTACAGGTTCCTTTGCTCAAGTTTGGTATATAACCCTCGCCAACTGAAAGTCAAAGATCTATTTTTTTCAAGGGGCTATTCTATGTCTCAGACTGACTACAGGGATAAATGGAAGCACCTTTTGCTATCTTGAAGTTTGCCACCCTACCCTAGTTCATACATTAATAGGTACATTGTAGGGTCTCCTGGACGTGGATGTCCACAAAAGAAAAACATGTGAGAAGGTTCTTCTCAAATGAGCAAAGTTCAGTCGGCTGCTGAGGAAAGTCAAGCACATCTGGTATTAAGAACTATGGCCACTCAAGTTGGTAGACCCAGGAATATCAAACGTTCTTCCAGAAAACCAAGCTACCCTGGGTATCTTCAAAGCAGATGCTCTTCTGAACAACTCTATCATCTCATGGGGACTCATCATCTTTATTCCATGAACAGCCGCATGTACTTCCCACCTACAAACAAATGAGAAAATTGAAAGTATTTCCAATAACTATGACTACCTCGTTTGTCCTGTATAATGGACAGGTAAAACATAATTGAAAAGAATGAGATCTGGGAAAAAGAAATGAAAGATTACCCATAACAACAATGGAATAAACTAGAAACACCTATGTCTAAAATCAAGTTACTTTTTACCCAGCGTCAGAAGTCAATTTGAATTCCACCAGCCCATGTAGCAAGGCTGGGTCCGGTGGCTCTACAGCTTCTTCCACATGGAGCAAAGATTCCATCTTCTGAATTACTCTAGTTATCGTGCACTAAGCGAACCACCATGATTCATATCCAAATCTGTAAGATGTTTTGTATTCACCCTCTTCTTCTACCTTTGGTATTCTCTTTCCGATAAAGGTCCACTTTCAAACACATCTAGAATCATACAAGTGTTACACCTTGTCCCTCAACTAAGACCTTTGATCTCTGCTGACATTAGGCTGGTAAGACTGATACCTCACGGTCCTTACACTTTTGTCTAACCTTGTTCTTTTTCTGAATATGGAGAATAGGGACATTATTTCACGCTAGAGGAATTGATGTAACTCCTTACATTCCTAACAACAATTCGATTACTCGTCTCCCTAGCGAGCTAACATTTCCCTCTGGCCAGTTTACTGTCCTGCATGGTGAAGGCCCAGTATAATATTTACCTATGACCCATATGTTCAATGAAGTCTGATTTATGAAAATTAGCACCTGTTCGTGGGGCAGAGTGTTGACCAGGATACCCTCAGGAGTTCGCCAACCAAATATGAGAAAGATTACTACTGTTGGGACTAGTTTATGCTTATGACAGTTTGGAATGACCAGTTAACTTCTCTATTATTCTTTAATGTATATATTCCTCTTGATAAGAGCTTCAACAAGTAGTTGCTACACATTCTGGATTTTATCGCAGTAAGTGTAGAATGAGAAGGTCGATTGCCCTATATTAATAGGTGACTTAACTGCAAAAGTGTCAAACAAACGCCTGACGCAGTTAAGCCAATGACAGAAATATTGTGGACAATTCCTAGAGTGTTACTTGCATCCAAATATAAAACAGATCAAAGTGGTATACTTCTGTTTGAAAACTTGAGAGACAGTGTCAAACCAGGAAATTGGACAAGAAAGGGACCTGCTGGTGCTCAGTAATTGACTAATCAATTCCTATATACAAACCATTCTATTTCATTATTGACTTCCAAGTAATTGTTAATGATCTTAGTGATTTCCGACCTCTCCAACTTGGTTTAGATCGATTGGAACATCAAAATTCATCGTGGGGGCCATTGGAAATGGAACCCTCACGCAGTCAGATACAAAAGCACCCACGGGCTATTGCCTCACTGCACTGTATGATCTGTGGACAACGACATGCCGGTAAAGGTAGAAGTGGTGTGGACTATTGAGTATAGAATATGGAGTGGCCACAATATAGTGAACAAAACAGCAAGGCCCAAAATAACAGCAGGAAAGTGTGTGTAGACTTTCAACACCTAATTCCACCTGTCTGCACCTTGATATTATATCTCCTCAAGGTACCTAGACGTGGAGTTAAGAATAGCAAATCAATACTTCCTGACCTTTCAGTATTTTGATTTTCAATGTTTTGGTCACAGTATTGTGGCCACTTAATATTCTACACTCATTTTTTCAGGCAACAACCAGTATATGTCATACAGTCACTTAGGAGAACACTTTCCATATATTGGAGTAAGCACAAGCAAACGCCACCAGATCAACCATGGTACGACTTACAGAGAGCAGCAGCCCAAAAACAATTCTATAAATTACTGCCAGCTCATTTATCTGTACACAGAGGTCAAGAAACCACCAAGTCCAGTGTTTATGCCAGAAAGTGCATGAATGAATTAACTGTATGCATCTTGCAAATGAGGGAATAGTGTGGCCCCGTATACCTTCCTTCCCCATTCTGTCTATTTCCATGGTACCTACGGCCACTCCAAAGGCCAAACATGTCTCTTTGGAAAGATTCTCCAGTGCTACGGACCCTGACTAGATCCCATCCTAAGTCATGAAGCAAGACCAAAACCTACGAGGAGAATCTTCAAGGATCCATTCTTAGTAGCTGGAAAGTTAGTAAAATACAGGTGTCCATAAGGAAAGAGAAAGGGTGAAGGGGAAGCAGCTCCAATTAGTAGCAAGAGCCCTCACACACCCCGAAGGGTGTCATGCTTCATCATCGGGCAGCTCCTCGTTGGGCCGGCACTGCAATGCCCAACGGGCCCCGCAGGGGGGCTCTTTGCCGGAGGTCTTCTCTGGTTGCCGATGTGAAGCTGAAAGGTGGTGGTGTGGCGTATGTGTAGTGAGTAGCGCTGGGAGGAGGAAAGTATGGTTAAAAATAGCTATAGGACTCCCAAAAACCAATTTAATTCGCTGCGTTCCTATGCTATGAATAAAAACAACCGAATATATTTTATTTGCCAGCAATGGTTTGTGAGCAAATCATGTACAAAACACTACATCAAAAATGAGTAGGGTTTGCAAGGGCATATTCAGATTTTCTATTAAGCTTGGCCTATTAGAGAAATTATTAACATATTAACATATACAAAGCTAAAGCATTATTAGCCGTCACGTATCGAGCAGGCACCTGGGGCCATACATCAAGTGGCATTTTACAGGCTCAAGAGAATATCTTTATCATACGCTTGTTAAGTATCCCTTCATCTACCTCAACAACAATTATTGGCAAAGAGGTGGGGCTAACCTATCTGGGAAATGTACTTATAGGTAAGCCAATTTTGATTTGGCGGTCAGTTTGGGCCAAATCCGAAACGTCCTTTCCCAGATCTATCGTTTTGGATTGCATAGCACTTGATCATGCTTTTAATATTCCCTGGCTTGTCCATATTAACGATGCTCTTTTAAAGAGGTGCATTGCCTCTCCACACAGTGTGTTGGGTTTGCATAAAAACGAAATAAAAGTTTTACACTTAGACACATGGTCAGAAGATAGGATGCTTAATGAGGGTCTGAAACCTATGGTTGCACTATTTCTGTCAAATTCCTCTGAGGAAGGTTTTCAGTCACACCTGACCATGGTCTCACTCCCACCGCGTCAATGTTTTTTAAAGGGTGCACTGTCCCTGTTTGCGCCACACCTCACCTTTAAACAAGGTGCCCTATTGCAGTGAATGTACAGCTCCCAAGTCAGCCGCAAACTGCGCTGCCCTGGGGGTCGGCAGCGCATTCCGTAGAATGTTAGGGCATATTAGCACGCGATAATGATCGCAAAATGCCCTTAGCGCATTTTTTTTTATCACCTTCTATTGCTGGAGTACATTGCCCTGTTAGCAGCGTATTATCAACATGCCGCTAACAGGCGATGTAAAATCCAGCGATCCTTGCTAATATGCAAGTGTGATCTTATCCCAACAATCCACCTCCCATTGAAAGTATGCCTAAGTAAACTTTTTTCCAAGCGTAAAGTAATTGCGATAAGCATGGTTATTGCTCGTTTTTTTTATCGCTTCGCTGGTCCTGGGCCGCATTGCTAATAGGGCGATGTTGTGTTAGCGACCGTTTTCATTACGTTTAGGTGAGGAACGCCTACCTTGCATGTCATTAGCGATATCTATCGCTGACATGCAAGGCGTAAAAGATAATGGCCGCTAACGCTAGGAAGCAAGCGCTAAAGCAGTTTAGCACTTGCTTGATGATAGTGCGATACAATTATCGCCGCTTTTCGTCCGAAGATGGACGCTAAAGCGGCAATAATTCTATTGCGGGGGCCTTGATGATATGCCCCGTGAGGCGGCTGTTTCAAAGCTGCTCTGTGTTTCACAGTGCATCCGGCAAAATCTATAACATGGCCCCAGTTTTGTTTGATTTAATAGATTTTAATGTTGCATCATGTGTAATAAAAATGCACGCCATATATAGCATGTAAATGACAACACCCCCTTTGTTCATTGGTGGTACCGTTGGCACAGCAGGAATGTTTCTAGTTTCATTGGTTTAAAACTGTAATTTTTAATAAATGCCTTTCAATGCTGTGATGTAGTCGGAGGTACTAAGGTAAAATGCTTCCACATGTGAAAGAAATACACTTGTCTAAATTTTGGGGAGACTTTATTTTATTTTCACATAATATGTGCTTCATGATTTGCATGCCAAATGTTTCCATGGCTCGACTCGGGCGCGGTCTCTCAGAGCCAAAGTAGCCCCTTTGCTCGGCCCTATCTTTTCCTGTTAATTTTCTGTTTTGCCCATTCCGCCTTCCAGCCTCAGTATTCATATAAATTTTTCAAATTAATGAAGTTTCCCTTTGGGTAAAACTAACACAGGGTGACCAGCTTCCCCCTTTTCTTTCTGAGTACAAATTAATTCCCACAAGTTAAATAGTTCCATCTTACTCACCCCGCCCTCCCATAAAATAAAATGAATGTAGTATGGCCAGAAATCCGTTTCTCAGACCCTTTCCTTTTCGATATCGTGAGAACAGAGATGGGCTTTTCCATGCGCTGTTTCAAATCGAGCCCAACAGACTCGGGGCGGGGAGGCATGGGAGGGCGTCCCCAGGCGCTGTCAAAGATGACTCGCTGTGTGACCTTGGGCCCATCACGATGGTTACTTGGTTTACGAGCAAGATACTTGGATGCGAAGGAAATGCTTTATTACGTTTGACACAAGGTCGCCACAAAAACGTGCATCAGCACTTTTCAAAGAAAAACAAATAAGGTTCCGTGTGCTTTCTTCATTTTGTATTACACTAACCTGTTAACAAGATGATGTTACTCGGGGTCTCTTAATGAATTAGATTTCATAATAAAATGGTTGAGGCAGACTTGTCTTTGCAGTACTGGTGCTCCAATCTTTCGAATCTTTTGACAGTGTTAGTTTTGTAAACATAAATCTCCTTAATGTGTTAGTTTAAGTAAATCTATATACCCTTTACCCACCATTTGTATGGTCCGAGTCCCGCTCGGATTCTGGGCGCCTCTTATGGTTCTGGTACTTTCGACGACAGAACTCATCTTGCTCTGTTGGGATTGTATTTGCTTCTGTTTCAGATTGTACTGTAATATTTCAATAGCGCTTGCTACCCCAACGAGTGGTGCTGTAGCACTTGCCTACTTGGGTAGCACGCTACACTCTGTATGGTGTATCACTGGGAGTCTGTTGTCTCTGTTTTGAACCTATGTGGGATGTGTTTGAATTAGGGGTGGGCGGAATTTGCGAAATTCACTTTCGCAAATTATCGCGAAAATGTTAAAAATCTCCGCAAACACGCGGAAATATCGCGAAGATGCGGAAGTTTTTTTCCCACCCGTTCGCGGTATGTTCTGCGTGGTCGCGGCTCGCCAACTTACCCATGAGGTTGCTCGCGGGCGCGGTGCATGATCGCGAGAAGAAAGACGTGATTGCGCGACGAATGATGTTACTGCGGACGCGAACTGTCGCGAGACAGCGCAAATGGCTACCAACAATCCAACATCTCGTGGAGAACGCGACCAGATCGGGAAAACTTGTCGGCGAACGCAGGGATTCAGGTAAGGCGATCGCGCGCACGCAAGAATGTATTATTTTACAGCATGAGCAAGCAAAAAATTTCCGGTAAAATGCGGATTGCGGAAATTTTGACATTTTCGCGCTCTCCGCGGAACGTGAAAATGTCAAATTATCGCAATTTCCGCGAGCGGAACGGATTTTTAGCCCAGGCCTAGTTTGAATGTCGTGCATGATGACCACGGAGGTGCGGTTATCGTGTTATGGGACACAGCGCTCAGCCGTGTGATGGATGCAGACTTGTGGGAGAAAGACGCACGGATTGATGGTTTGCAGTAAGCTGGCAGCTTTGACCACCTCTGCAGGCCCCTTTACTGTACGTCTTATGATCTTTGTGACCTCGCTGGTTACTGCACTGGGTGTCCAGTCCGTGATACTTTGCTTAAAGTCTATGGTCCTGAGCAGGCATAAGTTGGAGGAAGAATTGATGGAGAGATCTGCTAGAATGGACTTTGTTATTATCATCCCGTATCTGATTCTCGTTGTCCAGAGGTGAGTCTCATTGGCTAGTGGCCAGCAAGGCTAAAATAGACTGGTGTTTTATATGGTGACTGAAAAGAGTGGATACTGGTACAGGTATGTGTCTGTCTGGAGTGTCACGTGCCTGGATGACTGTGCCAGAGGACATTGCGGTCTGATTTGCTCTTCTAAAATGTATGGTTGTCCACGGCTTGGCTTCAAGGTGGTGGTTGTTGTTCGAGGCATCATTATAGTTTTGAGACCATTCGAGATGTGCAGGTGTTGTAGGACGAAGTTATCTTATTCAGCATGGTTGATTGTTGATTGTAAGAGGAATTAGGTTTGTTAGAATGACCTGACTGTATGTGCCACTGAGGTGGTAAATCCTTACGCAGCTATATGCCTTGGAGCTGTGCTGTGTGTGATGCTACCGGCCACAGAGCCTACTGCGCACTGTTGTGGTACGATGGATGTGCGAGTAGAGCTTGATGTGGATGTGCCATTGGGGTAGCAAAACTGTTAGGCAACTGGACAGCTTGTAACTTTGGATTATGCATGATGATGTTACAACCTGTGTTTAAAGTGTACTCTTGTTGAATGTCAAGGAGTGGGCATAGCTCCACATGGCTACCAGCTGTGGGGATGCTAACTTTGCTTATGATGTGCATGTACACACCATGTCCAACTAGAAGAACACATGCTGGCCAAGGCATGGCCTCAGTTGGGCCAGAATGATAAAGGCCGGCCTCAAACAGTGCACTGTGCTCCACAAACAGATTGTGGTATGTTGGGGTTGCACAGCCGTGTCCCAGTGATGGCTGCCTCTCTTTTCAAAGAAAATGAGCCTGTTCTACTCTGAGGGCTAACAATGGTTGTACTTTGGAGGACTTAGATCACAGGACCTTGAGAACTTGACAGCAAAGGATGTTTCTCAGTTAGGTTAGTTGCATGTAGAAGTCGCCGTTGTCAGTGGTTTGTGGTCATAGTCCTATAGAGGTCAGGAGTTATGTTTGTGGTTTGTGAGAGTCACAGTACTAAGGGGTCTTTGGTCATAGAACCAAAGGAGGTAGGAAGTTTGGCACCGAAGGTTGGATCACAGTGCTCAGGGAGAGCAGAAGTTACTTTTGTGGTTTGCAAATTTGTCCGTATTGAGGGGCTTTTGATAACAGCGCCTATGGGGTTCAGGAGGTGGGTTGGTGGTAAGTAAGAGTCTCCGTACTGAGGTTTTGTGATCAGAGCACCTATGGAGTTCAGGATGTAGATTGGTTGTATGTAGGAGTCACCGCAGTTGGTGGTAAGTAAGAGTCACTGTACTGAGGTGTTTGTGATCACAGCACCTAGGGATTTCCGGTGTTAGGTTGGTGGTATGTAAGAGTCACCATAGTTGGTGGTAAGAGTCACCGTACTGAGGGGCTTGTGATAACAGCGACTCTGGAGTTCAGGAGGTAGGTTGGTGGTATGTAAGAGTCACCGCAGTTGGTGGTAAACAAGAGTCACTGTACTGAGGGACTTGTGATCACGGTACTTAGGACGATCAAGAAGTAGGTTGGTGGTATGTAAGGGTCACTGCACTGAGCGGTTTATGAACCAAGCACCGACGGCGACCAGGAGGTAGGTTGGTGGTATATAAGAGTGACAGTACTGAGAGATTTGTGATCACGGTACCTAGGGAGATGGTGAGGTAGGTTGGTGGTAAGTTACCGTTCTGAGGGGTTCATTAACCAGCACCGACAGCGATCAGGAGATAGGTTAGTGGTATGTAAGTTACCGCACTGAGGGGTTCGTGAACCAGCACCAACGGCGATCAGGAAATAGGTTGGCAGTATGTAAGTTACCGCACTGAGCGGTTTGTGAACCAGCATTGACGGCGATCAGCAGGTTGGTTGGTGGTATGTAAGTTACCGGACTGAGGGGTTCGTGAACCAGCACCGATAGGTTCGTGAACCAGCAGCGACGGGTTCTTGAACCATTCTTGAACCAGCACTGACGGTGATCAGGAGGTTGGTTGGTGGTATGTAAGTTACTGCACTGAGGGGTTCCTGAACCAGCACCGATGGCGCTCAGGAGATAGGTTGGTGATATGTAAGTTACTGCACTGAGGGAGTGATTCGTGAACCAGCACCAACGGCGATCAGGAAGTTAATTGGTGGGTGGTATGTAAGTTACCGCACTGAGGAGTTTGTGGACCAGCACCGACGTCGACCAGGAGTACAGTGACTTGATACCTTCAGGTTGACGGTTGAAGGGAAGCTTGTTTAACTTTTGTTATTTACAACAATTCAGATGGTTATTTTCTGTCGCATAGTGCGTGTTTGGGGTGTTTCCAGGACTCCAGGTGTTAGTTATGCCTACTAGTTCTCAGTGAGTGGGTAGTTTCCTCCCTGTTACTTGCACCTGAAGTCTGTCTTGTGGTTTGAGTTGCCACCACCCTGCTTACCCTAGTGGTTACTATCCTTCTGGGGTACCAGTGGTTTGGTAGAAAGGCACTGTTTCCACACAAGAACTCTCAATCCCACATCGACCCAATCTTTTAAAAAATATGATATTTGCAGATTCGAGGAAAATGCTCATTATTGTCAAAAACAAAAAGAACACTATTCATACCGGTGCGTAAAACATATGATATATATAAACATATGAGATATATTTTCCATCTTTTCTTATCTCACGATTTCAACAAGTTGATTTTGCCTGAAACAAACATGGCGGCCTTGAATTTCTTTCTGTCGCTATCAGGTGTGACGTCAAGGAAGGCATTCCCATCAACCAGAGTTGTGCACAACGATCGAAACTAATTACAAGTATACATTAAAAAAATAACTTGTATGATTTAATTGAGTTTAATAACAGATGTCTTGCCCTCGTGCATGGACGTTGTTTAAGCAATGACACCTGACCCTGCATATAACCTATGCTTCCTCGCAGGGGTGTGGGTTCAACCCGTATCACAGGGCATCACAGGCTCACAGAGGAGGCCCCTGTTCCTGAAAAAGTTTCAGGGGGACGCAGGATTAGTCCCTGGGATCGCCAGCTGATTAACTGTCCTGAAACTGTCCTGAAATGCTGTGATTTTATGAGACTGCTCAGAGCCCAGGGAACTGTCACAGACATTGTGTTAATTCCGATAATGTTTGACTCACGGGTGCCTGTCTCGGGGACACACACGTTTAGTGCCCCCAGGGGCGAGACTGTGCCAGGCACTAAAATAAAACTTTATCACTTACTCATAAAAGAGTCCCCGAGGGACGCGCGGCCTCAACCGCTGCATACTGAGCAATTCCCGTAAAATCCCCGGCCTGTCTGTCTCAGATTCAACAACATGAGAACAATGAAACCCAAGCATAAGCAAGCGAGCAGGGTGGGGTGTGCAAGGACCATAGTGCCAATATCGGCAACCGTTATCATAGCATACATCAGTACATAATCATAATAAAACACATGACACTGAATGTAAGTGGAGAAATATTGCTGCAGGTTTATTAGCATAATAAATATGCAAACACGGTGGGTTATCTTACGGGCGATCCCAGGGCAGGCCAGCCCCATGCCGCCTGCCCGTCTGATAAGCCTAGAGTCACCATGGCAACGCCAATTGGTGACCACCAAATGTTGGGAGGGTCCACCCCTCCCATCCGTGGACCTCCAGTCCACATGCTTCACCACGCCCCCCCGTGATGGGTGGGCGGAGCATACATGGCAGCCCCCGGTTGCTCAGACCCACAACCGCCTGTCGGTTAGCGGGGCGCCGTAGGTCTTCCAGTGGACACGCTAAAAGATCCCTGGGTATCCTGGCTTAGCACCACACGGTGCTGCTGCATGCTATACCCCTTGGTATGTGCAGACCCTGGATCGCCCTGTAACTCCTCCTGCAACACAAAAGTGAAAGTTGTTAGAAAAACCTTCCCCCCCCTTCTTGTCCCTCCTGATGCCGGGTAAGCGGATGGGCGGGCAAGGCAAACGAGCGGACAAGAGGGCGAGGAGGGGGCGGGGACCGAATATGTACCCCCCCCTTGGCTCCTCCCCGCCGGAAGCAGCTACCTGACTGGGGTCTCCCTAGGTCAAGCCCAGGGACACGACCTCCCACCCCTGTGCCTTCCTGTGGCACTAAGGCGGCCGCCCTCAAGGGGGCGGGCCGCTGCGCAACCCCCACCCCGGGCAGCCTTACATAGTGCCAATATCGGCAACCGTTATCATAGCATACATCAGTACATAATCATAATAAAACACATGACACTGAATGTAAGTGGAGAAATATTGCTGCAGGTTTATTAGCATAATAAATATGCAAACACGGTGGGTTATCTTACGGGCGATCCCAGGGCAGGCCAGCCCCATGCCGCCTGCCCGTCTGATAAGCCTAGAGTCACCATGGCAACGCCAATTGGTGACCACCAAATGTTGGGAGGGTCCACCCCTCCCATCCGTGGACCTCCAGTCCACATGCTTCACCACGCCCCCCCGTGATGGGTGGGCGGAGCATACATGGCAGCCCCCGGTTGCTCAGACCCACAACCGCCTGTCGGTTAGCGGGGCGCCGTAGGTCTTCCAGTGGACACGCTAAAAGATCCCTGGGTATCCTGGCTTAGCACCACACGGTGCTGCTGCATGCTATACCCCTTGGTATGTGCAGACCCTGGATCGCCCTGTAACTCCTCCACAGCCTTGGGAGTGGCCACCGTCACTACCAGGGCCCCCCACCAAGGTAGACCTATTTCCTTACAACCTGCTGCAGCCAAAGCTTCCCCTAGGCCCAGTAGGTCCAGTCTATTCGCAACCCGCAGCTGCCAAGTCTTCACCAAGGTCAAGTAAAATTAAATTCATACCTAGGGTGGAGAGGTGCACCCCATCACCCTCCAGACACCCTGTTGATTTGGCGTGTAAAAGGCCATGGCTGATGAAGCCAAAGCCTCTTAGCTCAGTGAACTTGCACATGGCGCTATTAACTTTTCTCCTTGACACCTCAATGGCTTCTCCTGAGCGGGCTCCTTGCCAAGGTAGCCTATTACTAACAGCCTGCTGCAGCCAAAGCTTCCCCTAGGTCCAGTAGGAAAAGAACCGTGCCTAAACTAGGGAGGTGCACCCCATCTCCCTCCCGGCACCCTGTGGACTTGGCGTGTATAAGACCATGCCTGATGAAGCCAAGACCTCTTTGCTCTGCGCAACTGCGCATGGCTCCTGGTAGGCCATCATACCTACAGCATACTGATACCGGGCTTCTCCCAGGTCCAGTCAAAACAAGTCTACGCCCAACCGGGCCGGCGGCCAGCGTGCACCATCAGGACAGGTTCCCCCAACCTTTCTAAACTCCTCCGTGGATTTGACTGAAATGACCTTAAACCTAAATAGGCGATGGTCCAAAGTTGCCTTTGCATGGCTAAATAACAATCCCTTTGCCAAGACACTCCTGCCTGGCAGTGCCCAGCCTGCCTTCCTTCCTCTTTCACTCCGTTGGAGTATGCCCATCGTATTCCATCAGTCACCACCAAATGTAAAGCCTTGCCCTCCCAAAATTCTGCTAGTATACCAGGGAGAGACAGGTCAGAGTGACCCCAGAGGAGAACAACGTGTAAAATGCTTCTCTATTTGAATACTGGAAAAGCCAATTGGTCTCCAACAGATTTATAGCTTAAAGTGTTCCCCCGGTGCTTCCCTTAATCATATGGACCATAGGCCCCTGTTGGAAGGCCACTTCCACAACCTGCATAGCTGCCAGCCAGTGCTGTAGGGCGGGCGAAGTTACCCGGTACTGATGCTCGCAAAGGTACCTGTTTCGCCAAACTCAAGGGCGTGCTACTCAGTGAGCAACCAGACTCTGCCCTAGTACCCAGAGGTCAAACCCAAGCCCCTCCAAGTTCTGCTGCTTCACCTGCCTGTTAACACGAATCCCAGGGCAGACCACCGGCCTATAACCCATGCTTGGCCATGCCTGAGCTAAAATACCTCTGAACAGCCTGACAACAGGCTAACCACCAGCATTGCGTTCTGAATGTTTCTGACACTGCCAAGAAACATGCGCATAACTAAAGCAACTGGCACCATGCCATAAAAGTAACAGTTCAGCCTTCTATGAAACAAACGTGCCCTTGTGGCGATCAGAGTAGTGCTCCCTCCAAGCCAGCAGCCCTAACAGGCAACCCGCACCCTCTTGGCACTGGCACACCCCCGCCACAGCTGCCCTCGAGTGCCTGGTCGTGTGAGGCCATAACCTATGTTTCATCACTGCGTCATACCGGGGTATGATGACCCATCTAACTCTACTGCTGAGTGCCCATTGCACCATCGCAAGTATGCCTTTGCCTGCTCAGAGTCTGGCTGTAAAGTTGGAAGACATTGACCCCCCAGCCCAGGGCGAAGATGGCAGCATTACAGTATCTGGTGCTATAGACGGTCCCCGTACCCTGATGGGACAGAATGCAATGCCCTTGCTCCTGTTGAGCACGAAACCAAAACCAATTGCTCACCCTGGTTTAATACCTTCCTGCTGCTAATCATTTCCTGGCTGAATGTTGACAAATCCATGTTCTGTAATGGCACTACTTCGCCGCCTGCACCATTCTGCCAGTGCCGAAAAGACCTTTGTCATGCTGCATGGCCTCATCAATCATGCCCTGTTCTAGCAGCGCCCGCTTCAGCCGAGGAGCAAACAACTCGCCGGTACCCCCAAACTGGCCCTGATGCGAGACAAACCGGGCCAAGGCACAGCAGTGCGGTACTAACTAATAGCAGGTCTAACAGCGTCAACAGGCGTCCTCAGCTTACAATAGGCGTGGTGGAGTGAGGGTATCCAGTGAGAATCAAGATGACAACTTCCCATCTGACCGACCGTGGTGGGAACCACTCCTGCATATTCTAGTACACATGGTCCCAGTTCACATGTCACTGCCTGATGTACGTGCCCTAGGTACATGGTCCCCTTGCATGGCGGCCTGCCATTGAGACCCACACCAGTCCCCGATCAGTACCACTATCTGCCTACGCTACAATCTTGCCTGGCCTTCCTTCATGCCCAGCTGTACCACGCGATGATTGCTCTCCTCCGTCACTTGACCTGACCACACCTAGAAATACAAACACAGCGAGAGGAGGCAGCCTGTGACCTGCCCCAAAACCACCATCCCGCATCAAACCGACCCGATGAAAAGACAAGCGCCTAATGCTCTACACCCCTGGAAGACCCAGGAAATAACCCACCGATCAACAATCGAGTAAATAACAACGGACATCCTTTCAGCATCTGAAGGCCTAGCCCCTCCGAAGTAACCTGGGAGCCCAACGCCAGGCCTCAGCACCTGTGGCGTGAGTGATCTTTGCCCACTACCGTGTGAGCCAGGGCCCCCGTGTTTTTTTTTTTTTTTTTTTTTTATGACTGAAGCACACGAAAACAACCCTAGCTGTTCCTTGCCGCTAGGTCTTCCTACCCTCAGGAGACCAAGAACGACCAGGAAACAATAACACTCACTCAACACTAGGCGTTCCAAGTCCACTCGGCCTAATTTGCCAGCCGGTGAGCGTTCCAGATTCTTTAGCTTGGCCCCTCCTATGAGCTCCCTGTTGAAAGTGGCGAGCCGGACCTGCCAGTACTATCTACCCTTCAACTCCTTGCCGCATGGCGGCACTACCCATTGCAACCCTTGTCAACCAGCTGGCAATGTGGGTTAACCTCCGATTAGGGTGGCGGCAGAGCATCTAGCATGTGTCCTAGATGCCCAATCTATGTGACGTTGTGCCGGGGTGGTGGAAACCTTACACTGATAACTGTGCATCGCACCCTCAGACAATCGTAAAATACTTGCTATTTAATAAAGCTGTGAATTGCAATGTGTAACTGTTACTACTTTTATCACACTCCAGGAGTGAGAGGCAGAGCTAGCTACTGATGCACTGCCCATTATACATGGGGTTAACAGCAGGCACATCCCCTGGTGGGCTATCTTGTTTGGAAAGGATCCTTGAGCTGAGGATTACACCGCGATCTCCCTGCCAAGTGCAAGTACACCTAAGAAATGTGCCAGTTTCATACCTGAGACCTGTAAATAAATCCCCGTAGACCGGCTACCTAACATGACCATAATGCGTGCTACCGCCTCAGAGTTTGCCTGCAAAATAACTGCTGTGATTCCAGGCTGATATGAAAACTCATGCATGAGGCAAGAAGTATTGATGGAAGGATCGTGATGTGGCCAAAATTGCAGTCACTGCACCCCCAGTGGGTTGACCCCTACCCCGCCCATCCTACTTACTTGCTGAGTCCTATCCCAGGTACCTTACCTGCTGACCTACAGTGGCCCTTGGTGCTGAACAAACTATGCCCCGGTATGCTTAGTATCCCCCGGAGTTGCTAGCCTCCCACAGGAAGAGGTGGAACTGGGCCTGCCTGTATCTAGGAGTACTGGAGGATGTATGTAATTTGCCCTCCTTGGGATAAAACCTGCCCTTACCTACACATGCATAGATTCGTGTGCTGAACTACAGCAAGGAGCATGCCCAAGTAACTTGCCCTTCTATGAGACCTGGGCAGGAGAGGACCTGCGACATACCCCACTATGGTTGACCTACGCAGATCCCAGCTGTGCCCACACACAAGCGTAAGGTAAGGAGCGCGCGAGAAATGGGCGGAAGGTCTACTGAAGGTAACTGGAGTATGAACGAGCATAGATGTCTCCCACTACGTCGTGCCTTCCCAACTGGCAATAAGTTCAAGATCTGCATCAACCAGGAGCTCTGTCCATGTGACTGCGCCCATACTTCGAGACCCGGGCAGGAAGGACTGTGACCGCCCCAATCTCCTTGCCCTAACACCGGCCCAGCTGTGTCCAAAAGACCTCACAATTCAGCACGTAAAGTGCTTAACTCGTATAACACTGTCAGGACTGACACAAGGCGGCCCCATATAATGCGCCATACATACTCCTGCCGTGCTGCGGAGTGCCCATATCCCTGCCATTCCAAGGACGTAATCTTTCTTCCCGTGGCAACTCTTAAAGGTAGCCAACCCAAACCACACTACCCACTCAGCATTCCCGAGGCTCAGGAATCTGTGGCCTCAAAAATGAGTATAAGGATCAAAATTCGGAACCCGTGGCAGCACGACGGTTGCTGCTGTGGCGAATTCTGCGGCGTTGCCTATGGGTCACCAGATTTGTGTGACCTCGATATATTCGCGCACAGCAGGTGAAGGGTATGAAATAATAGTTGATTAGAGCACACTACTAGCTAAACATAGTGACGTATACACTCCCAATATGCCCTAAAGGGTGAGTAGCTACACCTAGCATGGTAGTGTCAAAAGCTTGAGTGAAATGTGCAAGTTGAAAATATGCATCAGCCACTAGTACATGCATACAATCGAACTCCGGAGGCCCGGAGGAGCCCTTGACGGCGGGCACCGAGCGGACCCTGAGTGCAGTACGTTCAGCCGGGAAGTCTCTAACTGTGGCCCTGCGGATTCGTTTGGGGCGAGGGGGGCCCGCCTCCTCGTTCAACGTAAGCCTTGGCCAATACCGATTGAGACCGGCCCCTACCCCCCTTAACCAACCGCGCCGTCACACCCGCTCCTACTTACTCTCGCGGAAGAGAACGCACCTCCTTCAACTCAGAGCGGAAAGCTGTCCCCGATTCCCCGCATGCAAAGAACAAAGCTGTTAAAACGTGCCCCAGGGCGGTATTGTCCTTGGCCGAGCCAACCATGCGCCTACTCTCCCCTTCCTTCCCCAGCAATAGCCACACTTACACCCTTTTTCCGGCAGCAAGCGTGATCGTCTGGTACACCTAAAACCTTCGCACGACCTTCGCACGATCTAGGAGGAAGAGAAGAGAGGATGACACGACAATATTACTTCCCTGCTGCTCAGACCCACATGCATGGAGGTGATGCGCGCGCAGAATCCTGGATACAAGGCATTCAACACAGGCCTGAGATTAAATCCCAGTTCCCCGGACGCTGCATTCCCTTCGCTACTGAAGAACGGGTGACCAGGATGAACGTGCACAAAAGACTGCTGCTGCGCCCGCAACATTACAAAGCGCTAACAGTAATGCTGGCAAACCAACCGTCTTCGCTTACAAAGTGCAAAAACACGAAGAGCGCACCGGGTGAAACAATATTAATATGTTTTTGGTGTGGTATAAAATCGAGCTCCATTTCCGTACACGATGGGTCTCGCGCAGTGTGGGCACCAGGCACGAGGCGTGTTCGCATTATTACTAGCCTCCATCCGGGTTGCACTCGGCAGCTGTACCCCGGTCATGTATGGGGGAGCAAGAAATGCTACCCAGCAGACAGCAGAGCCTACAGCTTTACTGAACCGGGGTCTTCCATCGGCACACACGGGGCCTCTGCCCCCTCACCTGGTTACGGCTGCTCAGTGCCGGGCGTAAAGCAGGCCCCAGCAGCCCCTGCGGTGCAGGGGGGATACCCGACCACTCAAGGTACCCCTTTCAACCCAAGGCTCATGCGTTTCTGGGAGATGTGTGAAATTCAAGGTCCCTCATCACATTCGGCGGACGGGGAGGCGTTATCAGTTAAGATACTGCACAGTACGTCGCCTGCATTTTGCTTTCACAAGTATTTATTCACTTCTTTTCTTAAAAGAACAATGCCCTTCTTTTCAACATTTTGAGAGTATACACACAAGTGCATCGCTTTTAACTACTGACAACGGCACTAATTCGAGAATGGCACAAAGGGGCAGTTATTTTACACGAGCATTTCTGAGATCAGAACCTCTTATTACCCACAATGCTCAGCCCTGGGAAATAAGCATATATGTTTGTTGGAGAGCGGTATACAAACATGATGCTCAATGGGGCAGGAAAGGGCAGAAAGCAGGACCCCACCACAGGGCCCAGGCGCCCTCTTATTGTTTAGCAATCGAATCCGTCCCACTCACGGCTTGTCCTGCTAAACTGAACACAACCACGTCACGCCAACGTATATGCCTAATATATACCCCATATAAAAACAGCTTGGTCATCGAAGCCGGCGCACAATCCGTCGAACTGAAAGAAGGCTCACTTGCCGAGTGGGTGCAATCTGTTTTGGGGCTTGAGGTGAGAAGCAGGCACCGTCACATGCACCCATCCCCGTTGCCTTGATTGGCTCCGGGGTGTTTATGCACTGCGACCCGTCCGGGAGGACGGGATACTGCAGCAGGAGACGCCGAGCCCGGAACCTATGCAGCAAAAGCCGAGGCAGCAGCCGCGCCAATGCTGGGGCAGCACACTGCGGGTGCCTGCCGGGGGGGGTCAACGAGGGCTCACTTCGAAATTACCCCGCATGTGAAATGCACCGTGAAACCGAAAGCGGGCGCGGGTGCCCCTCCCTTTTATCACGGGTGGCTAACAGATAGCGAGCCCAAGGTCTGATTTCAAAAGGGGCCCCTTTCGCCTCCATTTTACTGCATTCCCTGTCCCAGACAGATAAGTAAGGGGCAAACACAGCGGCGTAGCTACCGTACAGCTTCCTAAACCCGCACCCGCGAACCCCCGTCCGAGGCCCCTGCGTCCCCCGGGCAGTCTGTTGTATGCCCCGTGACTCAGGGCCAGGCTCGTAGCCCAGGGTGCAACTGAGTGCACACCCGGATGGCAATAGAGATACCCCAACCCGCCCCACGATCCACAACATTTGTCGGAGCAGGAAGAAGGGGGGGGGGGTGGGGGGGGGAAAGGGGCGAGGGAGAGGGTGAGCGTGGGCCGGCGACCGTAGTCCGAATCCGCCCCATCGACCCCCTTCCAATGCCAGGCCCGACTAACGGTGAAAGGAGCCAGCCCGGGTAAATTTAAATTATTTACAAACGCGCTTTCCCCTCAAAAGCACAAGATCCAGTCCCCCGCCACAACTCTCTCCCCATCTAAGACACCAACAATAAGGCCGCGAGCGACCAGGGGGGAAGAGAGGAATCGGACGCTCCTACACCCGAGCCGACTCGATGTGCACATCAGGAATGGGGATCAAAAGGACGCGGGGCACAGGGCCGGGGCACTGGCCCCTCGCACTCTACTTGACCGCGTGGCCCGCGACCCACAGCAATTTCCATTAACGCACACCCGATCCTGCCCCCCGCACAAGCTCCTTCCCGAGCACGGCCCCCCCCCCCCGCCCGTGGCACGCCGACCACAGGGCCCTGTCTCCTGGTACTGCCCAGGGACAAGGCCGGGGCGAGAGGGAAGTAACCGGCAGACTCACCTAAGTGAAGACGGGCGACCCGACGGAGCACGACGACTGCAGGTAAGGCAAACGAGCGGACAAGAGGGCGAGGAAGGGGCGGGGACCGAATATGTACCCCCCCCTTGGCTCCTCCCCGCCGGAAGCAGCTACCTGACTGGGGTCTCCCTAGGTCAAGCCCAGGGACACGACCTCCCACCCCTGTGCCTTCCTGTGGCACTAAGGCGGCCGCCCTCAAGGGGGCGGGCCGCTGCGCAACCCCCACCCCGGGCAGCCTTACATAGTGCCACGAAACGGAGAAGCGCTTTGTGTGTGATTCGGGAAAACAGCAGCTTGCACTTACTTTGTATCTATGCAGTTTAATATGTCGAGGACACTCTAGCCAGAGGTTTAGAGCGCTTTATAATAGAGCTGACACATTACTTAAGCATCAGAGGCTGCTCTAGTCATAAGTATGGGGTGCAAGAGATGTAGAGGTACCAGGTCAGGAGTGTCACGCAATAGTGAGGTAAAGGAGTGTTTCACAAGGCAGGGCGCAGTGGAAGGTCAAGTCTCAGAGGGTTGTGGGGAGAGAATAAACTATCTCAAATGGCTTCCAAAGGGGTGAGATTCAAAGGTGAGGGGAGATTCAAAGCCTGCCAAAGACACCGGGCAGTGGTGTGTAGCCCGGGGGAAGGCGTTCCAGGCCCTGGTAGCACTCCCTGAAAAGATTGTCACATCAACTCTTCCTTTTGAAAGGTGGGGGCTCTAGATCAGCGCTTCCGCATAGTGCCAATATCGGCAACTGTTGTCACATAACACACAAGTACATAAATAAACCACATGACACTTTTTGTAAGTGGAGAAATATTGCTGCAGGTTTATTAGTATAACCAATATGCAAACATCAAATCCAATTGGCCGCACTCTGCTCGTCCCACCAGCAAGTTGCCCCAAGGAACTGTGGTCAATGTAGTGGCGACGGCGAGTACGCCTGTGCCACAGTGTTTCAAGAAAGTAAGTGTCGCATTAGCCATCCCTGGACACGTGTTTCGAGGTAGTTGCCTCTCGTCAGCAGGGAGTAGGTAAGTGTATGGGGGTGCCGCGTGGACTGCCAAAAAGTATTAACAGGTAAAGTACCTCTCATGGCGCGCAGGTGCTGGTCCAGGGCTCGTCAGCCCGATGGCTCAAGGGAGCCATAATACAACAAATCCAATCGGCCGCACTCTGCTCGTCCCACCAGCAAGTTGCCCCAAGGAACTGTGGTCAATGTAGTAGCGACGGCGAGTACGCCTGTGCCGCAGTGTTTAAAGAAAGTAAGTGTCGCATTAGCCATCCCTGGACACGTGTTTCGAGGTAGTTGCCTCTCGTCAGCAGGGAGTAGGTAAGTGTATGGGGGTGCCGCGTGGACTGTCAAAAAGTATTAACAGGTAAAGTACCTCTCATGGCGCGCAGGTGCTGGTCCAGGGCTCGTCAGCCCGATGGCTCAAGGGAGCCATAATACAACAAATCCAATTGGCCGCACTCTGCTCGTCCCACCAGCAAGTTGCCCCAAGGAACTGTGGTCAATGTAGTGGCGACGGCGAGTACGCCTGTGCCACAGTGTTTAAAGAAAGTAAGTGTCGCATTAGCCATCCCTGGACACGTGTTTCGAGGTAGTTGCCTCTCGTCAGCAGGGAGTAGGTAAGTGTATGGGGGTGCCGCGTGGACTGTCAAAAAGTATTAACAGGTAAAGTACCTCTCATGGCGCGCAGGTGCTGGTCCAGGGCTCGTCAGCCCGATGGCTCAAGGGAGCCATAATACAACAAATCCAATTGGCCGCACTCTTCTCGTCCCACCAGCAAGTTGCCCCAAGGAACTGTGGTCAATGTAGTGGCGACGGCGAGTACGCCTGTGCCACAGTGTTTAAAGAAAGTAAGTGTCGCATTAGCCATCCCTGCACACGTGTTTTGAGGTAGTTGCCTCTCGTCAGCAGTGAGTAGGTAAGTGTATGGGGGTGCCGCGTGGACTGCCAAAAAGTATTAACAGGTAAAGTACCTCTCATGACGCGTAGGTGCTGGTCCAGGGCTCGTCAGCCTGATGGCTCAAGGGAGCCATAATACAACAAATCCAATTGGCCGCACTCTGCTCGTCCATATGCAAACATGGTGGGTTATCTTACGGGCGATCCCAGGGCAGGCCAACCCCTATGCCGCCTACCCGTCTGATAAGCCTAAAGTACACCGTGGCAGTCGCCAATTGGTGTATACCAAATATTAGGAGGAACCACCTCTCCCATCCGTGAACCACCAGTCCACTTGCTTACTCACGCCCCCCCCAGTGAGAGGTGGGCGGAGCATTCATGGCAGCCCCCGGTTGCTCAGACCCACAACCGCCCGTCGGCTAACGGGGCGCCGTAGTTCTTCCAGGGGACAATGTTAAGACATCCCTGGGTATCCTGGCTTAGCACCCCGCTGTGCTGCTGCATGAAGTACCCCTTGGTATGTGCAGACTCTGGATCGCCCTGTAACTCCTCCTGCAACACAAAGTAACATGTTAGAATGCCTCCCCCCCCCTTGTACCTCCGGCTGCTGGGTAAGCGGAAGGGCGGGCAAGGCGAGACGAGAGGGACAAGAGGGCGAGGAAGGGGCGGGGACAGCCTAAATACCCCTGCCCCCTCCGCCGGAAGTAGCCTTTTGCCGGACGTCTTCCCTGGCCGTGACCCAGGGACTAGACCGGCTACCCTCAGTGCCTTCCTGTGGCACTAAGGCGGCCGCCCTTTAAGGGGGGCTGCTGCGCAACCCCCCCGGGCAGCCTTGCATAGTGCCAATATCGGCAACTGTTGTCACATAACACACAAGTACATAAATAAACCACATGACACTTTTTGTAAGTGGAGAAATATTGCTGCAGGTTTATTAGCATAACCAATATGCAAACATGGTGGGTTATCTTACGGGCGATCCCAGGGCAGGCCAACCCCTATGCCGCCTGCCCGTCTGATAAGCCTAAAGTACACCGTGGCAGTCGCCAATTGGTGTATACCAAATATTGGGAGGGGCCACCCCTCCCATCCGTGAACCACCAGTCCACTTGCTTACTCACGCCCCCCCGTGAGAGGTGGGCGGAGCGTTCATGGCAGCCCCCGGTTGCTCAGACCCACAAACGCCCGTCGGCTAACGGGGCGCCGTAGTTCTTCCAGGGGACAACGCTAAGACATCCCTGGGTATCCTGGCTTAGCACCCCGCTGTGCTGCTGCATGAAGTACCCCTTGGTATGTGCAGACTCTGGATCACCCTGTAACTCCTCCACAGCCTAGGAAGTGGCCACTGTCACTACCAGGGCCCCCCACTCAGACTACCCATTTTTACTTACAACCCGCAGCTGCCAAGGCTTCCCCGAGGTCCAGGAGAAATAAATACATGCCTAGAGATGAGAGGTGCACCCCATATCCCTCCAGACACCCTGTTGACTTGGCGTGTAAAAGACCATACCTGATGAAGCCAAAACCTCTGTGCTCCGTGAAGCTGCGCATGGCGCGATTAACTTTCCTCCTTGACACCTCGATGGCGTCCCCTGAGCGGGCTCCTCTCCAGACCACCCGTGGTGTAATTTCTGACCACCACAGTTCGCACGACCCCAGCATATTGCTCAACTGGCAGAAAGTGTCCCTCATGTTATGGACCCTAGTGTGGTCAAATCATTTCCACCCAGGTGTACCACCAATAGATTTGGCGGAGGCCACCCCCCGAGTCTTTGCTTCAATTTCCTTGTCCATTCACTCCAGCGCAAGCCCGGGAATCCCAACCACGTGATGTCCGTGGCGAGGAAGCCATTCCGCCACTCTCTGACCTTCGCCCACTGCGACAGTCTCGAGATGCTTGAATGGCCCGTTACCCAAACCTTGGTTCCTAATAAATGAAGAAATGATGGTTTGAACGTTTATTTATTGCAACCGTTACCACACAGCACAACACATCTAACATATATACATCTAAATCAAACAAAAAGCACACGGCAAGTGGAGTGGCATACACCTCTCTCCAAGTTCAAACTCGTACAAGTCCAGAGAAGTGCCCCCAGCCCTGAAATCCACTCCTAGGGCCGGATGTATCGTTTGAAGCACTGCGACTCCCAACGCCCTACCTTTTTGATACTCTCTGAAGACATGATTTACACAAAAAAGAAGAGCCACCAACGACAGACAAAGGTTAAGCACTTAAATTCCCATGTATAGTTATATCCAAAGATGGTGCATCCACTTCCAGCATCCGTCGTTGGAAGATGCTATAATGATCCAGAGATTTCACAAACATAAGGAAGGTGCACTCAGTACAAGAGTCATTCAGATCCACAAATGTTATCCGTTGATATTTCAAGTTTATTCCAAATATAATCGGCAAACAGCCAACGCGTTTTGTCCCTTTTGCCAGGGGACTTCTTCAGGGCTGCAGAAGTGACATAAGAACATAAAAGCACAAATATAATGCGACAACCAACAGAAACACATAACAAAATACAAATATATAAATACAATTTGATCAATGACAAACATAAACGTTGTGTACAACATCATATGTATAAAAACAACACAATACACACACATTACATATAACGTGTTTTGCTGGGCATATAATATAAATCTATATATCTAACCATAAGGCTACATACATTTTTTGGTGATTTTGGGAAAGAACTTTAAAATAGAACAAAGACGAGAAAGAAGAAAAGGAAGAAAAGTTTTTATAATAATAAAAACTGAAGGTATATAAGACCAGCATGAATATATGTAAGTATAAAAATAAATAAAATCAGTACAAAAACATACTCCATAACAATAAGAATATATGTATACAATCTCACCTAAAGATCAAACGAGATACGGCTAATTCCGCAACAGCAACTTCATAATAGCCAAAAAGTCCATAAACCGCGCAAAGTTCATCACATGTGTATCCATATCTAAAAGTCAAAATGACAAAAGGCAAGTAGATACATAATATATCTAATCTTTAGTGTGATACACAAGTATAGAGTATTTTCTAAAATCCAAATCGTCGCCTCTTTTTGCATTCACGGTATAAGCCAAACGTAGTAAAATCCAAGTCACGTTCAGAAATCAAGTCATCACATTACTCACACCACTCAAAGCAATAAACCCTCAATCATATTCCTTATCACTCCCATATTCTAAGTGAATAAGGAAGGGGCTTAGGATAGTAACAAAAAACACCATTATGTCTCAACATATATGGTTTCAAAGATAACTTACGTATTCGTCAAAAGTACATGGCGGCATAGTGAATATCATCATAAGTGAATTCTAGATTGCTAGAAGCTTCATGGTAATTGCACTCTCAATCTATCAACAAAGGACAAAGAAAATAAAATGAAAAGGACTATTTAATAATAGCCCATCAAATCTCTCCATTGTCTAGACAGACAAATACATAGACGCAAAGACGCGAAGAGCACCAACATGAGTCCCTAACATATGAAGCAGTGATAAGCAAAGCTCCTTAGGCAGCCTATCACTGTTATCTACTATCCTTCAGTCAAAGTAGCACGATTTTCTAAAATAGCAACACTAGTAATCATTAACATTGACTCATATAAAAATACAATATGTTGACTGGCTGATAAGCGCAAATCCCTATTATGGATTCCCCATGGGTCACTCTGTTGCACTCTCACTAAATATGTCAATAATCATCATGGACTTATAATAATCATATGCCTTGCCTGTTAACTTACAAAAAATTGTTATCCACATATAACGTATGGCATTTGGCGGCAAATATGTAGTCATAGCTGATAGCCTATTTGAAGACATCCAGAGTAAATCGCATTACGCTGCAAGTTTAGGCAAAACCACAGGCTCTGCATATAAAGCGCAACTTAGTCATGTAACTTCTATCTCTATATGGCAGCAAACGTGTAATCATAAGATAAGACATAAAAAAAGGCAACCAGATTAAAACGTATTTCACCGCAAATTAAGGCAAGCTATTATCTAGTTTATCTGTGCGTATTTACTTATATATAACACACAAATCAACTCTCGGGTCTAAGCAATTTTAAAACATGAGCATGAAAGGAGGGATAATATAATCAAACTGTGTCTAGAATGACAGTTCCCTGATACAGAAAAGGAAAGAAATCCCTTTTAGGATGAATGCCCTCACTCACCCGAAGGTGACATGCTTCATCATTTGGGCTTTCTCCTCTCAGTGGGAAAACCTAGTCCCAATGAGGGCTACAACCACCGCACTGAGAGGTGGGAGCTCAGGGATGTTTTATGTGGAGAATCAGGATACTCAGATCCCAACGATGAGCACTAGTGTGGAGTGAGGGCGCAGCGCAAAAAAATCAGAAAGATGTGTAAGTGTGATCTAAAACTGGCTAGCGCTATTGAAAAATGATTTTTATTGGCTCATTAGCCCTGCCAGAAGTAAAAACAGTGCAAAGCAGTTACTATTGAAAACTGCTTGATGACAAAAGGTCGACATGTTTCAGCCAATAAACATCTCAAGAGTATGTGTGGCTTTCATCAGGACCAAAACAAAGCTGCTGCTAGAAAGTGTTACACGCGTGCAAATAAAGTTTGTAAAAAAGACCAAACCAGTTAATGCTCTTGCGGATACAATCTCGCTGGAACTTGTCTGAAAGCAAAAACAAGAAGACACAGATGGAAACAAAATGAGTATCCAAACCTCTTTTCTAAATAACAGTAGCGGTTGAGGCCATAATATATATGTCTCAAACATAGAGCATCTGCCCAAGCTATTAGGAAGCTCTAGTAATAAAGACTCACCCAATTTGTGGGACAAGTAGGCCCACCTCAACCTGGTTACAACTCAGGAAAGGGAGCCCCGCTCTGTAAAAATAAGCAAGCGTAAATCAATACATTTTGCTTATTAAAAGGTGCCAGGAAATGTGAAAAATATCAATAATAACCAACAAAGTGAGATCAAAAATAGGAGGCAAACAGTCTAGTGCATGTTACACTCGTTGAATCCAGAGGGTATACATCATGCATGGACAGACGAGGAAGAAAAAGGAATATTGAGCCCTCATAGATGTTCTAAACAGGGGTCAAAACGGAGTAAACTAGGCGACTAGCAATTCAGACTAAGGTTCTCGCCGAAACTTCACCACCGAAAAAACACCCTGCTCAAAGTCAAGGACAATTACGGCATACTTTAAGACTGAACCCAGCACAGCCCACATATCAAACACTCTTGAAATTATTATTTTCTGCTGACACTTGTGGCTGTACACTCACCTCTCCGTCTGTACTCCGTTGTGGTACAGAAATTGCAACCGGAGGTACCGACGGGGTGGAGAAATGAAAATAAATACCCATCTGGTTCCAGCTCCGAGTCGGAATGCAAGGGCCCCGTAGGTGTCTATCAGTACTGCCTATCCCCATGGAAGAACGTTAGGACCCCATGGTTGTCTAACCGTACTGCCTGTCTCCATTCGGGCGCTAGCTGTTTAGGGAAATGATGTGCTTCAAAGACGCATGCGCGTTGGGGTATTACACTATCACCCATACACTACGACATTGTTAGGAGAGCCCGCCCATGGAAAACAGTAATTGGCTGGAAATTTAGACCCAGGAAGGTAATGTGTGTTTTTTTTAAAAAAACGATGAGAGTAGGAGCACGAGCTTTATTGATGTGCAGCTCCAGCAAAGTCCCTAAATAGAAGGCAAGTAAGTGCTTCCCAGACTACAGAGTGCTCAATACCGGCAGAAATCATTGCCTACAGCAAGAATGTTGATCAATATATGGCGAAGCCACATTTGTTTCGGAAAAATGATAATAAATACACAATCAATAAACAAGGGACTGCATACTCAAAATCCTCATCTTTATAAAGATAGACACACTCACAGTTGTTATGTATGCTTAGTTTCAAAAATGTGACCAACCAATAAGTTTGTTTGCGGATAACAAACCACATACATTAAATGGCACAAAGTTATAGAGATAACCAGGGGATATCCTCATTCAACCCTGAGATGTCACTTTTTAAGCGGAACACCCACCGCTGTTCTCTTCTAAAGAGAAATTTTGAAATGTCTGTAATATGCTGTGGAATGAGGGGCTGCTCCAAAATTGTCCACCGCAGGTCATCTGCCTGATGGTTGAGATCCAGAAAGTGGTTTGTCAGTTTTGTGGCCCTCCTCTTGCACCGAATGGTACTCTTGTGTTCAAGGATTCTGATTTTAGCCTTTCGTGTGGTCATGCCCACATATCGCATGAGACAGGGGCACGTGATGAGGTAAATGACATTATCACTATTACAATTAGTGTGTTTCTGCAAGGACCAAGGTTTAGCAGTGCCGATGTCGACTTCGGTCATATGTGAAGTCTGTGGACAAGCCGCACATGAGCCACATGGGTAATGTCCTCTCACCGGTGGCAACCCCCATAGTGACTGTTGTTCACTGGCAATGTGCATGATTCTCGGTCTGGTATGTACAACCTGATCTTTTATATTAGCACTTCTTTTGAAAGCAAAAAGTGGAGGTGCTAAGGCCTCTGTACCAATATTGAGAATCTTCCAGTGTTTGAGAATACTACTCTTGATCTTATTGATCTTATTGGAGTGAGTGTTATAGGTATTCACACAAGTAAGAGTACCTGAAGGTTCTTTGGGGCTGGGCAAATCAATCAAAGCTTCTCGATTATTGTTTGCAGCTCTTTTGCGGGACATGCGTATGACTTTCTTGGGATAGTTACGCTCCTTGAGTTGGATGCTAAGAAGTTTGGCATGCTCATTGTATTTGTCAATGGATGAACAATTCCTCCTTATTCTTAAAAACTGGCCAAAAGGAAGGTTCTCCCTGAGAGATTTGGGATGAAAGCTTTTAAAAGACAATAACGAGTTACGGGCTGTGGGTTTACGATACAGTTCTGTACCCAGCCCTCCGTTCTCAGGAAAAATTCGAGAAAGCCCAAATGATGAAGCATGTCACCTTCGGGTGAGTGAGGGCATTCATCCTAAAAGGGATTTCTTTCCTTTTCTGTATCAGGGAACTGTCATTCTAGACACAGTTTGATTATATTATCCCTCCTTTCATGCTCATGTTTTAAAATTGCTTAGACCCGAGAGTTGATTTGTGTGTTATATGTTACTTATTGGGGAAAAACTTCTTGCAGGTCTTAAAATTCATTCCCTTGGACCCCCTCCTCCCTTCTTTGCGTATTTACTTATAGTCACATAAAAAGGCAGTATGATAACTAACGATCAAATCTTACCCGCAAGTAGTAAATCGCATTAAGCCGCAACTTTAAGAAAAACCCCAGGCGCTACATATAGAGCGCAACTGCAAATGAAAGCAAACTTATATCTAATTTGGCCGCGTGTACTCACTTATAGTCATATAGAGAGCAGCATGATAACTGACAATCAAACCTTTCCCACAAGACGCGGCAGTTTTAACAGCATCTCGGGTGCAACGTAAATGACGTAGTCTGCGTAGTGACGCGCCCTCAAACAAACCGACATAAAGAAGGGCCTGCGTACGAAGGTATTTATTTAAAAAACGGTCGCCATCTTTCAATGGGCAGAAAACACCCGATAATTTGGGCACAAAACGATTTATAAGTCGGCTTGACGTTAAAACCCAAATATAGATCCTTTCAAAGAAAGTGCATTGAGTAAAAGCACCAGTGATATCAGTATTTATAAACATAAATTACCAAGACCATATCAAGGGCCAAAACGAAAAAAGAACATACTGCGCCAAACGCTCTATATATATTTATTTAAGGCACAATACGAATTGCAAGTAAGCTTAACATAATGATCTAAATGTAGATCGTCTAAAAAAGACACATTAGACAAAGACACACAAATAATATAAATATAAATATATACAAACATTTTATCAAAAATTGCCAGAGTTATGTCAAGTGGCAAAAGAAAAGACATATGCTATGCCAACGCGCAATGTGAGCTTGTTATAATAACCAGACTCAAACTAAGAGAACAAGCAATAGTGGCAAACACATGCCCCAAATGGCCATAAATAGACGCGCGTATTAGAGAAGACCATAATACAACGATCTAGCAAGAGCGCCATGTCAAAGCATGACAGTGAATCATTGCATATCCTATAATATATACTATGATAAATAGCCGAGAAGGACACATTGTAAAGAGCCATTAGTTGACCTATAATTCAATCTGCATGGCAATCTTGAGCAGTATACTGCGTCACATCTCGACAGAATAAGAGGCATCAAATAAACCCCATGATCAAGATCAGGATTTAAGGAAGGAAAAGGCAAAAGGGGAAAGAGGGAATATGTATACATTGAGGGTTTATTGCTTTGAGTGGTGTGAGTAATGTGATGACTTGATTTCTGAACGTGACTTGGATTTTACTACGTTTGGCTTATACCGTGAATGCAAAAAGAGGCGACGATTTGGATTTTAGAAAATACTCTATACTTGTGTATCACACTAAAGATTAGATATATCATGTATCTACTTGCCTTTTGTCATTTTGACTTTTAGATATGGATACACATGTGATGAACTTTGCGCGGTTTATGGACTTTTTGGCTATTATGAAGTTGCTGTTGCGGAATTAGCCGTATCTCGTTTGATCTTTAGGTGAGATTGTATACATATATTCTTACTGTTATGGAGTATGTTTTTGTACTGATTTTATTTATTTTTATACTTACATATATTCATGCTGGTCTTATATACCTTCAGTTTTTATTATTATAAAAACTTTTCTTCCTTTTCTTCTTTCTCGTCTTTGTTCTATTTTAAAGTTCTTTCCCAAAATCACCAAAAAATGTATGTAGCCTTATGGTTAGATATATAGATTTATATTATATGCCCAGCAAAACACGTTATATGTAATGTGTGTGTATTGTGTTGTTTTTATACATATGATGTTGTACACAACGTTTATGTTTGTCATTGATCAAATTGTATTTATATATTTGTATTTTGTTATGTGTTTCTGTTGGTTGTCGCATTATATTTGTGCTTTTATGTTCTTATGTCACTTCTGCAGCCCTGAAGAAGTCCCCTGGCAAAAGGGACAAAACGTGTTGGCTGTTTGCCGATTATATTTGGAATAAACTTGAAATATCAACAGATAACATTTGTGGATCTGAATGACTCTTGTACTGAGTGCACCTTCCTTATGTTTGTGAACTCTCTGAAGACATGCCTGCTAGAAAAGCCGTGGTCGCCGCCCCTATTCTAAAGGAGTGGCTGCTGAATCTTTTGCTCCGGTCTGCCTGCCCTGACAGCCGTAGGCAAGCCTGCAAGATGTGGTCGACTTGAAACCTGGTGACCGGGAGACCATCCGGATGCACCAGTAGGTAGCTTGCCCCCAGCGGGCGAAGTGCCAAGTAAGCTCTGCCCCAGGCTATCGGACAATATCTTGCATCACCCAGGCAGCGTAACACGATCATCCTCCCCCACCCGTGTTGGTCTGTTTTGGACTGCCTAATGACTATTTTGAGACAACCAGACTCCAGTTCTACGTCATTCACGTTCAGGGCCACCCCAGAGGTGTCTGTCTTAGATCGCGCCACCAGTTCCCCGATCCTGAAGGCCCCAAAGAAGGCCAGGGTGAAGCAGGCCAAGAACAGGGTAGCTTCGTACCCCGAGTGGGTGGCCCTGTCCATGCAATCGAGCATCCCTTGGAGGATAGGGTACCCAATAGGAGACCTGGAGTCAGGCGAGCGCGGGTTCGTCCTAGCCCACCCTTGCAATGCTGCTTTAATCACAAAGGCTTTGGTGGGGTCGAACTGTCCCCTTAGCTTGGCATGGTGGCTAATGGCGGACAGGTGACCCATGATCCATGGATGCGATTTACTCCCATCCTTGGCCCACAGAAGGAATTGTTGAACTCTAAGTTCCATGACCGCCTGTTCCTCCTCCCATGCCCCGGTGATCGCACAGAAATTCGCCACACAGCTCCTGTAGCATATCGCCATCCTTGGGGCTAACGACCGTTCCCCCAGTCCCCTCATCGGGAGTCCCACTTCAGCAGCAGCCACAAGTGTGGCGGGAAGGGGGTCCCCTCTTCTCTCGCGCTCGGCCAGGCCTCCCGGAAGCGGAGCCACTGAAATCGAGACAGAGAGTCAGCGGCTACATTCAAAACCCCTTGGATGTGCCTAGCCCTGCACTCCACATTGTTTTTTAGGCACACCCTCACTAGCTCTCGCAGCAGGCACAAAACCAGGGGACAACTAGCTGACTGAGTGTTGATGGCCTGCACCACTGCTAAGTTATCTGACCAGAACAAGACTCGTTTCGCTGCCAGAGCCCTGGGACATAAATGAAAGGCTACCACTATTGGGAAGAGTTTGAGGACAGTGATCTTGGACGTGATCTTCTTCCTGTGCCACGCATTCGGCCACTTCTCTGCACACCACTCCTTGTCCATAATCACGCCGAACCCTTCCCGGCCTGACGCATCAGAGAAAAGTGCTAGTTCAGAGTTGCTGGCCCAGGGTTCGCGCCAGATGACTGACCCATTTAAGTTGTCTAGGAAGTCCGCCCACATCAGTAAGTCTTCGCGCATACCCCTGTTCAGCTTGACCATGTGGTGTTTCTTTTTGACAGGGGCAGTGGCTCTAGCTATCCTCCGCGCAAATGCCCCACCTACGGGGATAACTCTGGCAGCAAAATTGAGTTTTCCCAGGAGGATCTGGAGGGAACCCAGGGAGACCTTATCCTTCCCTACTGTTAGCCCAATCTGATGTCTCAGGTCCCGCACCTTGTCTACTGGCAGCCTGGCCTCACCTGCAACTGTGTCCAGCTCTATGCCTAGGAAGGAGAGGACCTGCGCTGGATCCTCTGTTTTCTAGGGGGCTAAGGGAACGCCGAGCTGCTGCATCAGCACCTGAAATTCCGTGAGGGCTGCCTTGCATTCCTGGGTGCCATCCTTCCCAATGAATAGAAAGTCGTCTAAAAAATGCGAGACCCCAGTTACCCCAGAAGAAAGCTGAAAGGCCCATTGCAGGAAGGAGCTGAAGGCTTCGAAGAAGGCACAGGAGACCGCGCACCCCATGGGCATGCACTTGTCAAAGAAGTACAGGCCGTCCAACTTGAAACCCAGCAGGTGTTGGCTGCTCGGGTGCACTGGTAACAAACGAAAAGCTGACTCAATGTCGGCCTTCGCTAACCAGGCTCCTTTGCCAGCCCTCCTGACAAGGTCCAGAGTCACGTCCAGGCCCTCCTGAAGCCCATGGTTCGCCGATTCCCCCTCCGGGTAAGATAAGTGGTGGATCAGTCTGAAGGTCCCTGGCTCCTTTTTGGGTACCAACCCCGGCGGGGAAACGACAAAGTTTTCTAGCGGAGGTTCCCTGAACGGACCAGCCACCCGCCCCAGCCTTAATTCTTTCTGGACTTTCTCGAGCAAGACCTGGGGGAGGACTCTGGCGGATTTGAGGTTATCCGCTTCCCGGCCGTGCAGCGGGCCTACGAATGGGATGGTGAAGCCTTCGGAAAAACCCTCCAGCAAGAGCGCGCTGTCAGTGGTGTTGGGATACTGTCTGAGGAGATGAAGCATGCGGTCAAGGTTGACTGGGGATGGCCCCTTGCAGGCGTGGGATGCGGATGCGCTGTGGAGTGCCGGGAGCGGGAGACCCATGGGGCCAGGGGGGCTGGAGGCGAGCTGCAAGGGGGCACGACCGGGCTGGAAATGGGGGGGAGGGGCGCCGCTGGGGGTGGCAGAGCTGTCTCAGATGGCCTGTTTGAAGGTGTCAGCCGGCTTCTTATCCTGTTTGGACTGGCACGTGGTCGCAGCATGACGGCCCCCGCATTTGCTGCATGCGTGTTGAAACCGGCACTTGCTCCCCCACGAGCATGCGCCTGCGTTGAATAGGTTGCATGTCCCTGGGGAGACTCTCTTGGCTCCACCCCTGCCACCTCCCCTGCGCGCCCCCCAAAAGGACTGCCTAAAGGGTTTAGGGTTGGTCTGGCTGTTCCCTGGCTGAGCACCCCCTCCTCCCGTGCCCTTAGACTGGGCGACTGTGCTCTGAGCTCCCCGGGAACCCATGTGATCCATCCACAGCTGGACTTCCTTCTGATCCCATTCCATTTCTGGGCATATGTAAATGTAAATGTAAATGTAAATGTAAATGTCAAGGTACTTATAGAGCGCACTGTCACCAGACGGACACCTTGCGGTGTCGCCTTTGCGGTTTCCTGGCGCTGATACTCATACCGCTGTGGAACCCCTCCTGGCTTTCCCTGTGAAGTGTCCACTCCTGGGCACCCCCAGGGTGAAGCCAGGCATCCTTAGCGCTGTTGGGGCCGGTGTGGAGGCTAAGCAAGCTATTGCCCAGAGTTGCAGCGTGGGGCCCGTGATTAGAATAGGCACCGAGGCGAGAATAGACAGGTCCGAGGAAATTGAGCCCGAGCCCCGCCGAGGTGGGAATCGAACCCTGGTCCCTGGCCAGAACTCTGCTTCAGGGTCTGCCGCTCTAACCATTGAGCCACACTCCTCCACATATGGCCATCTTTTTCCTGAATTCACGGTCGTAGTTGAGCCACCCTTCTCCCCCCCACTTCTGTGCCTCAGTGTGGATTAACCGTTGGTACAAAACCAGCACCTGCCCTTGCTCTGGAAATTTTTCCAGAATGACGGATTGTAGGATGGAGAAAGCGGACAGCCAGCTGTCTATGGATTTCTCTGGCCATTGCTGAAACCTGATCTTCTTATCATCCTCTTTCCCCCCAAGCCTGCGCGTGTCTTGGCCGTGCTGGCCCAACAGAAGTAATGAAAATATATCAAGGAATTTGCGCCTCCAGATGAATTCTTTCACTGCCATGGGCACTTCCCAAGACATCGAGCTGTGCCCCGACAGTAACGGGGCGTGGGTGACAGCCTTCTTAACTGCTGCTGGCTGGACTAACACTGGCGAAGCTGCGCTGCCGAGCTGCGTGGAGGAGGGAACACCCGCAGAGGGGGTGGTGACCGCCAGAGGGGTGGCGGCACAAAGTTGCCCAGCTGGCGGCTCACCCCCAGCAGTCTGCTGTCGCTCCCCCCTGACGGTATGTGGCCTGGCCCAATGGGCCCTACGGGTGCAACCTCCAACCTGTGAGCCACCCCTGATCCTGCTGCTGCCACCTCCGCACTCTTGCCAGTGATGCTGCGTGAGGCACTCGCTACCATGGTCAACTCAGGGGCCTGCCGGCCTGTCCCCTGTGGTGTCCAAACATTGGCTGCCGAGGACACATCCCCTCCCGCACAGTCTGCAGGTGGGAGTCCCCCGACTGTTCCCGCCCTCGAGAAGCCAGCTCTGACCTCCTCCATAAAGCTCTTCAGGGTGTCATTGAGCTTACCCAAGTCTTCCGTGGTTGCAAAGTTAGCTTGAGATGGGCTGACTCTCGTGGGGGGGGGCAGGCCCTACAGACGCAGGCTGTGGTGCGGGCACGATTGCACCTCTGGGGGTAAGCGCCGGACGATTCCTGGGTGGCGGCGCGTCCGCGGGAAAGTCTTTTACAGTGGCCCTGTGAATCCGCTTAGACCGGGACGGCCCCGCCTCGTCAATCGACTCCTGTCCCGTGGGAGGGCCTCCGGACACGACCCCAGAGTCGTCAGGGTTGCTGGTCTTCAAGAGGTCTGCAGCCCAAGCCAGGCCCTTGGACTTGGCAAGATCGATGATAGCCGCTATCTGTGCGTCCTGGGAGGTGCCCTGCTGCGTTTCCTCTACCTGGGACGGCATCGAGAAGAGCGCCGGGGTACCCTCGCTATCCATCCCTCGGGCTTGGGTCCTAGTCTGAAAGAGAAAACGATCGTGAGCTGCAGCCTGCAACAACGTGAACAGGCACACCGCACCCTCAGGTGTCCCTTCCGCGACGTCCAAACCAGATTTTACTTACTATCTAGATATAGCTAGCACGACTGTCTGGTCCGGACCTGAGAGATATCCAATATCTGAATTGAAATAAAGAGAAAAAGTTAGATCCCGCGCCCACAGGCGCTTACTCCTGTGCCTAAAGGCCGTTGGCTTGCTCTCCGTGTCCCCCACTGTTCCCACCGAGCCAACTTACTCTCCTGTTCACTAGCGAGTGGATCCCGCAACTCTGAGGGTCACCTGGCAGGATCTGTGTGAGAAATTAGAGAGGTTAGTTTTTTTTTAATTTATCTATTTTTATTTTACTCCTTAGAATTCTCTAGCGTGCACCTGCCGCATTTCAAAGCATCATGGTGAACCTCAGAAGAACACCTTAATTATAAGATGGACACGTGGCGATCGAGTCAATGGCCCAAAAACCTAAGGAGTACCGCTCCCCCAGATGGAGCTCAACCGGTACCACCTGCGCCGCTGGGTTGCATTCTCTCAGAGGGCTATCCCCCTCCCCAACCTGCTGCTCAATCGCCTCTGCCGAGGGATTCCTAGGGCCCCACCGACCCCCTACCGGTCACATTGGGGGGGGGGGGGAGATTAACATTCTTTACCTTATCACACTACTGTGTAGCAAAAGCAAATTTTTGCTACAGGTGGCAGTGGGTAGCAGTCAGATTGTCCCCTACTTTGAGAACTGCAGCCCGCTGGGCCAGCCTGTCCAACAGCGTGTCTGACAATCACCGCATGTACGAGGGGGGATAGCCCAGAAATGCCAGGAGGGGGGAGGCGGCCGTGCAGCTCGAACCCGACCGCAATCCCCGATCCCGGCAATAGGTGGCGCTCTGGTGCCGCCGGTATACACCGGAGCCTCGTTCTCGGGAGAGCAGGGTTCTCTTAATTGCATAAACGAGAGCGCTGGCTCGTCCCGAAGCTATTGGGGCGCTTTACATAGCCCGACGTTTCTTTACCCACTGAAACACGGGGGGAGCAGTAATTAGCCCAGGATCGCATCGTGTGTCCGCGACCTCGAGACTCGAACCCTGGTTTCTGGCCCAGCGGCCTCTCTAAGATGTAGCGCGAACACAGCCGGAAATTAAGTTCTTTGTATTATTGGTTTTGACCACGAACCTGCAAAGCCAGAGGTCTGAACTAGTCCTATAGCACAATGTTTTTATTTTATTTTATTTTTTTAAATATTTAATAGCGCAAACTCGACCGCAGGTATTGGACCTTGCCCCGTAATTACATTACACAGGCACGGGGATTTGCCCAGGCTCACCAGATGTGGACGCGACCTCGAGGCTCGAACCTTCGTTTCCTGCACCAGAGGCGGCCCCGCAGCCGACGGACCTCATTCTCTCCCCGGTATTGGAGACAGGCGGCCCCAGATTAATAAAATGCAGGCGTGGAGTGGGGTGAGCGGATGTGCCCCGGTTCCCAGGATGTGGACGCGACCACGGAGCTCGAACCCTGGATCTTTGCCACTAAGACTGCAGCGCAGTCGATGGACCACCGAAGCGCAGATCAAACGGTCCGAGCAACGCTGGAGATAACCCGAGGGCGCAGCGAGAGAAGCTAACTCACACGACAGCGCCACGCGGGAAGCGGGCACCCGCAATAGCGTGGGGCCTGCCGCTGACGCGGCCTCTGTGCCGCACCTCACCCCCCCAGCGGGGTCGCCATGCCGGAACTAGCGACCAGGTGCACGCAGGAAGAGCGCTGTCCCACCCCCCCACCTGGTAGTATCACCAGCATCGTGGAAGGTATGGAGTCAATGCTATTCCGCGGAGGCACCAGCTGCTGGGAACGGGGAGTGGGGGGGGGGAGTGGCGGTCAGCATTCCCGGGAGGCCAAGCAAGCTAAAACAATGCCGACTCTCGCACCCTGGTCCCCCGCTCCGAGGTCGGCAGCACTGTGCACGAAGCGGAGATACCGGCGGAATCGAACTCCGGGGCCTCAGGCATGCACCGCATGCGCTCTGCCATATGGCTACAGCCCCACAGCAAACAAAGCAGACTCTTGCACCCTAGTCCCCCGCTCCGAGGTCGGCAGCACTGTGCACGAAGCGGAGCTACCGGGGGAATCGAACCCGGGGCCTCGGCATGCACCGCATGCGCTCTACCATTGAGCTACAGCCCCACAGCGGACTACCCATTCTTAAAACACTTGCGCCCCCCACCACACACGCAACCATATGGCCGACGCCTTGAGCCTAGGTCCGAGCATTGTCCCCCCCCCCCGCCCGTGGTACTCCGACCACAGGGCCCCGTCGCCTGGTACTGCCCAGGGACAGGGCCGGGGCGGGGGGGGGGGGTCACCAGCAAACTCACCGCGCAAATGTTCCAAGGCAGCTGGGCGCACGACGATCAAGCTGCGACCAGCGATCAAGGCGAGACGAGAGGGACAAGAGGGCGAGGAAGGGGCGGGGACAGCCTAAATACCCCTGCCCCCTCCCCCCTCCCCCCTCCGCCGGAAGTAGCCTTTTGCCGGACGTCTTCCCTGGCCGTGACCCAGGGACTAGACCGGCTACCCTCAGTGCCTTCCTGTGGCACTAAGGCGGCCGCCCTTTAAGGGAGGCTGCTGCGCAACCCCCGGGCAGCCTTGCATTCCATGAAGGCCACTCTTGCCCGATGTCTGAAGCTTGGCGGCCAGGTATGGATAGGTGGAGGTATGAGGGGCCTTGTGAGTGACGCAGGCTGTATTGTGTACACCGCTTGTTTCAATGAGAAGCCAGTTGGAAGTGTGAGGAGCGGGCACTGCTGGGCAGCACGAGGAGATTGCCCTGGTGAACAGTGTGGGGAGAAGGCACTGGTGACAGATAGCACTGGTGAGCCGTGAGAGCGCAGGCACTGGTTGGAAGTGTGAGGGGATGGTACTGCTGGGCAGCACAAAGAGATAGTACTGGTGACCAGTGGGGGGAGCAGGCACTGGTGAGAGATAGCACTGGTGAGCAGTGCAGGCAGCAGGCACTGGTGAGAGATAGCACTGGTGAGGAGTGTGGGCAGCAGGCACTGGTGAGAGATAGCACTGGTGAGCAGTGCGGGGAGCAGGCACTGGTGAGAGATAGCACTGGTGAGCACTTGTGAGAGATAGCACTGGTGAGCAGTGCGGGAAGCAGGCACTGGTGAGAGATAGCACTGGTGAGCAGTGCGGGCAGCAGGCACTGGTGAGAGATAGCACTGGTGAGCAGTGCAGAGACCAGGCACTGGTGAGAGATAGCACCGGTGAGCAGTGCGGGCAGCAGGCACTGGTGAGAGATAGCACTGGTGAGCAGTGCGGGGAGCAGGCACTGGTGAAAGATATCACTGGTGAGCACTTGTGAGAGATAGCACCAGTAAGCAGTGCGGGAAGCAGGCACTGGTGAGAGATAGCACTGGTCAGCGGTGCGGGCAGCAGGCACTGGTGAGAGATAGCACTGGTGAGCAGTGCAGGGAGCAGGCACTGGTGAGAGATAGCACTGGTGAGCACTTGTGAGAGATAGCACTGGTGAGCAGTGCGGGGAGCAGGCACTGGTGAGAGATAGCACTGGTGAGCAGTGCGGGGAGCAGGCACTTGTGAGCAGTGCTGGGAGCCGGCACTGGTGGGAGAGAGCACTTGTGAGCAGTGGGCGAAGCAGACACTGGTGAGGGATAGCACTGGTGAGCATGCACTGGTGAGAGATAGCACTGGTGAGCAGTGCGGGGAGCAGGCACTGGTGAGAGATAGCACTGGTGAGCAGTGCAGGCAGCAGGCACTGATGAGAGGTAGCACTGGTGAGCAATGCGGGCAGAAGGCACTGGTGGGAGATAGCACTGTTGAGCAGTGCGGGAGCAGGCACTGGTGAGAGAGAGCACTGGTGAGCAGTGCGGGGAGCAGGCACTGATGAGAAATAGCACTGGTGAGCAGTGCGGGGAGCAGGCACTGGTGAGAGGTAGCACTGGTGAGCAATGCGGGCAGCAGGAACTGGAGAGAGATAGCACTGGTGAGCAGTGCGGGCAGCAGGCACTGGTGAGGGAGAGCACTGGTGAGCAGTGGGCGGAGCAGGCACTGGTGAGAGAGAGCACTGGTGAGCAGTATGGGGAGCAGACACTGGTGAGAGATAGCACTGGTGAGCAGTGCGGGGAGCAGACACTGGTGAGAGATAGCACTGGTGAGCAATGCGGGCAGCAGGCACTGGTGAGAGATAGCACGTGCGAGCAGTGCGGGGAGCAGGCACTGGTGAGAGATAGCACTGGTGAGCAGTGCAGGCAGCAGGCACTGATGAGAGGTAGCACTGGTGAGCAATGCGGGCAGCAGGCACTGGTGAGAGATAGCACTGGTGAGCAGTGCGGGAGCAGGCACTGGTGAGAGAGAGCACTGTTGAGCAGTGCGGGGAGCAGGCACTGATGAGAGATAGCACTGGTGAGCAGTGCAGGGAGCAGGCACTGGTGAGAGGTAGCACTGGTGAGCAATGCGGGCAGCAGGCACTGGTGAGAGATAGCACTGGTGAGCAGTGCGGGCAGCAGGCACTGGTGAGGGAGAGCACTGGTGAGCAGTGGGCGGAGCAGGCACTGGTGAGAGAGAGCACTGGTGAGCAGTATAGGGAGCAGACACTGGTGAGAGATAGCACTGGTGAGCAGTGCGGGGAGCAGACACTGGTGATAGATAGCACTGGTGAGCAGTGCGGGGAGCAGACACTGGTGAGGGATAGCACTGGTGAGGAGTATGGGGAGCAGGCACCGGTTGGGAGTAAGAGAAGCTGGCACCACTGGGCAGCATGAGGAGATTGCACTTTTAGGCAGTGAGAGCATCTCTTATTGGTAAGAACAGCAAGGATGTGGTACCGGATGGCAGTGTGAGGGCTAGCTGGCAGTGGTAGCCAGTGTGAGGATTTATCACTGTAAGGAGCTGACACAGGTGGGCAGAATATGTACATTCTAGAGGGCAGTGTGAGGCCCAGGCACGATGGGGAAGTGTGCATATTTTTTCCTAGCTTGGAGCCACTCATTCCATCTGCACCTCTCCCTTCGCTGCAGGCGCACTACCCCACTGTTCTCTCCTGCACGCACCTACGTCGCCGTCTGTCTTTCACAGCACGACTCGGGGTGAAAATGTCTTCCCTTCTTCCTTCAGCCCCCTCCCCCAGCCCCATTGTCGACAGCGCTAAATCTCTAGGTGTCATTCTTGACAAAAGACTCTACTTAATCTCCCACATCAACTCTATTGCCAAGAACGCACGGTACCAGTTGCGCCTTCTATGGGGGATCCGTTGGTTCTTCCCGGAGAATGACTTAAAAACCTTGGTACAATCGCTGGTTCTCTCAAGACTGGATTATTGCAATTCTCTTCTGACGGGCCTACCCAAATCCCACCTCTCCCCTCTCAAATCCATCCTCCATTCAGCAGCTCGCTTCATTTCAGGGTCTAAACGAAGAGACCACATCACTCCTATCCTGTCCTCTCTTCGATGGCTTCCGATCGAGGCAAGATCTATTTACAAAACTGCCTGCATCACACACAAAGCCTTGCACACGTCCTCTACCTGGCAAATAAATTGAAATTGTCCGGAGGCTCTCGACCCTCTCGTAATGCGGAAAAGCTTCTGCTTGAGCCCCCCGTCTTCAAAAGGGAAAGATCGATGGCGCAATCCTTCTCAGGCAATGCGGTGAGAATATGGAACTCACTTCCCCCATTGCTCCGTGCCACCTCCTCTACCCGGATCTTCAAAGCTGAACTCAAAACTCTTCTCTTCCAAAGACACTTTCAGAACTAATACTTTCATACTCCGGCCCCTCTTGGAAATTCGCTCTTCATTGTAAATTTGTATTTTTTCCTGTGCATCCCTCACCCCTGCGTGCTGTGTTGAATTTTGTGTTTGTGTACCCTTCACTTTTAGTTTGTGTAATGGTATATTCTGTACCACTTTTCTCTTGTAACGTAACTAGCTCTATTGTACAGCGCTCTGACACCTTTGGGTAATGTCCGCGCTTTAAAAAAATGCAGTAAATAAAATAAAAAACCCTTCTCAAATGGCCCTCCATCCGCGGTTGTCCCAAGGATGCCTGAGAGGTGACGCGCCTCTAACACCGCCACTTGATAACTTGATATGTCCACACTGGTGACAACCGTGAACTCACCACAGATGCACCCGCCGCGGTTTGTCAGTCCGACCAGGGGACGATGATGTGAAAATCTGCGCGGGAGATAATTGTGTCAGAAGCGTTTCAAGGCCTTCACCCTCACGACATTTGTCTTGATTAGACACCGCCCAGCAGTGGAAAACTCCCGACAGGACCACCTGCGCCCCACCCCCTCCCATGCTTCCAGAAAGGGGAGCCCCGTCCAACTGGTTGAGATTCAGAGTTTGAACATTTGCTACGCTTTTTTATCGCATCTTTCAGGCTGTTCTACAGCTCAACCATGGCAGGCTCAACCCCCCCCCCCCCCCCCCTACAAATACCAACACTCCCACCCCCACCTCCAAACTCATCCTGTCTGCTGTTTTTTTTATTTTTTTTGCATATTTATATAGCGCGACCTCGACCCGAAGGTATTGCAGCGCTTTACATGAGCACCGTATTTACATCACACATTCAGGCACATTGAGGCACGGGGAGATTAAGTGATTGATTACGTGATTTGCCCAGAATCACAGGATGTGGACGCGACCTCGAGGCTCGAACCCTGGTTTCCTGCACCAAAGTAGGCAGTTTAAGCCGACGGACCACATCCTCTCCCGCTGTGAGGGGCCCTCCATCAACTGACATCCACGCACCGTAGATAATCCGACTTTCAATTAGACCAGTTGCATATGGTGTCTACTGGATTGAGTTGCTCCAAATACATTTACTGATATTTGACTATAGGGTCATACCTGTCTGTGTGTGTAAGGGGGGTGGGGGAGGGGGGAGAACATGCAGCGTGGTTGTGTGCGACAACGAGTGGGAAGCGCTCAGGAAAGCGAGAAGCACACGATAATGACCTAACAAGGAAGGGGAGCAGCATAGTACCCCCAGGGGCACCCCGCTTTCCCCCCTCCCCCAAATTAGGTTACCCAAAGAAGACACAAGAAACAGTTGTAAGTGGGTAACAAATGCTGCAGGTTTATTACATAATTCCAGGATATGTAATAGGTGGGTTATCTTACGGGCGATCCAAGGGCAGGCGGCCAACTACTTCACCTGCCCGCCTGATGAGCCGGGCAGCACGGGAACGACCCACAAGTGCTGCCCCCCCAAGTGATTCTTTTACGATCACGTGCCGTTGAAATTCTACTCACACCCCCCCTCTCGGGGCGGAGCGTCGCATAGCAAGCCCCCGGTTGTTCAGGCCCACAACCGCCCGCAGGCCTAGCGGGGCGCCGACCGGCTTCCGGGACCTCTCTGGAGGCTCCTCGTTTTGGCTCAGGCACCACGTGGTGCCGCGCAGAGGTACCCTTTGTACCGGCCTGCTTCCAGATCGCCCTGTAACTCCGCCTGCAACGAAAAAGGAGAACATTACAACGCTCAGAAAAAACCCCCACCCAACCACGCCTACGCCGGGTAAGCGGTAGGGAGGGAAAAAGGCGAGGTGGGCGACAAAGAGGTCGCCAGTGAGGGTGGGGGAAGGCTAAATAGCCTCCCCCTCACACCTGGGCCCGGAAGTGACGCGCATTGCGCGTCACTTCCGGCCCTGACACGGAGGGGGGGCACCAGTCTGAGTCCCTGCCCCCCCCGAAGGAGAGAGTGGGGAGGGGTGACCGGGGCCCCGGGGCCACTAAGGCGCCGACCGCCGAGTGGCCCCCTGCGGGGGCCGCGGTCAGCGGCATAGTACCCCCAGGGGCACCCCGCTTTCCCCCCTCCCCCAAATTAGGTTACCCAAAGAAGACACAAGAAACAGTTGTAAGTGGGTAACAAATGCTGCAGGTTTATTACATAATTCCAGGATATGTAATAGGTGGGTTATCTTACGGGCGATCCAAGGGCAGGCGGCCAACTACTTCACCTGCCCGCCTGATGAGCCGGGCAGCACGGGAACGACCCACAAGTGCTGCCCCCCCAAGTGATTCTTTTACGATCACGTGCCGTTGAAATTCTACTCACACCCCCCCTCTCGGGGCGGAGCGTCGCATAGCAAGCCCCCGGATGTTCAGGCCCACAACCGCCCGCAGGCCTAGCGGGGCGCCGACCGGCTTCCGGGACCTCTCTGGAGGCTCCTCGTTTTGGCTCAGGCACCACGTGGTGCCGCGCAGATGTACCCTTTGTACCGGCCTGCTTCCAGATCGCCCTGTAACTCTGCAACAGCCCTGGAGGCGGCTAACCGTCGCAGCCAGGGCCCCCCACCAACCCGCTATAGTCTTTCCTGCACCTCTCCTATCTAGGGCTTCCTGCAACTAGCTGGAAGGGAACCATCCCTGCAGACAGAAGAGTTTGACATTCTGCCACCTCATGACAGTTTGACAGTGCTCGCGGGACTCAAACCCTGTGAGATCCCTTATAACCACAGGCCCAAGACTTACCAGTGAGCTATAGCTCCTGGAGTTGTAGATGGCCCCATCTATGTCCTCAATCCCTAGACGCTATCCTAATCGGATAGGGTCTGTTGAAATAGAGGGGCCTGTGAAGATGTGCGATAACTATTCGCCCCCAGCGGGAAGGTTACACCTATTCACAATCCTGGGCCTGCCCGCTTGACTATTATGACGAGAAGGGTTACTTAACATTTGTACAGTCCCCTCAGATAGTTAACCTGGGGCACGGGAGTGCACCTAACTGCCAGCGCGTGACCATGGGCAAGGGGCGACTCTTGCCCCTGCCCACCATCCCTTATACCTTATAGGAATTATGCCCCCACGGATCCCTCAGTGATGATCCCTTAGGCATACCAGCTTCGGGAATCTGTTTGGCTTAAGCGTTGCGCGCTGTCATAATGTCCCCTTGTGTTTGCCCCGCTGACACCCCAGGTATTGGGACAGCAGCACCCATAGCGCGGTAAAAGTGTCCGTAAACCAGGATCCCAGTCTCCTGCAGCTGCCGTACGCGACCAGTGATTCCGGTGGGGAGTGCCACCAACCGCAATGGTCCTCCAAGCATTACGGAAAGCCCATTTTTACCTGGGCCTCTCTCCAATTGATGGTGATTACACCCAGCTGAAGGCCAGAGGCCCGCCTAAGGAGCCTATTCACTTGTTTTGCTACCCGGCTCCCTTGTGGGAGGGCCACAGAGTTAGGGCAACGCGTGAGCTCCCAGGGCACGGTGCTGCTGGAAAGCAGATATCTGATACTCACACGCTGGTACCTTATCTGTTGCTGAATGCCCTACTGCAGGAAGTTTCCCAAGAACCGTAGACTTCGCGGTCCCACCTAACTTGATCCCATCACCTGGGGGGAACCCAGTGGTGGCAGGACCTGCATGGTAACTCCATCCCGGCGTAGCTATCGCTTATTTGTGCCGCCGAAGCAGGCAATGCCCCCTTAGTCTCAAGTTCTACCCCTAGAGGATAACCTTGGGAGCAGACAAGTCTGTGGGAACCAACCGGAAACTTTGGTGCAAATACCGGCCCTATTCTGAACGTAGCGAATGCTGCACGGTCAATAATGCCCTGATGCCCTGGGGCTCTACGTGGTCTTTACCAAACTTTGAACGACCGCACACTTGCTATATAACAACCATACCACCCACCAGCCGGGTGGAAGGTCTTCATTGAAGCAACCCGAAATCTGTCTTTGGTTGCAGGGGAATGCCCCCCAAAATACATCTGGACCTATTCCTATATGGTTCCTTCAGCTACTCCTCCTGCAGGCCTAACTCTTGGTTATGGTGCCCAGCTCAGTGTTCTGCAGGCCAATCGGCTTAACCATGAACTATCGGTCGATTTGAGACAGAGGTAAACCACGGGTTGCAATCCGCTCGCGAGCGGCGCACCCGCAACCACTTGGACAATCACGCCGGTAACCTTGTGCCGTGATTTAGGCCCTAGTGATGCGCTATGTGGTGACCACTTATTCTTTTGCCGCTATGTCAGTGCGTCCCCGAATTCAATGCGATTGGGGCGCTGAGCTGCACCCATATCTAACCCATCTAGTGGCTCAATCCAGACTTCCTTTAGCATTAGATAATAACTACCATTCTATCTCGGTTGCGTTGCCCTGCCCGACTAGGCACCCACCCGGGTGTCTAGGTTACAGTTAGATATGTGTGAGTTCCCCATATCAGTGACCGTTGAAGGCGGCCCACATAAGCATGTTGGCGGGGCCAAGTTGCGGGCTTAAGCATACCTCTTTTAGACTGTCGGCAGCGACCCGTGTTTAACTGTTACTAACATGGCAATGACAGTTCTACGTTAGGACTATCCCCACACTGGTCCGCCCTGCCCAAGGACTGATGCACCTGGGAGGGCGAGGCCGTAAGCAATGGGGGTGGGTAACGAGACAACAACAATGACAAGCGACCCAAGCCCCCTTTCAGCAAAAGGTTGGAGACGAGCGACACGTGGTCACGTGTGGTCAGGATCGGACTGCGCGACCCTTACTGTAATTAGCACTTATATGTCGCGCGAACTCGACCCGAAGGTAATGGCGCGCTGTTCATGAGCACCGTATATATATACATCATCAGGCACGTGGATAATAATTATCTGGCCAGAGTCACCGCGTGACCCGCCCGAAGGTGTTGGGAGTGCAGAACATGAGCCCCGTATTTACATACCTTATTCGGGCACGGTCGATTAGTGATTTGCTCAAACCGTACTGCGCACCAAATAATTAGAGCGCCGGACACAAGCACCGACCAAATAACCCGTTCAGGTGCAGGAGGAGTCGTAATGCCCGGGATCGCCTAATGCGCGCGAATGTGGGCACGAGCAACTTCTTGTGAGTAATACATGTACCTGTATCATGTGTCTGCATCATAGGAAGCCAGCCACCACATGTTGCCTATTTATCTAGCGCGCGCTCAACCGGAAGGTATTGGTGCAAATTTTGTGAACAATGCCTGCACTTGTATCCAGTATCTGCCTTATAGGAAGCCAGCACATACATGTTGCATATTTGTGTCGCGCAAACTCGACGCCAAAGGTATTGAAGCGCTGTATATGAGCACCGTACTTACACAAGCCGGCACGGGGAGAATAGGGGATTCGTACCATATAACACGATCGCCGAGCCCGGCCACACGAGCACCGCACCAGATTAACCCTTGAGGAGCGGGGGGGATTAGTAATACCCGTAATCGCGTGATGTGGACAGTGCATGTCTTGGTATCATGTGTCCGCCTTATAGGAAGCCTGCAATTACATGATGAATAGTTATATCGCGCGAACTTGACCGGAAGGCATTGGAGCACTTTAACATGAGCACCGTATTTATATTACCTCTTCAGGCAGGGGGTGTTTACGACATTCATACCCTATTACCCGCTCCCCGACCGAACCGCGCGAGTACCGCACCAGATTCTCCATTGAGGTGCGGGGGGGTTTATTAATACCCGTAATCGCGTATGTGAAAATTGCATGCACTTGTATTATTTATCTGCCTTATAGGAAGCCAGCAATACATGTTGCATAATTATATAGCGCAAGCTGAAGGTGTTGGAGCGCCTTACCTGAGCACCTTATTTACATTACACATTCAAGCACGGGGAGCTTACAAGATTCGTATCATACTAAACGATCCCCGTGCCAGGTCCATTGCGCCTGTCGCACGCAGCCCACTGCATGCCCCCCCACCCTCAACGGCAGCGTAGCCGACGGGAGGGGGGGCGATAACCTTAACCAGGGAGCGCCACATGTGTTGCGCCTCCCGCGATCAGCGGGGACCCAGGCAGCTCCCAGCCGTGCAGTGCTGGTGTTTTGGGGCCGTGAACCCACGCTAGTCTCCTACGTGCTCGAGTATATGGGAGCAAAATCTTGCGAGCAATGCATGCACTGGTATCATGGATCTGCCTATATAGGCAGCCCGCAATTACATGTTGCATATTTATATAGCGCGAGATCGACCTGAAGGTATTGGAGCGCTTTACATGAGTGCCCTATTTACGTTACACATCCAGGCACTGGGCGCTTAATTCAAAATACAATATTACGTGATCGAGTGTACCAGATAACACGAGCACCGCACCCGATTATCCAGTGAGGTGCGGGGGGTATAGTAATGGCCGAATGCGGACGCAACCCCGCGGGCCGGAACTGGTTACCCTAAACCAACAGCCCACTCACAGGTTACGACGCCTACCCCTTGCCCCCGCTTGCCCCATCCGCGTGGAATACCGAAATTCCTTCAAACCTGTACTGTGCGCGAAAAACCCTAAAGCGCCGGGCACTAGCACCGCCCATTCCGGAGCAGGGGGTGTCATACTGGCCGAAATCACCGAGGATGGGGCGCACCACGAATGCAGATGGAGCTGGAGCTCCCCACCGTGTCACACAATTGCCTGCATTGTCACCGTCTGTACATTAATCATTCAGGGAAGGGGTAACAGGTGCTAGACGCGCCACTATGCTCAACTAGTAATTATTTGCTTTGGTAATCATCACGCGAGGTCGCCCGAGTGTATGGGACACCTTACCAGGGGAAAATAAGTGATTTGCCCCTGATCACAGGATGTGGACGCAGCCACGAAGCTCCCACCTGCGTTCGCGCCCCCTGGGCGGCCGCGCTGCCACCAGTCCGCAATCCACGTTGTGGTTAGTTAGTGACTGCAACAAAGGCGATCCACTTTTAATATTGGGAGCATGCGGGCACCGATCCCGCTACCTGCCGCCTGCTAAGCAGATGTTCTGCCATTGGAGCTACAGTCCCTACACCCGGTGCCAACTCGACTCCCAGGGATAATTAAATGATTTGCCCACGAACACAGGAAGGTGATGCGCCAAATTCTCGTGCCCGACGGCAGCCAACCACTACAGGCTACCTGATTATACAGCGCGAGACCGACCTGGAGGTGTTGGAGCGCTTTAAATGAGCGCCGTATTCAAAACACGCATTCCGACACTGGGGGCATAGTCCGCTATCTCCCGCTCGAATGTCCCCGATCCTAATTACCGTTTAAATGACACATCGGGGCACGTGAATAGTCCCCGATCTCGCGAGCCCCGCCCCCATGTGTAGCATAGCATGCCGCCTGTTATATTTACATAGCGCGACCCCGACCCACAGTTATTGTAGCGCTTTAACATAGCCCGTATTCACATTACACATTCAGGCACGGTGCGCGGTGCGGTTGAGAGAGTTGCCCGAATCACCGGACGCAGACTTATATAGCGCAAACCCGACCCGAAGTTATTGGGGCGTTTTAACATAGCCGTGTTCACATTACACATTCAGGCACGGTGCGGTTGAGACAGTTGCCCAGAATCGCAGGATGCGGACGCGTGCTCGAACCCAAGGTTTCCTGCACCAGAGGTGGCAGTGAAGCCGCCGGACCCCGCCCACTCCCGACTTTGCACCTCGGAACCTGCGCAGCCCATCGGTACAGAGGCGTAAGCCCTCCATGCTCATACAACCGTGCACAACGCATGCCACGCCCCCATGCATCAATCCTCCTAGCGCAATCAAGATTGTGCACTTTAAACCATCCCCCTGCATAGGATTGCTGAACCAGGAGGGGGGTGGGGGGGGTGGGGGTGCCGGGATAAAGATCCACGAGATCCCATGCCGGTGACCCGACCGCGCGCGGCATTTCTGCGCACAAATGCCTTTGTTTAGGTTGCCGCCTCAATATTGCATGAAATACAATGTACCGGCAATTAGTCGCGGGTGGGTTCCCCCGCCTGCCCTGCCAGCGCATTACGTTTTGTGTGTTTGTCTTGCTTCGCTTTCCTCCGGGAGGTATAAGTGAACTGTAAATTACACTATAGCAATGAAAGCAAGCGCGAGCGAAGGAACGGGGAGCGTGACCGCGTCTGTTTATTTACCAGCAAAACCCAGACCGTAGCATGCCTCCGGAGTGGGAGATTGACACAGAGGAAGGCGGGGACTGGCGGGCCCAGCAGCGACAGAAGCAGGACCAGCACCGAGGCAGGTCTGATGGGCAGCGTGGTCCCAAGTGAGGAAAGATGCGTCCCCACTGACCTATCGCCTCCGCAACTCGGCGCCAAGGGGGATTTAAATTAGTGACTGCCCAGGAACACTGGATGATGAGCCCCCCTCCCCGCCCCAGGCTCGCAGCCTGCATTGCCGCGCCCCTGGCAGCAGCGCAGCAGACGGCCCAAGGCCCCACTGGTTTCCTGCATAAGAGGCGGCAGCGCAGCCGACGGCGAACACATCTATGGCACTTGACGCTGCGCCGAGGTTAAACATACTTATGCCCCAAACCTAAGATGGGAGCCAGCAAGGGGGGGGGGGAAGGTCGGCGGGTTGCTTCCCGCCATCGCGACACCGTCTCCTCGCGCCCACCAACGATAGCCTTCCGTGGCAGCGGAAAACACGCAGCAAAACACAGCCTACCCCAACTATCGCAAGTTCCCGTAATTTAAAACACGAGCCTTGCTCTGTGCACGGTCCCCCCCCGCCCGTGGTACTCCGACCACAGGGCCCCGTCTCCTGGTACTGCCCAGGGACAGGGCCGGGGCGAGGGGGCAATCCGGCAACTCACCACAAGTATATCGTAAAAGGCGACGGCGGCGACGATGATCCACGCGAGACGGCTCGGCGACCGCAAAAAGGCGAGGTGGGCGACAAAGAGGTCGCCAGTGAGGGTGGGGGAAGGCTAAATAGCCTCCCCCTCACACCTGGGCCCGGAAGTGACGCGCATTGCGCGTCACTTCCGGCCCTGACACGGAGGGGGGGCACCTGTCTGAGTCCCTGCCCCCCCCTCCGAAGGAGAGAGTGGGGAGGGGTGACCGGGGCCCCGGGGCCACTAAGGCGCCTACCGCCGAGTGGCCCCCTGCGGGGGCCGCGGTCAGCGGCAAAGAAGCGCACGAGGGCGAAACCACCACGGAGCACGAGGGAGGAGTGTACATGAGAGACAAACATGGAGCACGGTGTATACAGGGGAGAGAAGGAGAGGGCTGAAAAACACATGCATTCCCATGGAGTGCTTAACCAAAAAGAAAAACAAGCACTGGCAAAGCCAATGTCGTTTAGCTATGCTGTAGAGCAGCGTGGCTGCTGTGCAACACGGCTAAAAGTTTTCTTTTATAAAGCGTTATGACACAGGAACCGGAAAATACAAAAATGGCAGGTTGGGGGTAACACAGACAGCAGGAGGATGAGGGTGGGAGGAAAGAGGTAACACGAACAGGAAAGTAAAAAAAAAAAGTGCCAAGAGGGGCAAATTGGAGGGTATGGGGGGATGGTAGAAGCAACAAGGGACAACGGGAGAACAGAGGGTGGAAGGGAAGAAGTTACACGGACAACACGGGTGGCGGGGTGGGAGGGAAGAATAACAGACAAGAGGGGTGTGGGTGATATGAGGGAAGAAGTTACACAGAGAAAACACGGGTGGCAGGCAGGGGCGTAACTAGACCGGATCTTCCGAGGGGGCTCAAACTCCCAGCCAGGATCACCTCGAGCTCTGGTGGCGGCCGTTATAACACAGTCTTTCTTGGCGCTCTCCTCCCTCATATCCTTCTTCTCCATGAATTCCCTCACTACCACTCTCCAACTTTCCATAGCGTCTCTTTAACATACGTTTCATTTTTTTATAGTGCAACTCATAGCTAACTCACTCTCAATTCTGAGATCTGAATAGTACACGTTCTTTGCAGCAGGCACATGAACCCTCCGTGCTACTTAACAATGAGCTAAAACCGCAACTAGACTAAATTCTGTACTCTCACTAGTAATTATCTTGATATTTTTATTGTTGCCTGAAAACGATGTGATGCATAAGGAAGTTTATGTGCTTTTAAACCAAAGGTTATTTTTAAACGTAGCAACCCCCCCACCCAAGTCAACGCCAGGGGTGGATGCACCAGTCACACCGCCCTAAAGTTAGTCCTTTTTTAAGTTTAAAAGAAGATTATTTTGAAAAAATGCAACAGAACATACATAAGTAACAAAAATTACAATGTGTTTGGATAACCGTAAATGGTGTGATGACTTAATAAACAATCTGCAAAAATCAAACAGTTGTATATGTAAAAAGGATACAGGAACTAGAACAGAGGAAAAAAGAGCGAAAGGGGAAAAAATAATAATAATCCGACCATAATCTAATGAAGTAACAGGAGAGCTTAATACAATATGAAGTGATCTGAGCAATAAGGAAGTAATGGCTGTAAAGTAGATATAAATAACTGTAAAATAGATTTAGATATATAATGCTAAAAATACAATATATAAAATTATGGAAATCTGTTCATGGAGGTTTGGGAGCTTCTTCCAGCAATGGACGGTGTTGGGTAAATTTTTAAGCAGAAGCATCTAAGAAAATAGTAATAGACGACCATAAGTGTTCTCTTTTGATAAGTAGGGATAAAGGAGAAATATAGGCACAATCCAGTCGATGGTTGTAACAGACACTATACCATCAAGCTTGGAAGGATAACTGTGCGGATTGTTTCCAATTTTTGGTGGTTTGCTGGAACACAGTTGCAATTAGTAAATCCACAATGTCTGTATTATATGTGATAGTTTGCCATGGTTCGGAGAGTGAGCCTAGAAAAATGTTTAAAGGGGAAAAGGGAAATTGAGTGTGAAAGATAATATTGGTTTGAGACCATATTTTCAACCAAAATTGATGGGTATAGGGACAAGAGAATAACATATGAAATACATCTGCATTGGAAGCATTACAAGACCAACAGTTTGGAGCAATTGTTGGCATACATTTATGTAGAGATGTTAAAGTAAACATGAGTCTATTGTATAAAAAGAAAAGTGTTTGCGTTGTACTAGCCGATCTTGAGGTCTTACGAATTTTGATCCATAATTTATCGTAAAACGGAAAGGACAATGAAGTATATAATTCCTGTTCCCACTGTAATTCCACTTTGGATTTCCTTCTATGTTCTGTGGGTTTGGTAAGACATTTATAAATGGAGGAATCACTTGATTGGGCACTTAATATGGGAAGGATATTACAATGAGATGATAAAGAGGGAGAAGTCAAAGATTGAGAGGATAAAGACAAGAGTATAGAAGGAATCAATGCCCTAAATTTATTAGAGTATGAATTTGGAAGGCCCCAAAGTGTCTGTGCTTCAGGAAAAGTGAGAAAGTTATCATGTGAGTAAAGCTGATGAACCCAAAGCAGACCCTTATCTCGCCAAGATTTCCAGAATATAGGTTTATTATTATTTATTATTAATTGTTATAAGGCGATTATGCCAAATCAAAGAGTTGAGAAAGCGGTCAACATCAGAGAGGTGTGAAATAATTATTGATTGAAATAATTTAAGAGAAGTATTATTTATAGGCGAGGATGAAAAATGTATCTTATGGGTAAACGTAAGAGATTCTTGAATTGAAAAAGGAGAAAGAAAGGAAAATTTGCCATCTTTCCATAGGGAAGAAGTATCTGAAGATGAATGATTTAAACATTTAGAAAGTTGCTTAAGAAGAAAAGCTTTATGATACATCTGAAATTCAGGAAAATTAACACCTCCAAGTGATTTACTACGTTTAAGCATAGCGAGGGACATACGTGTTTTTTTATTATTCCATAAAAAGTCTGATAGAATAGAGTACATTTTCTTGAAAAAATAGGAGGGAATAGTAAGAGGGATCGCAGAAATGGTATATAGAATAACAGGAACAAGCATCCTTTTAATAGTATCAAGTCTGCCCCACCAGGAAGATTACCGGGGCATGGTCAGAAATCAATATAGAACCAATGTCTGCATGTTTTATGTGTTGTGTGAGTGCTTTAGAGACAAATAGATAGTCTATACGAGATTGGGAGAGGTGAGTAGGAGAGAAAAAAGTGTATTCACGAAGTTGTGGATTGCAGAATCTCCAAAGTCAATGAGAGATCTATGAGAAATGAAAGTGTTGAAATGTTGGTGCATCGGAGAAGGGATGAAAGTTGCTTTGTAGGAAAGGTCTATGTATGGGTCAACAATTAGGTTACAATCACCGCCAAAAATAACACATGGTGTAGGAATAGACAGCAAAAGGGTGGAGATATGAGGCCAAAAATTGTTATCAGGTTTAGTAGGTGCATATACATTAAACAAATAAATAGGAACATCATTAACTTTAAGATGAACAATTAACCAACGACCTTCATCGTCTGAATCTTCAGATAAAAGAGAAACTTTACGTTTGTTATGACAAAGAATCACTGTCCCATTCTTCTTGTTTGTACCAGGAGAGGAAAACACAGTTCCTAACCATTGACGTTTAAGTTTCAAAACTTCTGAACTAACAAGATGAGATTCTTGTAAGAAAACAATATCTACCTTTAAATTAGCAAAATGTACAAGAATCCTCTGCCTTTTAATAGGTGTACCCAAACCTTTGAGATTCCAAGTAATAATAACACATAACATAATTTATCCAAAAATATAAGAAAAAGAGAAAAATGCATAAAGATTTGCAGCAAATATGAACATAGTAAGAAACCTGCAATAATCAAAAGAACCATTAGTAAAGCGCTCGCAAGAAATAGAAAAGGATACGAAATGGAAAAAGAAAGTGTAATAAAAAGGAAAGAAGAGGAGGCTAGAAAGGAGGAAAAAGGAAGGAAAAAAAGAAGAAAGAGAAAAAGAGAAAATATAGACTATATATAGAAGAAGAACAATGAAACATATCAAAGACGAGAAGATGCATAACCAGCGAGACAACTCCGGGGGGAATCACAAGGAGAGATATGGTCCAGACGCTATTATACAATGGAGGGTGGAAACAGAAGGAACCAACACCTGAAAAAGGAAGACAAAAGGAAAAGGGGTAATTAATAAGATTCTGTCTTGAAGAAGGAAATAAAATTGAAAGAAGGCTATTGGGTTGGATCCTTCCAGCCCTTCAACTAAGCCATAGATTTGTAGGTTATTGCGCCTACTACCATTCTCAAGGTTTTCCACTTGTTTCTGAAGATGAAGTATTTCTGCTTTCATAGGAGGAATTTGTTGTGAAGAGATTTGTAGAGATTCGACTTGACATTCCACAGAAGTGATCTTGTTATGAAGCGAAGACTAATTATTAGGCCTGGGCTAAATTTCCGTTCCGCTCGCGGAAATTGCGATAATTTGACATTTTTGCGTTTCGCGGAGAGCGCGAAAATGTCAAAATTTCCGCATTCCGCAGCTTAGCGATAATTTGGTTCTTGCTCGCGCTGTAAAATAATACATTCTCGCATGAGCGCGATCGCCTTACCTGAATCCCTACGTTCGCCGACAAGTTTTCCCGATCCGGTCGCGTTCTCCATAAGATGTTGGATTGTTGGTAGCCATTTGCGCTTTCTCGCGACAGTTCGCGCCCGCAGTAATGTCATTGGTCGCGCGATCACGTCTTTCTTCTCGCAGTGCACCGCGAGAAGAGTGAAAACAAGGTGGCCGCGCCCGCAAGCAACCGCATGGGTAAGCGAGCCGCGACCATGCAGAAAATACCGCGAACGGGCGGGAAAAAAACTTCCGCATCTTCGCGATATTTCCACGTGTTTGCGGAGATTTGTAACATTTTCGCGATAATTTGCGAAAGTCACTTTCGCAAATTCCGCCCACCCCTACTAATTATCCGTTAGAGCTTGTAGGTGAATGTTTGTCTTCTCCATATATGGCCTGAGAGCTCGTATTTCATCCAGAAGTAACTCCAGTGAAGCTGCTGGAGGAGAGGTGACTGGCGAAGGAGGGTCTTTTTTAACTCGCTTAGTGGAAGATAGTAATGACGAAGATTCTGCAAGATGGGGCAAAATGGTTTGTGTTGAATCCTCCATGTTTTCCTGTAAAATTGAAAAGGGGTTAGAGGTAGGCACTGCAGTAGACTTTGGGCGTAAAGCAGATGCGTAAGATGAAACAGTGCCCCAACCAGATTTGGTTCTCTCCATAGACATGAATATTCAACCAGGAAATACAGACTGTGCGAAGAAATGCCAAGAGATGAGCGTATTGCAGCGTTATTAGGTAGATATAATATCACCAGCTGAAATCCTGTGAAAAATTGTGTGCCACTATCAAGTGTTTCAAAGATGTGGTGAGGCCAGTAGAGGTAGCAGCATTACCAGCGTTAAGGTGCCAGCTGTTGTAGCAGAAAGCAGACTACAATTTAGAAGTATGACTTCCGCGATGTTTAGCAAAAGAATACATCAGTCTGACATAAAAACAGACCTTCAAAGTGTCCTGCTATCTCTGCACTTCACCAACGGTAACTTGTGAGAAGACTGCTTCTCGAGGAAAAACGTTGCAGGTTAAACAAAATGGCGGCCGCGGTCCAGTCTTGGAGCACGCCACAGGTTTAAAGCAGAAGGCGCAAAAATGTGGGCTTACCGCGGCTAACAAAAGGCATCTTCAGATTCAGTGATGGTTCCGCCAGCAAGTCCCTTATGCAAAACTGGTGTCGGAAAGCTTCCACCGAACGGAAACTTCACAATCCTCGGATTGAGTCATGGAGCGGCGTCAACCAGCCGCCATCTTCAACGGCGCCCAAGCCACGTCCCTTCCCAAAGTCAGTACTACTCCCAACAATGGGGCAGGACAAGCATTTCCAGAAATGGAGTGAGAGCTAACCTCATACCCATTATATGAGGAAAAAGATCTTTGTAAGTGGTGGGTTGTGATACTTCCCCCAAATTCCAGCAATTAAAACAAGTTAACAGATATCTTGTAGATGATTTAAGGAAAAGTAGACTTCTCTCCTGAGAATTAAAAAACCTTTTGGGATCAAATTTGCTAAAACGCCACTGACCCTTATGAGCATTCATGAAATATTACAGTTTTTTCATGGGGCACCAGGAAGGCTTGACCTTTCCTAGGAGTAGATCTCTTTTTTTTCAACTGTCTTAAGTCAGAAATTACTTCCACTATACCAAGGTCATACATTTTTCATTGCGGAGCCCCTTATGCCAAGGAGTACATTTAATATGACAGTGCCAGAAATTTACCACAGATACTTCAGCCACAGTCATGGGTACCTCTAAAAATCCCGTCCGTTATAAAAGGGTCAGCATTTTGCCATTGACACACCCTATAAAAAGTATACAGGAAATCTTATGACAAGAGTTACCCAAATATCAGTTCCAGCATTTTGCTATGGATTCACCCAATATGCTAAGAATTACGTGCATCATACCAGGGCTTTCAACCAGGTGTGGTGGCATGTGTCTGTGTCCCTGCCGCTGGGTATGATTGGGCTAGCAGATTTCTCAGTTAGACAGTTCAAGTCCCAACAGCCAATGATGGTGTCTTAATAGAAGCATGTCAGGGCCTGAAGTTTGACATAGGTAACACCTCCCATTCATATTTTATTAGTGTCCTTGTCTAAGGCGTGAATAACCTCAGGTATTCCAGACCAGCACCACACTTGCACACATAATACACATACACTCACACACACATTCTCTCACAAACACATTCTCGCTATATCTCTTGCACTCTTTTACACATTTGTACTCTGTCACACTCAGACACAGACACACTTCCATTAATCAATCTGCTTTTATGGTGTTAGAAAGCCTGCCCTGCAGCTTCTGCTATACCTGTCTTGCCTTTCAGTGGAGCTTAATAAAAACATATTATTTATACAATATTCAAAAATAATAATATATTGCCTTGTCAATGTTTATTACAAGTATGAAGTGAGTGAAAAGCGCACTTCCTTAAAATAGCTGTTCCCATTCTTATATTTGGTTTCACATGTGCATCAAGCAGTTACAGTATTGGAAAATAACTAATCCACTTTCTAACATGTAATATCACAGCATCCAACTGATCTTATGAAATGCTTGACTTTTTCGACAACCATGGACTTTATCCAGTAACACTTTGCATTTTTGAGTTTTTGAGACCCAACTTACAATGCAAAAAAAAAACGACAAGTCCCGGAATGAAACATTGTGGTGAATGGAAAGCCAGGACTGGCTGAAGGTGCCACACAATCTTCAATCCAGAACCATACCCCAAAGTCTCAGCCCTAATCACCCTCCTCGTGACATCCCACATTATCAGTCCACTCCTCCCTCTTGCAGCAGCCCCGTTGTTGCAGATGGAATTAAGTAGGCATCTAGTAGTACTGAAAGATGAGGTATTCTGTGGGCGCCTTAGTAGAAATATGCGCATATTCGTGAGAGTTGTGCAATTTTTATTTGTGCAGAGTAATAGGTGTGCTCATGTAAGTGTTGGGTGATGGTGAATAGTGTGAGTGAGTGCAGCATGAGTGGTGCGAGTTTAGGGTGAAAAATCTGCTGATGTAATTGTCGGGTGAGCTGCATGAATGGAATGTAAGAGGAGGGACCATGTGAGTGTCGGTGAGAGGAGTGCATGCAAAGTGAGAGGAGTGAGTGGAGGGTGGTGAAAGCAGTGTAAATGCAGTGTGAGTGGGGTGTCTGTGTGTGGTGCAGGATGAGCAGCAAGAGTGAAGGGTGATCTGTGACAGCGACCGGTGACTGAATGGTGAGAGGAGTTAGTGCAGATTGAATGGTGTGTCACTATGAGTTCTGGCAGACTATTGTCACTGTGTGCAGGCAGGATGAACAGAGTGCCTGTATGAATGCAGACTGAGAGGTTTGTCCATGTGCATGCAGGGTGAGAGGTGAAAGTGCAGGGTGAGTGGTGTAACTCCAGGGTGAGTGCTGCATTTGTTTGCTTGGTGTGAGCGCAGGGTGAGTGCTTTGCCCATGTGAGTGAAGGTTGAGCTGTGTGAGTGACAGGAGTGCCTATATGAGTGCACAGTGAGCGATGTGACAGTATGAGAGTAGGGTGAGAGCAGTGACTGCAGGGTGAGTGATGTGACATGAGTTTGGGTGTGGGTGAAAGTACAGAGTGGGGGGAATGAATGCATGGTGCGTGATGTGCTTGTCTGAGTGAGATTGCAGAGTGAACAGTGACAGTGGCAGGTGAGTGTAATGTCACATGAATGCAGGGTGAGTAGTGTGTTCGTGTAAGTGCAGGGTGAAAAGCGTGAGTGCATGGTGAGTGGTGTGAGTGCAGCGTGATCACTGTCAGGGCAGGTTGAGTGGTGTGCTCATGTGACCGCAGGGTAAGTGGAGGGAGAATGGTGTGAGTTCATGGCAAGGGGAATAAGTGCAGTGTGGTCGCTGTGAGTGCAGGGTGAGTGGTGTGCTCGTGTAAGGGCTGGGTCAGAGGAGGATGAACAGTGTTAGTGAAGGGTAACAGCGTGAGTGCAGTGTGATCGATGTGAGTGTAGGGTGAGCAGCAAAAGTGACAAGTGAGTAGAGTGTCATGGGCATGCAGGGTGAGCAGTGTACTCGTGTGAGCACAGGGTAGGAGGAGGGTGATTGGCGTGAGTGCAGGGTGAGCATGAAGGTGAAGGGTGAGCAGTGAGAATGAGGAGTGAGTTGTTGGAATGCAGAATGTATTACCAGACACCTTGAGTAACTCAGCATTGTCTTGACGGCCGGTTCAGGTATAAGTTAAACTTTTGCTATTATGGCATCAATCAGGGATGGAGGGTGGAGGAAATAAATAATGTGCTGATCCTGCAACAAACTTTCAGTCTCCTGATTAGGGTTGCCAGCTGATCAGATTTGCACAAGCACCACCGGTATTTTGATGTCCCAGCCAGTATCAAAATAAGCAAAATCACGTAAGCCGGTATTTTTAGCACTTATTTGTGAATACTTTAAACAGCAAATATAAATTGCACTTTTAAATGTGTTCTAGGGCTGTATTAATGAACCCTGACTAACAATTAGCGGAAGCAAAGGCAGGAAAGTCATGTTACAAATGAATACATGGCATTTAATTTACAGTCCTATTTAGGGGCAGATTTACAAGCCCCTTGCGACACTTTGTGCCACTGTTGCGTCACTTTTTGTGACGCAGCGGTGGCATGACCAATGCACTACATTGCGGCCCATTTACAACGTTACACATCTAGGGAGATGCATGACGTTGTAAAGCCCGCCGTCACATTATACCTGCGTCAGGTATAATGTATACAGGGTGGGCGTTTCCATGAGGGAAAGCCTCGTAGAAGTGACGCAGTGAAATCTACAAGATTTCACTGCACCACTTTTAGGATACCACTGCGTCAAAACCCTACGCCTGCTTGGAGCAGGTGTAAGGAGTGACACAGTGTATCACAAATAGGCTTCCCCATGTACTGGTGGAGTTGCGTTGTGCTTGCGACACGACTCCAGCATTGCGTGACTTTTGCGCCGTCAGATACGGATCTGACTGGTGGTATCGTTTGAATTGATGTTTCTGGTCACCTGCCTCTCTGTCCCCAGCTATTATCATTGTCCCAGTCGACTGATCACCTGCAACGATTTGCTTGGGTACCTGGCATCTGAATTTCTCTGGTGCTCCTGTTTGACTAGCCCCCAGTCCCCTACATTCAAGGCCACTGGAATTATCCAGCAGAGGAGGCCCAAATTATGAGGCCGGTTTGACTAAATGATGCGGCAATAAAAGGCAAATTATGCGGCACATTTTGTTTTGGTATTACTTCATTATATTGTCATTTTTACACCTGGTAACAATGTTGGAGAAAAGAGTTCACCTTAACTATTACCTATGTAAAAGGCAAATACAGCAACAAGCAAATGAAAGATGACCAGCTAACCTTTGTGAAAAGCCTTCCAGTGTGCACGAGCATAAGTCACACATGTTTTGTTACTTTTGGTCCGTTTGAGCTAGAAACAATTTATTTTTTGTGAGAATCAGCAGATTATGCAGCGGATGATGGCTTATGTGGCAAATAAGGCAAATCCATAATTATGCGAAAATTGCCAAGGCAAAGGACTCACATAAATCCAGTGGTACTGCCCAAACCAAAAAGGCCAGTTCCTTGACTCTTCTCTTTGGTCAGTGTGCATCTTTGTGCATTCTTTCTGTCTGCGGTCTCGGGCTCCTACTTCTGCGTCATTCCGAGCTGCTCCAGGTTTGTCCTCTGCTGCTTTGTCGGGGATCCATCACGGTATTCGAATTTGCACTTCACGCCCTAGCATGAGTGTGGACAGGCATGTTCCCATGGTCCTATGGGGAGGGTTTCGTTATATCCTGATGACTGTGTGAAGAATCTCCCTGTCTAGTTACACTTGCTGTATATGTTTTTTATAGTGTGCACATGAATCTCTCCACCATGCCATTTGCTTGAATGACAAGTTGTGCTAAAGCAGCACCCATGATGGTTTCCCGCAGATTCAAGCTCTGAAACATCTTCTTTGAACAAACACTTAAATACCTTGGGAGACTGCATTTGAAATCAAGCATTGGCAAAGCCAGTAACTCTGGCCTATGAGAGCTATTGGCTTTTTCAATGATTTTAGCCATGTTGCACAGAAGCAGGGCTGCTGTGCAACGTGGGTAAAAATTGTGGAAAAAAGTGCTACGATTGGCAGTGTCATAGCGCTTTTTTATTATGGCTTTTTAGGGAGGGTAGATAAAGCAACACAAACTACATGGGGTGGGAGGGGAAAAAGCAACACAACCAACAGGCTTGTGTCGGAGGATAAAGCAAGACAAACCACATAAAGCAACACAAACAAAGGGCGGGTGGGGGCTATCAGGTAACAAGAGCAACAGGCGGGTGCATGGGGGATAAAGCAATAATGGAAACTAAATCAATCAGGACTTGATCCATGTTCCAAGCAAAAAAAACAGGAAGTGACATCGACAAGCGCTGGGCAATCAGGGGGCAGCAAATATGACTGACAATTAAACCAATGAATGGTAAGCAATAGTTGGGCTCCAAGCCCCTTATAGTAAACAATGCATTGTGGGTAGGTGAGACCTAAAAGGAGTTCCCCAAAAGTGAGCAGTGGAAGGATACAAGTCAGCTGATCAAACGATGGGGGGAAGGCTATGCTCCAAGGGAGGGAAAAACAAAAAAAGAAAAAGGTAAGCCACTAAAAAAGAAGCAAGCAAATCAGTGACAAGGAAGCCAACCAATAGTAAACAATGGGAGGGCTGTAAACCCCTGTAAAATCTTGACAAGTCCACAGAAGGTCTTTTGCTCCCAAATACCTTGCACTGTCTAGTAGGCTCGGCGTAAAACTGGCAGATTCTATAACTTTAGTACTTTTTGCCAATCTTCCCCACCTTGAAATGATGAACCTCTTGTTGATGTGTTAAGTGTCTGCTAAATTTGGTACATATTTGTCAAATGATTCAAAAGGTTTTTTATTAAAAAAAAAGGAAGGGAAGTAGCAACAAAAATCAAAGTGTGTGCTCCATCACCAAGCATCTTGTTGGTATAATCTGTCAACAGGCACTAGTTTCAAGCGTTGGAAGCTTTCTCCTAATGACACACCTATCAGAGAAATCACCCCAGTTTCTATCCAATTTTTGGGATACACTACTTTAGAAAGAATTATGTAGTATTGGCCCTGGTGCCACTCCCTACTGGAGGACCGGCCACCCTATCTAGAGATTCTGGCATGCTCACAGGGATCTCTTTGCCGCAAGTGCGCCCGTCACTAAGGTAGATGCACTTTTAACAAAGCTGCGTACCAAGCTCGAAGCCATGTGGTTTGACCTGCTCCGCATTTTATTTTCAGAAACAGTTCCCAAAACCCAGTTCCCGAAAAAAAAAATTTGCACAGGGACTTTACTCCCTGCACGTGGAGGTCATTGTTTATTTTCCCTTGCTAGGTCCATTATGGCATGATTGGCGGATTACCAATACAACAAGGAATCTGTCAGTCTGAAAACAGGGGCACAGTCGCTAAGAAGGTTAGAATAAGCGAAGAGTTTGAAAAGGGAGCCTCAGAGTGCTGTAGGATTCATTAGGATTTCCATCAAAAACCAGTGATTGGTGAATATCATCATCTGGATATCCGCTCCTTCCCACCACTGTGATTCACTCCATCTTGGAGTTTCATTCGTGGTTAGTTAGTAACCGGAGCACATTTTCGAGGCCCATGGAAGGTGAAGGAGAGAAGGACAGCCAAGCCGCTAGTAAGGGCAAGATATGAGATATATACCAAAAATGATATATAAGTGGTGCAGTGCAGTAAGGTGAAATGTTAAAAAAGGATAAGGAGGAAAAAAGAAAGTTTATTGAAAAATATTCCTGCCAATCCTTATCTAAAAGTGGTGCAGAAACAGCTTCTAACAAATAGGCTGTTTGACAATAGGGTCGACATGTTTCAGCCTGCTTGCCTGGAGGGTCAAATGGCTTTCGTCAGGACCTTCATTTGATTATCGCTACTGCAGCAAAAGTGAGTGAGAAAATTATAAATTGTGAGACAATGTTAAAAAATACAACCTTATTATGGTGTATAACTTCTTCGTATTGTCAGTGTGTATATGAACATCTGATCAGCACGAGAAGTGAGCCTCACCTCACCCGGTAATGACTCAGGTTAGAAGGAGGCCCCGCCCTCTCCGTCGGTACCTCGATGTGGAATCTGAGCCGTTTGGGAGTTCCCAAAACCCAGTTCCCGAAAAAAAAAATTTGCACAGGGACTTTACTCCCTGCACGTGGAGGTCATTGTTTATTTTCCCTTGCTAGGTCCATTATGGCATGATTGGCGGATTTGCATAAGGAATATATGTACGGTCTGCACAATGCATCAAAAGTAGTAGCCCTTTGGTGGATAGGCCTCTGCCATTGACTAGAAGCTCCATCGGTGGTCAATAAACAATTAGCCCCCCCTCTAAATGAGATGGAGGAAAAAGATAGAGGATGAAACCCTAAAGAGGCCCTAAGTTCCACTAGGTTCTTTGGTCACAAGCACAATTTTGCCAAGAAAGTGAAAGTTTGTTGAATTGATCAGAGTTAGGAGATTCAGATGACTCCCATGGTGCAGGATGGTTTAATCAAAAGGCATTCAACATGTTATTGTACTGGGGGATTTGGGCAAAGTTCCCAAAGTTTTGAACTTGGCAAAGTTGGAAAGTTTTAAACGTAACGTAACGTTTTGCATGTTAGATTTTCAACATGATTTGAGAAAACAATTGTATGGCTGTTTCACTTCTTTTTAGGAAAAAATCTAAGTGACAAAAAAGAGGAGTTCTTCTTGGGGGATCAATTTCTGAAACCTGTTCCTCGCCCTCGCCCATCAAAAAACAGTCCTGGAAGGTTTCAAGAAGTCCCGTGACTTTCGAAGCCCTGCCCCACTCAATGTTTGACAGCTACGAGAGGGCCTCCAGTCCCCTCAGAGTAACATAACAAAATAATACTTGGACACACTTCAAAGATCCCGTTGGAATGTGCCAAAGACATGTCTGGGGGGGGGGGGGGGGGGGGGGTCTTTCGTCACACCAACTCCAGGTTCTGCTGTGGGAAACCGAGAGGACGCTGCTCCCATGCAGACATTGCTTTCTAAAAATGCAAACGATTGTATTTGCGCTTTGAAAAAAACACGTGTTGAATTCCATACTGGCGAATCCATTTCTCTGAAGAGGTTTCCCGAAATGTAAAAGATGAATGACATTGGCCAAGCGTTGGCCAATCACCTCAGCCAACTTGTTAAATGCTTTTTACATTGAAAGTGTTTTTAACAAGTAGTTTTTTTTCTATGAAAATCACGTGAATCCATATTTCTCCTGCATTCTTCTCTCACCCCACCCTGTGCTCTTCCTTGACATGTTCTGCAGGGCTGTATTTACAACAACAAAAAGCAGAAGTGCCAGGTCCCAAGGGTTTCTTTTGAGAGCCCCAGTCCACTGCTCGGGTTACTATCACCAGTTTCCAACTTCAGTGCCAACCCCCAGCTGGCACCCCCCCCCCCCACCCCCCGAGAACATTTAGAAAAAACTTGGGCCAAAAAGTGCATCTCAAAACATATTCTTCACATATATTTGCTAAAAGGCTGTCAGGTCATATTAGCACGGGTTGAAACATGTTGTCTGATATGACTGGATGCAACATCAACAAACTCACAGTGAGACACCTACATGCTGGTCAGGTGGCACTCTGTGTGCAGCACAGGATTTTAATTAGCATGTTTTATGTCATGCTCTTTATTACATAGGCCACACCTCTTTGAAAGTACACCTAGTTATGCCTCTTTGACCACACCCCTTTTAGAGACCCGTCGTCTGTTTCATTCCACTTAAAGCACTGCTCCCTGCTGGTTGCAGGAATTTTCACATACACTTAACCCGACCATATATTATCAATATCTCTTCAGTCAATTCATCTGCTTTTTCTGAGAGAATTTAATCTGTGGACTGATAATCCCAATGCTATTGAACGTTACTAAATCTTACTCAGCTTGTTTCTTGGCTCACTTCATCTGAAGGGTCACACTCTCGACTTGATGCTCGCCCAGGGACAGTCTTTGGCATGGGCCCTCTGGCCGTGGTTAATTTGTAAAAAAATAAGTACTTACCATGAAAGCGGGCAGAGGATGTGGTGTAATGGTCAGAGCTGCCGACTTCGGAGCTGGGGCACCAAAATTGAGTCTCAGCTTTGGCTCAACATCCTGTGATTCTGGGCAAATCACTTAATCTCCCTGTGCCTACTATAGATTAACGTGTCCTTAACTAGTGCTCATGAAAAGCGCTGGTGTTGATGGTTACGTGCTGGTGCTGAGTACCGGAAACCACCAGCTCAAATTAAACACTGATGTCTGGGGCACCAACATCAGGAGGGAGCATGGAGCTTTCTGCATTAAGGTCATGCAGCTATTTCTCTCTAAACTGGATCGAGCAATTATGCCTACATTGATTTTATTCATGTTTTACTACAGGCCAGAGACACCTGTGTTTAAAGCCCCCTTAGGAGTTTGCATTCCCTCCGCTTCCCGTAGCCCTCTAGCTCCCTGTCCTGTGACCCCTCCCGTCACCTACAACTTGACACCAAGGAGAAGGAGTTAACTGCTGGGTGATTTATTTAAGGTTGGGGAGGGGCAGGGGTGTTTGGGTTCAGAGACCCGTCACTGTTCTAATGTAATCAGTCAGGGGCTGACCTGTGAACATAAAAGCCTCCATTGCCTCATTTTGTTCAGCAGCATGGATGGAGACGAATTAGCTTCCCCTCGGGGCTCTAGCTGAGCACAGGATGTCTCTGTCCTCACCCCTCTCAATCAGTGGTGGCTGGCTTGTACCGAGGGCGATAGGGCAGGCTCAAAAAATGTAATAATTAAAATAAACGTACCTTTTATATTGCAGCGTGACGTCCTCCTCCCTGGGGTGTCTTCTCTCCTTACGGAAGCTCCAGATGCAGGAAACTGCACTATCCAATCCTGGCGCTGCTTTCACAGCATGAAAGCAGCGCCAGGATTGGATAGAGCGGCATCTCCCAACGCTCCTAAGAGCACTGGAGGCCTGCGCTTTCTCTAATCCAGCTGTCTAAGACAGGTAGGTAAGAGAACTTTAAAATGCACATGTCTGGCTGGCTGGCTCAAGATGGCCGGCCAAAGTGACATGCACATTTTAAACTGCACAGCTCGCTGCTGCTGCCACTCGGCAGCACTGGGCCCGTCCCGTCCTGACAGTTCGGGACGGGTTGCTGAAAAATAAAATGGTAACAAATTAACTTTATCAATGTTTTATTTTTCAGCTCTGGGGCTTGTGGGGTGATGGGACTCCGCCCAAACGGAGAAGCCGCGCCCTGCCTGAGTCGCAATGTCTTCACTATGAAGTCTTGTCGTCAGTTTTCCTGGATGGATCGCAAGGCTGCTCTCTCTGACCTGCGCTGACGAGCCCAGTCAGGCCACAGCGAGCCAAATAGAAGCTCTCTGGAAAGGGCCTGGTCCCAACTCTCTCAAACTAGTTGTGCGCTCTCTTCAATCTTCTACACCCACAACTGAAACTGGTCCTTACTCCACCACAAACTATTCGAACTCTAGATCTCTGATGCCTTAGACCTACCTACCTGTTCAGCTCCAACCAGTTATCGTGTGCAGCCAAGCTCCTGCGGCTCCTTGGGAGACAGCCCAGCCGGCCACTGCCAAACCGGCTTGTAAAAAACAGGAACACCTCTGGCACTATGGGTATCTTCCTTCTCCAGGCATGACCACCCACTACAGTAAAAAACTCAGAAAGAACTGATTTTAAAAACACTTCCCGCTTACTTTCAACATCACATTCAAATGGTTCTATTAAAACTAAGGAACTTTTCTTGTCTGTCTAATCCTTTGGCTTGTAAACAGAAGGGAACACCTAAACAGCGGCTCTGCTCTGATTCCAAAATGAATCCAAAGTTGTACCAGGTCTCTAGACACTTAGGAACAAGCATTGGCAAAGCCAATAGGTCTTGCCTATACAAGAGCTATTTACTTTGGCAATGTATTTTTGCCATGTTGTACAACAGTGTGGCCGATGTTCAGCACGGCTAAATGTTACTGGCGTGGAGTGGAGTGGGGGAGTACAATGCTGTAGACTGGATTTGTTGGAGCAGAGTGTTGCAGAGTGGAGTAGGGTGAGTAGAGTGTTGTAGAGTTGAGTGTAGGGGAGTAGAGTTCAGTGGTTCAGTGGCAGTGAGTATCGTAGAGTGGAGTATCGTACAGTGGAGTGGCGAGGCATAGAGTGGAGTAGGATGGAATAGGATGGAGTGGGTTGGAGTGATTGAGGTAGTGGATTGTTTTGGATTAGAGTGGGGCAAACTGGAGTGGGGCAGACTATTTTGGATTAGAGTGGGGTGGACTGGAGTAGGACAGACTGGAGTGGGGCAGATTGGAGTGGGCCAGATTGTATGTGGACTGGAATGGGTCAGACTGGATTGGGTCAGATTGTTTCGGATTAGAGTGGGGCAGATTGTTTTAGATTGGAGTGGGGCAGATTGTTAGATTGGGGCAGATTGTTGGAGTGGGGCATATTGTTTTGGATTGGAGTGGGGCAGATTGTTTTGAATTGTGGTGGGTTGGAAGGATTGGAGTGTGGTGGATTGGAGTGGACTGTATTGGGGGGAGTGGTTTAGATTGGAGTGGGGTGGTTTGTATTGGTCTGGGGAGGACTGGATTGAGTGGGACGGATTGATGGAACTAAAGAAAACAGGAGTGCATAGTAAAAAAAGAAAGTCTTGGCAAAATAAACAAAAGTTAACTATAGAAAATAAACCTTTGCAATTTTGTTTGTCCTGCTGGGCACTTTTTTTTACCAGTCACACACCTTCTGTTTGCAGGGCACTAAAAGTTAAACAGAACAAAATAGTACCTCAATCACGTCGGGAGCAGTGGACGAACACTGATTAAGTTGAATCAGTCAGTTCTTGGTCCCTGCTCCACAGAAAGGAACAGAAATGATGTTAGACCTGCCTTGATGTATCACGAGGCTGTCAAGAAGAGTGCCATGCAAACCGTCAAATGGCAAGCAATGAGCGGGCTCCATCCTATATTATTTTTTTAAAACAACAGTGATGCGAAGGTGCTAGCGCAAGCTCTTGCAGGCTCGACCCTAAAAAGATGCCCAGACATTTCAGAAACACATATCCTTTCATTGAATGTGTGGCTGAGCCTTTTCCCACACTACAGTAAAAAACATGGAATAACCAGATTTTTTGCTCTGAGGACTGCCGCTTCACTTATGAGTTTCTGCAGACTTCTTAAACCTCAACTTTTTTCTCAGGCTGCTGTTCTCTGTTTAATGCTAGTGCCCCGACACCCTACTTTGTTGCGCTATGCAAAAGCAAACATTAATCTAGCACTCAACCATGTTTCCTCATCTAAAACCTCTTAAGCTGAGTGACCCCATATGTCAGACAGATAGCTCAGTCTTCTGAGTGAGTCTGGGCATTAATTAATAGAAGAACACGTGAGTCTAAGTCTTAGCAGCGGAAGAGTGATGAGTGATTTAATTCTCATCAACAGAGATTGAGTGAATATGAATATCATCAGGATCTTAGCCTGAGTGAACATGAGGATTATCAACAAACCTCAGAGCAAATCCATGTATTACCAAGAGCAGAGCTCTAAGTGAGTATGCGTGTTATCAAGAGCAGAGCATTAAGTGAATCTGGATGTTATCAAGAGCAGAGCACTGAGTGAATCTATATGTTATCAACAGCAAAGCACTGAGTCTAGATGTTGTCAACAGCAGAGCACTGAGTGAGTCTGCATGTTATCAAGAGCAGAGCTCTGAGTGAGTTTGCTTGTTATCAAGAGCAGAGCTCTGAGTGGCGAGACCTATTGGCTATGCCAATGCTTGTTTGGTCGTCCCCTGCTGCACATGCCAGTGGCCTATCTATGTGCAGTGCTGGCTCCCATTAAGACATTGACGTCAGCTGCTTTAAGGAGCCGCCACCTCAAACAGCCACAAGTAGGCACCAGATTGCAACAAATAGCCTTGTTACCAAGGGAAACAGGCTACCTAAATGGCAACATACATTTTTTTCCCAAGTGTTTAAAAGTAGGTACACCAACCCTGCAAAACGTCCACACGCACGAGCCAAACAGTGACTATTTTGAGCGAAGGGAGTTAATGAATACTTCTTGGCACTAGACTCCTAACACTTCCTCAAGTTAGCTTATCAGGAAGCCATGTGTGGCGAACCACGGCGCTCACTTCCTCATTCAATTTAACTATAACAGAGCCTAATATGCCGTAAAATGCCATTGAGCATTAACGCTAACAAACACGATTTAACTTTCGCGAGGAGTCACGTGACGCCCAATGTGTAAGGGGTGAGGTTGGCGCCTCTGAGAGATCACGTGCGGGGATAGGCCGGTTCTTGTCGCTCTGAGACAGGTTCTCGAGCGTCTGACACAAATAGGATTTCCAGTCCCTGTTGAGATGCACATGGCAGAAGGGATTTCTAATCTAGACAACGCAGAACACTGTAGTAAACATGCTTGATGTCCAAGCTACCATATTATGCTGCATCAATGCCTGTAGTCAGTGTCTTTTATTTAACAGCCTAATACATTCTGGTAGTTGTAGTTTTAATGAAAGCAACTGGGACCAAAACATCTGATAAAATGGTTTGCAAGAGGAAATCCCAGGACTAAAGCAGTGTCCTTAATGACATGTAATCCACTGAGATAGCTATTCACTTGGTGATCAGTCAGTCCAGTTTCTTTTCGCCAATACCAAAACATCCACCACATATTCTCTGTATCCGTTGCTAATTATTGGCGTCCCTTGGGCCGCAGAGTGTCCTGCATTTCCTGCACCAATGAACTTGCGTAGTTTGGTCTCGGGCACGTTAGATGGTAGTAGTTTGTTATCATTTTGGTGCAAGTGCAGTAGTTTGAAACCTTGTCACCATGGCAACTCCCGCGCGTTGTATTTGTGCGTGCATCGCACGATTATTATTAGGTTTTTGTTTTTCAAAAACCGCGTCATGCTAGTAACTTGTGTGCATTTTTTGCAGGATGTGTAAGTACCTTGCTTCGTTTATCCACGCAAGTGCCGCAAAAACAATTACACTCATGTAAAAAAAAAACTGATTACCAAAGTCCCCATATTCATTCAGAAGTGCTCCTCATAGCGGACTACGTATCCTATGCGTGTGTTTTGCAGCTTTTGCATGAATTATGCATGTCCTGTGCGGGAAACCTATGTGACCATGTCACGATGCTGTTTAGACACATTAGACACAATCTGGGGACAGAAGGGTGGACTTGTGGTAAAGCGAGACAAGCTTTGGCCGCGCGGCCGTAAAAGTAGCACGGCGGGGACGCGCTCTGTGGTGGGGGAGGGGCAGAGCGAGGCATGCTGCAAGAGAAAAGCCAGATGGCGGCTGTGCGCGTGCTCGCGCGCGTAACAGCAAGCTTGAGGCCAGCAAAAGCGTGTGATCGGACTTTTAAAAGCCCACTTACTAAATGTCTCGCTAGAGCAGCGCATGCGCTGGCTCAGACGAGACCTAAAAATGGGCAGAGCTTCAAGTCCATACCTGAATACAGCATGCTTCGCAGAGCTGCGCATGCGCAGCCCATGCTCGACCTAAAAACATAAGTGGAACATCTTTCTCTGTTCAAGCAGCCAAACTATGGAATTCCCTAACCACACACATAAGATCCACAGACAACCATCTCCACTTCAGAAGATTAGTCAAAAGCTGGCTCTTCCCCCACATTACAACCATGCTCACAACTCAAAAATGTGCCACAATAGTATACTCAGACATGACAAACTATACTTATTACAATATGGAAAAGAGTTGTGGTCATACAATTACAAATCATTGTCATCTGAACTATGCCTTTTGTTATAAGGAGATACTTCTATTTTAGGGAAAATTATATATTACATCACAGAATTCATGTGTCTATCAGACCATGTCAAATGTCTGCTTCTATGTATGTATATATAGGTGCATATGTGGAGAGTTACACCTGCTACTAATAACTACAATAAGTGTCATGTGTATATTACCTACTGGTGGTTGCCAGTAGGTAGATATAGTTAGGACCTATTTTCCATGGGAAATCCGCAACATTCTTTTTGGAATAACATTGGCGGCGATTGACGAATCTTCGCGAAATTTTCCAAACTTTTGGCCAGCTCCGGTCCGCTCCTATCCTGAAAATTTCACGGTGATTCGTCAAGCGGGGGCCGAGAAAAAAGGGGGGTCTCAAAACACGTTTTCCCCATGCATTTTCCCATAGGACCTGTTGACGCAGCTACAGCCCGAACTGCTGAACGGAATTACACCAAATTTGGCAAAGAGGAAGTCCTCAGTTCAGACTCGTGCCTTTTGCTTAAATGGTGTAAATCTGTTCAGTAGTTCCTGAGAAAATTAGAGGTAAAAGTCTAGATATATCTATGGCCTCGGAGGATCCGCGCACCCTCCCCACACCCTCCCGAGCACGAGCTGAATGCTAATTGGCTGCCAACACTCTGAATCAGGAAGTGTTGGCAGCCATCTTGTGCCTCGGTAGACCCGAGGCACAAGAAAACCCCCCAAAAAAGGCGCAAAACGCGACAAGGGGGCAGGGTAGAAACACCCTGACCCCCTAGGCCTGCTCAGGGGGTCCCACAAAATCACGCGATGCGCTTAGGATCCGCGCATCCTGCTGCCGAAAAAAAAACGAAGCATGGGCTCCCGCGCTTCATTTTTATTTAGCCCCCGGGGGGGCCAAGTCCCGGGGGCAATATGTATATTATAAATTGGGCCCAGAGGGGCCACCCAGCCCTGGGGACCGGTACCCCCTGGGGCTTATCTGAATCATGGGGGGGGGGGCCGCCACCCCCGGGGCTTTATTATACATGGGGCTTTATGTCAATGTATGCGAGGGGCTCATGGCCCCCCCACAGCCCCGGGGATCGCCACCCCCCGGGGCTTGTTTTTTAAACAAAAAAACAAAAAACCCTGTGTGGGGGTGCTCAAGCCCCCCCCACACGCCCCGTGGATCACCACCTCCCCAGGGCACTGATTATTTATCGTAGGGGGTCCGTTACGGACCCCCAAGCCCCGGGACCAACACCCCCCGGGGCTTTAAATTAAGTGGGTGGGGGGCCGCGCGGCCCCCCCCCTGGAGCCAATGATGGCCCTGGAGACCGCCACCCCCCAGGGCTGGCTCCTGCAGTGTCGCGGGGTGCCCACCCCCGGGACACTGCTGTTTGCAATGGCAGGGCGGGAGCCTCGCGGCTCCCACCCTGCCATTGCAAACTGCTTTGCTTCATTGAAGCGAGAGCAGGGAAACCTGCTCTCGCTTCAATGAAGCAAAGCAGATTGCTTTTACACATGGGGAGCAGCATGTTAGCTGCTCCCCATGTGGAAAAGCAATGCCGGCTCCCGCAGGAGGCGGGGAGCCGGCTGGGACCGTGGGGGGATTGGGGACCCCCCATGGTCCCCAATGAGGTGGCCAGGCCCCGGGGGTTGGGGTCCCAGGGGCCAGTAGTGGCTTGGGAGAGGGGCCACGCGGCCCCCTCCTAAAAATTTTTTTTTTTTTAAACGGCCCGGGGGATGGGGTCCCCGGGGCCAAAAGGGGCCACAGGAGGGAGGCAAGGCAGCCCCCCTCCAAAATACAATTTTTTTTTCTTAAAAAGGCCATGCCCCGGGGAATAGGGGTCCCCGGGGCAAATTATGGCCTCGGGAGGGGGGCCACGCGGCCCCCTTCCCGATTTTTTTTTTTTTTAAATAAAAAATTGGGGGCAGGCCCTGGGGGATGGGGTTCCCAGGGCCAATAAATTAGAAAAAGAAAGGGGGCTACACAGCCCCCTCGCTAAAAAAAGAAAAAAAGACGGGATCGGGCCAGAGGCCACACCCCCTCCTTGCACCACTCTGCAAACGCGCCCCCTGGTGCATTTGCAGAGGGGGGTCTAATTCCCCTTGAATACTGGGGGTCCCTAGGGGCCAACTAGCCCACAAGGAAGCTCCAGTATGCACCAGAGGGGCTACGTTGCAGAGAGGTGTAATGAGGCCACGCCCCTTTTTACACCTCTCTGCAACGCAGCTCCGTGGCGCTTACTGGAGTTACCTGGTGGGCTAGTTGGCCGCCAGGGGACCTCAGGATTCAAGGGGACTTAATCTCCCAACTTAAAACGCACCACGGGGCGCGTTTGCACAGTGGTGAAGGTAGGGGGCGGGGCCTGATGTGATATGTGTGCAAACACGCCCTGTGGCGCGTTTTAAGTTGGGGAATGTATTCCTCTTCAATCCAGAGGTCCCCTAGGGGCCAACTAGCCCACCAGGTACCTCCACTAAGCGCCACGGACCTGCGTTGCAGAGTGTTGTAAAAAGGGGCGTGGCCTCTGAACACCTCTCTGCAATGCAGCTCCCTGGCGCATACTGGAGGTACCTGGTGGGCTAGTTGGCCCCCAGGGGACCTCAGAATTGAAGAGGAATTAATTTCCTAACTTAAAACGCGCCACAGGGCGTGTTTGCACACGTCACCTCAGGCCGCACCCCTTCCTTCACCATCGTACAAATATACCTCTAAAATCAGCTGAACTACGAATTCCGATTTACTCACCTGTTATCAGGAGAGAACCCAGTGCTGCATCTTTTAACCCAGCACTGACCCTGAAAAGTAAGTCTAAGCGTACTTACCAGTAACTTGTATTTCCTTCCATAGGAATCCATTGTGTGGTTTTCACCAGAAAAGGTTCTAAGTGTCTATTTTTGAAACGTACAAATATTCCTCTAAAATCAGCCGAACTACGAATTCCGATTTACTCACCTGTTATCAGGAGAGAACCCAGTGCTGCATCGTTTAGACCAGCACTGACTCTGAAAAGTAATTCTAAGCGTACTTACCAGTAACTTGTATTTCCTACCATAGCAATCCATTGTGTGGTTTTCACCAGAAAAGTTTCCAAATGTCCATTTTTGAAACGTACAAATATTTCTCCAAAATCAGCCGAACTAAGAATTCCGATTTACTCACCTGTTATCAGGAGAGAACCCAAGGCTGCATCTTTTAGCCCAGCACTGACTCTGAAAAGTAAATCTAAGCGTACTTACCAGTAACTTGTATTTCCTTCCATAGGAATCCATTGTGTGGTTTTAACCAGAAAAGTTTCTGTGTGTCCATTTTTGAAACGTACAAATATTCCTCTAAAATCAGCCGAACTACAAATTCCGATTTACTCACGTGTTATCAGGAGAGAACCCAGTGCTGCATCTTTTAACCCAGCACTGACTCTGAAAAGTAAATCTAAGCGTACTTACCAGTAACTTGTATTTCCTTCCATAGGAATCCATTGTGTGGTTTTCACCAGAAAAGTTTCCAAGTGTCCAATTTTGAAACGTACAAATATTCCTCTAAAATCAGCCGAACTACAAATTCCAATTTACTCACCTGTTATCAGGAGAGAACGCAAGGCTGCATCTTTTAGCCCAGCACTGACTCTGAAAAGTAATTCTAAGCGTACTTACCAGTAACTTGTATTTCCTTCCATAGGAATCCATTGTGTGGTTTTAACCAGAAAAGTTTCTGTGTGTCCATTTTTGAAACGTACAAATATTCCTCTAAAATCAGCCGAACTACGATTTCCGATTTACTCACCTGTTATCAGGAGAGAACTCAGTGCTGCATCTTTTAGCCCAGCACTGACTCTGAAAAGTAAATCTAAGCGTACTTACCAGTAACTTGTATTTCCTTCCATAGGAATCCATTGTGTGGTTTTCACCAGAAAAGTTTCTAAGTGTCCAATTTTGAAACGTACAAATATTCCTCTAAAATCAGCTGAACTACGAATTCCGATTTACTCACCTGTTATCAGGAGAGAACCCAGTGCTGCATCTTTTAGCCCAGCACTGACCCTGAAAAGTAAGTCTAAGCGTACTTACCAGTAACTTGTATTTCCTTCCATAGGAATCCATTGTGTAGTTTTCACCAGAAACGTTTCTAAGTGTCTATTTTCACAAACTAAAAATATTCCTAAAAAATCGTCTGTATGACATTCTTTCAACTGTTTACAGGAGATTGGCCAGTGCTGGATCCAGGATCCACCACTGAGTAAGAAAAAGTAACGATAACACTACTTACCTGCTAAGTGAATTTTCTGCCATAGGATAACATTGGTGATTCTATGTGAAAAATTGTCAACTTTTAAAATACAATAATATTCCTTAGGAGATGTCCAAGGACTGAATCTAGGATCCAGTCCTGTGGTTAGAAAAGTAATCCATAAAGTAACTTATTGCATTTGACTTGAAATTCACATTGAGCTCAATGTTGCATTGTGTTTGAAATTGTGTTGCCCATTGCAACAACTGTAACTACTGTACTTAAAAGTCTATTGCCTATTTGCAAAGTATTTAAGCTAAAGTAATTCATTCTGAGAAAGTATATTTTGTATTGTAATGTATAATGTAATTATAATGTAATTAAAAAAATATATCTAAAAATAAATAGTTTAAAAAATGTAGTACATCAGTATCAAAAAAATCAGTACAACAATTAATACATTAAAAATTGTCATTTACAAAACCTTTGAAATTCACTGAAAAAACCATAGGTTTCAGGCCTGATATAGTTAGGAATTAGCATTTAAAAAACCTTAGAAATTCACTGAAAAAACAATAGGTTTTAGGGGTGTTATAGTTAGCTGGACATTTCACTCGAACAAAACCATTGAAATTCCTCCGATATAGTTAGTTGTACTAACTACATCTCGCGCGCCCGCAATCCACTGCTGATGATGTCACATATTACATCATTCATAACATGGTCAGTGACATCACTGATGACATCTCAAATGACATCACTGATGACATCACCGATGACATCATCCACGTGACAATCAGATACACCTCATCATACACTAGTATAACCTTTCGTCACTCACTGTAAAATACAGAGTGCAAGATTTAAAACCATTGACACACAAATACAAGTTTCTAAACACCCACTCAGTGATTCCTAGATCTATACACACATCTAATCACTTACCTATAGATTCACTCATATATGCTGTCAATGATCAATAGAACACTATCAAATATACTTATACACCTATATCGACATTACACACCAGCACACATCCTAATCACTTATGAAGTCATCCTACTCACTTATGCAAACAATGGATCATACTTACTTTTACTTAGCTATACACTTATAAAAACACCACTTCATCTATTCATATAGATAATAGCTCATACTTAGTGTGTTATAAAATCACTATTACAACTATACAGTTATCCATACAGTCACTCATACAATCACTGAGTCTTATGTATACTTATTTATATACAACAACTGACACATACACTGGCTTTTATTTCTTTAGTTTGTTGGACATGTACCATTGAGACATATATTTGCTCATCGCCACACCCATAAAGATATTCACTCACCCAAACCACTGTTATAACATGTAGTTTTAACTTCATATACCTACTGAATCAACTATTCACACATCTTTGGGCAGTCACACACCCCCACCGAACCACACACACATTCACTCTCCCATACAAATACTCAGTTAACTAATCAATAAATAATATAGACTTTCACGTAGCTAGTAACCAACTAGTGCAGCAGTTTACACAACAACTGAAAAAGTGATACAGATATTCACGCAGTTTAGTCACTATCCAATATATTTAGTGAGACACTATAAGTTAGTCAAGTAAACAGTCAACCACACTGCTACTAAATCCTCCATCCAGATATTTATATTTATATATCCACTCATTCTTCAATGCAAATAGGTATATATATAATAAATATTTAAATAACGAACCAAACCACATTCACTGGATGATGTCATCAGTGATGTCATCAGTGATGTCATTTGAGATGTCATCAGTGATGTCACTGACCATGTCATGAATGATGTAATATGTGACATCATCAGCAGTGGATTGCGGGCGCGCGAGATGTAGTTAGTACAACTAACTATATCGGAGGAATTTTAATGGTTTTGTTTGAGTGAAATGTCCAGCTAACTATATTACCCCTAAAACCTATTGTTTTTTCAGTGCAAGTAAGTAAGTAAGTTTATTATGCATAGTTAATTAAAACCAGTGCAAACATTTTACAAAAATTTAAAATAACATAAAAGTTTGTTCATTATACTCATCATTTTAAAAAGCGTGCAGTAAAAAACCCAGAGTAATTGTCCAGCAGCATTTTTTTCCCTGATGCAGGGCAGCATGATCCTTGGCGTCCTAATGACCTCCTACTTGTTGTCTGTGTGGTTGATCGCCGGTTTTAGTGAGTTTAACAGTCTGTGCTCGGTCATCGCAAGGAACTTAACGTATCTGCAGTTCAGTTTCGTGTTTGCAGGGTTCATGCAGACAAGCACTGCTTGCCTTCTAGTGCTAGTCCCTAACTGCTTGAACTGGTCCTTTAGGAGGTGTTGGCGGGCTAGCCGAAGCTCTTCACAGAGGCAAGTCAAGTGGAGAATATCGCCCTTTTCTTGATTACAGAGTGGACAGGCTTCTTGGCCTTTGCTCCTGAGCCATGGTGAAAGATGCTCTCTACTCGGCAAAACCCCTAATCTGAGTTTCAAAAACCGCAGTTTTATGGCCTTCGGATAGCCCTGACTGAAGTATGATAGTGATGTCAGGGTTTTGTATGAGTTTAAGGTCATCCATGCGTGGTTTCTTTTTGTGAATGCGGCCTTGTCCTCTAATAAGGAAAGAGATTTTACGTTTTTCCAAACCCGTTTTTTAAACGTGTTATGCCCAAGTTGCATATCCCAAGTCGCAGATTGGTTGGTGACCCCCAGGGCTGCCTTCAAGTAAGATCTTGCTTGAGATTCGTCCCTGCTTTGGATGTCTTGCCATAGCAGCGAATTTAGGGGGTTAGCCATGGCCGAGCGGAGTTTGTGGCAGCAGATGATGTAGGCTCCCTGTCTGGCAAGTTCTTGTTTTAGCAAACCAAACTCCAGCCTTATTTGGGCGGGTGAAGTGTAGTGCGGGAGCGAAAACATTATTCTGTAGGCTTTTGTTTGGGTTGTGTCCAGGTTCTTAGAGTCTCTTCCTCGTAGTGCCTACCTGCCATAGCAGATGGAAGGGAGTAGTTTAGCCTGAATAACCTTCAGGTAAGGAGTCAAAATTGGCCCCGTCAGATGGTTGGCTAAGTTTTTCAATGAGACGGCAAAGCAGATCCCTCTCCTTTTTGTTTCTTGTTTGTGCAGTGCAAATTTGCCATCTCTGTCGAAGATGACTCCAAGGTATTTGTACTCTGACACTGGCTCTATTTTTTGGCCACCTAGGGCCCATGGCTTCTGGTGTTTGTTCTTGTAGTTGATTGACATGGTTCAGGTCTTACTCAAGTTTATTTTTAGATTGTTTTCCGTTGCGTAGCTATGCATTTGGATCAGAAGCTGCTGGAGGCCTATATAGGTGTGGCTGAGTAGTACGACGTCATCCGCGTACAGAAGATTACTCAGAGTTTTTCCTCCCAGCCTCGGGGAATGGGAGTTGCATGTTTTGAGTAGACTTGGTAGGTCAGCCATGTACAGATTAAACAATATTGGGGCAAGCACACACCCTTGCTTGAGGCCTTTGGTGGTACAAACTTTAGATGACAAGTGTGTGCCGCCTCCTAGCTTCACTTGCACCCAAGTGTCCGAGTGGAGGAGCTTCAGCATGTTGAGCGTCGGCTGTGGTATGCCCCATTGCGCCAATTTCCCCCAAAGTCTGCCTCTCTCGATGTTGTCAAATGCTGCACTGAAGTCGATGTAGCACAGGTGCAGCAGAAATTTTTTAGTTTTTGCAGCATCTATGATTAGGGAGATAGCCAGAATGTTGGTTGATGTTCCTGTGTTTTTCCGGAAACCGGTCTGGTTCAGTGGAATAATCTGGTTTGCTTCCGCCCATTGCACAATCTCTTCTAGTATAGTTCCCGGTAAGTATTTTGCCTCATTATCAAGGAGGGCTACTAGGCGATAGTTGTTAGGGTCCATTTTGTTGCCTTTTTTGTATATAGGGACGATCGTCGACCCTCTCCAAGATTCTGGGATTCTATTTAGGAGTCTGACTTCCGAGAATATCTGTTGCAGAATGGTTGCCCATTCTGTGTTTTTTTCCTTAAATAGGGCTGGCGGGATGCCATTGGGTCCTGGCGCGCCTTCTTTCCTGCCCTTACAAATCTGTTTTTTTATTACAGCTATTTGCTGAGCGGCTGATGGCTCCAAGTAGTTTTTAGTTTGGTCTTGCTCTCTCTTGATCAGAGATCCCAGCGTTGGCATAGTGGAGTCTGCCTCTATGTTGTTGCCTCTTCGTACTCCTGTGTGTTCCAGATGGTCATTAAAGTGGCTGTAGAGGTAGTTGATCCATGACTCTTCCACGATGTGCGATCCTAGGTCTTTATGTTGTGGACGCAAGATCCTGTTCATTGATTGCCAGAAGCGGGCACTATTGCTGCTTTTAGTGTCATATAGTAATTTTGCCCATGCCTCGTTTTCAGCATCTTTTTTTATGGTCCATTTTATGCGATTGAGCTCAGCCCTTTGTTTTCTCAGCTCTGCTCGAAGATGTACATTATTAGGGACTGATCTTAGCTTCCGTAAGGTCAAGATGACTGTTCTTTTGTGTGACCTTACTTGAGCTCTCGGACCTTTTTTTAAGTTGCTTTTGCTATTTTCTTTATGGAGGTTACTTTTTGGGGCGTTCTTAGTTGCCAGTTCTTATAGCAAAAATCCTGTGTATTGCTCCCAGTGGGAGATGTGCCCAGCTGCATCTGGTTTGTGTGTGTTGTATATGAGGAGGGTAGTTTCGGCCAAGGTGGTTGAGTTAGTTGGTGTGCATTTCATCCTTTTCAGGTTGATCGAATAGATCTCCCGTAGCATATTGTCTGGCTTAATTGCAGTATGCGTCTTAGATGTCAGATGGCATTCCTGGGGACGGTGGTCACTTTCACCCTTGTCCCCCATTCTGAACCCCCGGATATGTGGAAATATTGCCAGACTGGCAAAAGTGTAATCCAGAATAGAGCTAGCAGTTTGTGAGTAGAAAGTTTCTACTGGAGGAGAGTCAGTCGGAAATCTTCCATTTAAGGCCCGAAGATTTTGATGTTCTAGATCTTTGAGTAAGGCGTTATTTTGATTTTTTCTACTATGTAGCGGGGAGCTTTGTGGTGGAATGGTGTAGATTTTATTGAGGGCTAAAGCCTCTTCTTCTGTTGATGAACCAAGTAAGTTTTGGTTGAAGTCCCCTGTCAAGAGGAAGAGAGGCTTTTCCATCTGAGTGACATACTCCGTCAATTGGTTGCAGATTGTGTTAGAGTCTTTGGCTCTGGGTTTGGGGTGAACGTATGCGTTGACAAGGCATATCTCTTCTTCTTTATTGCCTAGCTGTATTTTTATCTTCACTGTTAACATTGTAGACGTGGATGAGTCCACGAGGACTGCCGAAGGTATTGTTGTGGTGGATATGTATGTAGCCAAGTCTCCAGATTGGTGACCGAATCTGTTAGTTCTGACCGCTGCTGTAGAATAGCAAGTGAAGCCCGTGATATGTTGTGTGGTCGTAAGCCAGGTTTCTTGCAGCATTATTATGTCGAATAAAGAGATGTATTTTTGAAAATCCGGGTCGTCCATTTTTGAGTTTAGGCCATTTATGTTCCAAGAACAGATGCCTATGGTTGGTAGCCTTCCCTTTTTCTCATCACTAAATTGTTGGTAGCGTCAAGCCTCTTCAGGACATGTGAAGATCGTGCGAGATAGTATTTCTCTTGTTAGTGCTCGATTTTGATATGATACTCCCCTTGCACAAGCTACTGTACGTCCCCGGGGGCTGTGTGTGTGTTTATTTGGCGGACTTCCTCGCGGGGACTTAGTGACGGTGAGAGTCCGAGACTGATAGTCCTTTGATGCTGTGCCCCGCCGGCTCGTTGTGAGTGCCGGCTCAAATCCGGCTGTCTCCTTCAGCCTGTCGATTGGTCGCTGACAGGGGCTGATCTCTCTTGTTTTGGGCGAGCTTCCCAAGGCGCCTCTAAGGACGCTAAGGGTATTTACCTGTTGTGTGTCTGATTCCGGTCTTGTCCTCCTCTGAAGTGGTGAGGGGTAGGATGGTCTTTGTAAAACGACTAGCTTGATGCCCCATATCTTAAATTGCGCTGCTTCTGCTGCAATTAAGTCGGCGACTTTGCTAGAGCACCAGGTAGTCTTGGTCGCCTCTGGGGAGTTTGAGTTTGTAGCGGGTAGGAATTCGACCGAGATCAAGTCCTTAGTGCTTATCCCCCCCAGGTTGGGGATGCATTCCATAAGTTTAAGAATGTTGCCACGATTTAGCGTGTCATGCTGCCCTTGTGACGTATATTCTGGATAGAAAACCAAGGTCAATCAATTTCAGCTTTATTTCGACTTATTTGTCATAAAAGCGACATACATAATTTAAAAAACATATATAATACACAGTCCAAAATTTCCAGGCAATATAAATGGGGGTGAGTCACATTCAATTCTATTACAGCTATGCTAAAAACATATAAATTAGTTAAGAAGCCAAGGTCTCTGTTGATTGTTTTTTGTTTCCTTCCTCCTGGCGAGCTATTGTTTTTTCAGTGTATTTCTAAGGTTTTTTAAATGCTAATTCCTAACTATATCAGGCCTGAAACCTATGTTTTTTTCAGTGAATGTATCTATAAATAAGTTAAATACAGCTATCTGATACCGTACTACATGATAAATATGGACAGCAGACCATGTGAATATTGCTGCACCTCTGTACATTTGGGTATTTATATAGAGGGGTTTAATCAAGCAGGCAAAACTTTGCCAAGCATTATGTGCATATATAGATGTATGTTTAAATCATTTACATTTTGCAATTATAAAAAAAATCTGTCCTTCTCATCCATTCTCCCTCTGACTCATCCCAATCCTCTGACTACTTTTAAGTCCTAAACATCATTCTTAATCGTTCACCCCTCCTTTAAATCAATGCCACCCAACTAGAAGCACACACGACCATTACCTACAACTCACTACTTCCCCTATTCAAATCCACTCCTTTCATTCTGTCCTTATCCAAACCCTACTAAACACACAAGAAATTTAGAGTACAATCATTACAAAACTAATGCACAAGAAAAAACAAAATTAAAAAATGATACTAACCTACTCCTGGGTTCAGGAGCAGCGTGCTACTCGCCTCAATAAGTACTTCAATGCCTCGTTAGGGGTCGTAAGCGCTATATACAATTACTATTATGATTATTGCTTCAGTAATCTACAGGCGTTAGAATGTATTCTGTTCTATGTAAAACGCTCTGTTTTTTCGAACTAGACCAGGCAAAATGAATACCTGCAATAAAATAACCAAAAAAATACAATAAAATAATGCATAGTAATAAGCTGTGCCTTATAAAGATTGAAAATTGGCAAATGTATCTAAACCGTTCTTCAAATGGTAAAGCAAGCCCCCGGAAACCAGAGCACGACACAGATCTGTGATACATGCATCATGAATAGGTTTCGGCTTCAGGCTCAGACATTAATCTGTGGCTTCTGCATGCCCTGCAGACTGGAAAGTGACTCAGAGGATATCCTGCTCTCCTACGTTCATTTGGCCTCCAATTAATGAATGATCTTAGCAGGACCATTGGCTGGCGGCCACAAGGATATGAACTGAGAATGCTTTGTCTAGGAGAAAAGAGAGTGACAGAGCTGGAGAAGAGTAATACCAAGCGACTGATTGGGCAAGGAGTTTTTTTTTCCCAACTATGTGATAATGTGAGCTCTAGTATGGAACACCTGTAAAAACTGTGAAATATTCCAAAAGTAAGAAGTAGGGTTTAAAGTAAATCAGGATTTAAATAATCTAGGTTCTTAGTTTGAGAAGGCTTTTCTTCCTTTAGCTCCCACTCAGTATTAGCCTGCCAAGCAGACCTCCATCCACTCAGCCTCCATGACTCCCATCTCAGATGTCAGCTTAGCCCACCTTCCTCCGAGACTGTGCCTTTGGGTTCCAGGTCAAGAGGCCCTCCATGGGCAGAGCAGCATCAGGAGATCTACTCTGATCATTGCCCATTCTTCCAGCGACCAGTCATCCACCCCCTCATGAGATGTGCTAGCAGTAGAGAGATCAAGATGTCCCATGCCAGGTGTGAAGAGCTGCTGTAATCGTATGTTTGTCCTTTGAGTTCTAGTATTTCAGTCCTGGATTTAAATTAGGAAAGCAAAACTACTGCAATTACAAGTCAAAGAAGAAAAACAAGCACTGACAATGCCAATCATTTTGGCTTGTCTATAGTGAAAAGAGTTTTTCCAAGCTGTACAGCCACACAACATAAGTACAACTTTGACTGCAGCAGGAGAACCACCCCTAACAAAAGCAACAGGTAGCAGTGATAGTCCAGATCCTATAACACATGACAAGGCACACAATAGGAAGCAACAGTAACCCTGACCCCTCAAACATGCAAACGTGTACTGTGCAGGTAGTAGCAGCACACACTTGTTCGTACACACACACACACAAAGTACAGCAGTGCAAACACCCTCAGCAGTAATAGCATAAGTGGAGGTAGCACGGATGCTTCTTTACACACACAGAACAAGTATAACATCTTCAGCAACAATGCACACTTACCGCCCACTCTCTCCCCATAAGTCAGAGAATAGGGTCACCATACTACTGTGTGTGTGTGTATGTGCACTCTTGTATGTGCGTGTGTGTGTATCCACACGTGTATGTGTGCGTGCACATGTGTGTATGTTCACAAGGGTGTTGGTGTTCACAGGGGTGTTGGGATGTGATGTGTTTGCTTGCGTGTGCTGTTTTGATAATACAGTCAGTGAGCTAGTGTCGGTGATCACATGTCAAGATGATGGGTGTGACGTTGATGGTTGCTGTGTGTGTGTACGTGTGAGAGAAGAATTACTAATGAGGTGTTGTATGTGGTTGATTATGTTCACGCCACAACTGACCGTCTTCATAGTGGTGGTACTGTATGACTGAACAAGCTAGACACTGTCTGTGTGAGGTGTAAATGCACCTATTAACACCTTTTTAGGTCTCGGCTAGCGAAGGCTGCGCTTGCGCAGTCTCGCTCGCGAGATTTAATGATTTCAGTACGGGGCTTGAACCCGCCCCTCTTCTCCATTGGCTGGCTTCCTAAACGGAGGCCAGCCATTGGAGGAGAGGGGCGTCTGTCCGTTTAAGCCCCGTCTTTTTCGGATTCGGGGGCGTGTTTTTTACTTTCTTTCTCTCCTCTGGAATGTAAACAGTCCAGCCAATGGGAAGAGGAGAGAAAGAAAAACACGCCCCCCAATTCGAAAACGCCCCTGCGTTTCTCCAAGGCATTTCTGCTTCACCTCGGAGAAAGAGGGGTGCTCTAAGGAGCCGCTGCCCTTCTGAAATTCGGTCAACGGCCCATTTTAACTTTTACCATATCCCCGTTACATAATTCCACAGCTTACAATTTGGGGTACAAAGCGGTCGTGATTTCCCCAGAACTGAACTTCTCTCTTGGTTAAAAAAAATACATTAAAATAAAGTTTCTCGGTCAGCCGTCTAAGCTACTCGTCTACGGGGAACTCCAAAATGTCGACCCTGCTGTATTAAGCTCTGACTGTGAACATTGTCGCCGGAGTCTCTCTCAATAAAATAACCAATTTTCTTCCTTTGTGAATTGGATAGTGTGCAGTAACTGCTTACCACGGATGTAGAAAAGCAGCTTGCTCCAACCTTATGATTCAAAAAATCCTGACTGCATGACTGCAAAGAGAAAATACATAACGCACCGAAAGTTTGAAACAGAAGTACAGATGCAGATTTTCTTTTTCAGCCGCTACGGCACACGCCGAGGGTTTTAAAAGGTCAACGCCGTTGCTAAAACCACCGGTGTTTTTGTCCCGGCAGTAGCAACACAAAGTGGCCTGGTGACTCACCGGGGGATGGCGCAGCTCTCTCGGGCGGCGCCAGGTGGACAACAGAGCTCAGGGCCCTGTCTCCGCAGGAGGCACCGCTGCACCCAGGCCTGCAGCTGATAACGCTGTATTAGTCCTCCTTTGAGTACCGGGGCTCCCGCGCGCTGATTACTCATTTATCACACCTGGCAGCCCTGCTGATCTATAATTACTCTTCCCTTATCCGGCTGTACTGTCATGTCCACGCGCAGAGCAGAGCCACTGCGAGGCAAAGGCTCCTGCTAATGACACATTACCCTCCTCACAAGCACTTGAAGTTTTATTGTAAATATTCACGATATAAGGCATCCAAGATTCCCTTTTTAATTATAAAAGTAGAAAAGAAATCTTCGGCGCGTTCCCAGCCTCCCACGCTGCACTGGGCGCCTCAAAACACAGTATTTTTTAAGCTAGGCCTGGCTCGGCTTTCAGCAAACAGGTATGGGCTTTTTTTTGTCACATTAACACATGACTACAACCTCAGTATCTCGCTGCAATTATCAGACATATGGCCCAGGAAATTTGTCAATTAAACAGACATCCCTTGCCAACAAACGCTAGCTTCCCGACCAAAAAGAAAGGTTGGCTGATTTTATATGCCACATAATGCATGGAAATAGCTCTCTGTGAATGTAGAAGCGTTCACCAATGGTTTAAAAAAAAAATCAAATAATGTTTCCACATATTTGTGAAAATGGGAGTTTACAGAGAGAAAGCAGGGCCTTTAACCAAATCAAAAATAAACATACATACGTTGGCAAACAGCTGTGGAGAGAATTGTGTGTGGGTTGCTCTGTGTGGGTGGCTCTGTGTGTGTGGGTGGCTTTGTGTGTGTGGCTCTGTGTGTGGGTGCAAATGCAATAGGTCTCGCATTTGAGAGTGATTAAGCTATTGACATTGTAAATAACAATGCCGTTTCTTTAAATGTTTTAAAAACAAAAACATAAACAAAAATAATGTCATGAGCAATGCCAATAGCTCAAACTTTAACAATGCAGAGACCATTGCATTGTAAATGCTTGTTTACACTGTTAGGTAACTTACATGCCCGTTGTTTTCAAATATTTGTGTGTGAGCACGTGTGGTGCTGCTGCAAGAGTGTAATGATGTGACACAGCTACCTACTTAAAAGTGATCTGAAGTTATCAACACCGAGAAGGATCATGGCATGGCTGCAATGTCCGAAGCTCACAAATACATAAAAGGATTTCAAGGAAAAAAACTCACTCATGATGGCAACGCCAAAAAGGCCGTGCAGAGCAGGTAGCTGGAGCATTGTCTGCATATTTGTAGCATCTGGTACCTGTTCACGCGACTTCTGGTGCTCTTTTTCTGGCTGCACGGGAGGGGACGGACAACGAAAGAGTGAGAGGAGGTGGAGGGCAGAAGGAGCAAACAACAACAGTGGAGGAGGCGTGAGCAGACCAGAAAAGTAACATCATAGGAGAGGGGTGGGGGCCATGAAGTAATTTACCATGGAGGTAAGTATAGGTAAAGGGAAGTAAGGATGATTTTAGGATTCAAGAGTTGGGTAGAGGGAAAGGGTGATTTTAGGGTTGGGGTTTGGTAGAGGTGCAGGGAAATAAGCGTGATTTTAGAGTTCAGGTGGGTAGAGGTAAAGGAAGGTAAGGGTGGTGCTATAAAGTTCTGCCAATCTGTAATCAAGTTGTCTTGCAAGCAAAATAAAAACAGTACCACAATCTTGATGCAAGTAGAGTGAAGGACACTAATCAGGACATCAATCAGTACTTGGTCCATGCTCCAAGGAAGAAACAAACACACAGAGACAAACTGAAAGCCGACACATTTTTACATGTACTCACCATTGAAAAGCAAGGACATAAGAGTGACAATGAAGCCAACTAGTGGTCAGTAATAAGTGGGTCCAGGGACCTTTTAAAAGTGTTTTTTAAGTAACAAAAGATCTTTGCAGGTTAGAGAGAAAGACCTACAAACGATCACAATTATTCCAAGGCCAGCAATACACCAGTGGATCGAACCTTCATGCCATGGACACCCTGAATGTGTTTGAAGTTACCACCATTAATTAATTCAGAATAAACATCATACTGGGGCTTGGGAACCCGAAGGCTAGAGGTGCCTCCAATATGTCCCTATTATCAGCCGCGGCAGGTAAGAGCGGTGAGGCCAAGTGAGGGGGGATTTCGACAGACAACGAGGGAAAAATAATTATTTATTTAGTTTTTTCCTCATTGGCGTCTGTCAAAATAACCCCCACCCTGCCCCAACGCCTTTACCTGCACGTGCCGCGGCTGCTTATTATCAACATCATGCCTGGGTCGGCACTTGAGTGGGGGACCAGAGTGTACTCTGCAAATACATATCCTCACATATATGTCTGCATACAGAAACACATACACACACAGATGTGCGCTCACACACACACACAGGGTTCAAGATGTTTTTTTAATACCTTCCTTGCTCTCGACTTTGCATCACGCTCAAGCTTTGATCACTCTCTCGCGCGAGTCGGTTTGGTTTCTTGCTGCGTGATAGGCCCAGTGCTGTCAATCACATTGACCACGTGACTCAATGCCTCTGGCTGGTTTCTGAGATCTAACGTAGCGAGTGTGCTAGAGACCTACAGGCCTGGAACTTAGGATACAACTTGTTTGTACATCAGTGCTCTGATAAATACAAACTCTGCATGTCTGAGTGGCCGAGCCTGGACCACCAGTGAGGCAGACATGGGCCGCTCCTGTGCAAGCATTCAGCAGCTTTGAATGTGCTGGAGATGGTGAAAGAACCAAAGGAAGGGATGGCATGTTACAACTTCTTACGTGTCCTGCTGCACCCGGTACCATGATTTCTTCTGCCTGTGAGTTCCTGTATTGATTGCCAATAGGGTGACCAACTGGCTTTGGTGCAAATTCAGGACAGTGAGTGTAACAATTCCGGACAAAGGGTCAAAATTCAGGACACAAATTCAGGACAGGAGGTCAAAATTCAGGACAATACTTCAGGACAATAGGTAAGTTTTACAGACACATCAGAGGAGGTTGCGCAATAGTATATAAGTAACCCAGCCATATCCAAACATATTTAACCATTTGCAAACCTATCCATCATGTATCCTTCCATCTATCATTTCACTCATCCATCCTATCATCCATCTTTTCACTCATCCATCCATTATCCATTCATCCACCCTTTCACCCTATCCATCTGTACACTCATCCATCCACTCTTCTACCCATCCATCCAGCCATTTACCCATTCACTCATCCAGCCATCCTTTCACTTACTCATCCATCCACCCAGTCACTCATCCTTCCACCCATCCACCTTTCAGGCATCCATCCATCCTCCCTTTCTCTCTCCATCGACCCTTATACTTAGCCATCCTCCCTTCCATCCATCCATCCATCCACCCACCCATCCATCTACTCATCCACTCATGAATCCATCTATTGACCCTATCACTCATCCATCCTTTCTCTCATCCATTTATCCTTTCACTCCTTCACTCATCTATTCATCCTTTTGTCCACCTATCCTCCCTTTCACTCACTCATCCATCCTTACATCCACCCGTTCACTCATCCGTCCATCCATTTATCAATTCATCAATCCATCCATCATTTCACTCATCCATCCACCCACTCACTCACCATCCACCTTTTCACTCATCCATCCTTTCACTCATCCATCCACCCTTTTACCCATCCAGCTACCCTTCCACCCATACATCCAGCTATTTACCTTTTTCTCTCATCCATCCTTCCACTCACTCATCAATCCATCCTCTCTCATTATCCATCTATTCATTCTTTCATTCATCTATTCACCCTTTCACTAATTCATCCAGCCATCCACCCATCCCTTCACTTACTCACTCACCTTTTCATATTAATTTTGAGCTGAGCTTTTTTAAAAAGAGGCCCATCAAGAACTTCACCCTCGCTGCAGGAGCCATTCCAGGACTGGGACAGAAGCCACCCAGGGCGGAGACAGGATCCACCACGGGGGAGGGGGTGGGGGGAACAGGAGCCATCACAGGCGGGGGAGGGGGGACAGGAGCCACCACATGGGGGACTGGAGCCATCACTGGGGGGGCAGAAGCCATCACAAGAGGGGGAACAGGATCCACCAGGGTGGGCACAGGGGTGGGCATGCAGTATTCTAGTATCATCTTGGTGGTCTTCCAGGGTGGGGTAGGGCTCCTCACCCCCTCCTGGACAAGTCAACGAGATGACAGGCTCTCTTTCTAAAAGGTTCATTTTGCCATCCCCCACTGTGATGTACAGTACTTACAGGAGATGCTCCAAGAGAACAGATTTAACTGATTGTCCTCCATACTTTGTTAATCAGTATGGGTGCGATTGTGCCATTTCTGTATTTTATTACATTATAGACTGCATGTTTGAAGAACCGAGGTTTGCTTACAATTTAGTAACCGTAATTAAGCTCTGTGAAGAGAACCACGTTCTGCCTCGGTGTAATCAGGGCCAGTTCTAGGATGTTTGGGGCCCTGGGCAGAAAGGGAATGTGTGAGGCCCCTCTAAATTGCAGAGGCATGACGCGTTCAGGGCTGTTTGCATCTGAATAGATGCCCCTGCTCCTGAAGCGTCAGCCCCTCCCTCTCAGTCACCTTCAAGCACCTCTTAACAGCTCAAGGGCTGAAGGTGTGAGGGTTGCCATCCCACTGTGCCTCTCCAATGCTGCTGGGTATCTGAGCTTTGGTACTGCATCGGAGTCTGTTACACCCACCTCAGCAGCATCGGAGTCAAGAACGGAGGTGGGTGGAAGCTGTGCCGGCTTTAGGGTGGTGCGACCGGTGCCCGGTTAAAATTACGGACAAATGGCATCCGTTAAAGAATCCTTCACGGACAACGGACAGACGGCCGAAATTACGGACTGTCCGTGAAATTTACGGACGGTTGGTCACCCTAATTGCCAATGCGAGGCCCAGCACTGATAAAGTGCACTCTGGCCAGGCCTGTCACGGCAGAGGTGGAGGGAATAAATAACAAAAAGTCAGAGTCCCTGCCTTGACCCTGGAACACACCTCTGCCTAGCAGGGAGCCGAGCTTGAGCTCAGCTCAGCATTTCATCAAAATGTAAAGCTGCTGCAGAGGGCTGGCAGCTCCTTGGGTCAGTAGGGGGACACGGTGCTGCTGTTGCAACTGTTCCTGTACAGTTTCACATCTGTCACCGAAGGAGATCTGTCAACTGCTTTTGGGTTTTTTAGGTCGAGCCGAGCGCAGCGCGCATGTGCTGCCCTTTGGAAGCTTCTTGTGAGGCCTCAAAACTTTTCCATGTGGGTCGGACTCCTCCCCCACATCTGCTTGGCCTTTGTGTGTATCTTTCAATAATGAAGGCACGCAAATGGCCAAAGGCGGGTGCATGTCCCACCTCTTCTTCAAATGTTCACTCCCACGGCATTTTGCTCTCGGGAGCGAGCAGCGGCGCGCAGGCTGGCAGATGCATTCCACCCTCGTTGTGGATCAGGTTACTAATTAGCAGCCTGCGCTCCATGTTTGCACCCCTCCCACACTTCTTTGTTTGTTCTTTGTAGCGCGGTCTGGTTTCACTTTAGGGACCGTGGACCGCGCTTGCTGAAAGTGACAATGTATTCCGACAGTGTCTCTCTCACTGACTGATTCACTCTCTCCCTCTCTCTCTCTCACTGACTGACTGACTCACTCTCTCTCTCACTGACTCTCTCAATCTCTCTCACTGACTGACTAACTGACTAACTGACTGACTGACTCTCTCACTCTCTCTTTCACTGACTGACTCTCCCACTGACTGACTGACTCTCTCACTGACTGACTGACTCACTCTCTCTCTCTCACTGACTGACTGACTTACTGACTCTCTCACTCTGTCTCCACTGACTGACTGACTCTCTCACTGACTGACTAACTGACTGACTCTCACAGACTCTTTGACTGACTGACTCTCTCACTCTCTCATTCACTGACTCTCCCACTGACTGACTGACTCTCTCACTGACCGACTAACTGACTGACTCTATCACTGACTGACTGACTGACTCACTGATTGACTGATGTTCTCACTCTCTCACTGACTGACTCACTCTCTCTCTCACTGACTGACTGACTCTCTCACTCTCTCTCTCACTGACTGACTGACTCCCTCAATCTCTCTCTCACTGACTGACTGACTCTCACTCTCTCACTGACTGAATAACTGACTCTCACTAACTCTCTGACTGACTCTCTCGCTCTCTCTCTCTCTCTGACTGACTGACTCTCTCACTGACTAACTGACTGACTGACTGGATCTCTCTCTCTCTCACTGACTGACTCTCTGACTCTCTCACTGACTGATTCACCGACTCTCTCTCTCACTGACTAACTCTCTCTCTATAACTGACTGACTCTCTCACTCGGTCTCACTGACTGACTGACTCTCTCACTGACTGACTGATGGACTCTCACTCTCTCTCTCACTGATTGACTGACTCTCTCAACCTCTCTCTCACTGACTGACTGACTCTCAATCTCGCTCACTGACTGACTGACTGACTGACTCTCATTGACTCTCAGACTGACTGACCGATTGACTCTCTCACTCTCTCTCTAACTGACTGGCTGACTGACTCGCTCACTGACTGACTAACTGACTGACTGACTCTCTCGCTGACTCACTGACTGACTCATTGACTGACTATCTCTCTCACTCTCTCTCTCACTGACTGACTAACCGAGTGACTGGCTCTCTCATTCTCTCACTGACTGACTAACTGACTGACTGACTGACTCTCACTGACTCTCTGACTAACTGAGTGACTGACTCTCTCACTCTCTCTCCACTGACTGACTCTCTCTCTCTCACTAAATCTCTCTCTCACTGACTGACTCTCTCACTCGCTCTCACTGACTAACTGACTCTCTCACTCTCTCTCCACTGACTGACTCTCTCTCTCTCACTAAATCTCTCTCTCACTGACTGACTCTCTCACTCGCTCTCACTGACTAACTGACTCTCTCACTCTCTCTCTCACTGACTGACTCTCTCTCTCTCACTGCCTGACTGACTCTCTCACTGAATCTCTGACTGACTGACTTAACTCTCACTCTCTCTCTCACTGACTGACTAAATAACTGACTCTCTCACTGACTCACTGACTGACTCTCTCACTGACTGCTATGCAGGTACTATTTCCCAACCTTCACCCTCCTGTAATTTATGCCCGCCCAAAAAATCCATAACAAGCAACTATTGGGACAGGTAGATAGAAGTTGACAGCATTGAAAGGACAAACAAAAACTCAAGACATTATTTATTGGTAATACCTTTTTAATACGGTCCTTCAGTTGTACATAATGCTTCCTTGGTCATACATAAGGTAACAAAAATGCTTCTGACACTTCTTCATTATAACTTTTCAGCATGCTGCAGACTTCTTTACAGCACAGCTTAAAGACATAGGCAAAGTCAATATCCCTGGGTAAACACTTATAAGGTACCAAAGGCGAGACTATTGGCTATGCCAATGCTTGCTAATGCTGGGAGGAGTTTACCGTGCGAGGAGACCCCTGGAAACGAAATGTGATGGACATCAACGACGCTGTCTGTTTTTATTGTTAATTTAACTGTGTTTTATCGGTAGTTAGAAGTATGTACATTTTGTTGTCTGAAAACAATGAAAAGGGATTTTCATATTTTTATTTTGTGAGGTGTAAAAGGAATCACCAAACTCCTAACAATTGTTATCGCTCTTAGTGGCATATATACAAAGATATGGCATGGTGCTGCAAGCAATTTAGCCGATCAATACACGATTCAATCAAGGGAAGGGCAAAATTAAGAGAGATCCAAGGTAGAGAAGGAACAGATTTAATAATTAGATACACAAAAGGTATATACAATTGAAAATAACCATAACTAACACATATGCACTGACAAAAAAGTGACAAAGTGAACGGCGCAGTGACAGAAAGTGTGGAAGTGACAACACGGTACGGCGAAATGATTTAAATAAATTCAAGGTCAAGGAGAGTTATATACAGTCGGTAATTTACATATACACATGAAGGTCTCACAGGACCCTGTGGTTAGCCGTAAATAATGTTGTCTGGTCGACGACGTTTCAACCTCCATAAGTTGAGGTCATCATCAGGACTATGGTTATTGCAATATTCTAAATACCTGTGTCCGTGGTCAAAAACCACTTCAAAGTTAATTGCAGGGAATAGTGGATCAATTAAATAAGGTCCGTCACAGTTAAAACAGGATCATTGAATGTCTGTGGCTGACAACAGAGAGATGGCGACCAATGGGAATGATAAATAGGTCCAGTATTGTTTAAAGGGCAGCCATCAACTGGGGCATTATGTTAAATAATGAAAGGGCATCCGGCGGTGGTTAATTCCGCGATATTAGGAAGTGGACTTAGAGTAGAATCATAAACTGCCGAAGAGCGGGATAGGTTCTCAATGTAGGCGGGTTAGTTGCCAAACAACGGGATCAGTCCACGGGGCTTGGAATAGTTTCTTCAAGTTATCAAGCATCGGGATTAGTCCGAGAAGGGGCCACGGCATCCAAGCAATGGAGACGTCTCCATTGCTTGGACGCCGTGGCCCCTTCTCGGACTAATCCCGATGCTTGATAACTTGAAGAAACTATTCCAAGCCCCGTGGACTGATCCCGTTGTTTGGCAACTAACCCGCCTACATTGAGAACCTATCCCGCTCTTCGGCAGTTTATGATTCTACTCTAAGTCCACTTCCTAATATCGCGGAATTAACCACCGCCGGATGCCCTTTCATTATTTAACATAATGCCCCAGTTGATGGCTGCCCTTTAAACAATACTGGACCTATTTATCATTCCCATTGGTCGCCATCTCTCTGTTGTCAGCCACAGACATTCAATGATCCTGTTTTAACTGTGACGGACCTTATTTAATTGATCCACTATTCCCTGCAATTAACTTTGAAGTGGTTTTTGACCACGGACACAGGTATTTAGAATATTGCAATAACCATAGTCCTGATGATGACCTCAACTTATGGAGGTTGAAACGTCGTCGACCAGACAACATTATTTACGGCTAACCACAGGGTCCTGTGAGACCTTCATGTGTATATGTAAATTACCGACTGTATATAACTCTCCTTGACCTTGAATTTATTTAAATCATTTCGCCGTACCGTGTTGTCACTTCCACACTTTCTGTCACTGCGCCGTTCACTTTGTCACTTTTTTGTCAGTGCATATGTGTTAGTTATGGTTATTTTCAATTGTATATACCTTTTGTGTATCTAATTATTAAATCTGTTCCTTCTCTACCTTGGATCTCTCTTAATTTTGCCCTTCCCTTGATTGAATCGTGTATTGATCGGTCCCTCTACTCATTTTCCCTATTGAGACATTGTTTTTTGTTATTACATATACCCGGTCTCAACTGGGTTAACGGGCTTGCTCCTGTTTTTCTTGCAAGCAATTTAGCAGCGCCAAACTGCGTAATTTCAAAAACGCAGGGATGCGGCGTATTCACAAGAATAAGGCTCACCCCTGTGTTTTCCCTTGCGCCGGTGCTAAAAAGCTGCCTAGCAGCATGGTGCAAGGGTGTCTGTGTTGCAGGGATGATTGTTTATGTGCAGGAATGTGTCCCTTCCTGCATATAAACAACCATTAAAGGCAATTTGCTCCTTCTTTGTCCTCTGCATTCTGCAGCACACGTAGAAAGAGCAAAAAATGAGGAGAAATAAAAGCATTTCTCATCGCTGCGCTACTCGAACGCCTTCTTTTCAATGGCGTTAGTATTTGTCACTGCCTCATATTTACACATCTTGTAAATCTGGGCAGTGTCAAAAAGCAATGGGTGTTGCAGTGGAACGCCCGAAGCAACATTCATTGCACGCCCCTTTGACGCAGAAAACTGCGCCAAAGGATACGATATTTGCAATGTGGCGTTAAGTCACACAAAGTGGCCTAGCGCCGCATTGTAAATATGGAGCAGGGCTTGCGCCACTGGAGTGTCGGAAAGATTGACGCTCTGGTGGCGCAATGCCCTTGTAAATATGCCCCTTGATTTAAATATTATAGCAACATTGTTGTGCTTTGAAGCAGACCGCGCTATCCACCCCGATACATTACAATGAGTGCATCGTTTCACAGAGCGTCTCACTTTTGCATAGTTTACTTTAGGGAAGTAAGCTGGGATTGTGACGAAAAGTTGGCCAACAGTTGCATTTAGAAAACATTCTTTTAATTTGTGTTAAGTTTACATCAGGGTTCTGCTCTCATTTTCTGTTTCTCTGAAAGTGAAAAAACTGTATAAATTATATGTGAAGCTCTATGCTGGGTGTTAAATAGGGGTGGGCGGAATTTGCGAAAATGACTTTCGCAAATTATCGCGAAAATGTTAAAAATCTCCGCAAACACGCGGAAATATCGCGAAGATGGAGAAGTTTTTCTCCCACCCGTTCGCGGTATTTTCTGCGTGGTCGCGGCTCGCCAACTTACCCATGCGGTTGCTCGCGGGCGCGGCCATCTTGTTTTCACTCTTCTCGCGAGAAGAAAGACGTGATCACGCGACCAATGACATTACTGCGGGCGCGAACTGTCGTGAGACAGCGCAAATGGCTACCAACAATCCAACATCTCGTGGAGAACGCGACCGGATCGGGAAAACTTGTCGGCGAACGCGGGGATTCAGGTAAGGCGATAGCGCGCGTGCGAGAATGTATTATTTTACAGCGCGAGCAAAAAACAAATTATCGCTAAGCTGCGGAATGCAGAAATTTTGACCTTTTCGCGCTCTCCGCGGAATGCGAAAATGTCAAATTATCGCAATTTCCGCGAGCGGAACAGAAATGTAGCCCAGGCCTAGTGTTAAATTGTGCTGCCGTACATTTCTTCACATTCTGAAAATGCTCTGTGTATTAGGTATGACGATGCAAGCCGTATACCAGCACAAGGGGTGACACTTATGTCTGGACATTATAATGTTCCACTGACATACACTGTGACTGAGGTCTGGATGTCACTGAGCTGCCTTTCTAGTAGTCATTTATTTTAATATAAGAAAAAGGTTTTCACTACCGCAGTAGCTGCACATACTGACTTGTCTATGGGCAGCTACATGTGAGCAGCGCTGGATTGGCATCAAAAATTGGTCCAGACACCGTAAACAAAAGTGGCCCACATTTGCGGATTTCGTCTTTTCGCAAAAAGCTGCTTCAGGGGTTTCTCTAAAGAGCCATGTCTTCTTAACTTCACTGAAATAAAAAAAATCGAATATTGCCAGGACAATGGGGCATATTTACAAGAAATGACGCATCTGCAAAATGCGTCAGGTGTCCTGCACCTGCTGCAAATGCCATAACAATGCCATGGGTGCGCTGTATGTACAATACAGTGCTCCATGGTGCCAGGATTCACAGATGCATTAGACATTTTGATCCCTCTTTAGGCGCTAAAGTGACGCATTGCTGGAGTTTGTCGTAAGACTAACGCAACTCCAGCAGGGCATCAGAACACAGAGACGAGTCCCAAAAAGCCCTGCATTAATCCTTACGCCTGGTTTAAGAAGGTGTAGGGATTTTGATGCAGTCAAGTTATAGTGAAAAGTTCTACATTTTACTGCATCCGTTTTACATGGCTTTTATTGTGGGGACGCCTACCCTGCATACATTATACCTTTTGCAGGTATTATGTGACGCAGGCCTCCACAAACTGACGCACTCGGCCCAATGCGTCAGTTTGTAAATATGAAGCGGTGTGGAGCACTGATTGCACTGTCGCCGCTGCGTCAAAACAATAGCGTTGCAGCTGCCCTAGCTCCTTGTAAATATGCCCCTAAGTGTTCACAGATTCGTTCACAAAGGTGAACTGCACCAGCATATAGGTGAGGCCACTTCGGCTCAGGCCCTCTGCTCAATCTGCATTCATTAGGAGCTGGACCAGCGAGAGACTGACACCTCCGCCCGCTGGCAAAATGGAGGTAATAGAGGCCTGTGGTGTTGGGCCTCAGGCCCACATGGTGGCAATGACAGACACCGGAGGTTAGGGTACTGGACAACTGGCCTAGGGCACGTGCGCCGTCCCCTTTTATTGACAGGGTCACCTGACTGGTGACGCCTGTGTTGAGTGGGTGTCTCGTGTGGGTTACATCAGCAGTGGAACACTAGAATGTATCCAGCCGGATACTACATCCCTCCCAAACTTTAATGAAAAAAACCAAACGAAAGTCCAACCTGTAATAAAACACATAAATAACCCATAGCACCAAATAAGCCTATTCAGGCCGTCAGCCAGGCGGCGCTGGAGCCTCGGACCGCATGGTCGGGATGCCTTCAGTCCCCTTGGCGATGTTCTTTAGACTTGCCGGGTCTCACGGTGTAGAAAGTCTATGTATAAAAGTTCAGTGCCGATGCATCTGGAGCTGTGGCGAAATACACTTTGGATTCGGAGACGATCTCTATGAGTGAGGCCTTCCTTTGGAGGTGGCGTGCTCGGTGACCCTCCTTACTCCTGACGGCTGAGCAACGTCCGACTTGTCTCCCTCGCATGGTCTCCTCTGCCACTGGAGCCTCTTGGAGGGCTTTTCTGCTGGCTGTCATGGGACCATGTGGACCGTGCGGGGCTTCGCGTGAGCCGCGCAAAGGCATAGATGAGGAACTGCCAATGGACTCACAGCCAAGTCGCTCATATAGCCTTCGATGGTGGTGTCGTTGTCTGGGCGTCCTCGCCGTCTGGAGTTGGGTTATGCACCTTCCTCTGGCGATCTTATGGGTGACCAGTCTTCAGCTGTGACCTTTGTGTTTCCTGCGCCTGACTTGGAGCCGCGGCCGACGCATCACGCCTGCTCGAACTCCCTTCGCATGGGAACTCCGTTGAGGCCCTTGTCCCCTGGACTGCCACGTGACCGCATGGGCTGTGCGGGCCTTAGCGTAGGCCGAACTTAGGGGTCACTGTGGAACTCCCAACAAGGCCACGGCCAAGTCTTGTGTAGTCCCCAAGGGTGGATCTTCCAATGGCCGGGTGTGCTTGACTTCGGCAGGCTGTAGGTTAACGGGGGTGCACAGAAGGTTCCGGGGTGGTTCGCCTCATTGAACTCCGGTTGTCTGGAGTGTGTGTGGATTACTCGTGTGGTGCGATGCTCCTTGGTGATGATGCACCTGGATGGCGATAACAGAATGTTGGTTTTCTTCGGTGGGCAAACAGGTGGCGATCTCCTGTCGGGGTGACCTTAGGGAGTGAGAAGGACTTGATGGAGTTCGTGGCACCACTCCGTTGACTTCAGGCAGGTGCACTGCGAGGTGTGCTGCTATTGATACCAAGCAGCAGGTGACAGGTGAGAGGACGGTCGAACTGTGAAGCATGGGGCCAGGACGCAGATCGCGCTTGCTAGCGGCTTACGGTAGGTCCTCCCGCGGAGCTGTCTCCAGTGACGTCTCTGCACCCTGGGTGCTGGCTTGTGTGGATGAACACCTTCCTCAATGCTGGTGCGAGTCCTTGGTCCTGTCGCTCTTCTCTGTTCCATCTTGCGCGCCTGTGGTGGTTTTCTGCCCTGTGGCGTCGTGCCACTGTTCTTTCCTCATTTGCTGAGTGGCGTCGTGCCACGATCTTCTCCTTCTTCCAAAAAGGTTTTTCCTTGGATGTGGCGTCCTGCCACCTGTCTCATGTTTGCGCCACATAGACATCTCACTGGTTGCGTCGCTCTTGTGACTGTCTTTCCTTTTCTTTTGTGGACCTGTTGCGGGCCTGTCCTGTCAGTAGGACTTGCATGTACCTCTTGGGGACTTCCAGTGGCACCATCCCCTCACAGGGATTTCACAGTGTCCCTCTTCTCTTCGCTCGAGGGAGTCATGCTTGCATCTCGAGGCTGTGCCGTCGTGGCGGCTGCTTCTTCCTTTCTTCCGGTGCGCTTGTCCGGACTGGTCACTTTGCGTGACGGGCTCCTTACCTGCTGTGTGACGTGACGTCTGGTCAATATTGTCAGACTTCTCCTCGGTCCCCTTCATGGGCCTCTTCTTCATTCTTCTTGTTGGAACTCTTGTCAGGTCTCTCCTCTCTGACCTCTTCACTGGTCAGTTCGCTCTCTGACCTCTGGGAGGTCACCTCCTTCGCAACCCTCTCGACTTCATCCTTGTGACCATCTTGCAGGTCGGCTTCTTCTTTGCGACCATGCGGCAGGTCGGCTTCTTTGTTGCGACCGTCTGGCAGGTCGGCTTCACCCTTGCGACCGTCTGGCAGGTCGGCTTCTTCTTTACGACCGTCCGGCAGGTCGGCTTTACCCTTTTGGCACGCATCCGACTGCACCCTTCGTTTGCTTCACTGGATGTGCTGGCTGTGCATTCTATTCAGTCTGTCACTCCTGGAACGGTAGCAGTTGCTCATGTGCCGCTGTGCCCTTGCTTGGTGATGTGCTCTCCTCTTCAACCTCGGTGCAGTAGAGATGTGGTCGCTCTCTGTAGTGCATTCAGCAGTGCTTCTCTCTGGAGACGTCTCTATCTCTCGGGCGCCTGCCCGAGCTGTCGGATTCACTGGGGCGGCCTTCTGCGCGCTTTGGACCAAGTGCGTTCTGTTTTCTCCTTGGACGCTTTCTTCTGGCACTTCGTGTGCCAGTAGGGTAACTAGCTTGCGATTGTGTCTGTGTATCTGGAGGAGTGAGTGATGCGATCTCTTCTCCGGCAGTGGCATATTCTCTGCACCAGTCTTTCTTGTGTTATCGGTGGGGACAGCTATCATGGGACGTTGCTGTGTGGCTGGTCTCCCACCCTTGCTTGAGATGGCTGTCTTTGGTGTTGCTGCTGGTGTTGGTTTGGCACTAGGCTGGGCTGGAGGAGCTTAGGGTTTCTCTTTTTTCTCTCTGTTGGTGGAACGAACAGTCTCATTCCCTTTCCGCTGGATGGGGAGACCTGTAGAGGGTGTGTTGCAGTTCTCTCCCCTTTCAGAACACTTGACAGTCCATCAGGGGCATATGGTGTACTGACTGTCACTGTAGGCCTCTGCAGGTTTAGCAATGTTGCTATGATGGGCAGTACCACCCTATGAACACACAGGTCCATGCAGTCTTCGCTTTGATTGCAGGCCTCCCCAGTTGAAACAAAGAACCGTGCTGGGTTTGTAGGGTGCTGGAGCGGCCTCTGGCAGCGCTCTGCCTCGCTGGTGGTGCCGAAAGAGACCTAAGGCACCAGATACCACCCTCCTTATTGCCGGCTAGTGCGTGTGCGGGTTGTTTAGTTCAAAGTGCAATTTGGCGCTGTGGCCGCCAGGAGGCGCTGCAGCGACGTCTCTCTGCCAGCAGCGGCAGTCTTTCCTGCAACTGCGGGTGATGCAGCATTCACGTGTAGAAGGATGCTGCTCTTGCTGCTGCGGGCATTCCCATGAGGTGAGTGGGGGCACTGTGGGCATCACGCTGGCGAGCTTTACTTTAGTATGAATCATGGCCCCTAATCATTTACTTTGCGCTGGCTTCCTTCACCTTCAAGGCAGCCTCTTGTGTCGAAGGAGCTCTGTGCTGGCACTCGCCGCTGGGGGAAAGGTGTTCTCAGGGCTGGTGGGATGTGATCCCGGTGCCTCTTGTCCAGTTGCTGCACAGACACCAGCAGGCATGCGAGGAAGTTCCGTAGCTGCGGTGCAACAAGTAGGCAGTAGGTGGTACTGACGGTGCTCATAACTTGCAGTGCTGCAGGTTCCTCATTGAACGCAGGCCACGCGGGGCTGACGCTGCAGGCTGGAGCTCGCTCTATGTATGCGGGTGAGAGGCCCGGGTGCTTTGCTGGGAGCTGGTGATCGCTGGCAGCGCTAGAGGAAGATGCACTCACTGGCAGGTATGGGCACAGCGTAGGTTGCAGAGCGCTTATCCTGATTTCGGTCTCCGGTGCGGCGTGGTCATGCGGCCGTTCGGTGGCACTGCCTGCTGGCTCACCTCTTCATCGGCTTCAGTGGCCCCTCGACCACACGCTGCCCGTTGGGATTTACAGGGCCGCGGAGGCGGCCGCCTGGGTGCCGCTGGCGGCATATGTCCAGCTTTGTAGCAGGGGGGTGTTGGCTCTCTCCCGGGACTCAGGCGATTGCTGGGAGCAGTCTCCATACCCTTTTCACTCCGTGTGGACACGGCGGGCGGGACAGCCTGTGGACGCTTCCGGGCTTGCAGAGATTGCGACCGACCTCTAGTTGTCGGGCAGCCCGGCACCAGGGCTGCAGCAGAGATATAGTGCCAATATCGGCAACAGTTATCACAAAGCACATAAGTACATAAGTGCATAAATAAAACACACGACACTGTAATGTAAGTGGAGAAATATTGCTGCAGGTTTATTAGCATAACCAATATGCAAACAAGGTGGGTTATCTTACGGGCGATCCCAGGGCAGGCCAGCCCTATGCCGCCTGCCCGTCTGATAAGCCTAGAGTCACCATGGCAACGCCAACTGGTGTATACCAAATATTGGGAGGGTCCACCCCTCCCATCCGTGGACCACCAGTCCACATGCTTCACACGCCCCCCCGTGATGGGTGGGCGGAGCATAAATGGCAGCCCCCGGTTGCTCAGACCCACAACCGCCTTTCGGTTACGGGGCGCCGTCGTTCTTCCAGGGGACCCGCTAAACATCCCTGGGTATCCTGGCTTAGCACCCCATGGTGCTGCTGCATGCTGTACCCCTTGGTGCGTGCAGACCCTGGATCGCCCTGTAACTCCTCCACAGCCTTGGGAGTGGCCACCGTCACTACCAGGGCCCCCCCACCAAGGTAGCCTATTTCCTTACAACCTGCTGCAGCCCAAGCTTCCCCTCGGTCCACAGGAAAGGATCCATGCCTACACTAGAGAGGTGCACCCCATCTCCCTCCAAACACCCTGTGGACTCGGCGTGTATAAGACCATGCCTGATGAAGCCAGAAACCACTTATTGCCGGGCTTCTCCCAGGTCCAGCCAAAGACAAGTCTTACCAATACCCTACCAGAGGCCATCATGCCCCAACACGACATGTGCCCCCATCCATTCTAAACTCCCCATGAGTTTATGACTGAATAGACCTGCCTAAAGATAGGCGACGGTCCAATGATACACTTGCCTGGCTGAAGAACAAGACCTATTCCAAGCTACTCCAGCCAGGAAGTGCCCATGCGAGTGTAGTTAAGAGTTGACAAGCCCGCTCTACCTCCTCTTACCTCACATGGCTGAATCTAGCACTAGTCGGAGTACAACCATTACCTTCCGACAGTCACCACCTTAAGTGAAGCCTTGCCCTCCCAAACTTCTGCTCGCATACTAGGGAGCAGACAGGACAGCGCGACCCAGGGGGGAACCAGAGCGTACCTGTCCAAGCAACCAAACGCAACCCGACAGAATAATGTCACTGATCTAGTCTGAGATATGTATGCGCTACCTCAGGGATCTTTCTCATGATTCGCCTATCTGTCAGACACCAATCGCTCATCTTGTGCTTTGTGTGATCTAGGCCCACTTTGGTGTGAGCAGATCCCTGTGAAGTATTTCTTGGCTTGTAGGCCAATAATGCACATGTGGTAGGTGAAAGATGAAACCCTACTTGCCGACCCCAGGCCAAAACTGACAACCATTTTACCATCTGTCAACAGTAGAACATGCCTCAATAAGACATTGATAAGGGCCACCTGCATACCTCCTGGTGGCCAAAAGCCTTGTTGGCCAAGCAGCGAAATCTTCGCTCAAAGCAAAATACGAAAAAGACTTCTCGCGGCGTCCGCCACCCATGCGCCGGACAGGACACCGAGGATTCACCGAAAATCCCAGATTACCACAAGCCGAACCATTGTCAGTCGATACTTTTATTTCCATAAGGTAACTAGGCCACAATAAAAGCGACGTAGCAAGCCAAACGAGGGCCCGCCGCCTGCATCCCTAGCTGCCAATGTTTCATATTGCTATGTATGACATTTTCATAATGACCGCGCCCCTGTGGGTGACATTCCAAGACTATAAATGACACTACAGAGGGAGCGAAATCCGTCAATGATACGGCGCATGTCCAACCTACCCATGCACATTACTGAAACATGTTAGGGCGGCGGGACCTGTGATGCTGACTGCCGGTATAGTTCAAATTGTCTCGCTGGCTCCAGAAGTCAACCCCATCATGGGAAAGAACTCTCCCCCAGTCTGTGCCCCTAACTGTATTTGCATTGAGTGGTCCTATAATGAAATTAATCAAATTGTGTGCTTGTGTGAGGCGTCTGCGAAGCATGGCTCATGTCGTGGCTGCTCAAACACGTGACATATCCTATGCTGACCTCGACACTGTGGGACTGTTGTTCAATGGACATGCTCATCTATGGCCTAATATTGGTCAAACAGTGCAGCACACGACAACGGAAATAAATTCCACTGTATCACACCACACTTACGTTAGGCAGTGCATAATGTAAAATAACTGTCAGGCCAGGGCACCCGTCAAGAACCACTCCAGCTTCCTTCACCTATTCCCAGTGCCAGCGCTGCCAAGTACCTGTGTGTAAGTGCGACTATTCGAGGTCTTCAGAAACCCCCAATTAATACAAACATCCTGGGCAGTGGTCAGCCCGGTAGCCACTGGACCAGTATGTGGTACCTTCAGTGAGCCAGAGCTATCATCTATCTTCAGCAGCGAACCGTGACCTGCAGCGCAGAGTGGTTGAGGTTCTGCTCAGTTACTCTTTGTCAACTGTGGAAGTCTGACCTGATGAATTCTGAAATTGGTGAACTCAGCTTGGAGCAAAGCATCACGACAGAATTGGGACCTCTGTGGAAGGGAAGGGGACGTGAGAACAAACATTTGCTCTAACACTAATGCATCCCGCCTATCAACTGCACACCACATAATGCACCTACCGTCTGGGCGTTATTAAATATAGCAGTAAAGCAAAGGTACGTGTGGCTACTGTACCCAAGGCTGTAATGTGCCCTTAAATAAGAAACCATCAACGTGATTAATGGCCCACCCATGTCCCAGGGACCGGTTTCCGAACCTGACCTCCCTCACCATTTCTGCAAAACTTCAGACATTCCCCACAGACTGCTGCAGATAGAACAATTATACTGCTGTGTGACCAGTGGGCAAAGATTGGGTGCTATGCAATAGCCGCATCAGCCAGACCTACACAGAGGATCTGGGTTCAAACACATTGAACAAAGCAGCCAAAGTTTAGACTGCTATGTGTGACCGTTTCCTAAGTCAGTGTAATTCGTGAGAATGCACCTATGAGTGACACTTTATCGCGAGCGTAATCCAAACAAGACGACGGCGAAAAATTCTCAGCACTTGCATCAGTTTGAGAAACAAAACCCCTAGAGGATCGCACCCCTGCCGCAAGGCACCAGGAGCAGGAGGGCCCTTGGTGCGAAAAGTTTGCTGTTTGAAAGGGCAGACTGACTGTGGTATGTGATCAGCCGCATGGCACGACATTCCTTTTAGATACCATTTTAATCGGCAGCTACCCACCTGACCGACCGTGGTGGGAACCACTCCTGTATATTCTAGTCAGATGGTCCCAGTTCACCTGTCACTGCCTGGTGTACGTGACCTCGGTACATGGTCCCCTTGCCTGGCGGCATGCCATTGAGACCAACATCCGATGAGTACCACTATCTGCCTACGCTACCATCTTGCCTGTCGTTCCTTCATGCCCAGATATACCATGCGATGATTGCTCTCCTCCGGCACTTGACCCGACCACACCTAGCAGAACGATCACAGCGGGAGGAAGCGGCATGTGACCTGCCCCAAGACTATGAAATCCTCCTACCGAATGAAGTGGGAGCTCCACCAACCTCTTGGCCAAGCCTGCCAACCCCCACAAGAAAATGTCCCCCTAAGCTCCCAGAATTGAAGGGGGGGGGGGAGGGGCTGTTCTGTGTGGAGATGTGCGAATGGAGGACATGCGTCCTGGAGTACCTATTGTTTGGGTGCAAATATCAGTCCCACGAGAACCTAATGTGTTTAGTACTAATGACCGTGGTAACAACTCAATCAGCACAGGGCTGGTTGCCCCCCCCCCGTCATACAACCGTGTGTGACAAGCCGGGAGATAAGGGAGGCTAACCCCAGTCAGCCACAGAAGGACCCACCACGTGGCTGTGCCCAAAAAACATGAACCCGCATCAAAACGACCCGCTGGAAGGACAACAAGAGCCTAACGCTCTACACCCGCGGATGGCCCCGGAAGTAACCAATCGGTTAACAATCGAGTAACTAACAACGGACATCCTTTCAGCATCTGAAGGGCTGGCCATTTCCGAAGTACCCGGGACCCCAATGCCAGGCAACAGAGCAGGCCTCGGCACCAGTGGTGTGTGTGATCTTAGCCCACATCCGTGTGAGCCAGGGTCCGCGATGCATACTTATTTCATGATTAAAGCACTCTACTAGCTAAACATAGTGACGTTTACACTCCCAATATGCCCTACAGGGTGGATAGCTACACCTGGCATGGTAGTATCAATTGCTGGAGTGAAAAGTGCAATTTGAAAATATGCATCAGCCACTAGTACATGCTTACAATCGACTCTGGAAGTAATCCATAATACAAATAAATCACAAGTCCAGGGAGAACATTCCTGCGAGCCAATGCCACCCAGTGGCCCCAACATGGAGCACTTACATAAGGACCATTCACATTACACACGTTTTATTTATTGGACAAGGGGAGGTCGAAGGATTTTGCCCCGATTCACTGGTTTGTTTGCCCCCGCCGAGACTGGAACCAGGGCTGGCGCAGCCCAGGGCCGAGAACGAGCGGGCTCCCACAGGAGCAAGCCGGGGGGGGGGGGGGACCCAAGTGACTCACTTTGCGACCCCAAACTCACTTACTTATTGATGCTCTTAGTATTAGTGGACTCCTGTGTCTCTCTCTCTCTAATGGGACCCGGCCCAAACCAGATGTGCGGCCACAACAATACAGCTACCAAGGAGTTACCGGGAGGGCTGTCAGAACACCAATAAAACTACAAAGAGACCGGAGGAACCTAAAAGCACTGCACCTGAGCCAGTGCTGTGCCTGCAAACTTACAATACGTTTTTAAAACAGATGCTAACCTCCCTGCTTACGAAAACATAACAGAGGGGCCTAACAACAAATTCACCAGCCACTCGCTACAGGCCTGGTATTACCCCTGGCAGCACTTTTCAAGCAGTAATCATACTGTAATTTACAGTGGCGCGCCAACACCCCACCCAGAGGGGTTTGGAGAACAATGCTTGCCACTGCAAGATTGTGTTACCCAAAGTGCGTACAGCCTCATTTCACATGAGCATCTGCAATTGTATTCCTAGCTGAAAATAACTGACAGCAGGGGACTCGGACCATATGACATATTCAGTCACGGCGATATTGAATGTTGTGCCCCAGTAATGCAGTCTCCCTCACCTCAACACCCTGTCAGAAAGCTCCCCTACACCTGCGCCCCCTTAAGCGTGTGGAGATGCGTGCTACCCACTCATCAAAGCGCTTCTTCAGATGATGAATAAATACATGACTGCAGTTGCAAGTCAGTGCATAGGTGCCTTGCTTATTTGTAGATCACACGGGACAACCCGCCTCCTGTCCCCCAACTGCGTATGCAAGGCTACCCTGCCAAAGGCCCCTCCGGGACTCGCACAGACACTCTGTGCTGCTCTAGCCACGCCCACTGCCCTCGCCCCCGCGCCACGCCATCATGACGCGGTGGCGACCCGAGGGAATGGCGCGCCTGGCAGGGCACTTGTTTTAGTACATACAAGCACAGGATGCCACGGCAACTTCAATATGCCGCTCATATAGATGCATATGATGTGGGCGCGAGCGCGACCCAGAGGTAAGGAACGCTCGAACGAGAGGCTCGAACCCCGGTTTAAGCACTACACGGGCCAACAAGCTGTTGCGCACGGGACCCGAAGAAGTTGGAGCGCAGGCCGGGCCCCAATAAGCAATGCACATCCCGGCCGAGGGTAAACGATAGAGAAGCACGATGTCCGATACGAATAATTATATGGCGCGAAACAACCCGATGAATCTAGCGCTTAAGAAGCCTCAATACGCTACGCATACAGGCGAGGGGCGATAACTAACGTAAAGACCCAACCGGCCCGAAATACGCAAAGTCACAAAACGGTGTAGTCCTTATCTACGTACTTGGAACCGCGACACAAGTAATGTAACAATAAATACATGAGGAAGTATACCTAATTCTGGCCAGTACGGGGTCCAACCACGACCTTGGCGTTATTAGCCCCCGATCTAACCAACTAAGCTCACCGACCAAGATGAAAGCAGCACGGGTTTTCCAACATTCAACGAGGGTCCGAGGGACTCTGAAAGAGCGTAGCTTGACAATGCAGCGTCGGCGGACATAACACTGAAATGCGAAATGAGTCCTACAACTCATCAACTTCAATACGAGATATGAACCATATACCGGTGTAAATCACTCATTAACAATCTAAACCGGTGGCAAACGCACCCATAGCAATTGGTAGTGTGCAGCGTTGATCGTTCCTAAAATTAAACAACAACTATAGGCTACCGCAAACCCGCACGTCGGCGGTTTTATCCAGGCGCCAAGGGGGGTAAAATGTATAACTTGCCCAGGGACCCTATCTGCTGAGACCACCCCCAGTCTAGTCGCCTGCAACCTGCACCCCCGGCAGCCGACTGCCCACTCCTGCCGGGCCAAGCGACGTAAAATTAAGCGAGGGAACTCCCGGCCCGCTGGCCCCATATGCCCTGACGCAAATCAGGCCGTAGCCGGATACGCGAGAGGCCCCTTGCATCCGCTGCGTAGGTGCGAGGCGGATATCTGCGGCCAGTGGCCCCCGACCTGATTTTCCACGGCGCCGTAGTCCATCCGGGAACCCACCCGGCCTCTATACCAGAAATAATGAAAAACTTAACACTGTGCCCTTAAGGGAAGAGCCTCCGCCGTACCCTCTGCCACAGCAACGCAATCGCGGGCGCCTACCCCGCCTGAATGCGTTTCCGCCCGGTCCGAACCGGGAACTATCGCAAGAGTGCTTGTCCTTAGCGGGTGCCCACCCCGTCCGGGACCTGACGCTGACAACGAAATATCGGGTGCCCACCCCGCGATAGGTAAATTACGCGGGAGCCTGCCCCGTACTTTCAGCGGCCGCCGGGAGCCCTGTTCCGCCGCGCTGCCCACTGCGACCCGGAAGGGGCTCCCAGCCGCCTCGTGTGACCGAGGATTCCTGCCCCCCGCCGGTAAACGTGGTAGACCGAACAACCCCCGCTCCGACGGGCGCGTTGGTAAGAGACGAGCCCCGAGAAGGCTCCAGCCTTCCCTTGACACCTGTAAGCGCGGGGGAAACCGAGCCCATCGCCGGAGGCGTGCGCGATCCCCCCCCCCAAGACAAGACTTGTTTCCCTGCTCCAAGCCGTCACGACGGGATAGTGGTGGGGGGTGAGATTTGCCTATGAACACAGCTGAAGATACGACCCCCAGGACCAAACCCGTGTCCCGTGTACTGCAGCCGATGCCGAGCTGCGAGTATTCTGTTCACTCATTCCCCCACCGTACACGTTAAAACGCGACCCCGACCTCGTACCCCCCCCCACGCCTCGGCAATAACTGGCCTCAGCTCAGGGCACGACCACCCCCCGCCCGTGGTACGCCTACCACAGGGCCCCGTCGCCTGGCACTGCCCAGGGACAGGGCCGGGGCGAGGAATGCAACCGGCCAACTCACCGAAATCAGAAGGAGCAGGCGCAACGGTACGACGACTCGCGACGACGATCGAACCCAAGGCGAACGAGCGGACAAGAGGACGAGGAGGGGGCGGGGACAGTATAAGTACCCCTGTCTCCTGCCCGCCCTCGCCGGAAACAGCTATCTGTTGGGGTCTCCCCCGGACTAGCCCAGGGACTCGACCTCCCACCCCTGTGCCTTCCTGTGGCACTAAGGCGGCCGCCCTCCAAGGGGCGGGCCGCTGCGCGACCCCCCCCCGGGCAGCCTTACAGTGTGTGGGCATCTACGGGCGCCTGTCTAGACTTCCCCCATGTCACCGGTTCAGACAGTCAGTGTCCGTCTTCCTCTACCGCATGGCCACGGTCGTCGTGCTGGCAAGGGGGCATGTGGGTGCCACAGTGCAGGCAACGCTGATCCCCTCGGGGCCAGGAGGTGGTGTCTGGGTGACCCGGGGCTCAATCCTCACCGCAGTTACGGGTGCCTGAGAACGGCGTGACGAGGGAGGGGGAGCTGTTGTCTGTCAGGCTTATTCCATGCCTCCCCCCCCACGAGGGATGATGATGAGCAGCTGAGCAGCAGGCACACGGGGTCAGCTACCCGCCTCGTCGCCAATGTGGTGTTGGGCCTCAGGCCCACATGGTGGCAATGACGGACACTGGAGGTTAGGGTACTGGATAACTGGACTAGGGCACGTGCGCCCGGCCCCTTTTATTGACAGGGGCACCTGACTGATGACGCCTGTGGTGGGTGGGTGTCTCGTGTGGGTTACATCAGCAGTGGAACACTAGAATGTATCCAGCCGGATACTACAAGGCCCATCTGCTTCTGGTAAGGCAGCTCAGGCCCCAACTCGGCCGATGGCGGCATCTGAACAGCAGAGACACACCCCAAATCTGCCACCCCGCTGCCCCAAAAAAGTGGCCCACAGCTGCAACCCCAATACCGGCCCATCGCCCATTGCCCCAATGTCCGCCTTACCAATCCGACCCTGCACGTGAGGTTTTATTGTCAAATGATGGCACTCTGACTATATTAAATATCTGATGTTTCTGACTTGCGCTTTTCTCGGGTTTCCTGGCAGCTTCGAAGCACTAGCATACAGATGGGGTAGCAGGCCTAGATGTGGTATTTCATGTAGTGCCTCTTGGTCACCTTTCATGCACTTGAAAGATGCTAGGCAGCTCTGATCCTTGTGGGATTCTCAGTCCTGCAACCATTGCAGCAGATGCAAAACCCACTGAGCTGTCAACGCCCTTTCGCCCTTCCCTCCACATCCTACCCCAAAACCCGTTTGGCACAGTAGAATGTTCCTGACCTTGAGAGTCTGGTTGGACCTTCCATTTTTTCCTTTTGATAATCATCTGTGCCTGTGCAATTTTAACACAACAAATGCCCCTCTCCCTTTCCAAGGTGCAGTAAGTCCCTGGGTGTGGCGTCTTTGTTGGTTTCCCATTAAAACCTAAAGGTGCATTGTGGAGAGTGAGGGAAAAGCTGGAGACCGTCGGGCTTGCGGGCCTGCAGGAGGCAGGCAATGCACATTATCAGTGCACATATAGGACGGACTCTATCAGTGCACATACAGGACGAACTTTAACAGTGCACATATAGGACAGTGTCTATCAGTGCACACATAGTACAGATTCTATTGGTGCATATATAGGATGGACTCTACCAATGCACATACAGAATGGACTCTATCAGTGCACATTAAGACAGTGTCTATCACTGCACACATAGTACAGACTCTACCAGCACACATAGTACAGACTCTATCAGTGCACATATAGGACGGACTCTATCAGTACACATACAGGACGAACTTTATCAGTGCACATATAGGACAGTGTCTATCAGTGCACATACTGAATGGACTCTCAGTGCACATACAGGACGGACTCTATCAGTGCACATACCGAATGGACACTATCGGTGCACATACAGGACGGACTCTATCGGTGCACATACAGGACGGACTCCATCGGTGCACATATAGGACGGACTCTATCAGTGCACATACAGGACGAACTTCATCAGTGCACATATAGGACAGTGTCTATCAGTGCACCCATAGTACAGACTCTATCAGTGCACATAGAGGACGGACTCTATCAGTGCACATACAGAATGGACTCTATCAGTGCACATATAGGACGGACTCTATCAGTTCACATACAGGACGGACTCTGTCAGTGCACATACAGAATGGACTTTATCAGTGCACATACAAGACGGACTTTATCAGTGCACATATAGGACAGTGTCTATCAGTGCACACATAGTACAGACTCTATCAGGGCACATATAGGACAGACTCCAGCAGGAGGCGGGCACTACACCTATAGGAAGAACTTAATCAGTGCACATAAAGGATAGACTCTATCAGTTCACATATAGGAGGACTCCACCAGGAGGCAGGCACAGCACATATACGACAGACTCTATCAGTGCACATACAGGAAGGACTCTATCAGTGCACATATAGGACGGACTACAGCAGAAGGCAGGCACAGCACATATAGGACAGACTCTTTCAGTGCACATATAGGACGGACTCTATCAGAGAACATACAGGAAGGACTCTATCAGTGCACATAAATGACAGTCTCTATCAGTGCACATATAGGACAGTGTCTATCAGCGCACACATAGGACGGACTCTATCTGTGTACATATAGGACGAACTCCAGCAGGAGGCAGGCACTGCACACATAGGACGGACTCTATCAGTGCACATACCGGATGGACACTATCGGTGCACATATAGGACGGACTCTATCGGTGCACATACAGGATGGACTCCATCGGTGCACATATAGGACGGACTCTATCAGTGCACATACAGGACAGACTCTATCAGTGCACAAATAGGATGGTCCCCAGTAGGAGGCAGGCATTGCACATATAGGACTGACTATCAGTGCACATACAGGATGGACACTATCAGTGCACATACAGGACGGACTCTTTCGGTGCGCATACAGGACAGACTATCAGTGCACACATAGGACGGACTCTATCAGTGCACATACAGGGCGGACTCTATCAGTGCACATATAGGGTGGACTCTATCAGTGCACATATAGTATGGACTCTATCAGTGCACATATAGGACTGACTCTATCAGTGCACATACAGGACAGACTCTATCAGTGCACATATAGGACAGTGTCTATCAGTGCACGCATAGGACAGACTCTATCAGTGCACATACAGGACAGACTCTATCGGTGCACATATATGGTGGACACTATCAGTGCACATATAGGACGGTCTCTATCAGTGCACATATAGGCCGGACTCTATCAGTGCACATATAGGATGGACTCCAGCAGGAGGCAGGCACTGCACATATAGGAAGGACTTAATCAGTGCACATATAAGACGGACTCTATCAGTGCACATATAGGACGATCTTTATCAGTGCACATATAGGACAGTGTCTATCAGTGTACACATAGGACGGACTCTATCAGTGTACATATAGGACGGACTCTATCAGTGCACATATAGGGCGTTGTCTATCAGTGCACATATAGGACGGACTCTAACTGTGTACATATAGGATGGACTCCGGCAGGAGGCAGGGACTGCACATATAGGACGGACTCTATCAGTGCACATACAGGACAGACTATCAGTGCACATATAGGACGTCTCTATCAGTGCACATATAGGACAGTGTCTATTAGTGCACACATAGGACGGACTCTATCAATGCATATATAGGACGGACTCTATCAGTGCACATATAGGACGGTCTCTATCAGTGCACATTTAGGCCGGACTCTATCGGTGCACATATAGCATTGACTCCAGCAGGAGGCAGGCACTGCACATATAGGAAGGACTTAATCAGTGCACATATAGGATGGACTCTATCAGTGCACGGACAGGACGGACTTGATCAGTGCATATATAGGACGGTGTCTATCAGTGCACATACAGGACGGACTCTATCTTTTGACATATAGGATGGACTCCGGCAGGAAGCAGGCACTGCACATATAGGACGGACTCTATCTGTGTACATATAGGATGGACTCCGGCAGGAGGCAGGCACTGCACAAATAGGACGGACTCTATCAGTGCACATACAGGACAGACTATATCAGTGCATATATCAGACGGTCTCTATCAGTGCACATACAGGACAGTGTCTATTAGTGCACACATAGGACGGACTCTATCAGTGCACATATAGGACGGACTCTATCAGTGCACATATAGGACGGTCTCTATCAGTGCACATATAGGCCAGACTCTATCAATGCACATATAACATTGACTCCAGCAGGAGGCAGGCACTGCACATATAGGAAGGACTTAATCAGTGCACATATAGGACAGACTCTATCAGTGCACATACAGGACGGACTCTATCAGTGCACATATAGGACAGTGTCTATCAGTGCACACATAGGATGGACTCTATCAGTGTACATATAGGGCGGACTCTATCAGTGCACATAAAGGACGGTGTCTATCAGTGCACACATAGAATGGACTCTATCAGTGTACATACAGGACGGACTCTATCAGTGCACATATAGGGCGGACTCTATCAGTGCACATAGAGGACAGTGTCTATCAGTGCACACATAGGACGGACTCTATCAGTGCACATATAGGCCGGACTCTATCAGTGCACATATAGGATGGAGTCCAGTAGGAGGCAGGCACTGCACATATAGGAAGGACTTAATCAGTGCACATATAGGAGGGACTCTATCAGTGCACATATAGGACGGACTCTATCATTGCACATATAGGACAGACTGGATAAAAGATTAATCCCTCTGATGTCCAGTTGCAGTACACTAGGGAGGCAAGGGTCCATCCGAGAACCCGGCTTGAGGCTTTGAATAGCTATCAGAGAATGTTCCAGAGAAATAGGTTCAAATTTGGAAAGAGACCCTATGGAACACTGCGGCCCTCTGCTAGAAATGAGATTGTCTTGGATATCCTTAATCTTATCATGAAAGAATTGTTCCAGCTGCTCACACCATTCAACTGATAATTCATGACATCTGGAGCTTACTTCTGGGGACATGAGACTTTGTACGATTTAAAATGATTCTCATGATTTGTTCTCAGCGAGTTGAATTCTGTCTCCCAGATAGTCTTTCTTTGATCATCGAACCTCCCTATAATACTTTTTTTTAAAGCAGCCTTGTACTGAGCTTTTGGGATAAGACTATTAGATTTCCTCCATTGGTTTTCCTGGGCCTTGCACTGTTTCTTGCCTTCTTTAAGGGTGTCTGTATACCAAGGACATAAAGGCTTGACTCTACGTGGGGCTCGCTTGATGTCTGGCACTAGCTCCTTAGATACGTCTCCAATCCAAATGTTCAGCACACGAGTGTCAAGAATCACATCACGTGTCAAGGATGGGTTTCTCTCCTCCAATGTTCTCAGAAAATCCTCTGATTGGACTTTATAAAAGGCTCTCAAAACACGAGGAGCTATCTCTTGCTTTGTAGGAGCTTTCCCAGCCCTAATCCAATAAAATATGATCAAAAAGTGAACGGAGCAGATTTATGGGCTAGGAGTGTCCACTATCAAAGATTCAGTCGAAAATCTGGTCCAACACATGTCCTGCCTAATATGTAGGGCTAGACACAAAATGCAACAGTCCTAGGTAGGATGTAGTGTCAAATAATATCCTCCTTATTTTCAATATGGAGGTTAAAGTCTCCTAAATATGAAGTGGGCATATCTCAAGGCCAGATGGGCCAAGGCATTGGACAATGAGTTGAGAAGATGGCCTGATTGACCCGAGGGGCGATAAATTAACGCACCGGCCAGACTGATGAGGAGACAAGGAAAGAGAGAAACCAAAAGCCTCTGCTTCTTCTAAGCCCTCTATGGGAATTAGTGGACAGACGAACTTCTCTCTGTATATCAAGGCTCCACCACCCTCTCTACCGCTTGACGGTCTTTGTTAATTATTTTATAACCTTTAGGGATGGCAGAGGTGATAGTGCGATTTGCGAATTTAGTTAGCCATGTTTAATGATAATGATTGCGTGTTTGAGCAGTGATCTCAAGCGCGGCTACAAAGTCCTCCACAACGCCGGACCTGCATACCTCAACAACCGCCTCTCCATCTACACTCCCATCAGACATCTCCGCTCTGCCCAACTGGCCCTGGCCACCGTCTCATGGATCTGCAAGACCACGGCTGGAGGAAGATCCTCCTCCTACCTCGCTGCAAAGACCTGAAACTCTCTGCCTCTGCTCCTCACGCAATCACCATCGCTGTTCCAATTCAGGAAGGAACTAAAAACTTGGCTCTTCGACTGAACCTCAGAATCTTCCCCACTCAGCGCCTTGCGACCCTCACAGGTGAGTAGTTGCACTTTATAAGATTATTGATTGATTAATTGATCATAGATTAATTAGGACTTCCCAAAAGGCTGGGTTAGTGCCAGGCTCAGGACAGAGGGGCAAGGTAGATGAAATAAGAAGCTGAGTGAGATTAAATTGAAAACCGCACTGTGTACACAGAAAGTTGGTGAACGGTGTGCAAGGTGAGCCAATCATGCACAAGGGAAATAAAGAGTCAGATGGTAGATAGCATGTAGGACGGACTCTATCAGTGCACATATAGGACAGACTCTACCAGTGCAAGCATCACAGGTTTTTAATCATAACACGAAAACCGCTAAATAAAGTGAACACAGAGAGTTCCTATAGTTAATTTTAACATTATTCACCCCACACTCTAGTCACTTTTGTAAATACACCACAGTTCCCACACACCCCCACTTCATCAACGGCAGAAACCACATGTAAAAGATTTCCGGCAAAGAGCCCCCCTATGGGGCCCGTTGGGCATTGCAGCCTCGGCCCAACATGAAGCTGCCCTATGATGAAGCAGGACACTTCCCGGGGTGTGTGAGGGCACTTGCTCCTTATAGGAGTTATCCCCCTCTTATGTACTGATCCCGCTCCCTCTACTAGGAACTGCACACTTTGTAATTAACATATAGGATGGACTCCAGCAGGAGGCAGGTACTGAACAAATAGGACGGACTCTAGCAGTGCACATATAGGGCGGACTCCATCAGTGCACATACAAGACAGACTCAATTAGTGCACATATAGGATGGACTCCAGCAGATCCAGCCCAACCCCAGAATGACGCTCAATGGAACACTCGCCTACAGACCTCCTAGATCCCGCACCCCCTTCACCAACATCATCTCTGACTACATTGCACCCCACGTCCTCACCTCTGTGGATTACATACTACTCGGAGACCTGAATTTCCACCTACACAACCACAGCGATCCTAACCCCACCACCTCCTAGAGAACCTCACCAACATAGGGCTGAAGCAACTCGTATCCACCCCCACTCACACAGTAGGACACACACTCGACCCCATGTTCACCGGAGGAAACAACATCCATTTCAGCCACACCATGGAACTACTCTGGATAGACCACCACTGCACCATTTTTCTTTTATGAAACCCACCGCACACAAGCACACACGCAGCCTCTCACGCAGAAGCTGGAACAAAGTCCCCGAAGAACACCTCAACGCCATCCTCACCTGCCCTCCACTCCCTACTACGACAGATGCCAAAACAGAGGCTAGCAACCTCCACCAATGGATCGCCAACAGCACCAACACCCTCGCCCCCTCCAGAATGCCACGAGGCGACACAACCAGAAAGCCAACTGGTTCACCATGGATCTCCGAAAATCCAAACGCGCCTACTGATGACTGGAATCAACAAAGAAAAACTTAATTCAAGACAGAATCCTCCCCAACACCCACAAGTCCAAAGAACTATTCACCATCATACAGGAATTCACCATACCCAACAGCGAAACAACTGAAGTCCCCCATCCCAAGACCTCTGTGACAAACTCAGCTCCTTCTTTCACCTCAAGATCAAGATGCTCTACGACAACTTCGACGACCAAGACCATGGCACCACCTCAACTCACAGTCCCAACGTCGCCACCCAACAGACCCTTCTCTGGTGGACCCCTCTCACCACAGAAGACACCTTAAAGACAATGAGGAGCACCTTCTGACCCCTGCCCACTGCACATCTTCCACAAGGCCGCCATCGTACCTGACCTACACTAAACTATCTACTGCTCCCTCGAGACAGCCACATTCCCCATCATCTGGAAGCACGCCAAGGTCAACCCCCTCCTGAAGAAGAACTCCACAGACCCAATGGACCTCAAAAACTTCAGACCCATCTCACTGCTTCCCTTCACAGCCAAAGTAATCAAAAAGGCCGTCAACACCCAGCTAGCACACTTCATAGAAACCAACGGCACCCGAGACGCCTCTCAATCCGTATTCTGCAGCAACCACAGCAGCGAGACCGCCCTTCCTGCTGCCACTGATGACATCCGCGTCCTCCTCGACCAAGTCCACACGGCAGCCCTCATCCTCCTGGACCTATCAGCAGCCTTTGACACTGTCTCCCACCGCTCACTAGCCACCAGGCTCCACGACGCTGGCATCCAAGGAAAAGCTTTAGAATGGAATAGATCCTTCCTCTCAGGCAGAACACAGAGAATAAGACTTCCGTTCTTCCTCTCAGAACCGACAGAGATCAGATGCGGAGATCGCCAAGGATCCTCCCTCAGCCCCACACTCTTCAACGTCTACATGGCCCTCCTCGCAACCATCGTCAGAAACCACGGGTTCAGCATTGTCTCCTACGCGGATGACACCCAGCTCATCCTCTCCCTCACCAAGGAACCCGACATCACCAGGTGCAACTTCCAAGAAGGGATAGAAGCTGTCACGACTTGGATGAGCAACAGCTGCCTGAAGCTCAACTCAGAGAAAACAGATGTCCTCATCCTCTGCTCCACCCCTCCGCATGGGACAACACCTATCAGTGCACATACAGGACAGACTCTACCACTGCACATATAGGACGAACTTCAACAGGAGGCAGGCAGTGTACACATTGGACAGACTACACCACTGCACATATAGGACGGACTTCAGCAAGAGGCAGTGTTAAAAATGATAGGGGCAGTTGCAGTCGATAACCTTTCGAGTATTGCCTGGCGGTAATCGCCTCACATACCATTCGAGGATTTACCAATAAAGAGGCAGGCGTCGGAGACTGGAAGGCAGGAAACAAAGTTTTTATTCTCTCCGGAGGAGAACACATCAGATCAGACCCACAGGGAATCTTCTCGAGATGCTCTGTCTACATCTCTGAGACCTGGCCTCTTATACACAAGTTTATTGCTTTATTACACGGTTTATGGTACATGGCACATTCTTGAGATTGCTTTGATACATGAAAGAACATCCTCGGAATCCCCACTTCAAGCTTGTTCCCACACATATCTACAGTAGAAGTCCCCACCCCACCTGCAGCAGGAGATGGCTATCACACAGCTGGGCATTCCGCCAATTCCCGGGGGGGGGGGGGTGAGCGCGACTGGTCGGGTCACAGGGGTTGGGGGCCTTGATCTACTGCAATCCCTTAGATGTGAGGTGCTTCCTTTACAGTAGGGGCGATAAAACTGTGTCCGTAGGGTTAGGTGATGGCCTGGGATCAGTTTGGACGATCAGGCGTGGAGGAAGGGGTTACCGAGAGGATGTATGACCATGTAAGGGATGAAAGGAGGTGTTGGCCAGGTGCGGGATGTGGTTTCATGGCAGGGTCGCGCAGAAGGAGAGGGTTCATGGCCTATGTATGAGAGAGCGGGGGGTGGATAGGCGCGCGGGGGATGTTCGCAGCGCCAGAGGGACGCGCTGGCGATCGGTAATGAGGTCATGGTGCCTAAAATGGCCGTCGCGCTTTTTCCGCGTGTGGCGCTTGGGGAGACACAAGATGGCGCAGATAATGTTCAGTTACGTACTAAATTTCCACAGTCCTCCCTTTTAACATATCTCGCCAGCTTGTTTAGTTCGGATCTATCCCCATAATACCACGAACTTTTATCTCGTATAGAGCTTTCATATGTTCTGCTTCAAAGTTCAGAGTTTTAGGGCGGACAGGAATAACCTGACACATTTGTACATAATTACATGTAGTTGATGGGATAGGCGAGGAGGCAGCGCATACAAAATTACATCAGCTGCGTCATATGTCAGACCCGGAGGTAGGAGGAGGGAAGCTCGCTCGAACACAAACATGATACCATAAAGTAATAAAAAAATGTTCTGGCAAAACAAGGAATAGTACGTTCATTACTTAAGGCCTAGACTTCGTGTGGATCAAAATAGACAGCATAGTCATGTGTACGGCTGGTGTTATACAAGTGTCATTATACAAAGTTAAAGTTTCTTGACTATCAGTGTACAGTTGGAAGTGACCGATGCAATATCATGAAAACTCGATTGGAAGATAGTCAATACGAAAGTGGCTGGGAGAGGAATTCAACTTAACATGAGTTACAGTCAGGGAAGGGAGTTCTTCTTTCCAGTGTCCTATTATAACGAGCCATCACTGGTAAGCTCTCATTGTTCTTCTTCTTTCGTTGGCACTGTTGAGCACCGGCGGTGGAGCTAAGGTCCAGCTCAAATCCAAGTTTTCACGTAGCAGGGTGTGACCATTCGGTGTTCTCGGATCACAGTCCTGTTCCCTGATTCATCTTATCATAGGTACCTTGAGACGGGGTACCCGCATTTTGTTCTTCTGTTGTCAAGTCAAATTCAAAATCCCATCTAAAAGAGAGGTGGGGATAGGGGCGTGCTTTGGGATGCCGAGGGAAAAGGGGGGTGGAGTGGGATCGGATCAAAAAGCGGACCAAGGAGAGCAGAATCTTTCAGCACTGAGCCCATCAATCGGGCTCGACGGGCTGGGACTTCAGGCACGAGCTGATCAGCGAGCAGGGGGCTTCGGGATAGCCCTTCGTTCTATCGCTTTTCATGCTGATAATGGTGCCTCGTCCCGCACCCTTTTGCTTCGTGGCTCCCCCTTGGTCGATGCCATAGGTGTTCCATGATCCGCAGCCGGGCTGTGCGTCACGTCCGACCCCTCTCTTCCGATGACTGCATGTTATCTTTGAATGAGTACAAGAAACAAAATCTTAGAGAGCTGGCAGGGAAGACATTTACGCACTTCATTCTCTCTCCCAACCACCGAGTAGTCGGGGAAATGTTTTATCGCTCTATGATGGATGTCTACTAACTCTTATATCGGTGTATGTTACTAACTTATTAATTATTGCTGTGGTGCATGTTTTTGTGCGTATTCCTGCAAATTTCCATCGTCTGGCCTGCTAGGTGTCTATTCCTGTACCTTATAATCATTGCAGGAGGCCTGACATCTGTCAACTTTCTGGTCTATCAAAGTTCGAACCAGCTTCTCCGGTAGAAACTCGTTCTTCTAACACAAGCTCTGTTAATTCACATTTTTCTCTGATGACTGCTAAGTTTATGAAAAAGTGCGAGGTGCTACTGTCATGGGTTCACAAATATCTATTTCGGGGAGGGACACAAGCTAAAGACAATAGGTAACCCTCATTAGTTTAGGCGATGTGTCTTCAGAAAATAAAGTCATCAGCTGTATTGTTCAAAATACCCTGGGATGGCTAGTACAGAACTGGGGCTATTCTGGGAGGACGGGGTGTTTAGACGTTCCAGTTCTGAGCAATTGGGCGGGGCGATTCTGAGCGGTGGAGGGGGTGTCGTTAGGAGCTCTAAAACGAAAACCACTGACATATAGTCCCATGATGAGGGCCAGATTGGGAGACATCAGTCGTTGTACCTGTCCTTTCTTTCTCAGCCAGTGAAGTTCAACATTTTACAGAAAGGAGAGGTAGTAATGTGGTAAAATACGGTTGTTTTGCTTCTGTCAATTTGTTCGAACACTGTCGTGTTTTAGGCCAATTATACACATACTGAGGATGTATAGTGTCGTTAACTTATTCAAAAGAAAAGAGGGCAAGAGAGCCTTCAGCGAGGGAGGGAGAGGGAGAGAGAGAGAGAGAGAGTGTGAGAGAGAGAGAGAGAGTGTGAGAGAGAGAGAGAGAGAGACGTGCGCATCAAGTAGGCTATTTGGTATATGTACGACACAAAACGAGAGAGAGAGAGACATGTGTACGATAATAGGCTACTTGGTGCACACACAACATGGAGTAGCACGGGTCAGTTCTATGTAAGAAAACACAAGCGGGGGAAAAACATAAATTCGGCGATCACGTACACACAAATACCGGATAGGGCGTGACAGTATATACATCAAGCGCAGAAACTTAAGACGAAGACACAGAGCTACGTTGAGTGTGGGGACCTCTCCTTTCCTGTCCTCTTTCCTATGCACGCTGCGTATTTTCAGTATTTCCGTAATTCATTTTGGGGGGGGGGGGGGGGGGGTGTCGGACTTTTTACTCCCCTCCCTTTGATCGATAGACAAGCACTTCAGTCATACGATGACGTTCTCTTCCAGCGACCCAAGCATATGAAATGCATACACATTCATACTGTATAATCAGGGCACATACACACAGTCATACCATACAGTTTTTCACGTTCCCAGTGGTGGTCTGCACTTCGCGCACCATCCCACAACGTTTGTCTATGTTTTTCCCTACATTGAGCACGGTGCGGTCCATGTCCACTCCATTCTTCAGTCGGAACTCCGATGTGACCTATAGAGAAGAAAAGAAAGGGGGGGGGGGTGCAGCATTCAAAGTACGTTAGCGCGCGCAGACACGAAAAAGTTCTACTTACCACGTACCAGGCTAGCTGCAGGGGCGGGTAATACCACAGACCTACTATATCCTTCCTCTCGACTATACAAGACGCTCCAGTTTATTCGTCTCCTAAATTCGGGTTCCCTTGTCGTGCATTTGTTTCTCAATCGGTCGCATATTATGGGGCAAGGTACCGTACCTTGCATTCGGCAGATACCTTAAGCTATAGTCAACCATTTTCTAACAACTCTGAAAAAGACAGGCGTGATGGGTACAAATTTCATTAATTCAAAATTCAGGCAAAAAAAAGAAAAAGGGTCTGCATTATCTGCCTTCTATTGCTTGGGAGTAACAGTCATCAAAAACCTCTACCAACCTAGATGACGCTGATTCCGTAATTCCTTCAAAGAGCCCTTTATTTAAAACAATGTCAGTATACAAATACGGGCCTACAATCGTTACAGGCCGGCCACGGTGTGAGAGGCGTCGAGTATCATGAGCAACACTACCTTAACACGAAAAAATAAAAATGACAATAAAAATGGGAAGGCCAGCATTAATAAGGTTGTTCGTATGCTCGATCAGTACCCTCCCCGTCCCTCCGCCCATCATGTGTGAAAACATCGCACATATCCTTGTAACATAAATGTCAAGTAGCTGAAACGCCATAAGGAGTTGTAGGCCCCTCCTACATCGGCGCCATTTTGTGGCGAGATCGGGTGGGTCCAGTGTACAGTCTAAGTCCTTCCACTAACTAGCTGCCGGACCAGAATTCCTTTCGGCAGTTCGAGAACTTTCGTTAGCGCCAACGGAAAGAACAGACAGCATGAATCGTGATTCGGGGGTGGGGAAGCACAGTTTTTGTTCCTACCGGGTCATGTTGAGGTTCCACCGGAACTGATCCAAGCGGCTAGGCTACAGTGTCTCCTGATAATTCAAACAGAAGCTTGCGTCAGCATGGCGTCACCACAGTCTCGCAGCAATGCCGTGATCCGTTCTTAGGGCGGGACAGCAGGCGGGTCTCTCTGCCGGCGCCTTGAATCAGTCTCTCTCACGGCACCAAAGGGACGCAAGATGGCTGCCGCCCGGGGCAAAAGACAAGTTAATGTGGAATGATCGAGCAATAGCGGAGGTTGCCCCCACCGGAAGTCCGCGGGAGTCGAAGGCCAATGACTCCCGCAGAATCTGCAAAGCTGAGGGGGCGTTTTCAAGGGTGTGGCCCACGCCCGAGCAGGCAAGCTTCCAAGTTCCAACGTAGCCCAGAGCCATTTTTTAGTGGACCAGGCCTGAATCTGAAGAGCCGACCGCCATTTTGAGATCCCAGTGGCAGCAGCAGCTCTTCGTTACAGCCACCGGGGTGGGTCCCCCCGACCACTTGGCTGCGGGGGCCCACTTCTTGCGTCGAACGCTAATGGCAATCTTGGTGCAGAAAGGAACCCGCGCCTGGGTGGTCGTCCGATAGGCGAGACGTAAATGGTTCCCCTGCTGCAGCTGGCCGGTGAGTGCAGAGGCGCCTACTCAGCTGGACGGCGAGTGAAACGGCAGGGGTACCTTCTCAGCTGGACGGCGAGTGCAGGGGCGCCTACTCAGCTGGACGGCGAGTGAAACGGCAGGGGTGTCTTCTCAGCTGGTGAGCCTCCACCTGGGGAGGCGGGGGAGGCCCGTTCGCGTCGCTTCCCCCCCGCCAGGGCACCCTTTGTTGTCGATCTGTGCAGCATAGTAGATTGGCAAGACCAGTACACTTGTTGGACACCACTTCTTATGCCGTCCTGGTCTTGGCGCGTTGTGTAGCCTCCGGCCTATTCGCACAATATTCCACCACTGATGCCGCCTCACAGGCCGATGGACTTTGTGGGCCTTTTATTGCCCACGCCGACTAAAAGACCGCCCAAAAACAGGCCAATGTTGCTATTTCGAGGAAGGAGGGGCGAGGACTATGTCATGTGGACGTGAATGCCTTGGGATTTGCAGCAGGCTGTCATGTAAATAGTTAGAAAACGTGTTTTAGCATGTTTACCTTGTTGGAGTGTTGCATATACCTACAAGTTATTAAAACGTTTACACCGTACCACTTTGTTGGAGTGTTGTACAGACTTGTAATCCGGCAACAAGCACAAGGACGTTACTGCATAACCGGAAAACGACCTAGCCCAAGCGTGTGTGATCTAACCCAGTTCGGCAACGTCGATGGTGGGTATTAGCAGATTTCCATTTGTGCAGGATTTTGTCGTGTTTACTGGGCGGGGTGGGTGGTAGGGCAGACATGTTTAGGTAGCGAGAGCGATAGAGCCGAGCTACCTCGTGGTCATCTCGACCGTGAGCTTGGCTCCTTCCCCTAGTTTCATATTTTTCGCAAAGGGCTATTTCCTAGTGTTTCTTATTTTTGTAGGGTTAAAAGGATCCAATCAGTGGTCTACTGGTCTCTCTCGATTATTTTTGTTTCTCTATAGCGATTTTTATGCCCTAGTTTGTTGTAGGCTACAGCGACTAGTCCATATTTAGTAAACATGTCCTTATTATGGGTGCCTTCCAGAGGAGCCGGATGGTTCATCTCTAATAAGCGGTCCGGGCGGAACCAACTACCAATCAGTGGGGAGAAGATAGGCATGACGGGTTACAACGGGGACAAAAGTCTGCACTACCTATCTTTTCACTGCTTGCAAAGACTAGACAGAATATCTCTATTTCGCGTTGTTTGCAAGCAGAGAATACCTCCAAAGAACCAATATCGAACAACTAGTGTTCGGACAATCAATCAATCAATGGTGAGAAAGAGATAAGCACGACGGGTTACAATGGGGGACAAAAGTCCGCGTTACTTATCCTTCACTGTCTGCTAAGACTTAGGCAGAATATTTCTATTCTACGTTATTTGTAAACAGAGAATATCTCAAGAAGTACTATTCTTCAAAACAATCAATATTCGGTCAATCAATCAGTGGGGAGGAAAATAGGCGCGACAGATTACAATGGGGGACAAAAGTCCGCGCTACCTACCCTTCACTATCTGCAAAGGAAGAGAGAGTATTTCTACTCTTCCCCGTTTGTAGGCAGCGAATACCTCAAAAAGAACAATCGATAAGCAATACTAGTATTTTCAATCAATTAGTCAATCATTTAGCAATTCGTCGTATTTCACGACCTTACCCGGACCGCGTGGACAGTTTTCTCGTCTTCCGCCTCTAGCGCCCGATCGTCCTCTACTCTCCGTTATTGCTGCGGCACTCCTGATGGTTCCCAGTCAGGACCGTAGATCACTCGAGAGAGGTCTGCTCGGAACCAGTGAAGTTCGGATGATCGGCTGCCAGACGAGGGTCTATCGGGCAGGAGCTCTTTCCGATCGTTGCAGTCGTTCACTCTGTCGTCGGGACTTCTCCCACTGGATCCACGTGTCGCTGATGGGCCCCACGCTTGGGACGCCAATTGTTAAAAACGATAGGGGCAGTTGCAGTCGATAACCTTTCGAGTATTGCCCGGCGGTAATCGCCTCTCATACCATTCGATGATTTACCAATAAAGAGGCAGGCGCCGGAGACTGGAAGGCAGGAAACAAAGTTTTTATTCTCTCCGGAGGAGAACACATCAGATCAGACCCACAGGGAATCTTCTCGAGATGCTCTGTCTACATCTCTGAGACCTGGCCTCTTATACACAAGTTTATTGCTTTATTACACGGTTTATGGTACATGGCACATTCTTGAGATTGCTTTGATACATGAAAGAACATCCTCGGAATCCCCACTTCAAGCTTGTTCCCACACATATCTACAGTAGAAGTCCCCACCCCACCTGCAGCAGGAGATGGCTATCACACAGCTGGGCATTCCGCCAATTCCCGGGGGGGGGGGGTGAGCGCGACTGGTCGGGTCACAGGGGTTGGGGGGTTTGATCTACTGCAATCCCTTAGATGTGAGGTGCTTCCTTTACAGTAGGGGCGATAAAACTGTGTCCGTAGGGTTAGGTGATGGCCTGGGATCAGTTCGGACGATCAGGCGTGGAGGAAGGGGTTACCGAAAGGATGTATGACCATGTAAGGGATGAAAGGAGGTGTTGGCCAGGTGCGGGATGTGGTTTCATGGCAGGGTCGCGCAGAAGGAGAGGGTTCATGGCCTATGTATGAGAGAGCGGGGGGGTGGTTAGGCGCGCGGGGGATGTTCGCAGCGCCAGAGGGACGCGCTGGCGATCGGTAATGAGGTCATGGTGCCTAAAATGGCCGTCGCGCGTTTTCCGCGTGTGGCGCTTGGGGAGAGACAAGATGGCGCAGATAATGTTCAGTTACGTACTAAATTTCCACAGCAGGCAGTGCACACATTGGACAGACTCTACCACTGCACATATAGGACGGGCTCTATCAGTGCACATATAGGACAGACTCAACCAGTGCACATATAGGATAGACTCCAGCAGGAGGCAGGCACTGCACACATAGGACGGACTCTATCAGTGCTCATATAGGACGGACTCTATCAGTGCGCATACAGGACAGACTATCAGTGCACATATAATACAGACTCCAGCAAGAGGCAGGCAGTGCACACATAGGACAGACTCTATCAGGAAATGCCCAGGGTGGGCTTGTTTTAGACTCTTGGGTCTAAGAAGACCTCGAGCTGAGCCAGAGACAGGCTTCTAGCTCATGTCAGCCTCGACCCTGCAACAGCTCACCCACTTCCTCTATGGCTCTGTAGCAATTCCAAGCGCCGAATTTTCGCCTTCGGTCAGTCTACAATCGACCTCCCCACTTCTATGATAAAACGAAGACGCGGAGTAGAGCTTCTCTTTGGTGTAACCGGTGTTTTGTGCCCAGAGTATTTCACAGCTCAAATAGCAGATAGGGGCCCACATCTCTCCTTGCACTAGGGACCACGACCAGGGCTTTAAGTGGGTCGGGTCTTGCCGATGCTGAGCACTGGCGGTTCTTAAAAGCAGGTGCTGAGACGGGTCCCTTTTGGGCTCTCAATTTCTGCCCTCACCCTCAGGTGGGAAAAGAAAATCTTAACTCTGCAGCAGTGCCACCCATCACTGCCTTTGATGTAACTTCAAAGAGACACCTTTTAGTTCTTTCACAGTCTCAATGAAGCATATACAACAAAGCTATAGTCGTTGCTCATTTATTATATGCAATTAACAACCATTGACAAAGCCAATAGTCCTGGCTTGTTGTAGGTGTAATTTACTTGTTGTATTATATATCTGGATACAATGACAGAAACAGAAAAATACCAGTCGGGTGTTACACTATGCTAAGCACAGATTTTTAGCTTACGTGTTTTCAAGCCATGCCCTAAATTACATCAGCCACTCCCCTTGGAGAGACTCCCCAGTTTTTTTATCCCACTTAAAGCCCTGGCCACGACACATTGACTATCCCACTGCAGAGATGTGCACCGTTTGTCTCTAATCACTATTGGTTGAGAGCTTCTTTCCTGACTATGGCTTTTTGTGACCCTAAAAAGGACTAGATCGATACATGATTTCGCATAGGATTAGCTTTACTGCCTTCTCTCCCCTTGAGGAGGGTCTCTTTTCTCAACCGGGGTCTGTGATGAAGCTTTCCAAGTGCATTCCTATGAGAACCTTTGGGGATATGTACAAGGAAGTGCTCCGCCACTTCTGAAATGCAAGGCTGCACCATATTTACAAGAATGTGGTGCAGCCTTGCGTTTCCCCCTGCGATGGTGCTAAGTTTAGCAACTAAGCGCCAACGCAGGCCCCCTTGCCCCATAGTGCAAGGGTGTCTCGTGAAGGGGAGGATTGTTTATGTGTAGGAAGGTGTCCCTTCCTGCACATAAACAATCTTAAAATCCCATTCTTTCACTTTCATGTGTGCTGCTTCGTGCAGCACACATGAAAGTCACAAAATGGCATTTTTTTAAAAAGGTTTCTTTATGCACAGGAAGGGACACCTTCCTCTACATAAACAAACCATGGTGTTTTGCTTTTTCCATGCGTGCTGCACAAGGCAGCACGCATGGAAAAAGCAAAAACAAGGAGAAATAATGCATTTCTCCTCGTTTCGCCAACATAAGACCAGGATTTACCTGGTCTTAATTTTGTCTCTGCCTCCTATGTACCCCACCCTTGTACATAGGGGGCAGCGTCAAAATGAATGGGTGTTGCGGTTGATCGCCCACCGCAACACCCACTGCCCACCCCTTTCACGCTACGCCTACCATAGCGTGAAAGGGGGGCTTATGTACAAGGCAGTGGTTTACCGCTGCCTTGTACATAAGGCACAGCCCCTAGAGCCACCACCACGTTGGTAAAAGTGACGTTGTGGTTGCGATCGGGGCTTGCCCATATGTCCCTTTGTTTGTTTCCAGGGCTCTTAATCTTGCAAACCTTTACCTTCGCATTATTATATACCATGCTTGGGTAACTTCGGGTTTAAATGCTATAGAAACTTAAATATCTTGATGTGTCTTTAACAACTCTGTTATAAAAAATATATTGCATTATCTTTGCCTTTTTAATAAATCTTAAAAACTCTACATCCAAACATTTTTCACGTAAGTAAATATGGGAAAATACTATGACGAGAAATATCGATAAATCAAAAGAAAATAAATATGGAAAAATAAAAACCGAAATGTAAAAAAACAAAATCTATACACTACATCAGTGGCTAAATACATAAATAAGTAAATAAAATAAGGCTGGCAAAAGTAGACGTTTGCAAAAGGGCCAATAGAAGGTGGGTCTTGACATATAAAGCAACATGGAGAAGAGACAAGCCAATGTCAACCTAAAAAGCAGACCTTATCTTCTTCCGGGTTGGCCTTCGTGGACGTGTTTAATTCGGGTTCACGTGTGTCGTGTTGTACAAGACATGTCAGTCAAGATCGTTGCACTTATCAGGAACAGAGTCACAGATAAGAGGCGGGGTCAGACGATAGGACCAATGTCCTGTCACGTCGGCTCCCACACACTTGCGTGGCCACGACGCCTGAGGTCACTCGTTCATGACAGACTTCACCCTCACAGCAAAGTGATGAGGTCTCGCACTTTAAACACATTTCCAACGCCTCCGGCCTTATTTACAACCATGTACTGATTATCAAGTTAAGGAAAGCTCTCACCCATGTTTTTAAAAGAGACTGATTGCTATAATCTTTTCTCAACCCAAGGACAAAGATTTTCAGAATCACGGGTCAAAGTGCACTTTGCTGTTGGCGTGCTTCCTTTCCACTGACAATAATGCCATTTTAGGCTGTTTTGTGCAATATGGCGCCTCTTCGGGCCCTTTCTGTTGGAGTTGTAAGGCAGTCAACTGGTTTTCCCTTATTATAGCAGCACTTACCCCATTTCGTCTTGTAGTATATGTTATATTTTTTTACTTTTCCTCTCCTGGTTACTTCCTGGACAGCCCCATCTACCAGTACCTTACTTTTGTCTCAGTCTATAATCCAGCTCTACCGCCTGGTAACTATAGCTGTAGGAAGCACTATTTATGTTTATTTTTCTTGGCTTGTCAGCTTTTCACTGTAAACAATTAGTACTGGACTAATAATAAATCATGCAGAACAGTGTGCTCAGAGAATGGATGCGCTTGGAAATGGCATAGGGCTAATTGGCGATTGAGCAAAATTTCTAATATAAAATATTGTGTGGCCAAAATATCCTGGTGAGAATATCGAGGGGAAGGATATCGGGAAGGTACATTTCTGTGCGTAAGCCTAGGTTTACTACGCTTAAATCCATACTTATGTACTCTGTTGTTATATATGTATCTAATGTATATGGCATTCTATATGTATCTTCAAAGGGGCGTAGATGTGGTGTTCAGAGGAGTAAATCTATACTTACCTATTTGCGCTTTCCCTCTCGATATTCTTATGTTCCATACTTTTGCAACAATATTTTCGCAATACAATTTTTGGGGGCCTCGATATTCTGTCAAACTACCATCTAATCTCTATTACAACAAAAATGTGCTTATTGTGACTTTTCAAATGACCTTCTTTCCACCTTCAAGGGTATTTACTGTGGCAGTCCTGCCCTCCTGGATACTCAGTGGGTACCCGTGGGATCACGTTACAATTATGGACCAGCAGGAGGCTCGTCTGGCCTTCTTAATCCTGGGGACCTCAGCCAAATGAAGCTCATCCGAGTGTAAGTTCCTATTGGCCTTGTAGGGACGGATCATGGCCGAGTTTATCGGAGGCCCGTTCCCTTGCAAGGATTTATGGACAACGCACAGAGCCTTGAAGCTGATTCTTTTCTGCACCGGTAGCCAATGAAGAGAATGAAGTGCAGGTTTTGTAGAATGGCATTTAGAAGCTCCCATTAACAGTCTGGCTGCACAGTTTAGTACGGTCTGGAGTTTCGGGACTACTGCAATTGGGGCACCCAGATATAAGCCGTTTCCATAGTCTATTCTGGAAAGTATGAGCGATTGGACTAATTTTTTGGGGGGTTGGAAAGGGAGGAGAGGGAGTGCTTTGCGGGAGATTCTGAGCAGGACATTGCAAATGGCCACCGTCTTCCTGGCCTGCACCCTGAAGGTCAAGTCCTGATCTAACCAGATGCCCAGGCTCTTTATCTCGGTCTTAGGGACCGGTATTGGGCCCATACAAGCTGGGCACATGGTGCTGGATTTAAAGCTTAAGGGATTGCCCAGGATCATGAGCTCCGTTTTTCCACCATTAAGCTGAAGGTGAGACGCACCCATCCAGTTAGATACTTCCTCGAGACATGAATAGAGGCCATTAGACCTCTGATCTGCTTGGTCTAGCGCTACCACCAATTGAGTATCATTGGCGTAGATCACCATGTGGATCCCGGAGGGGGCTACGATAGCCGCTAGCAGGGCCATATAAACATTAAAAAGAGTCTGGCTAAGCGAGAAGCCCTGAGGGACTCCGCACAGTAAAGGGGTGGGTTTTTAGGCGGTGTCATCCTCGAATACCTGGAAAAATCTTCCCTCCAGAAAAGAACAAAGCCATTTCAGTGCAGTACCAGTTACTCCTATGCTCCTGAGACGGTGAACCAGGGTGCGACGGTGCACCGTGTCAAATGCTGCACTCAGGTTGAGGAGTATAATGGCTGAGGACCCTCCTGAAACTAGGATCTTTCTGCTTTCTTCCACCACAGCTAACAGAGCAGTTTCAGTGCTCTGTTGCGAGCAGAATCCTGTTTTAGAAGAGTGAAGCAGGTAATGAGATTCAAGAAAGCAAGAGAGGGTATATTTACGTATTTCTCTGCGCTCTTGCCGATTCCTGGAAGAAGGGAGATAGGGCGATAGTTGCCCAAGTCCCCAGGATCCAGATTAGGATTTTTTTAGTAATGTTTTCACCATAGCCCCTTTCCAATTGGTAGGGACTATTCCTTGTGGAGAGTGAGGCATAAATCAGGTCCGTGATGGTGGGGGCGATTATCAATGCTACCCGTTTCAGGATATTTAGTGGTGCAGGATCCCTGGGCGACCCACTTTTAACCGAGGACAACAAAGTAAGAAGTGATTCCTAGGGTAGAGGGGGAATGGCCTCCAGTAGGTGTTCACTTATATGTGGACCCAAATCCACATACTTGTTGGAGGTGTCACATTCGTCGTCCATTTGGGGTAGAGATTTAAGAATATTCTGTACTTTGGTGGTAAAGTATTCTGCCTGTTTGTTGCATAGTAGACCCGAGACATCAGGTGCAACTGGCGGGACGGGCGCTTTAAGAAGTTTTTTTATAATAAGGAAAGTTTCTCTGGGGCAGTTGGCGGCTGACAGGATCTTTTCATCGTAATAGGTAGCCTGGGCCTTTTTTATTTCTGCTTTGTAAGCGCCAATAGCTGCCCTATAGTCCAACTTTTTGTTGGGTGAGAAGTCTTTCCTCCAGTTTCTTTCCATTACCTAACAACGCTGTTTTAAAATGCATAGTTCGGAGGAGAACCAAGGAGACTTATGAGACCCACTTGTCTTTTTTATCAATGTTTTTGGGAGGACCACATTCAATGATTCCTCTATCCAGTTAGAAAAGTCATCATTGGCTTCGACTGGACAGGGAACAGGCTTGGGTCTAGTCCTTTCCAGTTCGTGGGCCCACTTGTCCAGGGGGAGCTTGGACCAGGAACGGCTCACGGTCCGTATGGATTGAGTATGGGATGCGGTGACCTCAGGGGACCAGGAAAGGGGGATGAGAAGATGGTCGGACTAAGGGAGAGGAATGGGATCTTTCCCTTTTAAGTCCTCTAAGTTAGAAAACCCCGGATCAAGGAGGTGTCCTTTGACATGAGTTGCTTATAAAATATTTTGTGGCAATTGAAAGGCCGCAAGGTCTCTAGCTAAATCAACTGCATTTACTGCTCCCAAGTCATCGAAATGAAGATTAAAATCTCCAAAGTAAAATTTGCTGCAGCGTTAGCTAGGTTAACTGCTGCTTCTAGCAGAGATTTACAGAAGAGAATGTCATTCCTGCAATGATTATCAAAAAGAAATGGAATCTTTTCTGCAGTACCTAATACCAGTTTACTCCATTCTACAAATGCCCCAAGCAGACCCAAATCAATTCACTAATTATTGGCTGCTCACTAATCTACCTTAGGTTTACAAAGTGATTGAAAACTGTGTTTCCGATCAACTCAACATCTTTATTGAACGCACTAAATTGATTAATCTGGATTTAGCAAAGGTTGCAGCACCAAAACAACCACATAAACGTTATTGCCTCAGCACGCACTTCTTTTTAGAAAAAGGCGATGATTGCCACCCAGTCCTTCTCGCCTCCCTGCAGCTTGATGTAGACAAATATTTTTAAACTAAAACCAGACTGAATTAATTTTCTTCTATAGATAAAACTAACCTAATTTCAACAAAGCATGGGTCACAGAAGTTAACATTTAGATCTTCACTACTCCCCTCTTGCCAGAGGTAAAATCTCACTAGGTTCTTGGATTGACGAACATCTGTTTTAGGCTTGGACGGAGTTTGCAGAGTTCTGCTCCATGAAACCCAGCGAAGTGCTGGAAAAACTCAGCTGTGCTCCATGAAGTTCTGTAAGTGGCAGAGTAAGGTAGGTCGCACTGCTCGCACTGATTTTTAGCGCTGGGTATTTGTCCTGTACTGTAAAATTAGAGCAAACGGCACCACACACAGCGCAAGAGGGTGCTGCTTCTTTCTTCCACTTGAGTAGATGTCCTACTTAAGTGGCAGCTTCCTCAACACGGACGGCAGGTTTCTCAACACGAGCGGTTGTGACCTGCTACGACCGCCCGCGTTCAGAAATCTCACCAGGAGGTGGTTTAGCGCACCATTTTTCCTCCCCTGAGCCGCGTGAGAGGGAAAACTCCACTCCGTGCCCCGGGCCGGACTGAGAACCGAAATCGGGGGTGCCGCCGAGCTCTTTGGCAGGGCCGGTTTTCGGCCGATTTTGTTACAGGGCCGATTTTGCAGCTATGCTGCAAAACGGCCCTGTCAAAAAATTGCCCCCACCTGTGCAGAGCACCGGGGGATTGCCTGGTGCCCGCTGCGGCCAGTTGGGCCCTGTCCGTGCCGCTACGCAGACTTTTTGGGACCTCGCGCTCTATGCAGAGCGTGAGTGGGCAAACTCCGTGAGCAGAGCGGAAATTTATACCCAGGCCTACTGTCAATGAGATTTCGCATTGAACACTCACAAAAAACAGGCTGCACCCATACTTCACTCCGTAAACATGCCTAAAACCATTCCTAAACCCAAATCACTTCCGCTCAACACGACATGATTTTATGATCACTTCCACTGACTATGAAGATGGAGCCCTGTTCACTCTTCCAAAAGAAGCAAGAACTAATTTAAAACGTGTCTGCATCATCATCATCAAGATGACTCATCTTCCACATCTATCCCCCCTTGCTTCCTCCTTGAAAATCTCAGGAAGCCAGGCTGTCCTCCTGAGGTGAACTCAATGGGCCCAAAGACAATTTTCAATGGGCAGAGCTTTGGTGGCCTCTCATTTATTCCATAAAAACATTTTAACATATCCACTTTTCTGTGTACCATCTGAGACAGAAAAGAAGGTAACATAGGATGGAGTGTGAAAAGAACCTTGTCGCTCCATGATCCAAGTGATGTTGTTTGATGAAGAATTAAGTAATCTCCATTGAATATCATGGTGAAGAAGAGTGCCACGGTAGACACTTTTGATGAATAGAGGCCGACAATAGGCTTGTCCAGAAATTCTTCACATCCACTTCGTGAAGTCAGACTTTTCAAACTCCTCATGATTGGGAAACCCCAACATTAACTTGAACCTGGGCTGGTTTAGCAGATGACACGTCGTTGTTCAAGGGCACGGTTCATTGTATCAAGTACGCAGGGGAGTTGTTTCCTTACTCAACAGTCTTGGTGCATGTCCCTAGTTTCTTTAGAAGAGGGTGTAGTAGTGTTTGGAGAGGCGATGGGGCTAGAACCTACACAGCACGTACAGGAGAGGGGCGGGAAGGTCACATGCCTTTAAAGTTGAGCGGTTTTGTAGGTACACAGAGGTTTCCTTTTGATGTTTCTCCTTGTAATTCGGCAGAAGGTATTACTTTATTTTGTGGGATTATGGTCCTGTGCCTGTGAGTTTAGGCCACAGAAGTGTGCTGGGTGGCAGGGCTTCTGGCTGATTCCAAGGATGCTAGATTAGGAGTCAGGGGTAGGAATGGCTAATGCTGTTGCCAAAGACTGCGACAAGAGACAGAAGTATTGTGCGAGTTCGGCTTTCTGAATAAAGAGACAATTTAGTCTGGGCAATTTTATACAGAATTATTTCCTCTCACACCCTACAAGGTCTGATTTTGGCAATCCTGACTAACTGTGAAGGTAAGAGCAGGCCCAGGAGAAAAGGACGCAGCTTGTGCAGGAGTGGAATGACCAGGCGGGACCCTACCCAACCCCTAGGTGTTGGCGAAGACATTCACCATCCCTAAGTGCATCAGATGCTGCTAATTGGAGACACGTGCTCTTCCCACTGGAGGCTTTGAGCGCTCTTTCAAGTGGTAAGTGTTCCCCTGTCACCCTGCCAAGAAATGTCAGCATCTTTTATTGATCAATGAATTCTGTGTTTTTTTATTTGGTATGTGGAGGATCAGCACGTACGCTCTTCGGGTAGGGATCGATCCCAACACCATCTCAACATGTCCACAGAGTAATGCAGAGGACCTTTGCCAAGTCCTTATTTATAAATGCTAATTACCTGCTTGATAGAAGAGTTTACCCAACTTTGAAAGGTTGTTCATTTGGGGTTTTAAAGCTGCACATTGTGCACCCTAAGGTTTTCAGTTCTGTGGGTCCGGTCCCTTTGAGGGGCCCTGGAAGTGTGGACAGACTCTGGGGGCCAGCAGTGGAGCACCAGACTTACTCTGACACCTGACTCTCTGGGGGCTATTACCTTGGGGCCTTAGAATGGCCCCTCAAGAGGAGAAGGATGCAGATGCCCAATTGTTGTTGGCTGGAAGGAGGTGTCCAGAGTTGAACCATACATGAACTGTTGGCAGGAACGGTGCAGGGAGAGTCCCTGGGTCTAAGTTCCATATGCAGCAACTGTGCATTCCAGGTACATCACATATGAACCTTTTATGCTTCAGGTTATCTGCATGCATGCTGTTCCAAATCAAGGTCACCTGCTAGCGGATGTTTCTAGCATGGAACCTGTCAGTGGTGTAACGAACGTTTAAGGGGCCCCCCTGCAATGTACACAGAGGGCCCCTGCTCCGGATTTTATACGGAGCGCTCAGACCTGAGTACTGTACTGAGGGGGTCCCCTGCAGCTGGGGGACCCCCCGCACCGCAGGAGATGCGGGGGCCTTTGTCACGCCCCTGGAACTTGTAGGGTCTGTTTGACATGATCCTAGCTACCAGATAATTTATCCCTAGGCTTTCTTTACACATCTCGAGTGGAGAAGAGGACAATGTCTGTGCAACCTGGTCCATGGGAAGGCAAGACAACCATGAGTTCCCAAGTGTATACAAAACCAGGTTGTTGTATGAGGGGGTTGAGTAAACGTTCTCAGTGTATGCATCCACCATATGTATGCAAGAGGTTGTATATTTCTGTGGCAAGCTCAGATCCACTCACAAGGACCTGGGTGTAGTGTTGTGTGAGCATGTGCAGTAGGACCCTTGTGGTCCTGAGTGGACTCCTTACAAAGTTACAGAATCAGTTTGGAGGTATTTGGGTGTGTCTAGGTGTGGTCAATAAAGTTTATAATGCAGTGCGTTCAGTTAACAGTTTCATGCCGAAGAATAAAAACGTCTGTTACAGAGCGCCGTATGTGGCATGGTCATTTGCATGTTCCAGATATGAGGAGGACTTCATTTCTCCAAGAAAAATTCCCTGTAGTGCTTTATTTGTCGAACACTGCCTGTGTTGCTAATAAACCCTCTATGCACTATAGAGTATCTAATAGCCAGTTTCCTTGCTTCCTCCAATACAGACACTAAGTACTACACATGTTTTGCGCATCTCAAAGTGCACAGATTGACACTGAGAAGATCCTTGACCTCTGCGGGTTGGTGATCTGCATAAAACACACCAGCGCGATAATCCGGCCTTTCCTGGACCGGCATAGCGGCGCCATCCAGATACTTCCACAGTCGGATGAGGAGTCCGCCCAGTCCCTGTGGTTATAGTTTAAATGCTAGGGTAGCATGAACACTAATGGTTACACTGTCACAATATTATGTCTTCACACCTGTAGGGTTTTTGGACCGTGCTGTCAGTTAGAGGTTACCCATCACCAGAATGCTGTGTCCAGTGAACCCCTACATACCAGTGTGATCTCTGAGATTTACAGGTTTTACACAAGCCATCCTTGGAGTCTGTAGTCCTTGAAAGCAGAGACAGGATTTCCTTAGGTATCAACCATTCTATCCCATGTGGATCCTCAGGTAGCTGACAGTCAGGCATTCTGGAGCACACTGGCCAATGGCAGGGACATGTTGTTACAGTCCCCTCTGGTTTATGCCCAGGTAAATGGAGGTCAGAATCCCTCATTGAGTTACAATGTAATGATCATGGTTCCTTGTGGTTTGGAGAGCTGCACCTTCGCTGTAAACCCACCTTTCTGCCGGACTCTGGACACTCCCACATGCACTTGGGAATAACTGAATGGTACACAGATCACCCATCCGCACGCACACAAGTCCTGCACAGACAAGCACAGTCAGTGCATATACGTCATTGGTTACAATGAATGGCCCAAATCGAAATAACTAGGCTAATGTTTTCGACTCATCTAAACTAACGCTTGGTGGATCTGATGCAAAATCTTCTGAGGCAGATGCATTGTTTACTCTCTGCAGGGCTCTGTGGACAAGCTGCACTTCCCGTCTTCCCATCTTCCTCCCTGTGCCATTAGGCAGCAGCGGTTTGCTGTCTTTAGACCTCAAGACATCAGGGCTGATATCCTAAGGCTACAGGTGGGAAGGAGGCCAGCTGCCTGACATCTCTGCCAGCACCGTGCCACACTGCCCAGCACCCCTCACACTTTAGGAAGTACCACATGCATACTGAGCAGCATCAGAAAGTTGAGCATCAACCTGCCATGTCGTACAACATCCCGCCTTTGTCGTAACTTTTCATACTAAACACACCAGACGTATAACACCTGACATACCTTTTTCCAATAAACTAATCAGGCCTGTAGTCTTTATCAATGGCTTGTAACCATAACTCAGGTGTGCTATTTTGAGCAAAGGTTCCCCATAAGGAAAAACAAGCGCCCTCTTTCAGTGGAAAACCCCCCTGACCAATCGAAGGCTCATAGAGAATAACATCAGCAGGTGGGAGGAGCCTAACCCACTCTCTTTGTACTGCTTCTTAAAGCTCTTAGGGGCATATTATCAAGCATGGCGTTAAAATGATCGCGCTTTAGCGGCAGAAAACTGCCGATAAAGCAGCGATAATGGGCTTGATAATATGCCACAGAGAATTCCAATAGAAGCCCATGTTGACACCAGAACATGGGCTTTTATTGGAATTCTATAACGCATAATATCAAGCCCATTATCGTCGCTTTAGCTGCAGTTTTCTGCAGCTAGAGCGACGATAATTTTAACGTCGTTTCTTGATAATATGCCCCTTTATATGGTCATCACATGAGGTGAAGGAACAGCTGCGCTGTGTAATAAGACAAAATGATCCGAACCAACTGTGGGTTGTTTAGAGAGATGTTTATTGGAGCACGTGCACATATACACAAACACACACACACAAACACACACACATACACACGCACATGAGTAGGAACAACTCCCTTGGAATGTGCAACCTCATCCAAACAAACACTGCAACATTCAATGAAAGCAACAGATCACTGAAGAACAGCCTTCTACAGTGAACATGAGAAAAGATAATGAACTTACATTCATGTGCAATCACAAATACGTACAATTAATACACACCTCCTTCCTTTACAGCAAAAAACAAAATACATAACAAAGTCAGGGCAAAATCACAGACAAGCAGAGCCTTCATGTGCATAAAGTGTGCATACCTCGCTGGTTACAATGAATGGTCCAAATCTAAATTATATAGTGAACATGAGAAAAGGTAATAAACTTACATTCATGTGCAATCACAAATACGTACAATTAATACACACCTCCTTCCTTTACAGCAAAAAACAAAATACATAACAAAGTCAGTGCAAAATCACAGACAAGCAGAGCATTCATGTGCATAAAGTGTGCATACCTCGCTGGCTACATTGAATGGTCCAAATCTAAATTATATAGTGAACATGAGAAAAGATAATAAACTTACATGTATGTGCAATCACCAAAATGTAAAAAAACCTCTTTCCTTTACAGCAAAACAATCAATACATAACGAATCATCATACTTTGAAAGAAAATGTGGCATTTCTCAAAGTTTTCATTCTGGCAATCTCAAGATCTTGAGTAGGGACAGGTGTAGGTGAAGGTGATACATTATCACCACCTGACAATAAAATAGTATCTTTGGTAGAAGATAAAATATCATCATTCCAACCATTGAACATGTAACCTACACACGGATTACTTGCAAAATCAAGACATGACATGTAAATAAACAAACACCCTTATTAACCCCTTCGCTGCGGCGGGAATTCCGCCGCAGCGCTGGGGGGGGTTTGGGGGCAGCGCGGTGGCGCTGTGCTCATGACGGAGCCACTCCGTCATGAGCCACGGTTGAGCTGTGCTCATGACGGAGTGGTTCCGTCATGACTCCGCCCACTGCGCTAATCGCCCGCACAGGCGGGGAATCAGCGCAGCGTGGGAGGAGCGGCGGCCAACGTCCGCAGCATGACGGAACCACTCCGTCATGAGCACACGGCACCCGTCGCTCATGACGGAGTGGCTCCGTCATGAGCGCTGAAGGGGTTAATCAAGCTCCATCATGGCCCATTATTCAGAACCAATTTTCACAACTTTCCATGATTTGGAAAATGTATAACTACCTTTAGAAACATACCATGGTAGTTTCATTTTAACCTCATCAACAACTTGTTGCACATTGGAAGAGTATTTAGAATACATATTGCGACTATTGCAGGATTTATTTTTGTTCAACACATTTTCCTTAGCATCACAATAAACCTCATTCATGTCATCTTTGGATTTAAGACTCATTAACCAACTGGAATTCAAACCATGTCTAGGTTTTCTACCTTGGAGAAAACAAATGGAGAAAACAATGAGGAGTACATGGCATGAGCAAAGCAACCCTGAAATACGTTCTTTGACATCAAATCTGGCTTTTATTGCCCATTGAACTCCTTCAACCAAGGGTTTATTAAACGTTTCCACGCGTATGCTTAACATCTACACTGGCATGGTAATGTTGTACCTTAATAAAAGTAAACTGCATACCATTATCACAAGTAATGAATTCAGAATATCCTTTCCTTCTAAAACATTCATGAAGAAAAGCAAGCATTTGATCTGTGTACGGATTTGAAATCCACGTAAGCACTACCCATTTAGAAAAATAATAAGTCCCAAAGCAGATAACTTCTTCATAAGGTCCCAACAAATCAATAACCATATTTTTCCAAGATTCACCTGGCAGCACCTTTCTGAGCAGATCATTCTTTTGAAATTTTAAAACTTCATCTGAATTCTGTCACAAAGAACAGTTCGTAACAAACATAACTATGGCAGCTCCCATAAATGGCCACCAAAACAATTCTCTTATCTTCTCAATGGTACCAGATTGACCAGTGTGTCCTAAACGTACAATAGATATCAATTTGTACCTAATATCAGGGAAACAACCTTTACATCGCGGTCGTTAGACAGCGATGCCTTTACAGCGCAGTTGTTCCAACGACCGCATTGTTACAACACGATGCCATTACTACGCAAGTCATTACATTGACTTGCAGTAGATGGCGCTCTAACATACGGAATAGTAAAATTTACTATTCCAACACCTTCCCTACTGTTGCGTAGGTTGGAGTTGGAATAGTAAATCATACATTCCTAATGTTACAGCGCCATCTACTGCAAGTTGATGTAATGACTTGCGTAGTAATGGTATCGCGTTGCAACAACGCGGTCGTTGTAAGACCGCGTTGTTACCTACCGCGTGGTAAAAGCATGCGTTGTAACGTGCTATATTCCTAATATCAACAGGAAGAACTAAACACACACCCTTCATTACCAAATCATTGTTAATGGACAATTCATCTTTACTTTCCAAAAACTTGTAGATCTTTAGAAAAATATTTTTCTAAAGGCCAACCATTCACAACAAATTCTTAACTGTTTTCAAAACGTCATTATTAGAAGATGTCACAAGCCAACCATCTTTATGTAAAACCTGCCCAACAGAAAGCACAACACCCTCACCTTTCGCCCCAACACACTCGCCAACAAAATTCAAAATATTCGAATTATCACAATTTCCACACAATCTTGATAAAAATCTGCCCTCACATTCTGTGTACCAGTTATATATGTAACAGTAAAATTGCATTTATACAATTTTTCCAAAATCCTTATCAATCTGGAGGAAGCTTTGCCTGCACCATTATTGGATAACAAAACGATCAACCGCTTATGATCAGTTCTCATATGAAATGATTTGCCCCACAAATACATCTTAATATGTTCAACTGACCAAGCACGTGCTAATGCTTCACGTCCACTCAGCCACAGTCAATGGTCTAGATGCAGAAACAACTGTGCATTTCACATTACCCTTAAGCTGACTTAACACTGCACCTTATCTGGAAGAGCTTGCATCAACTGTAACAATATTAAGTGCAGTGTTGGAAAAAGGAGACGACAGTTGAGATTCAATGGCTTTTTAACAACATAAATGCGTCTAATTGTTTAAGTGCTCATTCCGTCCTGACGCTCAGCTGCCTGACTTCCTGGTTAGGTTCTTCCTGTTACCGGCTTCGCGCGGGAGTACGAAGCGTTCTGCTCTCCTCGAGCTTTTTGGTCCTGTCTGCTCCGTTACCAGAGTTTTCGGAGACGCATTTACCCCGCGTCCCTTCCTTAATTCAAGTGAGAGATCTTGTGTGTGTGTGGGTGTAGCAGTAGTTCCCTGTCATTACGGTTCTGCTGTAACAACGTTCCAGCGTCCTGTCCTTCCAAACTGTTCCCGTAGTCCTTCTACTAGCCAGGAATACCTACTCCTTTCTGACACGAGCAGTACTTCCCTATTCTTCCTATTCGTATCCTTTCTCTCTTTTATGTGGGTCCTAGTGACAAGTACTCCAAACGGTTGTCATCGCTTCTTCCAGAGACCACCTTCCTGAGTTATGCTCATAGTACCCTGGTGGTGTTTCAGCTAGTATCCCTTCCCATGCTGTCCTTATCCTCGCCAATTGTGTCCAGTCTCTCCCTGGGTGTTGCGTGAACCACTGTGTGGATACTGCGCGACAGAAACACGGTAAAGGCGCATCGCGCCACATTATCTTACATATTGTTTGTTATGTAAATGAATAATACACAGGGGGGTATTTCGGTTTGTTCTGAAGTTGTGTCTTCTCTATTTCTGTAGCCTATCATCTACAGTGGTCACCAGGCAAACGGAATCTAGGGAGTCACTTCATCCATGCCAGTACTGGGGGTACGTTATTAACAGAAGTAGAAGTATAGTGTGGGGGCCGAGTCTTATCTCCTTGTAACTGTGTGCTCTCCTTTATATAGAATATTACAGTGTACCAGTGACGTCTTCACAGTACAAGAGTGTAACGAGCAACACATGGGTAGGTAGGACAAGAGACAAAGTAAACGTAGGGAGTTGGAAGTGTGTAACAGTATTTACATAATACTTGTTTTACAGGGTGTGTGCCTGGTGTATATCTCCTTCTCTGTGGAACCAGACGCTGATGACCCATTGAAGTACAACCCTCCTTCCCTTGTTTTGTTTCCCTGTTTTCCCTGGCTAGTCTTCTGAGTCTCTAGTGTCTGATAGAGTCGGAAGACAGCTGGGGAAGGCTGAGGACTCGCTTCAGGTTTCTGGCACTCGTGCGGAACAGAAGTCAACCGTTACATGCTGTAGTGTGTCATCTATCTCAACTATAACTTTGCATTACTCAACACTGCCAACCCTTCCCCCACTCACACTTGGGTACCCGGCCAGGTCCCATTGTGAGTATCTCCTTTTTATCTCTTTTCACTCACATGTGGCACACACTTTTCACACAGCTGTGCATTCCAACCATCAGATGTCCCTACATCCCTAGGTCCTGATGAGACCCTACATCTCCAAGAGAGTCGAAACGCCGTTGACACAAAAAGAAAGCAAATCATTACTCAGCACATATCAATGTATATAGCTGCTGTTCACCCTGTATATATTTGATAATGAGCGACTTGTTTAAAACTATGGAAAGCTTGTAAAACTGTCACTACTTTCACTTTTGTTTTAGGTTCCTGTTTTCACTTTGGACACCATGCACAAATGTTTTTCATTTATTTTCTCATTGTATGTATCCCTTTTTGAGAAATATAAACATTACTATGTTATACTGAATCATTGGTGTATGTGGTTTCTCCCCCCTCTGACATCACTTAAGCCCTCCATTGCGATTGCGCATCCTATTACCAATACTGACCGTATTATTCCACAGGAACCACTGTCTTTTTTAATCTAATACTTACCCTGGTTCCTTAGTGAGTAGGGTTCCCCTGTTCTGTTTCTCGAAAGTGTCTATGGTGAGCAGGGCTGGATTGGCCGTAGCGGGCACCGGGCATTTCCCCGGCGGACCGCCAGGGTGGGGGCCGGTTTTGGGCCCCTGGGGGGCCGTTTTTGTTACCGGGGCCGACAATATTGGCCCCCTGTAACAAAATCGGTTGAAACTGGCCCTGGCAAACAGCTCGGCCACACCACCACCCCTGTGGAGGGGGGCCGGCCAAGCAGTGTGCCAGGGCCGGTTTCGGTTCCCAGTCCGGCCCTGATGGTGAGCAGTGGTCAAAGTGGGTGGGATCTGTGGGTCATGATGTGGCCATACGTTTTTAATTTAAGATAAGCAGTTCCCCTACTTTTTTGTGAAAAGACAATCTTCCCAGGATAGTTAATTCCAAGAGCTGAAATGCCTCAGATGAACTGCTAGGGAGGGAGTCTCCTGTGCTGTGCAACCGAGGAAGGGGCAGACAGCTAAACAAGCCTTCTTGCCAGGGTGCCTGCTTGACTGAAAGAACTGTAAATGTGCACAACTGGTTAATCTGCATATGTAAACTGTGCTGGAAAGCAATACTGATGGAATCACCTGAAGCTTCCTGATGACACACATTTATTCTTTTTAAGTGGTGTTGCAAGGGAGTTACCTGCTGAGCTGTGAAGTGTGTGCTTTTAAAGGACAGTTATAAATAAAATCGCCCTATATCTGGGTATTACTAAAATTTATACTTAGAAAGCACTTTTTTACTTAAACCTTTTGTGCATTTTGCAGCAGCCTATGTTACACTGTGTATAATGCAAGGTCAAAATATTGACCTACATATTCACAGTCACAGACTGGCACCTGGTAGCACTAAACATACACAAGTCACTATTCTCCATTGCACCAACCAGGATTCAGTTCTGTGGGGTCTCTGATTACAGGCACAGACCTTTGCAGTGCTTGAACTAAAAGAGGTTTCATATTGAATAATAGTGCATTTCCCACTTAGTAACCTAATTTGCATTTCTTTTTCATGTAATCTGTGTCTTATTTTAATATGTAGTTACCTGATGGTGAAAGACCGAAAAAAGTAACAAAATATTTTTATTTTTTTAGCTATGCCTTTGACCACGCCCCCACGCTCACTCACCCTCCTCCTTTGCACACAGCATCACAGTTCCCATTCTTTTTTAAATACCCTTCGACCACTGAACACATGCAACAACTATGTCCACCTACAACCCACCGCGTTGGCAGTGAAAGACCATCTTAATTAGTGCCATCGGGCCCCTCACACACCTGGGCTCTGGTGCCATTGCACATGCTGCTCTATTGATAGCTACATCTGATTTTCCCAGCTTTTCGTCTAATAGCTAGCAACTATCGGCTTGTATACTACGAACCTTGGTGTCGCACCTTCCTAAATCCAATGGTAGGGGAAGGACCATACTATAATACGGCATGGATAATGTACTTTGCAGTAATTATGGGAAAACATGGTTCAGCTGTAATAACATCACCGCCTGATGTGCAGACACAAAATCTGCACGATTACCTTTTTGATGGCGTTTGAGCAGAAATGCTAATATCAGACGTGGTCACATAGGATCTGGTATTAGTATATTCTTGAAGGAGTCTTCTGGTATTGCCAGAAGGGGTAACACAGGAAACATTAATCCTGATCATAGAAGTGGCTGAACATGCGTTGAACAGCATAAAATACATCCTGGATGTTGCAGAAAGCCCACTGGAAGGCTCACAGAACAGAAACCAGCACTTAGTTCAAAGCCACTGTTAAGTCTATACCTGTAGCACATAACCAACCCAAACTTTCCCCAGGAGGAAACCCGTGACTCTTCAAAATGACACAGTTACGGACAAAATACATGCATATATTGATATATGTATTTAAGTAAGAGGTTCTAAAGCACTGCATCTTCCCTTTCACTCATTCCATAGCACTAAAACATCTTGAAGAATCAAAATAGGCTTTCTTGGATAAAAAAGGTCCCTAGAGTCTGATCGAAGAGGTAGAACCCTGTCTCTGCTAAGCACAAAATAATTTTGGGTAAGGTCGAAAATTTTAATTTTCAGCTGTTTTCAGACCTGCATGAAGTTTACTTCTTCTCTCAGGTTCTGATTCAGGGTGTTCCAAAGGTTTGGACTCAGGCCGTTCCATATCCTAGGACTACTGACTCCCAACAACCTGCCTCCATATGTAAACCATTTCAATAATCATTGGGTGATGAGGTTGGGCTGACGATAAGCTGAGGTCTTTGGTTGGTCAATAGAGAACTAGAGAGTGTAAGTATATTAGACCCACACCCCCCGTAGACTTTATGGACAGCACAGAAAACCTTAAATATAAGCCTTACATCCACCGTGAGTGAGTGACGCACTTTCAAATCATTTTTGAAGTGTTCTTGTTTGCGAAGGTTCAGGTACATTCTGGTTGTCTGGGTTCACAACTGTTGAAGCCTGTCAATCAGTTTATAGGCAGTCATGCATAGATAACATTGCAGCAGTCAAAGCATCAATGACCAGAGATCTTGTGAGCACCACATGATGATCGGCTACAATTAAAGATAGAGGGGCAGATTATCAACAACGGCGGTAAAATTATCGCTGCTGTAGCGGCAGGAAACTGCCGCTAAAACGGCGATAATGGGCTTGCTAATATGGCCTTGATAATTCCAATAGAAGCCCAGGTTCACACCAGAACACGGGCTTCTATTGGAATTCTCTAGGGCATATTATCAAGCCGATTATCGTCGCTTTAGCAGCAGTTTCCTAACACTAAAGCGGCGATAATTTTAACGTTCTTGATAATATGCCCCAGAATTTTCCAAATAAAGGAATAGTGCATGTTGATCCCTTTAACCACTAAATTAACTTAGGGAGTGGAGAAGAGTTCAAAATTAAAAATAATTCCCCGGTTCCTTGATTTAGGTGAAGTTATTGAGGGTGTTCTAAGGCCAGGGGTCATTTGAAGGACAAAGAGTCCAGCTCAGTTCCTCCCACCATCAGTATTTTGCTTTTAGCTCCATTCGTGATGAGGAAACTCTCCATCCAATAAAAGATGTGGTCCAGGCAAGACGCGCTGTTTGCCTCTTTTTCACACTTAAGTCATGTCTGAAGTGTATCTGGGTGTTACGGTTGTATAACACCATATCGAGAAAAGCAATATCGACAGGTACAAATATTGCCCAAAAAATCAAAATCATAAATATTGTGTCACTATATTTAAACAGTGTCCACATAAATATTGATGAGAAAAATATTGAAGAAAAGATTTTCTAAAATGTAACAATATTGTAAATAAAAATGGAGAAATTACAAATATTGTGTACACAATTAAATTAATGAAGCATAAGAACAATTACAAAAATCAAAATATCGAACACCAGAAAACCTTCATAATCCTAAAAAAGAACACATAATATTACATAAAATAGATAACTAACACTAACTAACTTACACAAATTTACATTTACATTAAATGGTGCAAACACAATTCAAACTAGAAGTCACCGACCAATCAATCAAATTAACCTTAAAAACATTTACCAACTAAAACTCCTTTCCAAGTAAAAGGGCATAAAACACACAAAAAAGTTTCCTAAAAAATAATTAGAGCAGGGCAGTATCATATTGCCGAACTGCAAAGCTACCAAAATTCAATAAGCAGACTATTAAATCTTAAAATGTTGCAACATATTTATTTCTCAAATTAGAGGAGCATCTTCTGTCCAACATTAACCTCATTTGGGAAAGTGTTGGATTTATGGAGGTTCGGATTTACTCTTCCCACTTTAAACTTTTAACACATTGGTGAAAGTATTGGACTTTGGAGTGTTCATATTAATTATTACCATTCCAAATTTAACCTTGGAGAAGTTTTGGACTTTGGGTGGGGTCAAAATTATTATTCCTTCACAAATGTAACCACATTTGGGAAAGTGTTGAACTTTGGTGATGTAATATGCCATTCCAGCTTCAAACTTAGCCACACTGGGGAACGTGTTGGATTTTTATAGGGGGGGGGGGTGGTAATTTACTATTCCCACTGCAAACTTAAAGGCATTGAGGAAAATGCTATACTTTTAAGTTGAAAAATTACCTAACGACACAAATGTATTAATATACATTACACTCAGAAGAATGCATTACGTAAATGCATTTTAATTGTTCCAAAAAAACACACAAAATAAAAAAGATTAAGATAACTAACAAAATATTAAATACATAACAATGTTTTCCTATAAATTAAAAATCAATAACTGTAATAAAAAATGAAAAACATAAAATTCAATAACATACATTTAAAACTCTAAACATAAAAAAGTCAAAAATACCTTACATAAAAAAACAATACCTTTATTCAACTGAATCAAAAATTATTTAAATTAATATTAAAAAATTGTTCAAATTAGCAAGGAGCAAATAAATTGGTTCAAACTATAAACCATAAACAATATTATTTGAACATTTAAAAAACCACAATTATAAAAACAAAATTGTACAAAAATGTTTTTTTTTAAATATTAGAAATACAAATTTCAAACATATGTAAATATGTATGTATATATAGTTGACATAGCGATATCTGTGTCTCTAAATATTTTTTAGACAATATACAGAACACGTTAGAAGCATACATTTGGAATTTGACCTTGGATTGCAGGGGAGGTGAGCAAGCAGGGCGCACGGATATTTAAGTACAAGCAGGAGAAAAACGATTTAATCCAAGTCAAGGGAATTCCAGACATGCATATCTAATTATCCAGACTTTCCAAGAGAATTACATAAGCCACCATGTCAAGGGTGATGGAGTCATGGTCATTCAGAGGAGAGAGCTTATCTGATGTTGATTAAGGCAGTTTCTGTACACCAGGAGAGTCTAAATCCAGACTGGTGATGGTGGACATGGTTCTGTCTTGTATGTTCTTGGAGCTGTGTTATAATATTCCCATACAGTATTTTGCTGTTGTAGAACAGGGTAGATACAGGTTGATAGTTTTCCAGTATCCTTGTGATCCTCTGCTTTATATTAAGGAAATGATAGTGGGTTTAGTTGGAAAGAAACAATTCACCTATAAAGGAGGGTATTTATTGTTTGTAATGTTGGAGGCTAAAGAGGCTGTCAAAGCAAGAGGCTGCAGATGGTGCCGTGGATAAAGTCTTTGTGTTAGTGGCCACCTTCATCACCTCATCAGTCGTCAGCTGTTGAGAAAGTGAGACAAAAGATTCAGGAGGAGGTGGTAGCTTGGGTGGAAAGTGAGATGCTGTAAAATTTGAACATAGAAAAAAGTATGCTAAATATTTTGGATTAGAAGAAACCTAGAGGCTGTGACACACATGGATTGATCCCAAGGAGACCAGGGTTAGTTTGTTCTTGAGAAATGCCGAATATGTCCCTCATTAGAATTGAAAGTCTCATGGATGCATTTAGTACAGTAGGCCCTTGTGCCTCTCTTAATGACCTTGCGAAAGCCTCTTCTGTGTTCCTGGCTCAGGAGGTTATCTTCCTTAGACATTGACTTAAGCTACTTGTAGTCTAGATTGTGATCAATTTATTTAGCTCTGCTAGTTCCCATTTAAACCAAGGTTTACAGGCTGGTTTAACTACCAGTTTTTGCTTTCTTGGCTTTGGTTGGACAAGCTTATCAAAAGAAATGCTTATGTAGAGGCACAGCTGCTATAGGGTCGTCAGGACTCAAAGAGAGGAATGCAGGTTTTGTCAAAGTGTTTTCTTCCAATGCTTTACTAGTCCCTGAATAGAATAAGTGGAGGGACATTTCTGCTGCAGGGGATGGATATAGAATCTGGGTTTGAAAGTCAGAGAGAGATGATGGAGTGATCCGAACAGACGAGGTTCGATCGAAGATAGTCAGGCAGAGTACACTATAGCTACATTGCTCCCTCTCTTCGACTCTCTTTTTATGGTTATGGTCTTGTGTTGTCCGGGGAGAAGACACTGGATGACATGGTGCTGTTGTCTAAACAAGACTCTGCCAGGCTGACCGTGTGGACTGGGATTTTGGAAGGATTGCCTTGGAATACTTCTGGATATGATGAGTACTGACGAGATCAATATTTCTGAGGGAATTAGGGTGAACTCAAGAGATGAGATAGCCCTCGACACTGTACCACGATGACTAATTTTCTGGTATTGCGACTGGTTTGGATTGCACTTCGTGGTGTTAGTTGCAAGTGGTATGGGGGAGGGCCATGCAGGGGTCAACTGACAGACAGTTTGTCATTTAAGAGTTGGAGGATTGCTGAAGGGTGCAGGTTATGTCCTGTCATGTCATGTCATGTTATGTCATGTCATGTTATGTCATGTCATGTCAGGTTGTGTTATGTTATGTTATAAGAATTTGAAATAGCCAAACGACTCACACCCGAAGGAGTATTTCTGCGCTTTGCAACCAGAAAACGGCTAGTGCAGGTAGACCATTTAAAACATCCACATTTTTAGAGATTTTGAGATGTTGGAAGATCCTTGTACATCCAGATTTGCAAAGGTAGCTTGTTCCAGTAGAATGGGGCAAGATTTGAAAACGATCTGCCACAAAATCTGGAGGTGAAGATACATGGAGTAAAGCTTGATCGATGAGCTAAGCAGTCGAGTTGGCTGGTATAGACTAAGTCTGTCATGCAAGTATGGGAGTAGCCGTTAGGTTAGTGCCTTATGGGTCAGGCAGCACAGTTTAAAGATGGCCCGTTTCCTGATAGCGAGCCAGTGGAGGGCTTTTAAAATGGGAGCAGAGGATGAGCGAGAGGGGAGGTTGCAAATTAGTCGGGCTGCGGTATTGTGCACCACTTGCAGCTTGGCCAGCAATGATTTGTTTGCTGCTACTGGCCACGGATTAACGTAGTCCAGGTGGCTTGTAATCAGTGCCTGGACTATGCTTTTTTTTAATGGTGCGGGGAGCAATGGAAACATGTCCCTAAGTAGACGCTGAGTGGAAAACCAGGTGCCACATATTGTGCTAAATTGGTCCTTCATAGAAAGTGCCTGGTCTAACTTGACACCGAGATTTTATACCACCTGTTTTGGCAAGGGACACAGCTTAATTCAGCGGGCCACCCATCCGCTGACCAAGACTCCTGAGCCTTGCCAAACATCGTTATGTCTGTTTTTTCACCATTCAATTGGAGACAGTTGTTAGTCATCCAATCAGCAATTTTCCTCATAGTCTGCAAACCGTGTTTTAGCCATATCAGGAGTCTGCCCAAAAGAGATGACTAATTGGGTGTCATTAGCATAAGACACAATTTCAAACCCGCAAGATGCAAGATTTAACAATCTGCGCAAGTGGGGCCGTGTAGACATTGAAAAATGCCGGGCTCAGGGAGGAACCCTACGGGACTCCTTTACTGACCAGCATTGTGCAGGAACTAAAGGAGGCTAAGGAGATGGTTTGGGTACAGTTGCTCAGAAAATCCCTGAGCCAGTATAGTGCTCTACCATGTACACCCACGTCATGCAGTCTGTGGATTCAAATGGAATGTGAGACCGTGTTGAACGCTGCTGACAGATCCAGCAATATGAGCATTACTGGAATACCTGCATCCAATGAGAGTCTAAAGGTATCTGTGACTGTCACTAGAGCGGTTTCCATGCTGTGCATTGATTGTGAAGGTTTAGGATCTTATACTCTTCCAGATATGCAGCCAGTTGTTTATTTATGTGGGATCCTAGGCACTTTCCTAACAGAGGAAGCAAAGATGGATGGTCATTGGAAAGAATTTCAGTGTTGGCATTGGATTTTTTAGTATTGTCGTTACTTGGCCAGACTTCCCCTCACCCGGGAGAGAGGCAGAGTCTAGAGAAAGATTAAAAAGATCAGTGATGGCAGGTGCAATACAGTGGGCTAGGGAAGAAGTGTTCCTTAGGGGGCAGATGTCCTGAGGGGAGTCCGATTTGGCGCTGGCTAGCATCGCTTGAACCTGCTTCAATGAGCATGACTCCAATTTCATTAATGTAGAGGTACTATTAGAGGAAGGCAATTTGAAATCCGTAGCGGTGCCCTGTTGAGATGGAATTAACAGCTGTGCCAGGTTTGTTGACTCTTGTTGTTCAAGATAGAGGCATGGATGGAACGATTGTCAGGGTTGTGTTGGAAGCTGAACAGCTGCAATGATGCAAAGTCAAGAAATACTCCAGAATGTAAGTAGTATTTTATTTGGTCTGGAGTGTCTCTTCAACTGTAACCAGGTACCCTGGATAAGTACAGCTCTTTGGAGGGATCTGAGGTTAAAGACTGCATCCATTATACCAGCTCTTTGGTTTACTGAAAGTTGGTGCTGATGAGCATTTTCTATAATATGATCTTGTATATGTGCTTAATTTGTAAAGATTTAAGTGCCAGGGCCCCAGTGCTTAATTTGTAAAATATTAAGTGCCAGGGCTCTGACCAGATGGCCACTGCAGCTTGCACCACCCATCACCCTTGTCATCGCTGCCAAAACAACTAGTAACCATCTCTCTCGCATGTGAATGCGACAGTTCAGATTATTCCAGGTCCTCAAAGCTAAAGGAATGGCTGGGAAGGCAGGTATGAGCAATTATAATGTATATTGCATCTCTAAACAACCGTTCTTCTGCTCATCTCTAAATTAGATGAGCAGCGCCACCATGTGGTAGGCTGTTTTAAGTATGGTGTTGATAATTAGGTGCCAGTGCCGAGCACCGGATACCAATTAAGTGCCGGTGCTGAGCACCGGAAAGCACCGGCTCAAATTAAGCACTGCAGGGCCCTAATCAGGAGGCCACTGCAACCTACCCCACCCATTGTCACTGCCAGCGCTACAAATGACAGTACCAAACCAGCAACTAACCATCACACTCTTATAAGTGTGACAACTCAGACTATTCCAGCCCCCAAGGTTATAATATTAGCAAGGTTGGCAGGTAATAGTCATTTTTAACGTATATTGAATTAGTAAACAACTGTTGTTGTGCTCACACTGAATCAGACAAACAGCCCACCATGTGGCAGACTCTCATAAGTGCCGATGCGCCAACTAAGTGCTGGTGCCGAGCCCCACTGTGGCGTAGATACTAGCCACTGCTGTAGGAAGCTGGCTCTGTATATACTATACCAAAGTAAGGTATAGTGTGCACAGAGTCAAGTGGAACCCCAAAGGTATGAAGAGTTAAAAGTAGATAGCACCTGACTCTCTATTTGTGGTAGTGTTGGCAAGCAGTAAGGCTTTATCAGAGGGTAGTTTTAAGCATTAATTGTACACACTCAGGCAAGGAATGATGTCACACACTCAAAGACTGAACTCAGACCAATTTGTTTGTATAAAAAATATTATTTAGTTATATTTTATTTTCTAGAACCAAGCCAGGCCTGGTACAGGTAAGTATAATAATACTTTGCAAAAATAATGCAGTTAAATACAGTTTAAATGTAGCTGAATGCAACTGGATTGGTTACAGGTAAGTCATTTGTTCATAAAACAGTTAGAATTGCTTTTCAATTACTTCTCAGATTACTTTGTACCTTACTTTTCAGATTACTTTTTAAGTTACTTCTACTCAGTGTGATATGCCTAGCTATCACACTGGGACACTTCTAAGAGAAAAAGTAAGTAATTCAGTTTTTAAGTCGAGCCTAGAGTCAGCACGCATGCGCTGCTCTGCGAGACTTGTAGTGGAGTATGGATTCGAAGTCCAGCCCACTCACCGCCCATTATTGCCATTGACTTGTGTCATTGTCCTTCGTAAATGCTGGGTTCTGATTCATGAATAGGCTTGTTAGTCTTCCTTTGTATCGCCTTGTCTTTATTTGTAACCTCCCATGGTGACTGGCCCTATTACTTTGTTTGTTACACGGTATGTGTTAGTCTGTAAGCACTATTTTCTTCATCGAGTTTCTCTTACTGCAGGCATGACATGCTTTGCTTATATTCACTCCGTGGTGCCTTCTTTACAAACCCGCCATCCCTCCCATTGTCCGTGTCTTCTTTACCCCCTGCCCCCCACCCGCTGTCAGTGGTGCCTTGTTTACCCCCACCCGTTGTCCGTGGTGCCTTGTTTACCTTCGCCCTCCTACCCGTTGTCCGTAGTGCCTTGTGTACCCCCCCACACACCCCAATAGCTTGAGCAAAACACTTAAAAGGTCCCAAAGACACAGAAAATCAGTCAATGCAGGCCTATGGGAGAAAACAGTGTTATTGGTTTATCAGTAAGTACCTAGGTTCTGGAGTTGATATTTGGGGGTTAGAATCAGGGTTCCCCAGGGTCAAAGATGCACTCACAAAGCACTCAGCTGCACTAGGGTGTCCGGGTGCAGAGTGTTAGGCCCAATGTTATCCAATGGGAGATAGGGGGCCTCCGGTTGGAGGCTGCTAACGAGTAGGCTACAAGGTTGTGGGAGCAAAGCTCCTGGGGTTTAACTCAGGGCAAAGGGGGATCTGAGTTAGCACACAAGGTGCAACCCCAGCGGCACAGGGGCGGCCGGGTGCAGAATGCTGATTTGGCATCTGGAGCCCTGTTGTTTTCAATGGGTGTTGCCAGTTTTGGATTTAGGCTGCAGGCTCTGTCCAGGAAGACTTCCAGGAGGAACCAACAGCTGGGCAGGTAGGTTGGAGGGCTCAGGGACGTAGGTGCACCTCGGGTTCTCTTCTCCAGGGTGCCAGGTGGCTGGATGCAGGGGTGTCTGTTGAGGTTGGATTTCACCTTACCGGGCCACTAGCGGTTAGGGGGGTCTCCGTGCAGAGGCTGCAGGTGACGTTGGTGAGTCCTGGAGTGGTCAACCCACAGTGAACTTGGACTCTGGAGTGCTGGTGGACCTCGCTGGGACCATGGGCCACTCGGACTCAGGACACAGGCGACAGGTGCAGTGGTGGTTCCAGGTGTCAGGTGTCTTTGTCTTCAGCAGGCTCCGCCTCTTGCTTTGGAGATTCTTTTGAACAGAGCTGCTGTTCACAGGAGATCCGGTCTTTGTTGAAGGCAGTCAATCCTCCCAGGGGTTCTGGAGGTCGGTGGCTGCAGGACAAGGTGACTTTTGGCACAGGATCTCTGGAAACTGCAGACGGGCCGATAGGGCTGGGGCCAAGTCAGTTCTTCTCTGCAGGCTCCTCTGCTGGGCGTCTTCTTTCATCCTTCTTCTTCGTAGTTTGAGTGAATCTGTCTTCTTGGTTCAGGGCTGCCTCCTAAATATTGTATTTAGGGGGCATTTTAGGGGTCTCGAGTTCAGTAGCCAAAGGGCTACTTACCTTATGGTGACTACAGCCCTTGGAGTGCTCGCCCCACGTGGGGGAGTGAGCTCATTCCCTAATCCTGATTGGAGAGTGCCTGCCATCTGCAAGATGGCGGGCACTGAAGAGTAGGCTTCACCTCGCCTCCCCCACCTGAGGGGTGGAGTTGGCAGAGGTAGGCACACCTTCTGGGCTGTGCTCATTTTTGCTGCCGAAAGGGAGGGGAGACAGGAAGGGGGCCTGCTCCTGCTAGCAGGAGAGGCTGGAGGTCACATTACAAAGGCAGCAAGGCCTTTGAAGCTCCCCTGCCACAGATGGCTCTTCCTGGCCTGGGAGAGGTGTGACCACCTCTGCCCAGGAAAGGCTTTGTTTCTGGGCTCAGGGAGCAAAGGCTCTCACCACATGGGTCCAGAAACATGTCCCGTGGTGTCAGGCCGGTGTTTACCACTCAGGGAACCCAGCAGAGTCTGGTCGTTCTTGAGGGGGCATCTCTAAGATGCCTTCTGAGTGCATTGTATAATAAATTCCACACTTGCATCAGTGTGGGGTTATTAGGCTGAGAAGTTTTCTACCAAACCTCCCAGAATTGAGTAAAGCCATTATGGTGCTGTGGAGTTTGTCATGACAAACTTCCAGACTATGTACTCTTTATGGCTTTACTGTACTTACAATGTCTTAGAATGGACTTAGACTCTGTAGGGGTAAAGTGCTCAGGCAACTGTACCCTCACCAGTGGTATAGTGCACCCAGCTACAGGGGTGTCTTACCTATACCACAGGCAGTTGGTTGCAAGCATGGCACACAGATGTCGACTCTTCACTTTTCTCTGCACCAAGACATGCAGCCTGCAATGGCAGTGTGTGTGTGTTAAGGTACAGGACCTCTTGTGGAAATTTAGCGTGCAAACTGAACATTATCTGCGCCATCTTGCCTCTCCCCAGCGCCACGCACAGCGAATGCACGGCCGCCATTTTAGGCACCCCATTCTCTCCCCGCTCACCCTCGACCACCAGCGCTTTCCCCTGGCGCTGCAAGCATCCCCCGCGCGCCGGCCACCCCCGCTCTCTCATACAGGCCATAAACCCTCTCCTCCTGCGCGACCCTGCTACGGAACCACTTCCAACCGACAACCCATACATGGTCATGCCTCTCCTTTGATAAACCCCCTTCCTCTGCGCCCCATTGTCTGAACCGGTCCCAGGCCATCACCTAGCCCTGCGGATGCAGTTTACTGTCCCTACTGTAAGGGAAACACCCCACATCAAAGGGATTACAGTAGATCAAAGCCCCTACCCCCTGAGACCCGGCCAGTTGCACACACCCCCGGGAATTAGCGGAATTCCCTGCTGCGCGATAGCCATCTCCCACTGCGGGTAGGGTGGGAACTTCTACTGTATCTATGTGTGGGATCGGATCTGAGCCGGGGCTTCAAGGGGATGTTCTTTCAGGCATCACGGGAATCTCAAGAATGTACTATGTGTAATAAAGCAATAAACCAGTGTATAAGAGACCAGGTCTCAGAGATGCAGTTAGAGCACCTCGTGACGATACCTCGCTGTCTGATCTGATGTGTTCTGCTCCGACGGAATAAAACTTTGTTTCCTGCCTTCCAGTCTCCGGCGCCTGCCTCTTTCATTGGTAAATTATCGAGTGGTATAAGAGGCGATTACCGCCGGGCAAATACTTGAAAGGTTATCGACTGAAACTGCCGCTACCATTTAACAATTGGCGTCCCAAACGTGGGGCCCATCAGCGACACGTGGATCCAGTGGGAGAGGTCCCGACGACAGAGTGAACGACTGCAACGATCGGGAGAGCTCCTGCCCAATAGACCCTCGTCTGGCAGCCGATCATCCGAACTTCACTGGTTCCGAGCAGACCTCTCTCGAGTGATCTACGGTCCTGACTGGGAACCATCAGGAGTGCCGCGGCAAATACGGAGAATAGAGGACGGTCGGGCGCTGGAGGCGGAAGACGAGAAACTGTCCACGCGGTCCGGGTAAGGTCGTGAAATACGACAAAAGTGCGAAATAATTGATTGATTATTTGAATACTAGTATTGCTCATTGATTGTGCTCATTGATTGTTCTCTTTGAGATATTCGCTGTCTACAAACGGGGAGGAGTAGAAATACTCTCTCTCTCTCTCCCTTTGCAGATAGTGAAGGGTAGGTAACGCAGACTTTTGTCCCCGTTGAAACCCGTCGTGCCTATCTTTATCTCCCCATTGATTGATTGTCCGAACATTGATTGTTTTGAAGAATAGTGCTTTTGAGATATTCTCTGTTTGCAAATAACGTAGAATAGGAATATTCTGTCTAGTCTTTGCAAATAGTGAAGGGTAGGTAACACAGACTTTTGTCCCCGTTGAAACCCGTCGTGCCTATCTTTATCTCCCCATTGATTGATTGATTGATTGTCCGAACACTAGTTGTTCGATATTGGTTCTTTGGAGGTATTCTCTGCTTACAAATAACGAAGAATAGAGATATTCTGTCTAGTCTTTGCAAGCAGTGAAAAGATAGGTAGTGCTGACTTTTGTCCCCGTTGAAACCCGTCATGCCTATCTTCTCCCCACTGATTGGTAGTTGGTTCTGCCCGGACCGCTTATTAGAGGTGAACCACCCGGCTCCACTGGAAGGCACCCCTAATAAGGACATGTTCACTAAATATGGACTAGTCGCCGTAGCTTATAGCAAACTGTGGCATAAATATACCAAGAAGGACCCCGAAAGTCAGTGGCCACTGATGGGATCCTTCGACGACCGCAAGATAGAAGCGCTAGAAGTAGCTCTGCGTAGCAATAAGACGACGCCTACTATGCTTGACAGTATTGGCATGTGGCGCAAAGAAGCGACGCAACGGAAAAAGAGGGAAGAAGTAAAAGCAGAAAAGGAATTACGAAAAGCAGCTCACCTTGCCGCTAAAAAGTTAGAAGAAGACATAAAGGAGAGAAGGGAAACTAAACTAAGACAGGAGCCCGAAACCTCAGGCCAGTACGCTGTTAGGACCCCTTCTTTGCTCTACCCTGAGCTGTCCTCCAAGCAGCGAACAAATGACGAATTACTGTTAGGTCCCCCGATCATTTACATGCCCCCTCCATATGCACCCTCCCAATCGGTAGTGCAACACCCACAACCCCCGAACACGAGCGAAAGCAGTACAGGGGCCTCGGCCCTCACGGCCTCAGCGCCGGCTGAGCCTCTTGTACTGAACCCAATGTCGACTACAACGCTAGACGACCTCGAGATGGGAAAGAAAGAGTCCACCAGAATGAATCGATTAACTAAGGATGAACGAGCAGGAATCGATAGGATAGTAGGGACGCTGGTGGAGCGAAAGGAAAGTGAGGAGTATATAACAGACGTGTATAGCTCGTATGCCGACAGCCGCAGACGACACTTCGTCGTACGGCTCTGTTATCACGCCCTGAATGCATATGAGGACAGATACCACGATAAAGGTCCCGAGGGCTTAACGGCTCTATATAGGAAGGTAGACATTGGGGAAGAAGGAGAGGGCGATATCACGAACCTCTTCACTCGTACACTCGAGGTCTACCGACACCTTAAAGAACATGGACAGACCACCAAAACAGAAACCCCCATAGCAACTAAGCCCCAGGGAGGAAGGGCCGATGCCATGATGCCCATTAAAGAAGCTGCCCCCTACTGGGTCCCCCCACGGGGTCAGGGAACACACGACGACATCAACCACCAAGATGCGAAGGGAAGGGTTGTATATAACTGGGTCTACCAGCCGTGGGACCGGCAAGATATTTTGACTTTTAGAAAGACCCTACCTGACTTGAGAAAGAACCCGACTGCCTTCTACACTGAATTAGGTACAGCCCTAGGCTCAACGATAATGACGTTAGCAGATATCGACTTGTTCTTTGGGCTATGTCTGCCGGCTGATGTGTGGAAACAAATCCGGAAGGTTGACCACGCTGAGCCGTTCGGATATACCTGGGTACAACTCGATACCATAGATAAACAACGAGAACCAGGACAGAAACCCCCGAAAGCCATCTTAGAGCTCCCAGACAAGATTGTACAAAAGCTGAAGACTCTAATCCCAGAAAGAAAGGTAGACTGGTCCATAGTGACGGCTTGCCGCCAGAAACCCCAGGAAGATGTGTCCGAATACTTCTCCCGATTCGAGACTGTGTTTTCCGATTACAGTGGCCAAGACATGACCACCGCAACCGGACACCACCTCTTTGTCCAGAATTATGTAAAGGGTCTGTCTCAAGAAGTTTCCCAGAAGCTACAGACCAGCGAGAGCAGTTGGGCAGCCTCCAAACCCGCAGCAATTCTCCAGATGGCCCAATACTACGAAAACCAGAAGAACGAGAACGATAGGGCGTCAGAGAAGAAGAAAAAGGAATTAAAGGAGAGGGTGATGATAGCACAGTTGCAAGGGGTGACCATAGGAAGGGAACCCCCAAAAGAGAATTACCAACCAACCGCCCCTAGAAAGCTACCGCCTAGAGACCATACACCCACACCCTACAACGGACGGAGAGACTTAGATGGGAACCAATGTGCGTTCTGTAGAGGGTTCGGACACTGGAAATCCCAGTGCCCGGTCCTCCTGGAAATAAACAAAAATAGGGATCCCAGAGACGCAGCATATGACCCCAGAAATAGAGGACAGGGACGAGGGCACACGAACAACACCATCAACGACAGGCCAGGCAGACCAAACACCTTTGATCGCCCCCGCCAAAACCAGTGTCAGCAGTCCGACTATGAGAGCACTCATGACTTCGCATAGGACCGCCAGGGGCAAGGGAGGGATCCAGTCGAACTCCGTGTTGACCAGCAAGGTCCTTACGTCACCGCTAAGGTCTTGGGCACAAAATCTCCATTCCTGGTAGATACTGGGGCGACACGTAGTGCGTTATCTAAACGACTGATTCCTAGGGCACCCTTGTCTGGCTCGCACGTAACCTCAATAGGCTTTGACGGAACGCCCTCCACTAACCCCTTATCAGCGCCAATCTCCTTTGACTTAGAAGATAACACCACTGACACGACCTTTCTGCTCTCCTCCAACACCCCCGATGCTATTATGGGACTTGATTTGTTCAAACATTTTCGAGCCACTATCAGATGCTCCCCAGACGGAGTTCGAGTCATCCTACACGATAACCCAGATCTGTCCAGACCCTGTCACACACGGCGTATGCTCTCTATAACCGATGCTGATATGTCCCTACTCGACACATTGCCTTCACATCTATGGGCTAAAACCGACTCAGATGTAGGGCGCATGGTGATCGACCCGGTACACATAACCGTCCGACCGGACGCAGTGCTCCCAAAGCTTCCACAGTATCGGATATCACCCGAGGGCGAGAAGGCATTGGTGGAAATCATCGAGTCCTTGGTCGAGGCAGGAGTGGTAGAAGAAGTAGTGAGTAATGTTTGCAACAGCCCCATCCTACCCATTGTAAAGAAGCAAGGCGAGGGGGACGAGAAAGCCTACCGTTTCATTGTTGACTTGCGAGAGGTTAACAAAGTAGTCATACCCCAGTACCCCGTAGTCTCAGACATCACCACCATCCTCACCCTGATCCCATCCACTGCCACCGTCTTTACTGTTATAGACCTCAAGAACGCATTCTTTTCCATCCCCATCCACCCAGACAGCCGCTACCTGTTCGGCTTCACTTTAAAAGCCCGTTCGTACAGATTCTGCAGGGCACCCCAAGGCTACACTGAGAGTCCCAGTATTTACAGCCAAGCCCTCAAGAGGCAACTGGATGCAGTCCAACTACCCGATGGAGTGGTGTTGATACAGTACGTCGATGACATTCTTTTGGCGGCCGACACCACTCCTCTTGCCGTCACAGCCACCATTCACCTCCTCCGCTTCCTTGCGGAGAACGGTCACAAGGTCTCCAGAAAGAAATTGCAATTCTGCCAGCCCCAGGTAACTTATCTAGGCCACCTACTATCCAAAGACGGGAGGAAACTTACCCCTGACCGAATTCAAACCATCCTAGAAACCCCTGTTCCCAAAACTCAGAAGCAAGTACGATCCCTAGTGGGCCTCACCTCCTTTTGTCGACAGTGGTTGCCAAACTTCAGTCTCACCGTAAAGCCTCTGCTTTCCCTGCTGGCCAAGGATGTCCCCTTCCCCCTCCCCTGGACACCCGAATGCCAATCCTCCTTCAAAGAATTACGAGACGCCCTCTGCTCGGCCCCAGTCCTAGGAACCCCAGACTACACTAAACCTTTCTCCCTCTACACCCACGAAAGGGAGGGATGTGCGTTGTCTGTCCTAACCCAGTCCATAGGCCCTAAGCAACGCCCTTGTGCCTACTTCTCTGCCACTCTCGACCCCGTAGCCAGAGCCTTGCCCGCCTGCCTTCGAGCAGTAGCCGCCGCTGCTGTCTCTATCCGACAAAGTGAGGGGATTGTGCTCTCGAACCCCCTCACAGTATTGGTACCCCATGCTGTTGATACCCTCCTGAACCAAACCAAGACTCAACACCTGACTAGCGCACGACTGACTGGGTATGAACTGACTCTGCTTGCACCCCATATCACATTGAAACGATGCACCACTCTGAATCCAGCTACACTACTACCTCTCCCTGACACTGACCCCAATGCATCCCCTATACATGACTGCGTGACCCTCACCGACGAACAAACCAAGAGTAGGGTTGACCTCCGGGATACTGCCTTCCCGGACCCTGACGGAGAACTGTGGGTGGATGGCTCATGCATCAAGCTCCCCGATGGCACCACCTCAGCTGCCTATGCAGTCACCACAGCTCGAACAGTTGTTGAGACAGCCCGCATCACACAGCGATCCGCACAGGCGGCTGAACTAATTGCCCTCACACGAGCCTGCATCCTGGCGGCGGGGACAACCGCAAACATTTACACAGACAGTCAGTATGCCTTTGGGGTAGTTCACCACTTCGGACTCTTATGGAAAGAGAGGGGATTCTTGACTTCTCATGGCACACCCATCCTGCATGGAGATCTAGTCTCTGCCCTGACCGAAGCAGTCCTCCTCCCCACACGGCTAGCCGTGATCAAATGCCAGGCACACAAGAAGGTGACAGACATTATAGGTCAGGGAAATGCACTAGCTGACATTACTGCCCGAACCACAGCCGAGAATAGGTCCACGACCCGCATGTACGTGACCAGGTCACAAACTGAGAAATGGAAGGATGCTAGGGAAACGATTAGGGATATCCAACTAGCCAGCACACCACACGAATTAACTGAATGGGCCCGGGTAGGATTGAAGGACGATGACGGTTGTTGGCGAACTAAAGACTCGAACAAATGGTTGCTACCCGACTCATACTTGATCCCCATGCTGACCATGGCACACTCCCCCGCACACATAGGGTCTGCCCCCATGATCGAACTCATCTCCAAAGTCTGGCACAACGACAGAATACCAGACTCAGCCAAACGTCTGGTCCAACAATGCCTAGTATGCCTCCAACACAACCCTGGGAAAGGAACTGCTGTACCCCGGGGAGGGTTTGGGGTCCCCAATCACCCCTTTGAAGTCCTACAAATGGACTATGTCCAGCTAGAAAGGTGCCAAGGTTTGAAGTATGTACTTGTCGTTGTGTGTGCCTTCAGCAAGTGGGTGGAAGCCTACCCAACCCACGACAACACCGCTATGACTACCGCAAAAGTACTACTGAAGGAATTCTTCCCCCGTTACGGCCTTTGTCGAATTTTGTGGAGCGACAACGGCCCCCACTTCGTAGCCGAAGTTATCCAACTCATCTTAAAAGGGTTGGGTGTAAAACAGAAGTTCCATGCGGTCTTCCATCCCCAATCTGCAGGCCTGGTTGAGCGACACAATGCCACATTGAAGCTTAAGATAGCAAAAATAGTCGCCACCACGGGACTAAGATGGCCAGACGCTCTCCCACTAGCATTGCTATCAATGCGTTCCACCCCCACCAAACACCACTTAACCCCCTACGAGGTCGTCTTCGGGCGGCCCATGAACCTTTGGACTGCACCAAAACCGACATCCATCCACGACGTCCCGGACGTCCTCATGTCTGATTATTTGTATAACCTAACTAAGACGTTGTCTGTTATCCATCAGCAGGTGCTGCACGCCATTCCCGATGTTTCCAGGGGCCCGGGACACGACATCCAACCCGGTGACTTCGTCTTAGTGCGCAACTTCCAGCGCACCAAGAGTCTGGAGCCCCGGTGGACGGGCCCCCTGCAAGTCCTGATCACCACCCGAACAGCTCTTCGAGTGGAGGGGAAACGCAATTGGCTGCATGCACACCACTGCAAGAAGGTATCACCGACCCTGACAACCACGGACAACATCACCGCCCAAGAGGAACTACTGGACAAAGACCGACCATCCCTGAGCCGCTGCCCGGATACAGAGACACTTGAATTGATTGAATATCCCGATCCCACTGTGCCATCCAAAGAAGGGTATAACTTGCGACGAAAGGAGAGGACTTCGGCTAAGCAGACCACAGGCTAAGTGGGAATCTCAGAGCGGTAGCCTAGTCACCTAAAAGGCCACCAGGAGAGAAACTAAGCAAAGTCTGTGGTTCTGCCCGCTACCGAGTCTCTTGAAGGTGATGGAAGCGCCCGACATGAAGGTGATGGAAGCAACCGGACGTCCGAAGATCCACTACAGAAACCCAAAGACTGACCGAATGCACAGCTTAAAGACTATTGCACTTTTCATTACCCTTCTCTTTTGCCTTCTCCTCATGGTCACCTTCTGGATCATGGAGGAGAGCACACCCGCTCATAAGACATTGCTGACTACCGTTCAACCTACCACCACGAAAGAACACCATCTGATCTCACTTTCACCCCAACTCCGAGAAAGGCGTAAGGAATTCTGGAATAACTCTTTTGTGCAGTTACTCCACCAACACAATCTTGCCACTAACGCCACTAACTGCTGGATCTGTGGATTGCTACCACACGCCACTGGGCACTCAATCCCTTTCATCCCTTCACCTTTTTCTGTCCATGGTTCCTGCCTCGCCTGGCTGATCCTCCTGCAGGAGAGCTACAAGGACAATGCCACTTCCGGCAGAACCATGTCACACTTCTACCATGGGTTCTGGCTGAACAAAACTGGTAGAACTTCCGCCCTCTTCTGCCCTCTGAGATCGAACACTTCCTTTCACATGGACATCCCTGCCAAAGAACGAGTTGAAATGCAAGTGTTCAACAATCCAGCCAGACCCACCTTCTCTTACCTCCGAAAACGGACGGCCGCCACCCTAACAGTGGCCCTGTCCGTCATCAACATCACTGGATCTGTATGCCTCGAAGGCCTGGGGGCACAACTGGTGGGCCACAGCTCCTGCCTCATCACCCGAACATTGGATTCAGTTGACCCACCCTCCTTTGTTGCCTCCCCGAATATGTACTTCGTCTGTGGTACTAAAGCCTACACCTGGCTTCCAAAAGGTTGGGGAGGCACCTGCTACATCGCCTTTGTCCTTCCTCCAACGTATGTGGCTCCAGCAAACCATCACCGACAGAAACGGGCCAAAGACATTGTGCAGGCCGACTCCACCGGAGCACAGTTCATGGACGCAGTCAAAGGCCTTGTTCCACTCTGGGGTCCAATGGCAAACAGCCGTGCCATCCGCCACTTAACCCAGGCAGTCGAAACGGCAATGAACATTACAGCTGGCGCCCTCGCCAACAACACCGCTGAGCTTCAGGCCGTCCGCCTGGTGGCTCTCCAGAACCGCCTTGTTCTAGATGTGGTTCTGGCTGACCGCGGAGGAGCATGCCGCATCATTGGGTCCAGCTGTTGTACCTACGTACCGGATAACTCACCCTCAGTCTACAAAGCAATTGAACACCTCCACAGACTGTCCACAGAGGTCCATCAAGAACAAGAGGAATGGTCACTGGGGAGTTGGTTTTGGGACACTATTAAAGGTTGGGGATGGAGGTTGTTTTCATTCATCCTCATACCAATCATGATACTATGTGGATGTTGCTTGGGGATTCAGTGTCTGCCACCTTTATGTTCGCTTTTTATGAACTGCATCTGCCCTAAGACTTTGGACTTTGAAACTGAGCGGATGAAAGCTCTGAACGAGGTGGAGGTACGGGGTATTATGGGGATAGATCCAAACTAGGCAAGCTGGCGAGACATGTTAAAAGGGAGGACTGTGGAAATTTAGCGTGCAAACTGAACATTATCTGCGCCATCTTGCCTCTCCCCAGCGCCACGCACAGCGAATGCACGGCCGCCATTTTAGGCACCCCATTCTCTCCCCGCTCACCCTCGACCACCAGCGCTTTCCCCTGGCGCTGCAAGCATCCCCCGCGCGCCGGCCACCCCCGCTCTCTCATACAGGCCATAAACCCTCTCCTCCTGCGCGACCCTGCTACGGAACCACTTCCAACCGACAACCCATACATGGTCATGCCTCTCCTTTGATAAACCCCCTTCCTCTGCGCCCCATTGTCTGAACCGGTCCCAGGCCATCACCTAGCCCTGCGGATGCAGTTTACTGTCCCTACTGTAAGGGAAACACCCCACATCAAAGGGATTACAGTAGATCAAAGCCCCTACCCCCTGAGACCCGGCCAGTTGCACACACCCCCGGGAATTAGCGGAATTCCCTGCTGCGCGATAGCCATCTCCCACTGCGGGTAGGGTGGGAACTTCTACTGTATCTATGTGTGGGATCGGATCTGAGCCGGGGCTTCAAGGGGATGTTCTTTCAGGCATCACGGGAATCTCAAGAATGTACTATGTGTAATAAAGCAATAAACCAGTGTATAAGAGACCAGGTCTCAGAGATGCAGTTAGAGCACCTCGTGACGATACCTCGCTGTCTGATCTGATGTGTTCTGCTCCGACGGAATAAAACTTTGTTTCCTGCCTTCCAGTCTCCGGCGCCTGCCTCTTTCATTGGTAAATTATCGAGTGGTATAAGAGGCGATTACCGCCGGGCAAATACTTGAAAGGTTATCGACTGAAACTGCCGCTACCATTTAACACTCTAAGGGTGGCACAATATGTGCTGCAGCCCTTAGAGGCCTTACCTGATCACAGTGGCCTTGGTACCCATGGTTCCTTTTACAAGGGACTTACAAGTGGCCAGAGAGGTGCCAATTGGGGGTACAAAGGTACAGTTTTGGTAAAGAATACAGGCCCTGAGAACTTGATTGGCAGGGACCCAGGGCACATCAAGACAAAGTGCATCAGAAATCTGGCAAAAATTGGGGTAGGGTTACTGCAACAGAAACCCAGCTTCCTACAACCTCCACCCCCAAAACTCATGTCACACAGGACGGACGCAACCCCCCCACCCTCCCTGCTACCCCACTGGAGCACCAGAAGCCACAGGCTCAGATTAAGCATATCCTTCCTTGATTTTGGGTTGTCAGTGAAGATAAGATAGTTGGTTTCATTTCTTCTGTTTTCAGGTTTCTTTAGACATCCGCAACGTGGGTTTGCAGAACTAGTACCATGATGGCCACTTCTTTGCTTTCTTGGAAATTTCCATAGGAGGGAAAAAGACCTTAAAACCTTTCGGGGCATGAACCCCGGATCTGAGCTGATGGTCCTCTTCCAATGTTGGTAGGTTTCTCCATGATGCTTTGTTAATTAGGGCCTCCTCTATGATAGAAGGGTGTAGTGACTTAAAAGTATCAATGTGTGTGAGTTTTACAATCAGCTCTTTCATGATTTGTGATTGGAATCCTGTGCCCTGCTATCTGGTTCTTAATGTGTACTTTAATTTTTGTTGTTGTTGAATGCAAAGCTGGGTCCTTGCAGGAGAGCATAAAGGTTCCAGTCATTGCTAAGTCTGGGTTATGGCTACGTTTAGGAGAAGAAATGTAAGACCTACCGTCACCCTACACACAATATGGTCTAAATCCTATCTTGCGAGATTATGCTGAGGTCTCATGTAAACAGGGGGCAGAACTGGCAGTAGTCTAGTTTATTTATTTATTTAATTTATTTTTAAAGTTTTATATAGCGCGAACGTGACCCTTACGGGTATCGGAGCGCTTCACAATTTTGGGTAAGAGGGATACAGTATTGTTGTTCAGTGGAACGGTCTAGTGAGAAGAAGCTTGAGATGATCCTCACTCGGGAGAGAGAGAAGAACTGCTGTACCTCAAGTGAGATTTTGGGAAGAATAGGCCAAACGTGCTAGGAGTCTTTGCTGGGGGGATGGAGGTGTGGGAGGAGTGGAAGGGCAAAATGCCAAGGAACAAGTAAGTGGGTTGTTAAATACCTAAACAGTGTATGTATCTTAGGTACGTGTTGCACGCCAAACAAACTCAGGGGCCACACCAATGAAGTGGTCCAAATGTAATCAGATGCTGATTAAGCAGTTTCATCATTGCAATGGTAATAAGAACACACATGACTTGGTGATAACACTGTGAGAACCTGATATGGTTAAATAATGTCACAGTATGGAATAGATGGCAGCCCACTGAGTGTGCTAGGAAGTGGGCAGCCATGTCACTGTGAAGTACGGTGGTACGTGCATATGTGTATTGCAATAGTGCTGCATTTGAAATGCGGCACCGTCGCATAACACACAAGCAGCCGCAAAGACAAGTGTGATTATATCGGGTTCATTCACACATTACATCGGTTGGAAACAGCAATTGAGGCTCATATTTCCTTGCAAGAAATCCCATCTATGTCACAGATGAAACACCGGGAAGCAATGACCAAGGGGACAAAGATCCAGAAGAAGGACCTGCCTCAAAACCCACCTCCAAGCACATCCGGTCCCCTGGGACGAGGGTCACCAATCACGATCAGTGGCTAAAGATCTGTCCGTGGACATGTCGAGGTTGCACAGGGGACGCCTCTGACCATCAGGAAGGTTGCGGCCACTATTGCAGCCCTAAGCAGCTAGAACAGAATGTGATGGGTGGAAAGCTTAAGTTGATCTCAGCCCTTGCTCCACACTCTGGGCCACAATTTAGTCCATCACTTTTAGCTATGGCATACAAAGGTCAACCACAAGCAAATGTTGACCCCGCCCTACTAGGGCCACTTGCAAAGGTTGACTGGTCTCCTTTATGCTGCTTATCGCTTATTTGAGTGTTAAACTGGTACTATCTGGGTAAAACCTTTACCCAGATACTGTTAACTTGGGTACAAATGACAAAATGAGGAAGAAATACTATCATAAAATGTGCTGCATTATATCTCCTAATTTGTATTTTATTGCCGCAAGATTTAGTCAACCCTGTCCCTTTGCAGCATAACAGATCTTGAAAAAGAATAGAGACCTGAGTGCTCCCAACTTTCCAGGAGTTGGTCCAAACTAGACCTTCAGTATAACACTGGTCTTGAGCTCAGTGTCGTAAGAAAACTAGTGCCTAGCCATAAGGACAGTGGCAGATCCTCCGTGAATGCGGAGGAGCATTGCCCCACTGCTCTCGGAGCAGTGTAAAAGCAAAAATAAAATGATAATAACAGAAGTTATTTCTGTTATTATCATTTTATTTTTAGTACCAGCCAAGTTGGCGGGGCAGGACTGAACTCCTGTGACATCCGGGAGGAGGAGTGGTTGCTGCATTCCAAAGTGGGCCGGCCAAACAGTCATGCGCACTTTGTATGTTCCACACCAGGCTGCATTAAACAGCCTGGTGGGAAACATGCCCAGACTTCGATTCCCCATCTGAGCGTTGAGCCACAGCACTCAGACCAATCACAATGCTGCATTGCAGCATTGTGATTAGCTTAGGGGAGCAGGCCTATGTGATTCCTGGTTCCGGCCACAGACAGACGAAGAGGGACGACGGCGGCGGCAGCGAGGAGGTAAGTGCTACTGACTAAGGAGCTTTCAATAATGTCTAACCTTACTACCCTGAGAGACTCAAATGCTAAAAAAGCTTCTCGGTTATCCAGTAGGTGGACATGGGAAATCAGCTGTAAATCAAAGTGCCCTCTCGGGCCCACAAGCGAAGGTCTCACGCCGCGGGCTCTTTAAATCTGTGGTCATGTCATCATGGGCAACAGCAGAGGCCCATGCAGGTAAGAGCAGTAGGGCCGGGTTGGAGGGGGGAGGGATTCGACAGACAACAACAAGGGAAAATTAAATAAATAATTAATTTCCCTCAGCGTTGTCTGTCAAAATACTGCCACTCCCCCACGCTCCACTGCCCCACAGCTCTCACCCGCACGGGCCACTGCTGATACGCAATGTGCTTCCAGATGCTCACCTTAAAAATCATTGCTATCAGATGTGCTGGAGTCATTAGTTTAATTGAAGTCAACCAGGGCTACAACTCTAGGAATTCATTGGGTTGGCACAAAAAACAGGGCTGGAATAAGTTGTCCGTGTCCTTGCATCGACCCTGGATTGAAGCAAGCTAATTTAACGGAACTGTTTCACAGGTATTAACTTGGTGTTTTAGGGCAAGCCTCACACCAAGTTCCCCACCCTGTCTGGGAAGAAGAGCCCACTGGTGAGCAGGAAACGATGAACCAGCATGAAACACATTTCCCAGGTATTCTGCGTTCTCTGCACTGTACCATATGAGTGTGATTGACCAAAGTTGTACATAACGGTGGATAATTGCATGCCTCCCCTCCTAGTACCTAACGTATTCCGACCCTCTGAATGTTTTGGAAGGTTCTGCATACCTAATTACAATGCGATCGCACACGGTTCGGTCGCAAACTCCCATTTTACTATGGCAGCTTGTGCTGCGGCCATAAAGCGCCTGCAGTAAAAGCTCCCATAGAGAAATGGGAGTTTGTGTGAATCCCTGCACCATCTGGCAGGCACCTAATGGTGCCTGCCTGATGGTGCAGAGATTCACAACCCCCAACCGAAGGCCGCAGGTTGAAGGGAGCTCGGCTATGGGCCCCCAATGTCGCTTTCTGACAGGAAGCCCAACATGGAAAGCCTTTTTGAAACCAACATCTTAATCCCAACAGCAGAAGTACCGTCCATTGGGATTAGGCACCGGTCTCTGACGGGCTCCTTCAGCCCATCAGAATCCAGTCGGAATGACTGGCCGGTTTCAGTTTCGACCGCATGCATTGTAATGCGGCAGTAGAAAATGAAACTGCGATGAGGCTCAGAAAGCTTTCCAACCCTCATCGTAATAGGGCCCTATATGTAATAATAATAATAATAATACAGTTGATCAAGTGCAACAGCTACCTCAAACAGCGGTGTACCGGCGCTGATGCAGTCAGGCAAGAGAAGTAGAATGTGAGGGGTCTAGCATTGGCTGAATAGCCATGTCTTTAGTGCTTTCCTGAACTCCAATTCAGATTGGATTAAGCAAAGTCTATCCGGAAGGGAGTTCCATAATCTGATCATCACCACCGTAAAGGTTCTACCACCAATGCTGGACTTCACAAATTGGGGTACGCACAGCAGATTCTGGGGGTTCGATCTTAGAGAGCGTTTTTGTTGATAGGGGTAAATACGTTTCCTAATGTAGCTGGGACAGATACCTCTCAGGGCCCTGAAAGCTATCGTCAGGGCCTTGAATTCTATCCGTTTAGCTACCGGCAACCAATGGAGCTGTTTGATATGCGGCGAGATGTGTTGTCTAAAAGGTACTCTTCTGATAAATCTCGCAGCCTGATTCTGCACCATCTGCAATCTCCTAATCAGATATGCAGGCAGCCCCAGGTAGAGACTATTTGAATAGTCCAGCCTCGAGGTCACTGTTGCCTGGGCAACGGATCTTCGATAGCTCTCTGGTAGTAAGTGTAGAAATGTTCTCAAACCTCTCAATATGCCAAAGCAAGAGGATGCAATAAAGCGTATTTGGGTTCAGAAAGTCAAGTCGGATTCCCATTTTACACCCAGGTTTTTCGCCGTGGTTGAAGGGCAGGGGGGAAGACCCATTCCCTCTGGCCACCACAGTCCAGTCGTTGGTGTGGGAGCCTTGCCAAAAAACAGGACCTTGGTTTTCTCAGCATTAAGCATTAGTTTAATATTATTCATCCGGCAGGATATGTACCTTTGCCTGATTTTACAGAGATCATTCTGGCAGACACAGTAGCCGATCAACCACTAAAGTCTGAGTGGTTGATCCTCTACCAGATTTAACAGAGCTCTTTTCACGCCTTGTCCGGGCAGAGAGGGAAGCTGGAGGAGTTTCCTCCGGAAGCACATCTGCCATTCACCAAATGTCTGCTTTCTTCTCATTGGTACTTCCACGGCCCTATTTGAGTTTCATGAATTTTACAATTTCAAAAGTCGTACAGGATTTACTTCTTGTAAAATGATAATTTTGTGTTTTTTGTGGCGATATGTGTGCGGCTGAAGGTCTAATAACGTGTAAAGAATTAAAAGGATTGTGAAACGGTCGGCTACAGTTATTTTGTTTACTCCAGTTACCTGCTACCCTACAATGAAAAATCAGTTTGAGTGGAAGAAGGGTAACTTTGGGCAGCCATGCCTGGATGGCATCCCCCCAGATGAATGACCCATAGAAGGCAGTGACAAGGATGACTGACTAGATCTTTCTCAGTGGATGCAACTGGAAACAAGTTGCTTCAGGACACTGGTTAATGGCCTTGAATGTTGATGATGATGTCAATGTTGATTGACCTTAATTTTGCAGAAGGCATAGATATGGTACCTAAAGATTTACATTGCTAAGGCTGCAATTGCATGTCCAGGTCTGTGATTCCCGTGTGTTGCCGAAGGAACTCTGTTTCACGACGGTTCAGATAATGGGAAAAAGATCATGAATGCCTTAATGTCAAAGGGGCCTTGAGCTTTTAACTAGTTATATTTTGCAACTAGACATCTGAACAATTTGCAGTCTCTTGAGATCACCAATCCCTGCAGTTTCACGTCTACGTCAGAAACTGTGGGAGATCTTTAGACTTCCATCTGAATGAATTGAACTTATTACTTAAGGAAAGCGAAGGACCAGTCCAGGATAGACCAACACATCCTCATGTATGTGAGAGGGCGGCAGGAGTTCATAGACAAAGTTACCGAGATGTCCCAGAGAACCACGCGCCACCACCGTCAAGAACCTGCAAGCATTTATTTTAAAGTGAATGTTTGTCATCGAGGTAGTCGGCATTGGCTGTAATGCAGGGTAATAGTTGAACAAAAGGTTATTTTTTATCAATTTTCTCGTAAAGGTGGTGTTGATCGCTTTTAAAATATTTTTCCCAGAAACAGACGTATTGCGATGAGTCTCGAATTTTTTAGGTACTTCTTAGCCCAGGTGAGATTTGAGCCTTAATTTTCTGAGAAGAAATCGCGCCTTGCAGAAGAGAGACTTTCTGTTGAGGCCTCATGCATTGCCCTGAAGCTCAAGATCTTCTCTTCCAAGATCAGTGCAAGGAAGTGAGATCACGCCCCAAAGACCTTACACGCACATGCACTAGTGTATTCTCCCTCGAGAATCTCCACACACACTCACACACACACACACACACTCACACACACACGTTTGACTTACAGATTGAATGATCGAAAACATGTTTTTATGATCTATCAGGCTCTTTCCTTTGTGAGATGTAGGCTATAGCCCCGCCCCCATAGGGTGTACTCTAGCACATGTGTCCGGCAACATCCCCCCTCCTATTATTTGTATCGGAGTTTCCTTCTGACCATAAAATGCTTTGACGCATCTTCCCTCTTCTGGTGCCCCTTCTTACCTGCCAGAGGGACCCGATACAGACTAGCAGGGCTTTACCCACACCCTATGGGGCCTTTCAGCAGAGCACTCCCGGCCTCGAGACCTTCCTACCTGCGCTAGATGTCTTCGGGACCCCAGCTGCCCCCTACTCCCATCCTCCCTATCGAGTCGCCATCACAGGGTTCGATTACTCCTTTCCCGTGACGTATAATACCTGCCTGTACGGCCATTCACTGTGAAATCTTGGTACCAATAATGTTTTATGATATGCCAATAAAAAGATTCAAACACAAGAATCTCCACAGAGCGTCCAAAGCGTCACATCCTGACACACGGGATTTACCACTGAACCTATGGTGGAATCCAAGCTTTACAGCAACAGGGAGCGGCGCCCTGGTAGGACCATGACACCCTTGTCCAAGAAAGGGCTGATGACCTGCTTTGAGAGTACAACTCGGGTGCAATGGGCTAGGAAAGATTTAAACACCTGGTTACTTATCGAAGCTTTCCATCCGTAAATTTGTAAAGTAGCGCTCAGCCCCGTTTTCACCATTGTTACCTATGAGCACCAAGAAACCTTAGGGTGAATGTGCGCTGTATACATTTTACTAACAACATAACAATAGTGAATAGACAACAAGGAATTTCCACTATCCCTACCATTGAGAGCAGTAAGAAAAGAGCCCACCAAAGCTATCCTCTGGGATAAACTGATCAAGGGTAAAATGCTAGAACCCCCGACTAACAGAATGCCTCGATCAAAAGCCTCAGATATATGTTTCACTTACGTTATCACACTTACCGTACCATATACTTACCTTGCATTGTAAAGGTATGTGTGACAAAGGTATATGCATGGCGAAGGCATAATTGGTAATGGCATTGCGTTGTAAATACATTGCGTGGTAAAGGCATGAGTGGTAAAGGCATGAGTGGTAGAGGCATGAGTGGTAGAGGCATGAGTGGTAGAGGCATGAGTGGTAGAGGCATGAGTGGTAGAGGCATGAGTGGTAGAGGCATGAGTGGTAGAGGCATGAGTTGTAGAGGCATGAGTGGTAGAGGCATGAGTGGTAGAGGCATGAGTGGTAGAGGCATGAGTGGTAGAGGCTTGCGTTGTTCCGTCGTGCATCTGATAGACATGCTTGTCTCACAGGAATGGTCTATGATGTGCCTTGACAGAATGCATAAATGGGCAGCGCGCTGGCAGGCATTCACAAACACCTCACAAAATGAAAGAATCTAACCCATAACCCTTAACAAGAGTCAAACCCGTAAATCTGTTGCCCAGGTTCCAAACACCACCATTAGAGCGTGGTCATCATTGATGTGGGCAACCAGTCTCTAAGAACTCAAAATAAACTAAAGCAGTCTTTCTCAGGATTTGCACCTTGGCTGTAGAACTCCACCTCACAGGCCATTAAGACAACCCTCTCCTATGGAAGTTTATAAAAATATGAAATGCTTTTTTGTTTCAGCACCGTCTCCAACTAGGAAAGGCTCAAGTCTGGCTGTGCACAAACTCACTTCTTCCCCCCGGAATACCACCTATAAGTGTTTTCTAAATAAAGTTTTTACTTTAATTTTTTCGCTCAAATTTGCATCAGGTCTGTCCATCATGCTTGTGAAAAATTATGCAACTGTACATTATGCATTTTCTTTTTTGACTGTTGTTATTACATGTTTCATCTGTGAAGCTCTCTGCCACTCTGTGGCGTCCCGTCCTCTCTGCATAAAACTGCTAGCCAGTACATACATGTGTGTTGTTAATTTTGCCATAAAGCATACATAAGTGATTTGCTGCGCTGGAGAGTTGAGCTTTGGAAGTGGGTTGACTAGTGCCTAGAATACCTTTCTGTGAGGTATTCCGAGTGGTCTGAGAATGTCGGGATCTGCAGCGCCCTGGGAGTTATTTCTGATTTGAAGGTCTGGTGGTTTCTTTACATCATGAGATGAGTTTGATCATCAGAGTCTAAGTATATGACACGATAATAGTTATTTTAATGGTTGCTCAACTGAGTTACAAGCCACGCGACACTGTCACTTGAAGAGCTCTGCGTCTCCATGACCTACAGGGCTCCGTTGCACCTTTGAAGATAGCACTGACCACTCCAAACAGGCCCCTGCTCACTTTCACTGCAGTGTCCTCTAGTTCTTTAGACTAAAAAAGCATGAATATGACGCGTTCTGCTATTATTTGAATAGGGTGGTACCAGTGCTAGAATTGTAAAAAATGTACTCCTGGAACCCATACATTGGGGGTCAAGGTGTGACGAGGGGCAGAGCTTGAAAAGCAGAGTCTGACAGTCAACCTATACATTTTTTTTAAAATCTGCTGCATAGAAATTACCAACAAAGACATATGTGACAATAAATCTGTTCTACATGAATTAACTGGTCACAAAGAGGCTGTATTTTAAAGTATTCTACAGGGTTAAGGCACCTACTGCAGAGATCACTGTGTGGCCAGCAATGTAGAGCGGATTATAATAGACGTAAGATTACTCTTGTGGTTAATCCAGTTCTGGGAGAGCTTGGTGCTTTGTCCAGTCATAGATTGGGCTTATAAAGTAGAATAAAGGGTTAATGTGGCGGCTGCAAAGCACAGTGTGTAAAATGCAGATGACAGATTTGTGTTTTATTAGATAGGTAGGTGGACTACTTCTTTTGACACCTACATGGTTTCCTTGCTTTTAATCATAAATTGCGAGCCTTCTAATATAGCACAATGTGCTATTTACCGGAATCAGGGAGCTGCATGCAGACCGGAAGTCATGGGCTTAGATCCTTTGTGCTTTCTTTCAATCGGTTGTTATTCTAACATTCTGAGACGGGTTCCTTTGGGAAGTAATGAAGCCTTTGTTGTACCCTGCGCCACGCCACTTGCGTGGTCCATTCCCTACACGTTTTGCATACACCATTGTCTGAACCAAAAAAAGGGGTTAGCCTACTGGAAGGCAGAGCACATTTACTTATAGGATACATTGTGAGCTCTAATCACTTAAGCATTTAGATTAACAGCTGTTTTCCTGTTCCAAGATCAAAAGCATTAGAAGTCTGATCCAGTTCTCTAAAAATTCCAAAAATATAGCTACACAAACACACACACACACACACACACACACACACACACACACACACACACACAGAATAAGGTATCAAGCATGATTTAGAATAGCAGCGATTCACATTCCCAGGGTTTGGTATGAGTAGGAACTGACTATCTCTATTTACATTCCATAGAAAACATACAGATAGCGGGTCCCTTCCGAAGCTGAGCCCTTCGTAACGAAGAAGCATTGGCAGCAACATCTACACAGTCCAGATCTGAAGACACCTGACCAGAGCACCAGTCTCAAAAGGCAGGAGGCATCTTCTCTCTTATCTCTCTCATCCCATCCTCCCTGCACTTTGGGACAAGTCCTTGACTCAGCTGTTGAGAATGATCTGGTTGAGCGCTGGTCACAAGGGGCATTGGAGGACTCCCTGCGCTTGCGCAAATGCCTGGACCTCAGGTGAATGGATTTTGTCTTGAGTCTTGTTAATACAGACAATCATTGTGTTACGTTTTATATCCTGACTTTGTGTTTCTCCCGACCAATCACTCTTAATATATGATGTCTACAAATATGGATGATATGTGTGTCATGAACCTTATAACCCTCGTTGTCAAATGTTACATTTCCTATACATTGTTTTACACACTTGCATGATTTATTGTACCTCTGTGTGTGATGTAAAGCACTCTGACACCCTACTCTGGGATGAGTAGCTCTATAAAAGATTTACATTTTAAAAATGAGTATGTATCATTTAAATTAATATTTGTGTAATGTAGATTTTCCTAATAAGCTATGACGGAAATTCTTAATTTTATTAAAGACACAGAGGCGAGTATTATGCTTTTCTTATCTTGCTTTTATAAATAGCAGCCAAGATAAACACATACAGAACTACAGATCCCGACAGGCCAAGCGAAATATTGGCCAATGGGAAACAAAAGCATGAACAGTAACAGCCAATGAATGGTCAGCCTTGGAGATAACGTAGGGTCAGACTGCGAACAGCCCTCTTTTCTTCGGCGAGCAGATTAAGAAAAGTTCATAATAAGAGAAACAATAGCAAAAACAATGCATAAAGCCAAAGTCCAAGTAAACAATTACTTGAGCGAAGTCCGTCAACAAAATCCTGGAAGCGTTAGTAATATTAGGATCCGCAGAACCAGAGGGAACGCCACAGAATGGAACACCATCGCCACGAGGACACTGGACATCATCATGAGGAAGATGGTGGCAAAGCTGGAGTCCCTGCAGGGAGGGAAACAAACACAAGTTAGAAGTGTTGCGGTGGGATAATACTCTCCTCTGTGTCTTTAATAAAATTAAGACTTTCCATCATAACTTATTAGGAAAATCTACATTTTATGGCAAGACCGGAGGCTCATATTATGCTTGTTCAAAGCATATCAATTACAGAAGAACCAGCAGAAATCACAGGTTTACAGTAAAATATACGAAAAACTTTGGCATTGGACCAATCCACTGATCTCAGAATGTCCTCCAACCTGGAGCCCGCCCAAAAAGCTTTAGAAGCCATGGCCCCCCTGGCAGAATGAGCCCCAAAGACAGAAACGTCAATGCCAGCGAGCGACATGACCCAACGCACCCAGCGGGCAAGAGTAGCAGAGGAAACAGGGTTGTGAGGTTTACGAAATGAGCAGTTGGGAATGGGAGGACGTTCTGAGATCAAAGGTACGATGCTCATAAACTTTGAGGTATAGACCTACACACAGTTTAGGCTGATCAGAAAAGTAAGGATAAAAAACAGAATTCAAATTAGTTTTGGTACGTTTGTTGATATGAAAGAGCACACCCGGAGGAGTAAATTGACGAGAGGACACATCCATGGCTTTGACATCGGACACACGTTTAATAGAAACCAGACATAAGAGCATGGTAAGTTTAGCTGAAAGCATTTTTAATGAAAGATCGTCATTATCAGGAAAATCTACAAAGAGTTTAAGAACCAAGTTCACATCCCATAATCTTGAGTATTTAGGTAGAGGGGGTTTGGAAAACTTAACGCCTTTCAGGAGGCAACAGATAAGAGGATGTTCACCAACTGGTTTGCCATCGATAAGGAAATGATTGAGGGAAATAGCAGACCTGTACAGATTGACCCTTCTATAAGACTTACCTGAGCTGGCCTCAGAAGCCAAAAAGTTTACAATGTAAGTTAAATGGGCTAAAAAGGGATCAACACTTTTTCCCAGACACCAGCTTGCCCATAAAGACCAAGCTGATTTGTAGGCCTTGGTCGTTCCTGGGGCCAAAGCTCTGCTGATAAAGAAAGAAGCCTCTTGAGAAATGACATTGTCAGGTTGGCTCAACCCGAGATTTTCCATGCGGACAGAGTCAGAGAGTTGTCTAGAATCAGAGGGTGAGGATGTCCCAAGGGATTCAAGAGAAGGTTGGTGAAGGAGGGAAGAAGGACTGGGAAATCCATCGCCATCTCTAGCAGAGATGGGAACCAGACCTGGGATTGCCAGAAGGGAACCACCAGAACCAATGAGGCTCGTTGTCGGGATGCATGAGCTAACACCCTGCTGATCATGAGGAAAGGAGGAAAGGCATAGTGGAGATGAGAAGACCAGTCTTGGAGAAAGGCGTCTGTCGCCAGGGCGGAAGGATCCGGCCGCCAGCTGAAAAACTGTGAAAGTTGAGAATTGAAATGAGAGGCAAAGAGGTCTATATGTAAAGGGCCCCACTTTTGAAAGAGAGAGTGAAAAACGGATGGAAGAAGCTTCCAATCGCTGGAATCTCGTAGGAAACGAGAATGCCAATCGGCTATGGAATTGAGAGAGCCTGGAAGGTATTCCGGTTTGACAGAAATCTTGTTGAGGAGGCAAAACTCCCACAGGCACTTTGCTAACGCCACCAGGGGTTTGGATTTGGTGCCACCGAGATGGTTGATGTAGCGCACGGCAGTAACATTGTCCATGCGAAGGAGGATAGAACAACACACTTTGTTTTTGGCGAGGCTTCTGATCACAAAGGAGCCCGCAAGCATCTCTAAACAATTTATGTGCAAACTCGACTCCTCTAGAGACCAAGTACCTTCAGTCGATATCGTGCTACACCGGGCGCCCCAACCTGTCAAGCTTGCATCGGATTCTAACACAAGATCTGGGACTGAGGCGAAAATTGTTCTTCCATTCCAGGCATCTAAATGGTCTATCCACCATTGAAGTTCCAAACGGGACTCTTGATCTAAAGAAATGAGGTCGGAATATGCCAGGCCTCGACGCAGATGTCGAATTTTTAAGCGCTGGAGGGCCCGATAGTGTAGCGGACCAGGGAAGATAGCCTGGATAGAAGCAGAGAGCAGGTCTACGAATCTTGCGAGAGATCTGAGAGAAATGAAATAGCTTCTGAGCACTTGGGAAATTTCTGACTTTATAGTGGAAACCTTTGATTGAGGAAGATGAAGAGAAGCGGTGGAAGAGTCCACCAGAAAACCTAGAAAGTCGATCTGTTGGGAAGGAACGAGCATGGACTTTTCGGGTTTTAGGAGGAAACCCAGATTGGAAAGAAGAGATTGTGTAATGTGTAAGTGTGATAACAGAGTTGGTGTGTCCAGATTCATCAGATGGATGTCGTCGAGATAAATGATCAAACGGATCCCGAGGGACCTCAGGTAAGTAACTACCAGTTTCATGATCTTGGTGAAACACCATAGGGCTGAAGACAGTCCGAAGGGGAGAGAACAAAAACGGTAAGACACTCCTAACCATTGAAACTGAAGGAACTTCCTGTGTGAATGGTGTATAGGGACTGTGAGATAAGCGTCCTGTAAATCTATTCTAACCATGCAATCATTTAGACGAAGAGAATCTCTGAGGTGAATGATGGTCTCCATTTTGAAGTGGCGAAAGACCACAAACTGGTTGAACCATTTGAGGTTTATGACGGAACGCATCTTTTTCTTTTGAACCAGAAAGATGGAACTTAGGAAACCTGAAGGGTCTAGAGAAGACACCTGAATGGCACGTTTTTGTAACAGAGCCTGAACCTCTGAGGAGATGAGAATTGTCATTTCGTTTGAGAAGGTGAGAGGAGGAGGAAAAACTGTCTGGAAAGGAGGAGCGTAGAACTCCGTAAGATAGCCTTGGATGGAGTTGAGAACCCAAGGGTCTGCAGTCAGAGACCGCCATTTTGAAGGAAAAGCTTTAGACGACCCCCAACAGGGGGAGGAACTGGATGATTTACCTTGTTGGTAATTGTGTCTGAAGTTTTTCTGGCCACGGAAACCTCGGCCCCTTTGTGGATAAAATTGGGGCTTGAACTCTTGATAACTGTTGTTGGAGTTGAAGGAACCTCTGGAACCTTGATTGTGACCTGAACAGCCGGCAAAGCGACTCCTGCCTCTGCCGGCCCGTCCAAAAACACGTGAAGGAAAAACTTTCTTAATAGATTGCTGGGCCTTGTCGATGGAAGCGAAAGTTGAGACAAATTTACTAAGATCTTTAACTAGTGAATCTCCCAAAAGAATACCATCAGCTTTGATACCAGGATCCAAAGATGCCAAGTTAGACAATTTGGGATCCAGCTTAATCAGGAGGCCCTTACGACGCTCATGAGTGGTGGCAGAATTTGCATTGCCCAAAAGACAAAAGGCTTGTTGGACCCATAAAGAAATGTCCTGAGGATCCAGGTCTGTGCCGTCCAGACGGGCGGATTCAGTCAAGTCGAAAATACGGGCAAGGGGACCAACCATGTCCAACAACTTGTCTTGGCAGGTGGACCAAGCCTTGTCCACACCCTTGCGTGGATCTTTGCCAAAGAAGGTCATTAGCGGCTGGTCAATAGTGGGAGTGCAAGAGACATTAGAAGGAAGAGACGGTTTGGGACATTCGGATTTAAGCTTAGACCTTACAGTTTTGGGGCAATCGCAGTCTGGCAGCAATATATTCACCAACATGTGCCATAGGAAACCATTTGATAGAATTAGGATGGCGGATAGTAGAGGGATCAAACATGAGAGTACCTTCCGCATCAAGGATGGGTTCAAAGGAAAAAGGGTCAGTTTTTACTTTCTTAGGAGGAGGAGGATCACTTGCATCAAGATCAACAAATACATCATCAGCGTCACCTAAATCGTCGTCCGTGTCCAAAATATGAGAAATTACTATTTTCTCAGGTACCTCAGTACGTTTAGATTTGACTTTACGTTTGGTGAAAGAAACAGAAATCCCCTCCTTGATAGGAGGCCTGGGAGGCACCAAGTCCTCGACCTTGTGAGATGAAACCTCATCCAAACCACGTGACGCTTTAACAGAAACACTTTTAGTGGTGGAAGGTACCAACTTTCTGTTTCTGTTATCCCCCGCAGACTGGGCCAAAGTTTTGGACATTAAAGACAACAGAGAATTCTCCATATCCTTTGAAAAACGCTTCATAGAAGCTTCCACTGCATGTTCAACAGAACTGTTAATAAAAGTATTCAAATCAGTCTTAAATGCCTCCCCTTCCTCATTATTAAACTCAGAGCTCTGTAAGCTTGCAATCGCCATGTTCCACTGAACAGAAAACCAGACACCAAGGGGTTAACCGAGTTAGAAATAAGCTCCGTGGACACCAAGGGGTTAACAAAGAAAGGAATAAGCTCAGCCTCGTGAGCGTATGCTAAGAAAAAAGGCAACAACATGACCGGGAGCCGACAGCCCCTCCCATAGGCGGAGACTAAACAGCAAGCGTGAGGAGAAGAGAAAGCGGTAAAAACGGCAGACGGAATACAGCGTTGTGAAGAAAACGCTGGAAATGGCCGCCGCGCGTCGCGGGAAAGCGGCGACGCGCGTGAGGCAACCAGAGCGGAAAGAGCTAGACGGGGAAAAGACGCTCATAAGAGATAAGCGTGAGATAACGCGCAGTGCGCTGATGACAGACAAGCGTTTGCATACCATCAATAAACTATAAAGAGGCAATAAATAAAGGCACATATGAGATAACTTAAAAGGGTACTTATCTTGACTGCGAGCAGCCAGAAAAGAGGGCTGTTCACAGTCTGACCCTACGTTATCTCCAAGGTTGACCACTTATTGGCTGTTACTGTTCATGCTTTTGTTTCCCATTGGCCAACATTTCGCTTGGCCTGTTGGGATCTGTAGTTCTGTGTGTGTTTATCTTGGCTGCTATTTATAAAAGCAAGATAAGAAAAGCATAATATGAGCCTCCGGTCTTGCCATAAAATTACACATACAGATAGATAAACCTTGCATTCTTACAGTGCAAACACATCGCTTACAAAGGGAACAGAACAAAGTTACAAGCCTGCCTCCAATAGTGTCTCTTAAGTGCTTGTGAAGTGATAAGCTGTGTGCCTTTGTTTTCTTCCATTGCATTGGCTTCTATGTGTTAGGCTCCAGATGACTCCCAGCCTGGATAATACTTGAACAAAAGGAGGACCAGTGGCCTTTTAAACCATCCCTTTGTTTTGGGCCCAGCTGATGTAAAATAAGAAAGTCCCCTCGCTGCCTGTAGGTCGCTGCTACAAATGGAATGCAGACTAGTGCAGGTGCTGCTGAATTACGTCCTGGTGTCGGAAAATGACAAGAAGGAGAAATTCAGCATGTTTCTCTGAGTCGGCTGGATCATGGATGTGACCCAGACTTAGCTGCCGGAACCAAGTTCTGGCGAGATCACCCTACTTTCCAGCACAGATCTATTTGTCACAGCCGCCCCCCTGCACCTGACTTCCATTTCCTGTTCAGCGGTGGACTGGTGTAAAGTCAAACCCTGCTGCATTTCATCACCTTTTCCTGTCCGATTCCCTCAGCCATCTTGAAAGTGAGCCAGACAGCCCAACCCACCTCACATACATTTGCACCTGTCGATATGTACCCACAGTGATGCCAGGGAGATGCATTATTTTGAAATTGTGAGCCCAGGTTTCTGACGCCCTCTCTGTGCTGCAATACCCTTTATCCCAAGCCTATGACGCTAAATTAGTAAATAGAACAGTAGAGGTGAAGACTGCTGGGAAATTCATTTTTTTCAGCAAGGCCACTCTCCTTGTTTTCCAAAACGGTCCGTGCTTGGCTCCAATTCCAAAGCGATGCTACCACCAGTATATCTACTGCACCCAGGCATGGCCTTCAATTCACCAAAATGCCAGTGATAGCAAAAATTACATCATCAGACACAATCTCTGATGACATTGATGCAGATTGGGGTGTATAAAATCTCCCTACTTCCACGGATAGAGTAATTTCACAGTTACACGCACATACACTCACCATACACTAGGGCCCATTTCACTAACATACACTCAAATACTCCACCAACATTGAACCTGTGGAAAGAAAACTCCTAAACGCCCCACATCTACACTGAGGTCGATAAGACCTAGTTATTGTAATTGTCATAATCTAAACAATCTATACAACAATAATCAAATAGAGTACTCAATAATCGACAAGAAATAATCACCAACACCGTATTTAAAATTATGATTCTTTATCTAAAATTAGTCAAAAGAAATTAATCAGAATAAATCATTTTCTCATAATTACCTATTCTAGCTAAATGTCAGAATGGGTCATCAGGACAAGTCTCTCAGTAGAAATCTCCCGAGTCACCGTCCTCACAGCATCGATCCTCACCAACGCAGGTTTGGGAAGAAAATGGCAAAGTGGCAAAAGCCCTCTCTAGGCTAACAATTTTTATAGTATTTTAAACAAAAGAAAGCAACAAAAAGTATTCTTCACGTCCGCTGAACCTCTGAGCAAAGCGAGAAGGAAAGGATGTAGCATCGCTACATTTGGAAAATCTCCGCTCAGGAAAATCACAAAAATAAAAAGACAGAACAGGAACCAAAAATAAAAAGTAACTTTTAACATCCACATTTCCTCGGCGATGACACAATGAGCTCAGAGTTCTTTCTTTACAGCTCCTTTGTCCTCCAAGGCTGTTCCGATACACCTGGAAACTCGCCCAGAACTGCTGCTGTCCTCACGGAAAGTTTTAACCAGGCAAGGACTGTGGTCAGATGTCTCGTGACCATATTCAGCAAGGCCCTCTCATCACAAATCTTGCACTCGAGGCCAGGCTGCAAACGGCAGCCATTTTTCATTAGGCCAAAATGGACCATCTTAATTAAAAGAGACAAAAACAACGTTACCACAGCATAATGATTAAACAGTGTTAACCCCACTAATACCCTTATGTGTATGTAATTATCTAGCTTTTGCAACAAAAAAAAGCATTAATTTAAAAAGCGTTTCGTGCTTTAAAATAAACAGCACTCAGCAACGTTTATTTAATAAAACATGCACATTTATTAAATAGCAATACAAAAGCATTCCCTCATGTCGGTTTTCTTCTCATTAGTACGTTGATAAGTTTAAGCATATACACAAAACAAATAATTAGTGATTATTAATTAGTAATTTAATTATGACAAATAGACAAACCAGAGCTTAAAAACCCAATAGATTTTCATCAGAAAATCCTGCTCCAGCAATCCCCCCTTTGGTGATTTTATCACCAAATAACCCAAAAAAAAATTTCGTGAAATTTAGTCCCATTTTAGGAGAAATTGGAAATGTCTTTTTCCTCCTTACACAACACTACACACCAGACACTCTTTCATCATCCCTCTTTGTTTCTAAGCAGACACTCTCCCTTAATTCTTCTAATTCAATTTCTTGTGGTTCTCTTTTCAACCTTTTATTTCTCTTTTCATTATTTCTTTTAATTAATTTCTTTTTCCCTCCCCTGTTTTTACAACACAAACACACCAATCTCAATATCAATAAAGCAACAATTATACAAGTTAAAGGAAACAATATCTTACCTATAATAGTACTACCTATTTTTGCAATAATACTCTTAACAGCTATCACCTTATTAGCTAATTTAGTCCAGATACTTTCAGCTTCAAGTGGTACTAATTCTTCATGCAAATCAGTAATATTTTTGATATAGACATTCAGGTCTTTGCTTTCGTCTGGAATGTAAGTGCAACAATGTTGAACTTTCAGCATTCCACAAACTCCACCCTCCTTAGCCAATAGAATATCAAGAGCAAGTCTATTTTGCATAGACATAGCACGTACGGCAATTAGTTCCGTATTCACCAAAAGAAACCCTCCAGCGGTATTTGTCGATAAGCGATCCACCACTGTTGACAGTTTCCGAATCCCATAAGCATTTAAAGAAATTCCCACTGCTGGAATTAAAGCTCCAAAAATGTCACCCACTATTTCAGACCAAGTTTCCCTCTTGAAGCGCATTAGTAAATTAATATGTTCTACATCTTCTATTCTATCTATATGAAAGATCTTTGGAAAAACCAGGCCCACATAACACGTGCCATACCAATGGTCAGGCAACTTGTAATAAGCCTTGTTCCCACAAACATAATACACTCCTGGAAAAATTGTATCTTCTCCACCTCTGAAACCCCATCCTGTTGCAATGAAGTATGTATCATGACATTCACTAGTCCCAACAAAATATGTATCATATTGGGATTTCCCTCTTGTAATGCACAGCTTACCCTTCTGTGGTGCATCTAAAGCTATAGTTGGACTAGCTCCATTTCTCAATTCTTTTCCCATCTCAATGTCCCAAATTGTTTCACTCACTTTATATTTCCCTGCCTTTTCATGCATACTCAATCTCCTTTCCTCCACCATTTTCAGGAAAGCTTTCTCCTCTTCTTCCAAACTACAAGTTAAATTATTCTTAAAAATGTAATCTAATGTTAATTCTTCTTTCTCAATAAAAACCTCACCAAAAATGTTAGCTTCTTTAGCTGGATTCAGCTCTTTGTTCATTGGCAAGTGCCCAAAAATACTATCTTTGTTAGACATCTTATAATCTATTTTCCCTAACAGATAAAAAACACTACTTAATACACTACAAGAAATTCCATATGTAGCTGGTAAATGGTGATAAGTAACACCCTCTGAAACGGATGCAGGTAATTGCATACAAACGTAGCAATCCCTTACTTCCATTGTTTTCACATATTCGTATAGCAATTTTGAAAAAACATTACTAGAAAAATCATTAATTGACCTATCTTTATGCATGTAAGTATTACTAATTCTAGTTGGAACTACTTTTTGCGAATTCTTCTCTGCATTTGTCTCATTCTCAGTATGTATTTCAAATGTACCTATTGAAACTCTAAATGTAACTAATAAAGCTAAAATACCCCATAGTAGCATTAATAATCCAGTACAGCAGCAGCACATTCTACACCATCTTCTTAAGAAGGCACATTTACTTTGATTATTCTCTAGGTTAGCCATTTTACTACTTTGACCTTGTCTTTTGACTTAGCCTCTACTACTCCACTACTGTATTACTCTTTAATTCTGGATTACTTCAAACAGCTGGATTCAGACTTTTTCCTTTTCACTTTTCTCCAAGTGATTTTTTCAGTTCACTCAATTTGGATATTCATCACTTTTCACTCCTTGTTCTTCATCAACATCAAATTGTATCAGATCATCAACAACATCCTGTGCATCCGACTCTTCTCCAATGTCAGTCAGGATAACTTTTAAGATTCCAACAGATTTGTCCTTTTCCTCAACCACTTTTCTCAAGATCCCCTCCGGATTGTCTCGATTCACTGTGTCTTCTTCTTCTCCTCCTTCAGACAGTGCCACATAAGACCATTCCGGTGATCTGTACTTTTGGTTGGGTCTTCTAATTCTCTTTATCTCCTCAGGTTCTCTTGACTCCTTTTGCTCCTTCCTTTTTACTTCGTTTTGACTCGACACCTCATTCACTTGTTCAGCTTTCGATGTATTTGCTCTTATCAGCCTGTATTTCAGCCTCTTTACTCTGTTGTTAGGCCAAAAATCTCCTCTTACGACCTTTTTCGGTCTTGTTTCTGTATTATTTCTCTCTCCAATCCAAGTTCTTTTTCTCAGAACTCGACCTTCTGATTTTTCATTCTCACTTTCATCCGATTCTGTTTCAAATGCCTCTTCTTCTTCAGCAGTTTTCTTTTGCTCCACAGTCTTTTTCACCACTGTTTGAGACTTCCCTACTTCTTTCCCTCCTCGAGTCTCCGACACGCAATCTTCTTGCTGTCTACTTGTCCCTTCACCTAGCTTATCAGGAATGTTCCCTACACCTCCTCGGGGGTCTTCCGCAATCTGTCCCTCTCTATCTTCTTCTGACCCTACTTCTTCAGATATAATCTCAAGTGGTTCTTCAATCTCCTCCTCTTCTGATTCAGGAGTAATTTCTGTGGAACTGCTCTTTTCTTTTCTTTTTCCTCCACTGCTTTTTGGAACTTCAGGCTCTCTTTCAGAATCTGATCTCCTTTCTGAGATTCTCAATGGTTCGCTTGAAGCCTTTTCTGCTTCTTTTCCTGAACTTTGATTTTTCCTCACTGGTTCTGGGTCTTCATCATCACTGGAATCTGACTCTTCAAAATACTCTCTACCAGTCCCATCCTTTGGGTTTGGAACTCTCAGAGTATGACTCGTATGCACCCAGTTTTTCACACCAGCACACTTCCCTGCAGTCGTCGTAGTTAGAATGACTTGTCTTGGTCTTCCCCACCTCGGAACCAAGCAATTTCTTCTTCTGTGAACTTTAATCCTCACCCAGTCTCCTGGACTCAGATCATGAGCTTGCTTCTTCTCAAGTGTGGTAGCTTCATCTCCAATCTGGTGAAACACAGAATGAACTGCGTCAGCCAGGCCTTTACAGTAATCCAAAATCATGTCATCAGTTATTGTCATCAACTTATTGACAGGTACATATGCATGTCGCATTGCACGTCCCATTATGATTTCGTGCGGACTTAAACCAGTAGTTCTATCTGGAGTAGATCTAATAGTCATTAGCACTAGAGGCAAGACATCCGGCCATTTCATGCCAGTGGCTAAACACATCTTACCAATCCTGTTCTTAATTGTGCCGTTTATCTGCTCAACAACACCAGAAGCCTCTGGTCTGTATGCACAATGTAGCTTCTGCTGTATGCTCAATGCTTCACAAATCAAACTCATGAGTTCATTATAGAAGTGTCCACCTCTATCAGACTCAATCGTTACTGGAAATCCGTACCTAGGAATCAACTCTCTTAACAGTAACTTTGCCACTGTTACTCCATCATTTCTCCTAGTCGGATAGGCCTCAACCCATCTTGAAAACAAACAGACTACCACTAGTACATACCTCAGTCTGTTCACTTGGGGCATTTCAATGAAATCAATCTGCATTCTTGTAAAAGGACCTCCTTCTCTGCCTATTGTTCCCAGACTCACCACTGTCTTTTTCCCAGTGTTAAATTTCTGGCAAATCAAAAATATCTGACAGATGCTCTCTGCAATTGTCCTGAACTTTGCATTGTTCCAGGTTTGCTTAAAAGACCTATTCATTGAAACCCTTCCCAAATGTCCCTGGCCATGATACATCCTTGCCATTGCTGACAGCATGGAGTTCGGCATTACTGGTCTGCCATCTCTATAGACCCAAACATGATCTGTCTCTCTCGGGGCACAACCTGCCTTGATCCAATCTTTCTTTTCTTCCTCCTCTGCCTCATCCTGCAACTGTTTCACTTCATCCCACGTCTCTAAGACATTAGTAAACATCACAGAACAAAAAGACATTTCACCTTCTCGTTCCCGATTAATGGACTGGTTATTCTTGGCACAATATTGAGCAATGTCATTTGCATAACGGTTGCCCACTGTCACAAAATCATCTCCTTGTCCATGAGCAGCACATTTTACAACTGCTAATTCTTTAGGCAGCTGTATCGCCTCAAGTAATTTCCCAATCACTTCAGCATTCTTTATTGGAGTCCCACTCGACGTCAAGAAACCTCTTTGTAGCCAAAGTTGGCCAAAGTCATGCACAACTCCAAATCCATACTGACTATCAGTCATCACAGTCGTTCTCAAATCTTTCCCAATTTCACAAGCTTTTGTCAATGCCACTAATTCAGCAACTTGCGCAGATTTCACTCCTTTCAATGATGATGCTTCCATTACTTCTGAAACCTTACACACTGCATATGCTGCACATAGCACACCCTCATCATTCATCAGGCATGATCCATCCACAAACAACACATGATCACTCTCATGCAAGGGAAGATCCCTTATGTCTGGTCTCGGTTTTGTACAGTAATCAAGCACATCCAAACAATTGTGATCATCTTCTGTTTTCACACCCACATTTTCAATATCCGGCAACAATGTCGCTGGATTCACATTCACACATCTCTCAAGAGTCACATTTGATGCTCCCAGAATGACTTTCTCATATTTAGTCAACCGACTATGTGACATGTACTGAGTTCTGCTTCTTGTCAAAAGAATTGCCACATTATGAGGTACGAATACCCTTACAGGATATCCCATTATGATTCCCTCACTCTGTTCTAGGCTTCTGCATGTTGCAGCCACAGATTTCAGACATCCTGGTAAACCCACAGCTACAGGGTCAAGTGTCGATGAGAAGTACACAATAGGCCTTCTCAATAATCCATGCTTCTGAATTAACACTGAAAGTGCACATCCATTTCTCTCACTGCAGTACAATTCAAATTCTTTTTCATAATCTGGCATACCCAAAGCAGGGGCTTCACACATTCTGCTTTTTAACTCTTCAAATGCTGCCATTTGTTCTCCATCTAGTTCCAATGGGTCTGTCATCTCACTTTTTGTCAGCTTAATCAGTGGCTTTGCTATCAGCGAAAAATTAATTATCCACTGACGACAATAACCCACCATTCCCAGGAACATTCTCACTTCCCTCTGGGTCTTTGGGGCCTTCATTTCCCTGATAATTTTGATCCTGTCATCAGTCACTTTTCTCAGACCTTTCTCAATATTGTGTCCAAGATAATGCACCTCTTTCTTGCAGAATTGCAATTTGGCTGGAGATACTTTTAACCCTCCATCTGCCAGATGATTCAGTAAAGCTATAGTATCTACTTCACAAGCTTCACGTGTCTTTGATGCCACAAGTAGGTCATCAATATACTGCACTAATACTGAGTTTTCAGGCATGATCAAACTCTCCAATGACTTTTTCAATAACTGATTGAATATTGAAGGACTCTCTGTATACCCCTGTGGGATACGACACCATGCTAAAATACGCTGGCCAAATCTAAATGCAAAAATCGGCTGGCTGTCATGATGCAATGGAATTGAAAAGAAAGCATGACACAAATCAATCACTGTATACCACTCAGCATCATGTGGAATCTGATACAAAATCACTGATGGATTTGGCACAATAGGACAACATGCCACCACAATTTGATTAACTTTTCTCAAATCCTGTACAATCCTGAACTTCCCATTAGGCTTCTTTAGCCCCATTATCGGTGAATTACACGGACTACTCAGTAGTTCTCTCAGAACTCCCTGCTGAATCATTTTCTCAATTATAGGAGTTATTCCCTCAATTATTTCTGGTGTCATTTTGTACTGAGGAATGTTAGGATAAGTAATTCCCTCTTTCACTGAAATTTTCACAGGATCTACATTATTCATCAATCCCACATCCTCTCCAGTAAAATCCCAAACTGTCCTTTTCACTGTGTCTCTCAGCTCTTGAGGCAAATCCTCCGGATCAAACACAGCATATGCACCAATTAACTCACTCCCTCTATTTTCTAGAGTCATTCGGTACAAAACATCCTCATCTGGTGTTTCAAAAGCTATTCCATCTGGTGTACAAAAAATTGTACAATTCATTTTACAAAGTAGATCCCTACCTAACAGGTTCACTGGACTTGTGTCACAGACGATAAATCTGTGCATGTCTGAAAATTTCCCTATTTGTACTTTTACTGGTTCAGTAAGACGTGTTCTGATTTGTGTATTAGCTACACCAACAACTTGGATTGCTTCATCCGAGAGAGGAAGATTTCTAATATCTGTTGACCTGACAGTTGATCTTGTCGCTCCTGTGTCTACTAAAAAAGTAACACCTTCTTCATTTATTTTTCCATCCACAAATGGTCCTGCCTGGTCTATTTCTAGAGTTGCACCAAGTATGCACTCTTCCTCCTCTCTTCGGCACCGTCAATAATCACCCTCAGATTCACTCCCTTCATTCTTTAACAAGTACTGTTGTACCTGGTTAGAACGCCTTGGTTTGTTTACCTGCTCATCATTGTAGAATCCCGAATCCGGATTATACTTTTGTGATCCTCTATTCTGCGGCAAGGGCGGTTTTGGCTCTTGACTCTGCTGTCTCACAACTTTCTGCTGTTGCTGCTGTTGATTATTTCCCTCGTTCTGCACCTGTTGATTTAAGGATTTTCCCTCATTATTCACTAATGGTGGATTGGTACACTCAGATCTCCAATGTCCCAGTTGGCCACAGTTGTGACATGGGAACTTTTTTTTAGCTTCCTCAAGATTCCCCTTTCCTTTCCCTGCATACCTAGGTCTATTCCCTGCATTATTTCCTGCATTATTCGCCTGTTCCAACAACTGTGCTTCCTGTCTTTCCGCAACTTTCACTTGTGCCCACATTGCTTTCTCTTTCAGCTTTCTCTGTTTTGCTTCAATCTCATCACTGAAGTATTTTGCATGTCTCAGAATCTCATCTATTTTCTTACTCTGCCAATCCACAGTATGCTCACAAATTCTTTCACTAATCTCAGGTCTCAGGCCATATACAAATCTGTATACAAAATGACTCAAATCCTTGTCACCCAAGTGTTCATCTCCACTGAATTGTTTAAATGCCAGTATCAGCCTCTCGTAAAAAGCATGAACTGATTCTTTTGCTTCCTGATGTGTTCGATCTATTTTAACCCAGTCTGTTTCTTTTGGAGGTACTTTATTTTTCAGGTATACGATCACCTGCTCATACTTTCTCATTACTTCTGGATCTGGTGCTCCTGTTCTCTGATCTCTTGGATATTCCTCAGTAGGCCAACTCACAACTATTTTACACTCAGCCCACAAGTCTGCTGGAACAATTATATCAAACAGACTATTCAGGTCAATCCACAGCACTTTTGACAATTTCACAAACCTGTCTACCTGCCTATACCACTCGACGGGCTTTTCTCTCAATCGAGGGAAATTATTCGTAAATGATAAAATATCCTGTCTGGTCCATGGAACATGTACACATCCTCCTCCAGGTATTTCTCTCATAGGATAAGTATCCACTGGTTTTTCCTTTTCTCTCACAGGAAATGCTGAATAAGTCCTATCCCCTGATTCTTCTCTCTTTTTGTACCATCTATCCTTCCACTTCTCAACATCACCCCATTTTCGCAATAAAGCGATCATCTCTTTAATCTGTCCTGTTCTACCAGTACCATTCAAATTTTCAATATCTTTATCTGTGAAATCCATCCTGTAAGACTTCTGCAAAACTTTCACTTTATCAATGTCAACTCCATAGTCATTTGCTATTGCTCTTAATCTGTCATGTGTATTTCTCGCTCTCCAGGTGATATTTTTACACATAAACAATAATTCACCATCATGATGATTTTTTAGAATTTCTGTTGGAACTGTCCCTGCAACAAGCTCTTCTAATCCTACACGTAACCTAGCAACATCAATTGCTTGTGAATCTTTATCCCTCTTTTGAAGAACTTTCATCCATTCATTCAAATCTTCAGCTGTTATTTCAGTAGATTTTCTCACTGGAACCACTTTCTTCTGCGGTTCTAAAATTGGCATCCCTGAACAACTAGCTTCACCAGCATCCAGTCCTGAATTAGACTGTACCTCTAATCCTTCACTACATGTGTCATGTCTGAATTTTCCTGCCCTTTTTCCTGAATCTCCTGAAGGACCAGCCAAACTTGTCAATCTATTCCCAACATATGGAATAACCAAACCATTCTCACCCGTCCTCTGCTTATCAAAAACAGGCATAACCGGACCTATGGTTACGGGTACCGTAACAGCGTCTAAATTCTTTGTCAGTTCTTTGATCTTTTCAGTCAACTCCGATGTAGTTCTGGCTAATTCTCTCGTATTTTCGCCACTGCTTCTATTCTCTCTTTCCCTAAAAGGATTACCACTTCTTAACTCAGGTGTCACATTTTCTGTCTCAATGATACGCACTGTATCTCTTATCGGAGAAACAACTGGTGTACTCTCTTCTGGTTCCGGTCTATATGGAGGTGGTCTTTTGTAAATCATGTCATTCAAGACCTCATCCTCATATTCATTAACTCCATATCTTCTCACTTCTGCCTCAGGAACCCTTTCTGTTCCTTCTTCAACTGTTCTCATAGGATATAATCCCTCTGACATACTAGCATCTCGCCATCTCGTCATTCGATCATGATGAGTTTCACGACCATGTCTCCTCCCGAACATATACCTATAGTTGCCTCCAGACCTCTGTTTCTCTCGCTCATGTACTTCCTCTTCCCATTCCACTAAAGCCTCGAACTGTGTCGGCCTTGGTCTTGGGTCAAGACATAACATCTTTTCCCGTACATTTTTCAACACGGCCAGATTAAATGAACCATGTTCTGGAAATGCTAAAACTCCATCTTCCTTGGTATACCTAACCCAATTCTCCAACCATATATAGGTATGATACCCATATCTCGCAGCCATGAAGGATGCAGGCGTTTTCGATGGAGGTAACAATTCACCCTCTCTCGTTTTAACATCTTTATCCTTGTCGAACCAATTTTTAATCTTTCTGAACAAAGATTTTTTCTTTTTCTCTTCTTGGTAATACATTTTAACGCTTACCAAAACTTTCTAATCCCTTCCGTAATACAACTGCACAATATGATTTTTTTTAACCAATAACAGTGCGACTCACACTAACGCACCAATCCTGGAACGTTACGTCACTAGAATAGCTCTTCCAATCCTTGCGCGGCTCACACCAACGCACCAATCTCAGCGCGAGCACTATTCTGATCTAATATCCAATCAGAGCGCGGTCTGTTTGACGTCAGCAGTCGCTGCAGTCGCTTCTGTCTCCTGTCTCTTGTCACTCGTCTACCCCTCCTTTGCAAAATTTCTCAGTAGACTCCGTGTCAAATTTCTACAAAATCTATTAGTTACAACATATAAACATCTCCATTGTCTGCTTCGCTAACCACAGAATAGTAAAGAAAATGTATTTCACAAGAATCAACGGGATTCTTTCATACATTCCTTAACTGTTTCCTCTAGGACTTGTCCAAAGAGTCTTACAATCAACTAAATATATGAACATTCACGCACATTCATACAAGAAAATATAGTACATACACACAGAATCCTGCTTTTCCCGAGAACAGCGAACAATCTGCTCTACTACAGAATTATAACACACATTAACCAAGCAGCTTACTTCTACCCAGTTTCTCAAACAAGCTCAGAGAATACCTATTACTTCTCCCGCGATAAGCTTTAACGGCGAACCTTACGGATCCCTGGGACTTAAAACCAGAGTTTCACAGATAACCTTCACTACCATACGCACTCCTCATATACCAGAAATATCTCTAATAGTAACATACAACAATGTCACTGATTCCGAATCCAGACAATGTGACGCGCAACTTCGATTGTCACACATTTTCTTTTTCCTGCATACATACAGGACCAACAATCCCGTCTTTCCCGAGAGCAGCATATACTTCCCTCTGCCCTACTACGGAACTGCTACTAGCTCCCAAATTCTAGAAGCACTACATAAAACTCAACATGACGACTTCAACATATAGTATTAGTACATATACCAACATCAATCAATAATCAATAAATCAAAAGCCAATGTACAAGCAATCTAATCAGATCAAGACAATCATCAATAACCAGAGTGGCGTAGCGGAAGCGTGCTGGGTCGGTAATCCAGCTGACGACGAATCGAAACCATCCTCTGCTACCAGGAACTTGATGCAGATTGGGGTGTATAAAATCTCCCTACTTCCACGGATAGAGTAATTTCACAGTTACACGCACATACACTCACCATACACTAGGGCCCATTTCACTAACATACACTCAAATACTCCACCAACATTGAACCTGTGGAAAGAAAACCCCTAAACGCCCCACATCTACACTGAGGTCGATAAGACCTAGTTATTGTAATTGTCATAATCTAAACAATTTATACAACAATAATCAAATTGAGTACTCAATAACCGACAAGAAATAATCACCAACACCGTATTTAAAATTATGATTCTTTATCTAAAATTAGTCAAAAGAAATTAATCAGAATAAATCATTTTCTCATAATTACCTATTCTAGCTAAATGTCAGAATGGGTCATCAGGACAAGTCTCTCAGTAGAAATCTCCCGAGTCACCGTCCTCACAGCATCGATCCTCACCAACGCAGGTTTGGGAAGAAAATGGCAAAGTGGCAAAAGCCCTCTCTAGGCTAACAATTTTTATAGTATTTTAAACAAAAGAAAGCAACAAAAAGTATTCTTCACGTCCGCTGAACCTCTGAGCAAAGCGAGAAGGAAAGGATGTAGCATCGCTACATTTGGAAAATCTCCGCTCAGGAAAATCACAAAAATAAAAAGACAGAACAGGAACCAAAAATAAAAAGTAACTTTTAACATCCACATTTCCTCGGCGATGACACAATGAGCTCAGAGTTCTTTCTTTACAGCTCCTTTGTCCTCCAAGGCTGTTCCGATACATCTGGAAACTCGCCCAGAACTGCTGCTGTCCTCACGGTAAGTTTTAACCAGGCAAGGACTGTGGTCAGATGTCTCGTGACCATATTCAGCAAGGCCCTCTCATCACAAATCTTTCACTCGAGGCCAGGCTGCAAACGGCAGCCATTTTTCATTAGGCCAAAATGGACCATCTTAATTAAAAGAGACAAAAACAACGTTACCACAGCATAATGATTAAACAGTGTTAACCCCACTAATACCCTTATGTGTATGTAATTATCTAGCTTTTGCAACACAAAAAAGCATTAATTCAAAAAGCGTTTCGTGCTTTAAAATAAACAGCGCTCAGCAACGTTTATTTAATAAAACATGCACATTTATTAAATAGCAATACAAAAGCATTCCCTCGTGTCGGTTTTCTTCTCATTAGTACGTTGGTAAGTTTAAACATATACACAAAACAAATAATTAGTGATTATTAATTAGTAATTTAATTATGACAAATAGACAAACCAGAGCTTAAAAACCCAATAGATTTTCATCAGAAAATCCTGCTCCAGCAACATCACAGGTCTGACCACCTGTTGCATCTCAACCACATCCTATTTGCTACTAAGGAGCTGTTGGAAGGGTAAGGAAGAGAAACTGCTCGGTATGTGTTCCTGCGGCTCCTGCATGACCTCTGAGTCCAGGTGTGGCAAGGGGCCAGGCTAGGGGATAGCAGTGGCCAACTCTGGCTTCACCTGGTGGACATCCAAGCGCCAAAGACCGTATGACGTACTTCTACAAGACACTCGTTAACGGCTCACCCACGTTGCCATGGATTTAAATTTCTCATTTCATCAAGGCTTTGCCAGGGAGGCGAGGGTAGCTGTTAATCCTCCCAGGGGCAGCGGCCACTCCTCTGAATGTCAACCCCAGCGCCTTTGACCTGCCTCGCCCCAGCCCAGTGGGCTGCAAGCAGCTGGTCCGGCGCCACCGCCCTGTAATGGGGGGGGCGAACTAGGCGTGCGCACTCACGCCGCACCACAAGTGTGAGGGTGGCTCTCCATTGGTTGTTTAGTAAAGGAAGTAGGTGCGGGGGAATGCAGACTTCCTGAAACATTATTTTAATTACCAAATCAGTGTCATCAATGTTTCAAGAGTGGTGGCGTGTGTAATTTACCGGCACTTGAACTTCTGGGCTAACTCCAAAGTGATTGATAAGTAATTGATAAAGATAGCATTCCATTGGTGATACGGGTGGCTCTAAACAATTGACAGTTTATTCAAAATTATAGTTCAAGCCCCTCCCGTTTCTACTTCACGGTGCAAGTGTCTTTGTGCGCCTTGAAGTATCGTGTGCCAAGAACAAGGCAATGATTTCTAAAGGGGCCTCCAGGGAGTCTGCGCCGATGCACCCATCCGCATCGCGACATAGAGCAACTGTGTCCATGAACAACTTGTAGGTGCGCCTTTAACAGACAAGCATCTGTCGTGACGGACCCCTGTCGTGATGTTTCGGGTAGTATTTAGAGCCAACAACCTCCTTTACTCTCCCACTGGTGCTGTCCGCACACCAGTTGCCCTCAACAAGGCCTCAGTCCAGCCCTGTTAGATGCTTTAGTGGGACCCGGGTCGGTAACGTCACGCGGAGCCCCTCTGATGTCTGAGGACATCGCTCAGAAGGGAAACAATGTAACACCAGTGTGTGGTGCCATCTAGAGGCAACTGGAAGTACCTACTACGGTATGTAATGCCTCTTGGGGTTGATGCCTGGACCCAAAGCAGATAAATCAACAGTACATGTGTGGTCCTAGCAATGGCCCTAGTAGGAAGGGCCTTTACTATCAAATGGAAATCCACTTTTCGCCCAGGGATAGAAACATGGAAACTGGTAGTGTATACATGGTCTCAAGCAGAGGGCTCTCTCCAATAAAGAGCAACTTAAAAAAAACTTTCTCGAACTTTGAATAGGTTTTGCCTTGTGTTCTGGAACTTGTAGTCCTGGTTTTATAATGGGGTAAATCAGACTGCAGGTCCCACAATGCAAAGCAAAACCTGGAAAGTATGAGCTACCCAGGTATGAACTTGGAAAACTTGAGACAACTTGGTGCAGCTCTCAAGTTCCTAGTTTGCTCTTCAGTGACACTTCTCCATTTGCAGAGTGGTTATACATGACATCATGTCTTATGAGGTAAAGCTCGAAAACTGCATTATCATGAGGACATGAATGGTACATTCATGAACATATTTGCCAAAGTTCTATGGTGGGAAAGAGGCAATTGTAATTGCATTTATATAGCGCATTTACATTCCAAACTGGCACTGTGCTGAATAATTCCTACTTACAGGAAGAAAACTATTGGTGACATTACTCTGTCTATTGAATTCACTACCTGCGAAGGTCAGAGCTAATCAAAATCACTTAGAGTTCAAAGGTTATTTCAAATGCGATCCAACAAAGAATCCACATGTTCTCAATTTCTTTCTGCAGACCCTCCAAGACCCTCTACAATTAAGAAGTACTAATTCAGCAGAATCCCTAAAGCCACACCCTCCCAGAACCTTGGTACCCATGCATCTGTCTGAAACAAACATATAGCGGAATGATCAATGCACAGCCCAGGAATTGTCCACTCCTCTAAATCCCACCAAACAAACCTGCACGACCCGCTGTCTGGACATACTACATTACTCAGTAACCCATATTTTGAAAAAAAGGACAAAGTCAAACAATTTCAATAATATTTCAATATCAAATTTTAAAACCAGACTGCATCAACACCATCAAGAGCAGAACTAAGAAGCAGCAATCAATCAATCAAAACATTTATAGAGCGCGCTACTCACCTGTGAGGGTCTCAAGGCGCTGAAGGGAGGGGGGATGCTACTACTGCTCGAATAGCCAGGTCTTGAGGTGTTTCCTGAAGGTGAGATGGTCCTGGGTCAGTCGTAGGTGTGCGGGGAGGGAGTTCCATGTTTTGGCTGCCAGGTAAGAGAACGATCTTCCTCCGGTGGTGGTTCTGCGGATCCGTGGGACGGAGGCGAGGGCGAGACTGGCGGAGCGGAGCTGGCGGGTGGGGGTGTAGAACGAGAGGCGGCTGTTGAGGTAATCGGGGCCCATGTCGTGGAGCGCTTTGTGTGCGTGGGTGAGGAGCCTGAACCTGATCCTCTTGCTGACGGGGAGCCAGTGCAGGTTTCTGAGGTGGGCGGATATGTGGCTGTGGCGAGGGATGTCGAGGATGAGTCGTGCGGAGGCGTTCTGTATGCGTTGAAGTAGTTTCTGAAGTTTGACAGTGGTTCCTGCGTATAGGGCGTTTCCGTAGTCCAGTCGGCTGGTGACGAGGGCCTGGGTGACAGACTTTCAGGTTTCGGTGGGGATCCACCTGAAGATTTTACGGAGCATGCGCAGAGTGTTGAAGCAGGAGGATGAGACGACGTTGACTTGCTTGGTCATCGTGAGGGAGGAGTCCAGGATGAATCCCAGGTTGCGTGCGTGGTCCGAGGGTGTCGGCGCGGAGTCCAGCACTGTGGGCCACCAGGAGTCGTCCCAGGCGGATGGGGAGTGTCCAAGGATGAGGACCTCCGTCTTATCTGAGTTAAGTTTCAGGCGACTGAGCTTCATCCATTCTGCGACGTCTTTCATTCCTTGCTGGAGGTTGGTTTTGGCGGTGGCTGGGTCTTTGGTGAGGGAGAGTATCAGCTGGGTGTCGTCTGCGTAGGAGATGATGTTGATGTTGTGTTTTCGTGCGATGGCGGCGAGGGGGCTCATGTAGATATTGAAGATGGTTGGGCTGAGCGAGGAGCCTTGGGGTACACCGCAGATTATCTCGGTGGCCGCTGAGCGGAAGGGATGGAGGTGGACTCTCTGGGTTCTGTCGGAGAGGAACGAGGCGATCCAGTCCAGGGCCCAGTGTTGAGGAGGCGGGTTATTAGGGTGCGATGGCATACGGTGTCAAAAGTTGCCGAGATGTCTAGGAGGATGAGAGCGGCTGTTTCTCCGTTGTCCATCAGGGTCCTGATGTCGTCGGTGGCTGCGATGAGGGCGGTCTCGGTGCTGTGGTTGGCTCTAAATCCGGACTGGGACGGGTCGAGAGAGTTGTTTGCCTCGAGGAAAGCGGTCAGCTGTTTATTGACGGTCTTCTCGATGACTTTAGCCGGGAAGGGAAGAAGAGAGATGGGGCGGAAGTTCTTGAGGTCTTTGGGGTCCACTGTGGGTTTCTTCAGAAGGGCGTTGATTTCTGCGTGCTTCCAGCTCTCAGGGAAGGTGGCTGACGTGAAGGAGTTGTTTATGACGTTCCGGTGGTGAGGTGCGATGATGATGTCGGCTCTGTTGAAGATATAGTGGGGGCATGGGTCAGAGGGGGAGCCCGAGTGGATGGTGTTTATGACGTGGGTGGTGTCTTCAGTGCTGATGGGGGTCCAGGCGCTGAGGATGGTGGTGGGGGTCGTTGGTTCAGTGACTGGAGGCGGAGTCTGGGGTCCGAAGCTGTTGTGTATGTCTGCGATCTTGCGGTGGAAGTACGTGGCGAGGGAGTTGCAGAGGTCTTGTGACGGTTTGATGTCGTTGTTGCTGGAGTTGGAGAGCTCTTTGACGATGCTGAAGAGTTCCTTGCTGTTGTGGGTGTTGCTGTCTAGCCGCTCTTTGAACGATGACCTTTTGGTGTCGTGGATCAGCTGGTGGTGTTCGCGGGTGGCGTTTTTGAGGGCTGTCATGTTTTCTGTTGTCCGTTCGTGGCGCCAGGTTATTTCGAGGGTTCGGCAGGATTTTTTTGATTCTTTGAGGGCGTCTGAGAACCATGAGGTTTTCCTGTTGCCGGTCTGGCCTGAGGGGTTCTTTAGCGGTGCGAGGTCATCGGCACAGTTGGTGATCCACTGTGCGAGGTTGTGGGCTGCGTCGTTGGTGTTAGCGGTGTCGGCTGGCGGGTTCTGGCTCAGTGCTGAGAGGAGCTGGTCTGTGGTGATTTTGCTCCAGCATCTGCGGGGGATTTGTTGCGTGCGGTGGTGGGTTGTATTCTTTTTGAAGGTGAAGTGGATGCATCTGTGGTCGGTCCAGTGTAGTCCGGTGGAGTGGCTGAAGGCGACGTGGTTGCTGGCGGAGAAGATGGGGTCGAGCGTGTGGCCAGCGTGGTGGGTGGGGGTGTTCACCAGTTGTTTGAGTGCGAGGTTGGCGAGGTTGTGGAGCAGGGTCGTGGTGTTGTTGTCGCTGTTGTTCTCCAGGTGGACGTTCAGGTCCCCTAGGAGGATGTATTCTGGTGAGGCTAGGGCGTGCGGGCTGATGAAGTCTGCGATGGTTTTGCTGAATTGTGTGTGCGGGCCCGGGGGTCTGTAGATGAGCGTTCCTCTAAGGGTGGTCTTGGGGTCGGTGTGAATCTGGAAGTGTAGGTGTTCGGCGGCGGGGAGTGTGTCTTCGGTGTTACTTGTGACGTTGATGGTATTCCTGTAGATGATGGTGATTCCTCCTCCGATTTGGTTGATGCGGTCCTTCCGGGTGATCTTGTAGCCGTCCGGGATGGCTATGGCGATGTCAGGGGCTGAGGAGGCGTTCATCCAGGTTTCCGTGAGGAAGGCGACGTCCGGTGCTGTTGTATCGAGGAGGTCCCAGAGCTCGACAGCGTGCCTGTGGATGGAGCGGGTGTTGAGGAGGATGCATTTAAGGTGGTTGTTGTTGTTGCTTGGTCTGGCGGGCGGGGGGGCAGGTTCGGAGGCAGGTGAATTTGCAGGCTTGACAGGTGATGGGTCTGTGGGTGCGCTTCGGGCGGCTCGGCAGCCGGCGGGTGGTCGTCCGGTGTTGAGTGCGGCAGAGTCGTATCTCAGACGGGTGCCCTGGCCTCGGCTGGGGCCAGGGGTTCTGGCGCCGGGCGCGGGCCAGGCGCGGACGGGCGCAGACAGGCTTGCCTTTGGCGCACCTTCGGCGTGCTAGCGGCGCGGCCGCTGCGTGGCCTCCATATGAGGGGGAGAGGGAGGAGCAGCTGAGAGGTGGGAGCGGGGCAGCTAATGGGTGACCAGGGGGCGGGGCCGCAGAGACACAGCGGCGGGAAAACGGCAGGGACGCAGGTGCGAGGGGTACAAGGGGAAAACGGCACAAGAGGGGAAAACCAGCACAAAAGGTCACAAGGGCACAAAAAGGGCACAAGGGCAAAACGGACCGGGGTACAGAAGGCAAGAGGTACAATGAGTCAAATGCACGGGGGTACAAAAAGGAAAAGAAGGACAAGGGGAAGGCTACAGAGGAAGAACTAGGCAGGACGCCGAGGATCAGGCGGGCAGAAACGCGAGCGGCAGGCAGCAGGGTCACAGGTCACACTGGGGGCTGCGTGGCGGTGAGGGGAGCGACCTGCCTGTTGACAGGGTCAAAGGTCGCAATGTATATCACCTGCCTATGGCAATCCGGCTTTCAACCTTTCTTTTTACTCTTTTTACTTCTCCAGATTGCATCCTATCTCAATATTCCAAAAACCCTGCATGAACCTGATTTATAGCTAGTAATTATTCCCTCTCTTAACTTTCTATTTAAATGATACTCTCATTACACTCAATTCTCTGCCTGCCTTGGTACCTCTGTGTGTACCCTACCCTATCGCATGCCTGCCGCCTTACTCTCTACCATAGCTCAGTAAACTAACCATTCGCCCTCCTTACAAATAATAAAGTAATATGCGTAACCATTCCTGCACTCCATAACATTTTTCTAAGCTATCTACTCCTCACACTCCTATAATTTACAATTTACACTGCAATGTAACCTCTCTTTGCAGTCTCACAATTTCTTATCTCTACCCTATTTACGTCTCCCTTTATTTCTACCTGCATGAACTCACTGTAATAATCACACCTAACCCCTGTTGTCTTAATCAACCACTAGAAACTGGAGGAAATCCTTCGGTTTCCTCAAAGCAAAAGAGCTGAACAATATGCCCAGGCCAGTTTGCAGCCAGACCACCTCCCGTGAGCAGGCCCAATCGCAGCGGCTGCTTCTTCATATGCAAAATGCAGAGAATAGTCCCACAGCAACAAGGGGTCCTACCTCAGAGAAATAAGTTTTCTTTGTGCCCCTCCCCCCCTCCACTTGCACCAGCACATCCTGTTTTGTGGCACAGCGAGTAACAAAGTAATGTATCCAATAAGTGGATGCACACAGCTGCAGACGGTTAACACAGACAAAAAAGCAGGAAATGTCGAAGAGTGGCCTTGGGAAGGCAGGAAACCGTCGATTGGCGTCTGGACCTATTTCTACTGTTGGCACCAGTGGGACCCAACGTTGAATCGGCTGCACATCAATGTGAGTTCAGCAGCTGGGCGCTCCCAACGCAAACTCGACTCCCCAAACCTTTAAAGCACCAAAGGGCAGACTAACAACAATTAAATGGGACATTAAGAGATCTAGAGAAGACGATATTTGGACCAGACTACTCCACGACTCTAAAGCTAACAACAGCAGGTAGTTTTGGACTCTAGTAAACAAAGCAATGCGCCCCCTACACGGGGTAGTGTCATCGTATATCCCAGAGGAGACGTGGGCTCATTACCTGGAGTCCCACTTCTACCTCCAATCCTAGGAACACATGGGTGACCACAATGTCTGACCCTAGCTCAACCGGCAAACAGCAGAACAAAAGGCCCACGGCCACTACCACACAACTCCAGGAGGAAGATAAGCCAAATCGCTTAGCCAGAATGAATCAACAAATCTCCAAGGGCCAGAGAGAGGGAGCACCAGGACCAAACGGAATTCCACCAGCCCTTTTTAAAGAGGATGCAATCTTCAGTCAAATCAGGCAAATGGGCCAGCTCCCAGCTTCATGGAAGGGCTCCGTCATTTCCCCAATCCATAAATCAGGTGACAAAGCCTCTCTAAAAAATTATCACCTCATCCCCTAGCTCGACATCGAGGCTAAATATTTTGCAGGTACCCTATTACCTGAGCTACAAGAGTGGGCCGAGGAACAAGGAATTATTCCATTCAATCAGAAAGGGTTCTGTAAAGAAACCGGCACAACAACTATCATCTTCACAATGTCACTTCTTATGGTCATGGCCACGGCAACCAAACAGGCATTGCATTTCTGCTTCATAGACTTCAAGGCCGCTTTCAACAACATAGATCGGGCAAGGCTGTGGAAAAAACTCGCTGGCTGGAATATCCCGAATGCTCCCTTAGACAAGCTAATACAATTACATACTGGAACCCGGGTGCAGGTGAAACTGGGCACTGGCACACATCTTTCGAGGCGTATTCCTAAAACTAACGGGTTTAATCATGGTTGTATGCTTCCACCAACCCTATTCAAACTGAATTTGTCAGATTTGATGCAATCCTTAAACTTATGCAATGCACATGCTCCTAGAATAGGTGGCAAGGCCTTGCCCAGTATCGCATATGCGGACGACGTGGTCCTGATTAGCCACACGCAAGTAAGCTTGCAGCACCTCCTGAATGCACTAGAGAGCTATGCCACAGAAAACCTCCTAGAACTAAATCTCGACAAAATAAAAACTATGTCTATAAAAAGATCTTTAAAAGGATCCTGTGCTCGGCATCTGGGGAACGTTGAAATTCAGAATGTCGCAATCTACAAATATATAGGCATAAACATTGATAACTGCTGTCAATTTTCCAGTCAGCTTGAATCAATCAAAAGGAAAGGATTGGCCTTAGCAACATCACTGAAACACCTAAAAACTAAGCTGACAGGCCCCAGGCTCTCTCCTTTACTACAGGTCGCTCAAGTCAAAATGTTACCGACCATCTTATACGGAAGCGAAGCTCTGAGAGGAAGAGACCCTAAAACTCCAGACAGCAGTGCCATCAGAACCTACAGGATTCTTTTTAACATACCAACTTATGACTCGGCGGCTCAGATTAGACTGGAGTTTGGGCTCATCAATCAACACCTAGCAAGACAGGGGCCCTACCTAACTTGCTGGCACAATAATAGGTATGACCCCCGAACTCCTTAAACCATCTACTCTGGAATGAGTTACAGCACAGCTCACAATCGCCAGCCAGAAACTATTTCAAAAGAAGCCCTGCAACCACAGGGCTTTCCCAGCTTTGGGACACACCAACCACTCATGACCTTTAAAAAAAAGCAGTACAAAGGACTGTAAGAAAGTGGGTTTCTGTTGCAGTAACCCCCCCCTTTTTTGCCTAATAGCTGATGCACTTTTCATTGTTGTGCCCTGGGCTCCTGCCAATCAGGTGCCCAGGGCCTGTGTTCTGTCTCTAAAAACTGCCTAACAGCCAAAACCCACTTATTGTGCCACCCTTAGAGGCCCTGTACCCTAACACACACACACTGCTCTTGCAGGCTGAGTGTCTGGATACAAGACAAAACAGAGAGTCGACATGGCACACATCCCTGTGTGCCATGCCCACAACCTACACTGCCCTGGCATATATCAGCCACCCCTCTAGCTGGGTGCCCTATGCAAGTGGTGTGGCTGTGCCCCTACAGTACCCAGGTCCATTCCTGGGTCCTGTAAGTGCAGTGCTGCCATCTAAGAGTATATGGTGCTGGGAGCTTGTCAAACACGAACTCCACAGCACCATAATGGCAGCACTGAAGACTGAGAAGTTTGGTATCAAACTGCTCAGCACATTAAATCCACACTGATGCCAGTGTGTGATTTAATGTACCAAGCACCACAGAGGGCATCTTAGAGAGGCCCCCAGAAACCTAAACCTACAATCCACGTCTGTTCTGAGGCTGGCTAGGCTGCCACACAGCAGACATGTTGCTGGACCCCTGGGTAGGAGAGCCCCTGCTCTCCTGGGTCTGCAACAATGCACATCCTGGGCAAGGTGCTAAATCTCCTCCCCCAGGATGGGCAGGGGGAAGCTTCAAAGGCATGCCGCCTCTGTGAGCTTCCCCAGGCCACTGCAACCCCCCACTCTGGCGGGAAGCTTGGCCGGAAACCCCAAATAAGGACAGGGGATGTGCCAGCCTGCCAACCCCACCCCTCAGGTGGGGGAGGCGAGGTGAAGCACATCTCCAGGCTCTTGCCATCTTGTAGATGGGAAGCCCTACCCTATCAGGACTAGGCTACTGCCCCCCTCCCACAGGAGAGAGGCAGGATAGGGGGTGTCCCCACCCCAGGACAGGGACCCATTGGCCCCTGCCCTTCACCTACCTGTAACGCCCCTAAATCTAGTATTTAGGGGCACCCAGATTCCAGATTCCAAAATACAAAGAAGAGCAAGAAGAAAGAAGACCTGCCCTGCAGCTGCTAAGAAGAGGAAGACACCAACTGCTTTGGCCCCAGCCCTACCGGCCTGTCGACCCTCAAACCTGCTCCTGCTCCAACCCGGCATCTCTTGTGGCCAGCAACCTCACAAACCCCGGAGGACCTGGCTACCTTTTGGCTCTAAGCCCCTGGGACTCCCATGAGTAGAGGCTCTACTCAAAACCTACTTCTAATCCCTGGCAGCAGCCTGGAACCGCGAACCCAGCACACTCTGCACCAGCCAAGCCTGGCCAGTGCCGGAGTGAACAAAGACCACGAGGACGACCCCACGGCGACTGTGACCCCGAGTCCGGCACCCAAGGACCTCCCTCGACACTCCTGAAGAAGCCTGCAGCCTCAGAACAAGGTGCCCCCCTACCGCGATCAACAGACGGTAAGATTTCTCGACACCAAAAGGCACCCCTGCACGCGGCGCCCCGCGGCCCCCTGTGCCCAATCCCGGGGTACCTACCTATCCTCCAACTACCCAACTTACCTCTCAAAGTGGTGGTGGCACCTGAAGAATCCTCGTCCCCGAGCTTGCAGTCTTTTTCTAAACCGGAGATTTCCCATTGAAACCAATTGAGCGCCCGAAGGCTCAAAAGCACCCTGCACACCCAGCCGCCCGAGTGGCCCAGGCAGTGCAACCTCTACACCTACCTACTTCCCCACTTGCCCTGAGTAAGTGACCAGGAGCCCAGCTCCCACATCCGCGTGGCTTGCTAGTCAGCAGCCACCAACCAAGGCCCCCCTATCCCTCGTAGGATAACATTGGGCCTAACTCTCTGCACCCGGCCGCCCTAGAGTCGCTGAGGGTGAACCAACTGCACCTACCTGACCCTGGGGGACCCCTGAGTCTATGCCCAGAACCTCAACTCTGCCAGTCGAGTACTTACCTTTAAACCGATAACTCTATTTTCTTCATAGGGTAACATTGACTGACTTTTTCCTGAAATGTCTTCTAAGTGTGGACTTTTCAAATCTTAAAATATTCAACAAAAATCAGCCGAGTAACAAAAATACTCACATGCTCTTGGGTGAGCTCCCAGTGCTGGATCTTGGTGCCCAGCACTGAAAAATACTTACAACTGTACTTACCAGTAACCCAATTTTCTCCCGTAGGAAATCATTGACTGTTTTTCTGTGAAATTTCTTCCAAGTGTCAATTTCTGCAATCTTTAAATATTCTTTAAAAATCGTATAATATCTGAAAACGTAATTACTTACCTGTTTTGGATAAAGGCCCCAGTACTGAATCTAGGTACCCAGTACTGGATTACAAAAGTAACGAGAACATACTATCCCTGTAACTTGAATTTTCTGCCATAGGGAATCATTGACGGTTTTCTATGAAATATTTTCTAAGTGTCAACTTTTAAAATAGCAAAATATTGTCTAAAAATCATCACAGTAATTAAGTCGACTTTTATCACTTGATTCCAAGTACTGACCCAGTACTGAATCTAGGATCCAGTCCTGGAATTCCAAAAGTAATCCTAAAAGTAATCTGTGGCAAATAACATTAAACTTCCATTGAACTCAATGCATTACTGTGTTTAAAATAGTGTTGCCTATTGCAACCACTTGTAACTGTTTACAAAAGTCAATTGCATATTGCGAAAGTATTTATATAAAGCATCTCATTCTGAGAAAGTATATTTTAATTCCAATTGTTGGTTCTAAAATAAAACAAGCATATATTTTTTATATCTAAACCATTGGCCTAGAGTTCAGTTATTGAGTGTGTGAGACCATTTGCGGACTGAGTGTGTACAACAAATGCTTTACACTGTCCTCTGATACTGCCTTACTGCTCGACCAAGCTACCACTTTAGAGAGTAAGGTTATATCTAACTTTAGCCTCTGCCAAGCCTCTGGGGACTGTGGACTCTGTACACACTGTACCTATTTGGGAACAGTATATACCGAGCCACTTTCTCACAAGGACCATTAGGAGCCTCTCGCTAATAGACGACAAAGCCGCCTTTGCAAAACGGAGCCATGCATAGATGACCATCAATGGCTATAAAACACTTAGCCCACAAATGTACTTCAGCCTGGGGTACTCAAGGGGTACAAAATAAAAATTACTTAAACATTGATTAGGAAAACTGCCATCTATCCTGCACCTTCCACCATGCAGAGGGGGCAATTTGCAACTAACTGTCATCTGTGTATGGAGGACATGGCACACCTGATCTGTACCTGTATGTATTTATAGCAAGAAAGGGACCAAATATTGAAACCAGAATTTAACGTTCGTAGGATTCGCACACAGCGACAAGCAGTGATAGCGTGCTTCAAATCAGATGACCCGCAGTTGAACTGTAAGCTAGTCAAATTTGTAATCTTGGTATATAACAAAATGGAGGAAGAATGCACACAGGGAGTTCTTACGGTCGGCTGAGAACAAAGGACTACGTAATCCAAGCGTAACCAGATCAAGATGACTGCACGAGCCCTTCAAAAACATAAATTCTAAATGTTCAAGTTTTTTTGTATTTCGTACTTATTAGTCTATTTTTAAGAATACTTAATGTATTGACTGATTTTATAGAATCTGAGCTTTTAAAAATGAACTTTGTAAACGGTTTTAATTAACCATATACAATAAAGGCAACTTACTTACTGAGTCTAACAACTCATACATTCTGTAGTGAGACAAAGCGGAAGTACTGCACACCTTACACTTCCTATTCCTGTCTAGCTCCTGCACCTTTAACTATCGATGGATCTAGGGCCAGTGAATGATAAGCAGGGGGAGGTGACCGAAGGGCCTCATTTTAAAGAAATCTTGAGATACATGCTTGTATTGATTTGTTTGTACAGCAAACAATGCATACTGTATTTGCTTCTAGGCACTCTTGAGAGAGGCAAGTGTATTTTTTTTCATTGAGCTTTTCATCGCAATCACCATTTTAGTTATCTACATAGTCAAGAAAGGGCGAACAGAAGTATTAACCAACTCATAGCTTTTACGTGTTGGGAATGACTGGACACGTAGGAGCTAGTGACAAAGGTCAGACTGGGACGTTCGCTCACTGACTGGGCTCCCAGTGCCTATTCCAACTACTCAGTGCACTCATGTAACCGCATGGCAACTCGCAGCACTTTACAAATGCACCAAGAAAAAAAAATGTTGTTACTATAAAATAAAATAGGAAGCACCAAAACTGAAAAAAATAATTTAGGGCCATTGAAAAAGAGGGTGGGGCTAATTCACAAAGGCATTTGAGTACTTTAAGGGGCCGATTCCGATCTGGGTCGGAAGGGCACCGAACGCGATCCGGCCGGAAAAACTATGAGCCGTACGCGTGTTTTCCACCCAACTCGTACAGCTGTACAAGCGAGCAAGTACGATGTGAGCTACATGAAATTCACCGAATGAGCTGTTTGCGGGTCCGAACCGCTCCGTACGTCTCGTCGTAAGCTAACCGTGGCGTGCAATGGATGCGATTTCCAACCATGCCAGTACGATGCACGCATCGGACAGCCTGTGCGAGCCGGAGTGTCCGGCTTGCAAAACATCCGGGTGGCTGCCTTTGGGGGTCCGCGTCGGACCCCCTGTCACCGCAGCCCTACGACTCGGACACAGAGGGAGACCCAAAGGTCCACCAAACACAGGCATGTATGGTGCGGATGGCACTGACGCATACCCACTGTAGGGGGCGCCCTTGCACGAGACGTACCCATTCAGTCAATGGGAGCCCATGTATGCGTCGTACGATCGGCCTCCCATTGACTTCTATGGGAGTCCGACCGAACCGAGTCCGGCAGCATATGGCTGCATCGTACTCACTCGGTCGGACTGCAGGACTCCGGCTCGGTCGGAAAACACTCCGGATCCGGCTCGGTCGGAGTGCTTTCCGACCCGGATCGGAATCGGCACCTAAGTAGTACTAAACGAAGTACTACATAACGTTCCTATTCACGTTTTTGGTGAATTGACCCTACAAAGTCTACATCCGCCAAGCTAGGCTAGATTTTTCATTTTATGAAACTACAGATCAAGAGGTTGTACATTTCAAACTAGCTTCGATCGGAACACAGCTGACACTGTCCCTGACTGTGTATCTTTTGGAAAGAGCATGTGAGCATGTAGCCTCGAGGGTATCCTGGATATAATATAATGGTGTGTACCCTTAAAGGAATTTCAGCTAGATGTACTCAAAGATCTTGTGGCCTTGGCGCATTGCTGGATTTGTTTTAAGGCCAAATAATGTGTGTCTGTGTTGGTGAAGAAGGGGCTGCAGATATCTGAAAGTTACTTTGAGCGCTCCTTTGATCATTTCAAGTACTGCCTAACATCTTAACAATGTGTGTCGGCCTTCTTCGTCCCAGAGAGGCTGCTAGGGTTTGTAGCATGTATTGATTTGTTTACTGATTAATGCATGCCGATAGTTTTACCCTCGTATTGCATCGCAATATTCTCCCAAACACTTTTTAAAGAAAAATAACACTGTTTGTGTCACACTGCCGGCCTCTTCACTGTGCCATTTTCAAGGTAAAGCAGTAGCCTCGCGCTTGTCCTGGTAGCCAGTCAGCAGTTGCGAATTACAACGCTGTTTTTCGGTTATTCACTAACAAAACAAGAAAGTGCTTTTATCCCAAATGGAGACACACAATAGAAATGGCAAAAGCATTCACCCACCTCCTCTTCCTCCTCATCCTCAAGGACGGGATCCCGAGCGCTGTTTCCCGGAGCAGTTCACAAGGGTGGCAGCGACTGGGCCTTGAGCCTCCCAAACTGAACAAAACTGCTGCCTGGTGCGCCTGAGCATTTTGGAGTGGAGCGATTCTCCTGTAAAAAAGGGCCTGAGGTTCCCCCTCTTCGAAAAAATGACATGGACGGTCATAATGCTGCTGTTGTTTTTAGTACACACACAAGTAAAGAGTCCAACTCGATTATTGTAATATCATGTGGCCAAGTGGTGCAATACCACAAACATGAGCCCCTTTCAAGAAAAGCCTAAAACCCGCTGAAAGTTAGTAGAGTCCTAAACACCCCAGAATCCCAAACAATATAAAGGTGCGTGGTTTCCCTGAAGCGGACGCAGTGCTGATAAATTAAAAGCCGATCAGCCTCCCAAATCATACAAATAAACAAAGTTTGTGCAATTCAAACATGCCACACATGCTGCCTGCTCATTAGGGGATTAAGTGAATTACAAACCGCAACAGGCCCCAACACGAGCAGGAAACACAGCGAATGGGGAGGTGGTGGGGGGACAGCACCACGAGCTGAATCAAAACATAAAAGTAGTGCGCCAAACCTACCTAAATAGTCAAAAGTGAACTGATCCATGCAACAGGGTCAGTCACGAGGACACAAAAAAAGAGCCAAGAGATAGGACAAAGACAAAAAATGGACGATAAATAAGCAAGATTGTACAAAGGGCACTATGAGCCAATTAAAAGCGATGGGTGTGCACAAAGACCATACAGTGGATACAGCATGTCTCGAAGATAGCACATGCGCGCTGCCTAGGCTTAACCTAAAAAGGAAAACACTAAGTGAAATGGAATGCAGGATACTCTAGATCATGTAAGGAACAAAATGGCTGCCAAGCTGGGTATCTGTAGTATATTTTTATGCTTTTATGCTTAAAGTTAGGTAATAGACAAGGAATTACTTTCGACACCATTCTAACGGCCTATCTTGTGCTGTTGCATCTGCCATTTAAAAATAACCAATTGGGGGACATCACCAGTATTGTGTGTTCATTCCCACTTAAAAATCACCCAGAACATAACCTTTATACCAGACATTCAGGAGGCAGCACAGGCCAATGTATAATAGCTCCTCATTAGTCATGTCCCGGCCCTATCATCAGCAGATTCAGTTCCTGCTTCTATTATGCATCCCTGCATCCTAGGTTCTCACCAGTCCTAAAAATGATTCATGAGGACTCAATATCCTTCCCTGCTCATTTGATGAGATGGAAGACATGCTACCAAATAATTCTATACATCATTTCAGTATCCCAGATGACATCACTACCCTGCACTGAATACTATGCACAAAACATCCTTACACCAACCATGATACAGACAGACCTGCCACCTCACATGGTGCCACCGTGTGTCACACGCTATCAGCTCTCATCACACAGTCAAATGGAGAGGACCTGATATCATACAGTGGACCCAGGGTGGCTTGTAAATCCCTTTAAAGAACAGGTTACCAGTTTGTGTGAGGGAGGCTCTGTGCGTTTAAAAGGAATTACACAGGCTAACCTCCGGCCCTCTCAAAGTTGACCCTTTTCGTTGTTATCATTGATCATATTGCTTGAAGACCGTACTGGAACACTATGACTCACGCATGTGACGCTGACCTCTGTATGGTGTTGCTCATATGTACTGTCTGTAACTGTTTAATAAAAACACGTTGAAAAAAAAGAAAAAAGCAATTGCACATTTTCAAACTCCTCAAGGTGGCTTCAGAAGCCTGTTAGGTTGCGCCTTCCAGATAGCAAAGCTGTCAGTTTACAAGACCCTATTGTGGGTTTAACAATAGCTCACAGGGGCTTACAGCTCGCCAACTATTTGCTATTGGTTGCCTTTGTCACTCTCATTTGCTTCTTATTCAATATTCAATGGCTTTTCTTGTCACAACTTGTCCATATTGTGTTTGTCTCTCCCTTGAATCATGACCTTTTTACCATCTCTCTTAATGGCCGGATTTATGCTTCCTCTGCTCGTTTTTATCGAAATGTATTTTTCTTTTTGGTCAAGCTCTCCTTGAAAGAGTATGTGTTTTTCAGCTGTCTCCCACGTGTACTTCTTTTCTGCTCTCTGCTGTGCCCCATGTTGCTCTGACTGTCTCACCAATATCCTTCTTCCAGGCCCCCTCTGTGTTGTGCCTGCCCATGTGTGCTTCAACATTATGTTGATTTCTCATTCTTGTGCTTCTCACTTGAGTGCTGCTTAACCCATCTTAACCCATCCAACCTGCCCACTCCAAGTTGCTTCTGCCCCCTCCAGCCCTATCCCCGTTGCATCCCTGTCCCCCATGGACGTAATGGCAGAGGACAGCAGGCTGCACATTGTGCCTTTCCACCATGAAAAATCTTTTGGGCTATTGCTATTTTTTTTCATGTACCGATCCATCTCAGATTTGTAGATAAAAAAATGGCAATAGCAGTATGATGGTAACAGTTCCTTAAGAATAGAGTAAGAGAGATACAGACAGCAAATTAGGCCTTAGAAGAATGTGCCTTGTCTCCAAGAGGGTTAGAGTGTGCCGAGAAAGAGTGAAGGTACTCCTATATGGATCTAGAAGTGCCCTCACACACCCTGACAGGTGTATAGCATCATCATCGGGCTGGTGCTCCTCGTGGGGGTGGCGCTGCAGTCCCTCACGGGCCCGTTTGACGGGGCTCTTTATCGGAGATCTTCAAGGAGTTTGCCGCATTTGTGCATGGGGGTGTGTGGGGCTGGATGGAGGTGGTGTAGTGAGTGAGGTTTAAAAAGAGCCCAAGGACATCAACAATTTATTAAGAGTGTCCTCGGGGTCTGGATTAAAATATATCACGGGGATGGAGAAGCAATCTCAGTTGCCTGTGTGAGAGGGGAAAATGAAAAAAATACAATCCCTCTTCTCTCACCCGTGTAGTGGATAGAGTGAGTGTGTCAAGGGGTCGACATGTTTCGCGCCATAAATAGTCCCTAGTGGATCTGGGGGCGCTTCATCAGGACCAAAAGAGTGAAGAATGTCAAATGGGAGTCGGGAAAGAGACACCCTATAAACCCATGAATCCTAAATGTAGGAGATATAGTTGCAAAGATAGATAAGAGACACGTCGTCTTTGCGTATCCCTAGTTGCGGCCTATAGAGGAGACAAAAAGACACAAAGGGGGGGGGGGTGCAAGAAAAAGAAACGAGAACACAATCCAAGGCCGTTAATAACAGTCTCAAGTAACGTGGCTCTTAAATCTCTGCATGCTAGTGTGTCGGAAAGTGCCCCGGTGGGGAACCTAACTGGACATATGCATACATGTGGATGGAAGGGGGCAAGGATATCGCTGGAATACTAACGACTCAAATCAGTGGCCCACGTGTTGGGCTAGGCTAGGTGGAGAGAATGATCACTAAACCGTGACACCACGAGTCTATGGTGTATCTAGTGTGCATATGGGAGTAGTGTCCAAATATCCTTAATCTAGAATGTGACCATAAGTGATCTGTTGTGCTCCTTTCTAGCAACAGGTACTATGAGGGTGAGTACAGTGTATGCAAGGGCATCCCAGAAAAATACGCCGTAAAAACACAATATAGCTGTGCCTACCCTCCTTAGTTCCAGGACAGGCCTTCGTCAGCCACGCCGAATCTCAGTGAAGGCAGCTGTAAATACAAACGGTATGGCTATGACGATTAGGTTGTTATGAACGGGGACGGCCCGAAAAGCGGGACCAGTGCCGGTAAAGGTGCAGTATGACACAACAAAATGCAAACGGCAAGGCTCTGATATTTAAGCCGTTCGGGATAGGCTATGTTATAATCTGACCGCTCGGTGTATAGGCGGCTAGTAAACGGGACCCGTACCGGAGTAGGTACAAAAATGCTTGAGATCCCATGGGCAAATACTAAGAACACTATCGGAGCCTAAGCTGCTCGTAATCGAGTCGGTTCGAAAAAAGGGGGGGGGGGGGGGTTGGTGAGGTCGGTGCCGATCATAGTGCACTAAGACAAATATTGACACTCCAGTGTTGAGAAAGTACTCACTGCGTGCTCTTCATCTGTGCTCCGGAACACCTACCCGGTAGCTTCGGCTGCTGGACGACAATTCGGGGCAGCGGTATCCAAAATATACACACCCTACGGGATTGGAGCAGGAGAGTGCACGTGACACGTGTTGGAACGTGGTGACGATGTTGTGTCTGGCGTTCTTTTGGGGCGGCCATATTGGAACGGGATCAAATAATGAGACTCCCAATGTAACTGAGATGGCAATGGGAAGGTTACATGAAGTATCACGATCCTATTTCTTAGCCTGTACTCGAGCCAGACACTGGGGAGGAGATGGAACAAAGTAAACTAACCATAGAGTGGCAAGGAAATAATTCACATAAGTATATTATGAAGATCTGTTGACTCAGATGTAAGATTGAGACACGTATGCCAATATCTCCCGGTAGCCTTGTAAGGGTCTAGTCTAAGTAGTATAGTAGTATACAGAAGGAGATGGCAAAATGGAACCATTATGTGAGGAGGTAACATATTCTGTTGTATGCATTGTATGATAATAGTAGTTTCTGGGAACATATTGTGTTATGTGTGTAGTAACTAAGACAGATGGTGTGTGATGCTCCTACTTAGTGGTTCATCTAGTGAGATCAACCCAGGGTATATTATCGTTGAGACCACCACTGTCACTTTTAAGTCTGAAGACCCATCGTTGTTCACGTTCAAACAAAGTGGTAATGGCACCCACTTAATTTGTAGGAACGCAAGCATAATAGAGTATGCATGTGCGATGTGCCTACAAAATGACGCATGTCCATAGCTTACTCTAACCACCTCGTTCAAGTAAGGCAGTCACATATTGGAAGCGAGAAGAAGAAATTGGACACAGAGAGGGTTGCAACTTTAAAGTCACCTCAACGGCACGTGCAAAACAAGAGAGCTCGGGCACTTCCCTAGAGCAGGCCATGTCATTTAAGGTTGTATGCACAAGCGAGCAAAGCCTGCTACAACGATTGTAGAGGTTCAAAAACAGAGAACATGATTCACTTGTCTTTGTGGTGTTTTAACTTGCAGCTGACTTCAGTAATTGAACTGTGGCAAATTGACAACAATTTTTAACGGAGAAAAATGCACTACAACTGTTTGCGCACTTTTACAAGAGCAGGCACCAATACAAAAATTTTCTCACAACACTCAGCCGTGAACAAGTATGATGCTAGGCACTTACGCCTGTGAGCGCAATACACTTTTTTTAAACGCTGCACAATTTACGCATGCTGCCAATGGAAAAGTTTTAGAACTAGCACACAAGAGGATTTTGAGTCGGCGACAGCCACACTAAGGGTGAAGGTTATTTCACAAATGGAACAAAATACTTTGTGGCTCAGTTCACAACTTTTTATTTTTTTTAATAAAAATGTCCTTACACTCTTTCTAAATGTTCTAAAATGCATCCTGAACCAAGGGTGGTCTGAATGTCTGGCAACTAAAGCAGTGACTTAGTTGAGAGGAGTCCATGTTATGTCCCAGAGCGCCAGGTCCCTACAGATTATCAGGATAACCACGGATTACCTGTATGAGGTCCATCTACCACAGCAGGTGAAGAATTTTCGGTGCCCAAGCAACATGGGGGCAGATTTACAAGAAAGTGACGCATCTGTAGAGATGCGTCACTTTCCCTGCGCCAACATTCCAAATCCATGCGTCACCATGGATGCGCCGTATTTACAATACGGCGCACCATGGCGCAAGGATTGACAGATGCATCAGAAATTCTGACGCATCTGTTGACGGAAAAGTCACGCATTGCTGGAGTCGTGTCGCAAGCCCGACGCAACTCCAGCAATGCTCAGGGGCGCCCTATGCCTAACATGCTGCGTCACTCCTTACACCTGCTTCAAGCAGGCGCAGGGTTTTGACGCAGCATGGACGTAAAAGTGACTCAGTGAAATCTTGTAGATTTCACTGAGTCACTTTTACGGGGCTTCCTGCGACGGAACGCCCACCCTGCATACATTTAACCTGACGCAGGTTTAATGTGGCGCAGGGCTTCACAACGTGACGCATCTCCCTAGATGCGTCACGTTGTAAATGGGCCGCAACTTTTACGCTGCCGCTGCGTCACAAAAGTGACGCAACGACGGTGCAAAAGTGACGCAAGGGGCTTGTAAATCTGCCCCCATGGTGCTTTGGACTTTGGGCGATCCCTTTTCACGAGTAACCTTTTTGAGGCTATTTTCTGCATTCTGGTGCCCTCTTGTGGTCTCTTTTATTGGTGCCATGTGTCAGCTGCCTCAAAAGCCCTCTTTTTTGGTGTCATATGTCAACTGCCTCAAAAGGCCTTTAAAGTGGCGCCAAGTCTCTCCTGTTAGGTCCAGTGAATGTAAACTCTTCTCATGTGGACAGCCTGGCATTGACCCACTTTTTTTAATCCAACCTTCTGAGTCAGAATGAAGTTGTAATTGACTCTCTCGCGGATCCGCTTTGACAGCGGTTGAATGCAGCCCGTAGCAGGGTGGGGGGGGGGGAGTGAGGCTGTGGCTGACAGAATCACCAGATTCGGCAGTAATTGGCTATTAAGTTTAACTCCCCTGTGATTGGGGGTTGGCGGGGTCTCAAAAACAACCCCGGCTGCCCTGTCTCGGCTCCGGGCCCAGAAGTACACCTGCTTAAATGGTTCACTTTCCTCAAACTATTTTGACAGAATAATCCACTTTTAGTGGTTTAAAGACATTCTAAGTAAAACTTTCCCACACTTTCAGCGAGCATTCCCCAAAGGGGCGGAGTCATGTGTTTCTAGGGTGTTAAATTGTGATGTTTTCAAATACTGGAGTCTCTGGTTACAGAGCTCCTGGGGTCTCGATCCCACCAGAGAGCTCTCTGAGAGATCTGCCGTGACTTGTAATTGCTGCGTGTTTGCAGTGGCCCCGAGCTAGGGCAGCTTTGTTATAATCATGTGTTATGCTTGTGAGGTGCCAATTAGTACATGCGAGGCAAAGAGCGCACAACAAGGCCAGCTGGCATGAGCTGCCAACTCTACAACCCAACGGTGTCTTTAGAAAGGATTTCTGGCGGGGGCGCACAATGAACCATAGATACAACTGGTGCGTCTAATCATAAAGAGGGTGTGCACACGTGCATGAGTGTTTATATATAAATATTTGTGCACATATAATTATACATACATACATACATAGGCATAATTAACCATTTTAAGTAAGCATGTATTGCCTCTAATAATCACTGCCTTCCAGTGAAAGCGAATTAGACATCATTTTGTCAGTGCCTGTTTTGTTCTTGTGTTAAACCCCGTCCGCGCACCCCCCCCCCCACCTCGCCCCCACTCGTAGAGGCAGCAATCAACAGCTGTGGGGAACACAGAAGAGTCCAGGACAAATGTGGCAGGGATGCCCACCCTCTAGTGATACCAGTGTTAAAACCTAGCCAGCATTTGGAGTTACAAAGCAAGACAGAGGGGTATGTTCACAAGAACGTGTGCTAAACATCACCAAAAAATGTTAACGCCACTTTACACATCGCAGCCTATCGCGGGAAAATAACCCTGTGTCAACGTGGAATCACAGCAAGGCGACCCCATGCGATAGTCTGCCGAAACTGCGGCCAATGCCCGCGTTACAACTACCTCGACGGAGATAAAAACAGAAACTCCAATGCTAAAAAACCTGAGATGGGCCAAAGCGCGATAAGGAAATCAGTGATAAGCAGCGCCAGGCCTGCAACACACACCTGGCAGGAGGGAAAAATCACCATATAAATAGAACACCCAAACACAAACTGACCAACACCCAAGCACCTTGGAGGCAGCCGTAGCAGGGGCAGAGGATGAGCGCAAACCCACAAGCACCCCGGACAACCAGCCCAGGACCTCGGGGACAGGGAAGGGCAAGGACAAGAAGAACAAGGAAGACGAAGTTCAGTCCGCAGGCGAACAGGATCATAGTCACGGAGGTGATGGAACACCATCAACAACTGCTCGTCACCTCCAACATGTCATTGGGCACCAAAACTGGAATATGGCGGAACATCGTGGACAAGGTGAATGCCGTCAGAGAGCACAAGAGGACAACGGACGAGGTCAAGAGGCGATGGAATGACTTCAAGTGAAAGACCAATGAGAAACTCGCAGTCAACCAGAAGGCAGCAATGAAAACTGGAGGTGGGGGCCCAGCGCCACATCTCGTGCTGGATGACATGGAGAAGCTGGTGTCGACAGTCATCAGTGTGGATACTGTGGCCGGAGTCGAGGGACCGGACACTGCTCAACAGGACACAACACAACCTCAACAGGGTGAGTGACCACCAGGGACTGGGGGACGGGTGGGGATGGCCACTAATGCACACATACACAATCAAGCAGAGCACAGTGCACACCCTCAATGACTCTGGGTCATCGCCCAGATCTATAGACTGTCACAATGTACAATGCCATGCTGTCTGAATGTCAACATGTACCATGCGGCTACATACATGTGGACACATTGCAATACACCATCTCCCCTTCACATTGCAGGGCCACCGTCAACACCCCTGCAGAGCAATCCCAGCCACTCTTCACTGATGACGAGGAGGACAACCCCAGCATCGATGCAGAAGCCCTCCTAGAAATCATTGACATAATCCGCGACTCACCTCCAGGATCAGGGCTGCCCAGCTGCATCGAGGAGATCCCGCCCACCACCCAAACCACTCAGCAGGAGGCACTCACGGCCCGACAGTCTCCCAAGACCCCACGGCCTTCCAACGCTGTGTGCTGGAGGGCCAGAGGGAGACGGCTGAGCAGGTGCGGGTGGGGTTCGACCTCATGATTACCAAACTGGATGCCATCCATGGGTGTTTAGTCCCGCTCCATGGTCTCCAACGAGCCCTGACTGACATCGCTGGAGTCATGACGCAGAGAGAAGAACACCTGTCCGCTCAGAGGGGCTCCAGTGATACCAGCCATGGCTGGCATACATACAGAGGCTCATGGAGGACATGGTGCGGATGGAGGTGGAAAAGATGGCAGCCACCGCTGCACACCAGCGAAATGTAGCTGGGATCTACCATGCCCTGCAGATCCTCATCATGGCATTGCTGCCACAAGGCGTGGCGATGATGAATGCTGCTGCCCCCACACCATCCACATCTCCGCCCCCTGGTGTGCCATTGCCTCACAGTGCGGCAGACGTATCCACACCGGCACCTGATATGTCAGTGGCACACAGTGCCTCAGCCAGTACTGCAACACCCACAGGTGGGGCAGAGCACACATCCGGGGATGAGGACGTGGATGGGTTTGTGATCAGGAGGCACTAGCATTCATTACCGCCACCTGGCCTGCTTCTGCTTGGTGGTGCACATGGACCCATGACCTCCCAATGACCCCCGATACACTCCGATGCACTCACCTTGGACAGCGACATGGACTGCCATATCCTGTTTGATGACCAATGACACGGCGACCAGACTGCGGACTGTACCCTTCCTCTTCCGCAGTACTTGTCATCCTCGGATGGACTCTGGCTGGCCCTCCACAGGCCCATATTGTGGAGTGTGCTTGGCTTTGCCCTGTACCGCTCCAGCTGCAAAACTGCACTGGATGTGCAATAAACATCCAGTAACACACTGCTGTGTTATGTCTTTCATCATTCATGTATGAATGTGTGGATGAATGTAGGGACAGTGCTTTCCCTTGCGTCAATGATTCTCATCCTGTGGGATGCAAGTCAGAGGGTGTTACATTGCATATTGTGTTCCAGGTGTCGCGGACACTACAATAGGGAGACACGCATCAGTCACTTCCATATCCGGACATGGACTGAACCACGCTCAGAGCCCACAAGTCATTGTTGCAAGCCCTGCGCTGGTCCAGCGTACTGTGGAAATTTAGCTCGCAAACTGAACATTATCTGCGCCATCTTGCCCCTCCCCAGCACCACGCACAAGCGAACGCACGGCCGCCATTTTAGGCACCCCACTCTCTCCCCGCTCACTCTCGACCGCCAGCGCTTTCCCCTGGCGCTGCAAGCATCCCCCGCGCGCTGGCCACCCCCGCTCTCTCATACAGGCCATAAACCCTCTCCTTCTGCGCGACCCTGCTACGGAACCACTTCCGACCGACAACCCATACATGGTCATGCCTCTCCTTTGATAACCCCCTTCCTCTGCGCCCCATTGTCTGAACTGGTCCCAGGCCATCGCCTAGCCCTGCGGATGCAGTTTATTGCCCCTACTGTAAGGGAAACACCCCACATCAAAGGGATTACAGTAGAATCAAAGCCCCTACCCCCTGAGACCCGGCCGGTTGCACACACCCCCGGGAATTAGCGGAATTCCCTGCTGCGCGATAGCCATCTCCCACTGCGGGTAGGGTGGGAACCTCTACTGTAACCATGTGTGGGATCGGATCTGAGCCGGGGCTTCAGGGGATATTTCCCCGCACATCAAGGGAATCTCAAGAATGTACTATGTATAATAAAGCAATAAACCAGTGTATAAGAGACCAGGTCTCAGAGATGCAGTTAGAGCACCTCGTGACGATACCTTGCTGTCTGATCTGATGTGTTCTGCTCCGACGGAATAAAACTTTGTTTCCTGCCTTCCAGTCTCCGGCGCCTGCCTCTTTTATTGGTAAATTATCGAGTGGTATGAGAGGCGATTACCGCCGGGCAAATACTTGAAAGGTTATCGACTGAAACTGCCGCTACCATTTAACAGTACGGCAGGCCAGACCACTCCGCTTATGCTCAGAGGTGGGGCCCTCATTGCTACCTGTCGCAGGCGCACTCGCTGGTGGTGTGCAGGTCACTGGTCTAGTTGTCAGCATGTCACAGCCACTCCCTGAGGGCAGGTTTGCACACACACCACACCCATCCGGCACAGGCATCACAGGCCATGTGACTCCACCAACATAAGAGGCCGACGACGTCGCATTCCCCTCTGCCGGTGGTGAGTGGATGACGGACGCTCCACGGTTCTCAATCATAAAGGGCCCATGAGTTTTTGCGCACAGGGTTAGTGCCACCCGAGGCTTTGTGGCCATCACAGGCCTACCACCACGTGGCGCTGACTGGGGTTGCACAGGGTTAGTGGCACCCAATGCTTTGAGGCCGGCACAGGCCCCTGCCACGGGACGGTGACTTTGGGTGCACTGAGGTAGGGGCACCTTAAGTGCTGAGCGGGTGTGCAGCCTGCGAAGATGCCCCGTCCCGGCGGTCCGGACAGCTCAGGTTTTGTGTGCCCTCTGGACCGCAGTGTAGGCCAGAGCCAGCAGGCAGCGCGGGCCTACCGCCACATGGCGCCGCTTCCGGTATCCCAGAGTTAGTGACACCTATTGGGCTGAGCAGCCTGCGTTGAGGCCAGGTGCACTGGTATGTCCTCTGCCATGGAGTAATCAAGACCCAGCACCAAATGTGAGACATGGTGGCCTGCGGAGCGGGGCTGCATGATGTGGAGGGTGTCATGTCCGCGGGCCCCGGGCTTGTGGCTTGCAGCGGCACGTGATGGGACCTCCTGTCTGCATGCCGGTGGTGGAAGGTGAGCAGTGAGGCCTGGGTACGCGAAGGGGCAGGCATGCACCACTGGGTGGCGGGAGGGACCAGGGTGCCTCTGCCTAGGTGTGCATGGGCGGGCATGCTTCGATGGACGGCGGGAGGGGCTGGGGTGCTTCTGCCTGGGTGTGCATGGGCGGGCAGGCGATGTTGTCTTGTGCAATTGTTTGTACTGTGCCAATCATGTATCTGGACTCTGTTTCAAATGACAGGTCTGTCTCAGATGTGTGACCTGGTGAACTGCAATACATACCGGCAAGTGGTTGGAGACACAACAGTGGCAGCAGGTGAGCAGTGTGGCCTGGGTGCGCAGGGGCGGCACTCTCTCTCTCTCCCCCTCTCTTCTTATTTCTCTCTCCCCCTCTCTTCTTATCTCTCTCTCCCCCACTCTTCTTATCTCTCTCTCCCCCTCTCTTCTTCTCTCTCTCTCTCTCCCCCTCTCTTCTTATCTCTCTCTCCCCCCTCTTTTCTCTCTCCCCCTCTCTTCTTCTCTCTCCCCTTCGCTCTCTCTCTGTCCTTTGATGAGCGCAGGACACACCTTCTCATCACGATTTTTGTCTTGCAGGCTGTGACCTACGGATTGTCCCAAAGGGAGCCGCCATGTGTCTTCATTTCAGTTCAGTGTTCATGTTAATAAAGTTTCATTTGTTGCTTCGAAAGTGAATGTGTGATGCTCATTTTTGTGACGACAGATGCATGTCACCAGTTGTGATTGTGCGACATCATGCGGATTATTTTGTACATGTTTAGGTGTAGCTGATGTGGCATGTCTTTGGTCGGGGGTACCGGGGAGAGGGGGTCCTGGGGGTTGTGGCGGTGGGTGTTGTTGCCCTTTCGGCCCTCCGGGCTGCATGTTAAGTTGCCCGGGTGCATCTGTTGTTCTTCAGGTGTGGCCGGGAGCTGGGCTCCCTTTTGTGGTGTAGGCTGCCGTCTGACTTTGCACCAGGTCAGAGCAGGTGTTATTTTCCTGCTGCTAACGCGCCTTATCGCCTGTTTTGTGTTCTTATCGCAGATCTGGCTGGTCGTTGAGAATATTGTGGAGTGGTGTTGTCCCCGATTTTGGCACAGGAACGCCTACTCTGCATCTCATTAGCGATAGTTGCGGGGGTCATCTGTGGCGATGTTTTTTGTGGCTGCTATCGCGGGAAAAATGGTGCTGTGGGATGTTTACACCAGCTTGTGATTGGGGCGATAAGTTTACCACTACTTTGGCTGCGATAAAGTGCCATTGACTTGGCGATAGCTCCTTGTGAATATGCCCCAGAGTGTGTGTGAGCGTGCGTGGGTGTGCGCACGCACGCACGCTCACATGCCTGCACATGGACATTTGGGGACCAATTCACAAATGAAAATATTCACATGTATATTTACTCATGTGTGTATTTACTCCTACACATAGGTGCAACACTTTATTTTTTAATTTTTGCTGCTGACCATTTCTAAGTGGAGATTTACAAATATGAGTTGAACATTACTACTAGTAACTTTGTACCTGTTTGTGAGGTTTCCAAAATAGGGGTGGTGATATCCCTATCACAGAGATCGCCCTGTAAGAAAGCACAGCAAAAGTTGTTAAAGTGTATTATTCTTTTTAAAAAAATCATTAAACATTTTTAATGTAAATGTATTTAAAACATTTGGTATTAAATTCATCAAACTAATAAAATAAAATATTACAGCACATTAACTCATCAAATTAAATGTGTATCAAATAATAAACTAATTTAAATATGTACACTTACTCTATAAATAATAGTTGTTAAACAATAACTCCTTTTAAACAATAATTACAGCAAATTACTCGCCATTACTAGTTTTTATTTAATTTCTGGTCAACTTTGTTCAAATGAAAGTTTAATTAATTCCAATGATATTTATTTTTGTAATATAAATGAAATGTTTCATAGATTTTTCATTACTTTTATTATGACAATTTACAGTGATAAACTTACAATACATTTATATGTATGTATCAAGAGGTAAGTCCACTAAAAGTCGCTTCATTCAGTGGGGGTGGCACGTAGTGTCAGGAGCGGATCAGACCAAGCATATAAAACACGCGCAACGAGGACTGCAAATAAACTTGATGTTTTTAAGGACTGAAGCACTAGCTCATGCAACGCGTTTCGCGAGCAGGACCATAGGGGCCGAAATGCGTTTCATGAGCTGGTGCTTCCATTCTAAATGAACATCAAGTTGATTTGTAGTCCTGAGTGTGCGTGATTTCATTCATACATAGAATGTTTGGGACTTATAAATATATATAATTTAAATGTTGAACTAATATCATTTATTTAACATTAGTTCCTATGAGGTGTTATTTATTTCTCTGCCTCCATTATTTTCTATGGAAGTGTGCTGCAGTACCAGTGGTTGGCCTTGTGTTGTGCTTGACTTTCTCCAAGGCTGGTTTGTAGTAAACGTGAAACTCTTTGACACTTTTAGGGCTGTAGTTTGTGAAAAGCAATGGTCTTACTCTTTTGCGTGCATGCCCTTGTATTAACATGCCTTTCCCTAAACCCCTCCAATTTACGAGTAGATATTCCAGATTTTCCACCACTCCCACTTGTCCTTCCCACATCTACTGCTAGAACGTAAGCCTATGTGTGTTCTAAACAGAAAAGATAGGAGAGACATAGGGGCATATGTATCAACATCACCATTTGCGATTCTCAAATAGCGTTTTTTAAAGAATCGCTATTTGAGAATTGCAAAACGGGATGTATTAAAAAAATTGCAAACTTTTTGCGATTTCTTAAAATTCCTTAATTGCGATTAGCAAATTGCGAAATCGCAATTAAGGAATACCTGCCCATTCATTTCTATGGGCCAGGAGACCCATAAGAATGAATGGGAAGTAATTCTCAAATAGCGAATCGCAATTTGCTAATCGCAATTTGAGAATAATTTCAAAGGTGCAAGGGTGTCATGATGACACCCTGATGCACCCCTGAAATGAGCATGTGTGTGCATATGGCGCACATACATGCCCTAAGGGCATGCATGAGCGCCACGTGGCACTTTGTAAAATTCAAAAAAGTGCTTTTTGAAAGGAAATCGCAAATTACCACCAACTGGAAGTTGGTGGTAATTTGCGATTTCTTAAGGATAATTCGCACAACTCGGGTGCTTTTTACATATCATTTAAGAAATCGCAATTTGCGATTTCTTAAATGCTTACGCAAAATTAAGAAATCGCTAAATTAGCAATTCCTTAATTTTGCGATGGGATTTGGCTCATACATCCCGATTACCGATTTTTTAATCGCAAACGCTGTTATTTTGCGAATCGCAGCGTTTGCGATTAAAAATTCGTTTGATACATATGCCCCATAGGTTTCCCACTGTAGGTTTGTCAATAGCATTATTTAGTATGTTAGTAGTACTTCTGCAGGACTATAAACAACCGCAATGGACCGCACTCCGCTAGCCCCTCCTCCGGGTCGCCCCAAGGGAAGCTGGTAGATGAAGTTCTTGAGTGGTTCACCCCAGTGGGTGCAAGTAAGTACTTGTTGAACTGATGATCTCTGATGGAGTTCTTGAGTGGTTCACCCCAGTGGGTGCAAGTAAGTACTTGTTGAACTGATGATCTCTAGACCCGATACATGTCCCGGGTTTTAAAATATCGCCCGAGACATGGCTCGGGTTTCGGGATAACTTCCCTCCTCAGTAGAGAAAATAGTTAGGGGTGGAAGAGAGGGCCGCCAAGCAACCGTCAAGGGCCTCAGTGCCCGCACAGGCACGCAGGTGCGTCGTCCAGGAGCTCGTCAGCTCAAAGCTCGAGGGAGCCATTTTTATAAACAACCGCAATGGACCGCACTCCGCTAGCCCCTCCTCCGGGTCGCCCCAAGGGAAGCTGGTAGATGAAGTTCTTGAGTGGTTCACCCCAGTGGGTGCAAGTAAGTACTTGTTGAACTGATGATCTCTGATGGAGTTCTTGAGTGGTTCACCCCAGTGGGTGCAAGTAAGTACTTGTTGAACTGATGATCTCTAGACCCGATACATGTCCCGGGTTTTAAAATATCGCCCGAGACATGGCTCGGGTTTCGGGATAACTTCCCTCCTCAGTAGAGAAAATAGTTAGGGGTGGAAGAGAGGGCCGCCAAGCAACCGTCAAGGGCCTCAGTGCCCGCACAGGCACGCAGGTGCGTCGTCCAGGAGCTCGTCAGCTCAAAGCTCGAGGGAGCCATTTTTATAAACAACCGCAATGGACCGCACTCCGCTAGCCCCTCCTCCGGGTCGCCCCAAGGGAAGCTGGTAGATGAAGTTCTTGAGTGGTTCACCCCAGTGGGTGCAAGTAAGTACTTGTTGAACTGATGATCTCTGATGGAGTTCTTGAGTGGTTCACCCCAGTGGGTGCAAGTAAGTACTTGTTGAACTGATGATCTCTAGACCCGATACATGTCCCGGGTTTTAAAATATCGCCCGAGACATGGCTCGGGTTTCGGGATAACTTCCCTCCTCAGTAGAGAAAATAGTTAGGGGTGGAAGAGAGGGCCGCCAAGCAACCGTCAAGGGCCTCAGTGCCCGCACAGGCACGCAGGTGCGTCGTCCAGGAGCTCGTCAGCTCAAAGCTCGAGGGAGCCATTTTTATAAACAACCGCAATGGACCGCACTCCGCTAGCCCCTCCTCCGGGTCGCCCCAAGGGAAGCTGGTAGATGAAGTTCTTGAGTGGTTCACCCCAGTGGGTGCAAGTAAGTACTTGTTGAACTGATGATCTCTGATGGAGTTCTTGAGTGGTTCACCCCAGTGGGTGCAAGTAAGTACTTGTTGAACTGATGATCTCTAGACCCGATACATGTCCCGGGTTTTAAAATATCGCCCGAGACATGGCTCGGGTTTCGGGATAACTTCCCTCCTCAGTAGAGAAAATAGTTAGGGGTGGAAGAGAGGGCCGCCAAGCAACCGTCAAGGGCCTCAGTGCCCGCACAGGCACGCAGGTGCGTCGTCCAGGAGCTCGTCAGCTCAAAGCTCGAGGGAGCCATTTTTATAAACAACCGCAATGGACCGCACTCCGCTAGCCCCTCCTCCGGGTCGCCCCAAGGGAAGCTGTGTCTCGGGCGATATTTTAAAACCCGGGACATGTATCGGGTCTAGAGATCATCAGTTCAGCAAGTACTTACTTGCACCCACTGGGGTGAACCACTCAAGAACTTCATGTTAGAGATCATCAGTTCAACAAGTACTGACTTGCACCCACTGGGGTGAACCACTCAAGAACTCCATGTACCAGCTTCCCCAGGGGCGACCCAGAGGAGGGGCTAGCGGAGTGCGGTCCATTGCGATTGTTTCTACAAATATGGCTCCCTTGAGCTTCGAGCTGACGAGCTCCTGGACGACGCACCTGCGTGCCTGTGCGGGCAACGAGGCCTTTGACGGTTGTTTGGCGGCCCTCTTTTCTACCCCTAACTATTTTCTCTACTGAGGAGGGAAGTTTATCCCGAAACCCGAGCCGTGTCTCGGGCGATATTTTAAAACCCGGGACATGTATCGGGTCTAGAGATCATCAGTTCAGCAAGTACTTACTTGCACCCACTGGGGTGAACCACTCAAGAACTTCATGTTAGAGATCATCAGTTCAACAAGTACTGACTTGCACCCACTGGGGTGAACCACTCAAGAACTCCATGTACCAGCTTCCCCAGGGGCGACCCGGAGGAGGGGCTAGCGGAGTGCGGTCCATTGCGATTGTTTCTACTTCTGCAGGACTACTTTATTTATTACAAAATGCAGTTTATCAATTGTGCACATGGTGGTTTGTGAAGGCGGGAGCTTGTGTGCATATTAGGAAACATGTGTATGGGCAAATTTAGTGTATGTTTAGTGTTGTGTGATTGTGTGCCTTTGTGTGTATTTGTGATTAGCGGTGTGTGTTGTATCATATGTGTGTGTGTATGTGGTGTGTTTTTGCATGGAAGTGTCTGTGTATGTGCATGTACAAAAAGTGGTGTGTGTGTGTGTGCATATGTATTTGTGTGCATGTGTGCACCTGTGGTGTTTTGTTTGATGTGTGTATGTATGGAAAGTGAGGTGTGTCTGTGTTGGTGTGTATGTGTGGTAGCAATGTTTTGTATGTAGTGTTTTTCTATGTGTTTATATGTATGTGTGGAAAGTGGCAGATGTGGGGTTGTGTGGTGCATAATGTGTGTGGGGTGTGTGTGTGTGTGTGTGTGTGTGGTAGACATTTGGTGTTGTGTGCATGTGTATGTATGGGTGCAAAGTTGTGTGTGCCCATGTACACCACACTCTATGGGAACGGGGCCTGTCCATTACTTTGGCACCTTGGTCCTTGGCACTACAAAGCGGGTGAAGACTCAAAAACACTAAATCCACACTTCCAGTAGATTAATGCTGTGTGTGTGTATGCATATGCATTTGTGTTTGTGCACCTGTGGTGTTTTGTGTGCTGTGTGTATGTGTGGAAAGTGGCTGTGTCTGTGTTGGAGTGTATGTTTGGTGGCATGTGTGTGTGTGCATGTGTTTTATGTAGTGTTTGTCTATGTGTTTATATGTATGTGTGGAAAGTGGCAGGTGCGGGTTTGTGTTGTGTGGTGCATAATGTGTGGGGATTGTGTGTGTGTGTGAGGTTGACATGTGACATTGTGTGCATGTGTATTTATGGGTGCAACGTTTTGTGTGCCCATGTACACAACACTCTATGGGAACAGGGCCTGTCCATTACTTTGACACCTTGGTCCTTGGCACTGCAAAGCGGGTATAGAGACCCAAGAACACTAAATCCACACTTCCATTAGGTTAATGCTGTGCGTGTGTGTGTGCGTGCGCTCGCACACATTTGTATTATTAGAATAGTAAGATCAGGGAAAATAGGAGGTACCTGCTGCTTCTGGTTAGACACTTCCCTACATGGTTGCCCCCTCAACAGCTGGAATATTAATGTCTGGTCTATAATTTGCTCATTTAAAAAATTACCGCCCTGGATATTTTCACTGCCACACCCCGAGTCTTGGAACCTTTTTGCAGAAGAAATACCGCCATTGGTAAATTATGCTGCAGATTACCTCTCTCCGAGGTGGTAATGTTTTTAGTATTGGTATTCCGTTATGACTACAATGGGGGAAACAGCCATTACAATGGGGCTGATTCCCCGCATGCCATTACATCGCAAGCGTTACAACGCATGTGATGTAACAACGCGTAACCATTACTACGCATTTTTTTCATCGCATAAGCTTTTACAACGCATGTGATGTAACAACGCGTAACCATTACTACGCATTTTTTTCATCGCATAAGCTTTTACAACGCATGCGATGTAGAACAAAATGGCATTTCGCCTCATTGTGAGGAAACAGAGGCTCTTCCGTTTCTTTACAATGATGTGCACCGCCCCTCAGATCCGATGTGAAACAGGAAACAGGAGGAGAGAGGAACCACGAGTAGAGAGAGGTAAGGGGGATTGGGCCTGGGGTGGGGTTACTTTTTAAGGGTAAAAGGGGGTCAGGGTTGGGGGTTGCATTTAAGGGTAAAAGGGGGTCAGGGGTGGGGTGTGTGTGTAGTGCAGGGACGTGTTTTAGGATTTAGGGTAGTGTCGGTGGATCGTGCAGGGTAGTGTTTAAGTGTAGGGAGAGGACTGGGGATCGAGGGAGGGTCGTGCTGGGGGTAGTGTTTTAGGGTTTAGTGTGTTTTCAGGGGTTTGTGCAGGGTAGTATTTTAGGGTAGGGAGAGGACTGGGGGTCGGGTAAGGATCGTGCTGGGGTAGTGTTTTAGGGTTTAGGGAAGTGTTGGGGGGTCGTGCAGGGTAGTGTTTTAGGGTAGGGAGAGGCTTGGGGTCGGGGAAGGGTTGTGCTGGGGGTAGTGTTCTAGGGTTTAGAGAAGTGTCGGGGGGTCGGGCAGGGTAGTGTTTTAGGGTATGGAGAGAAATGGGGGTTGGGGAGGGTCGTGCAGGGGGTACAGTTTTAGGGTTTAGGGTAGTGTTGGGGGTCATGCAGGGTAGTATTTAAGTGTAGGGAGAAGACTGGGGGTCAGAAGAGGGTCGTGCTGGGGTAGGGTTTTAGGGTAGTGTTGGGGGGTCCTGCATGGTAGTGTTTAAGTGTAGGGAGAGGACTGGGGTTCGGGGAGGGTCATACTAGGGGTAGTGTTTTAGGGTTTAGGCTAGTGTTGGGGGTCGTGCAAGGTATTGTTTTAGGGTAGGTAGAGGAGTGGGGGTCGGGGAGGGTCATGCTGGGGGTAGTGTTTTAGGTTTAGGGTAGTGTCGGGGGTCGTGCAAGGTAGTGTTTTAGGGTAGGGAGAGGACTGGGGGTCAGGGAGGGTTGTGCTGGGATAGTGTTTTAGGGTAGTGGCGGGGGGTCGTTCAGGGTATTGTTTTAGGGTAGAGAGAGGTATGGGGGTTAGGGGAAGGGTTGTGCAGGGGTACTAACTTAGGGTTTAGGGTAGGGCAGGATATTGTAACTTACCTTTCATACTTTTACCATGAGTATACCATTACCACACATGCCTTTGCATTGTAATGGCATGCATGGTAAAGGCATATTCATAGTAAAAGTATGCAATGTAATAGTAGGTCATTGTAATCGACAACGCGTTGTAATACCCGCGATGTAATGGCACGTGTGGTATTAGTACGCATGTAATGAGTCATATTCCTACAATGGTAAATAGAGACTGTGGTAATTACAGCCAGTGTTAAAATACCGCCAGCGCAATGCATGATTTACTGTTTTCAGTAACATGCAATCAATGTGATATTTATATTACTGCAATTTTACCCCAGCAGTAAAGAACAGCCCCGACCAGAAATAAAAGTGTGCATTGAAAAGGGCGCTGATAGCAACACAAGGGCAAGAATCAGTTTCCTTCATTCATGCGTTTAAAGAAACTACACGCAGCCTCCACTTCAGCAGTTTCTCATCTTGAAACTATCCCAAATCTGCCCAAAGGTGATATCTCTCTTGAGGTCTAAACCAATTCATAACATTTCAATTTCTTGCAATGGGGCATTTACCACAGGAGACAAATCAGTGGTAATCTGGCAGATGGGTTTCAACACAAGGGGGTATTTTCAGCTGTCGAGTAAGAGTACCCAGCCACTAAGCACAGGATGCCCCCGTCTAGCATGGAAGCAGCAAGGCAACGCTTTGCAACAAGCCCTACAATGGTAAAGGGAAGTTTGATTTTTCCTCTGCTGTACATACGGGTCTCATGGGAAGATTTATTGGATGAACAAGGCAGGCAAAGCCTTTGCTCTCCCTGGGGAAGACATGGGCTGCAGCATCCTTCATAGCCAATCAGTACACTCTGCTGGTTGGAGCTGGTATTCTGGAGGGTGAATTAGAAGTTCTTTAGGAAAGGCAGCAACCACAATCCTTGTCATGGTAAAAAGTAGGCAAACCATAAATTCACCTGTGCTCACCCTCTGGTAGCTTGGCATCGAGCAGTCAGGCTTCCCTTAGAGGCAACGTGTAAAGTATTTGTGCAACACTTCAAACACTAAAACAGTGAAAACACCACATAACAAGATTCCACACTAGATTAGAAAAACATAACTTAATTTCATAAATAAAACAAGACCAAAATAATAAAAATCTAATAAGAACTCGAGAAATGAATTTTTAAACAGTAAAGTTTTGCTTAGAAGCAATAAGAGCTTACTTAGGATATCTGTTTGCACCGGATCGGGACAAAGTCAAAATTTCAGACCGACCAGGAGGAGTGGGGACCAAGACAGGGACCCAGTTAGGCACGCGGAACTAAAAGCCTTGATCCTGGCTGCATTGACGTTGAAGAAGATGCAGGGAGCAGCCGATGAGATGCATCAATGTCAATTCTTGCAATGGCGGCAATGCGCTGGTCCTGGTCCATGCAACACCAGAAATGCATCAGCTCGGATGAGGGCAGGGGGTGTGATGCGGCGTTCTAGGCAGCGTTATCAAGGCTGTCATCGGCAGAGATGCGAAGACCTTGGGTAGAGCATCGTGCAGTGCTGGTTCCGAGGTCGATTCACGCAGCAGTGGCAATGCACCGGTTCTTGCAGGGCCAGACTGGCTACCGGGCGTTTTGGTGTGCTGCCAAGCTGGGAGCTGATTTCGTTGATGGGGACCTGCAAGCACCTTAGGCCTAACTTTCAAGGGTCCAGGTCTGGGGTGGCACAATTTGGCAGAGCAGACTCACAGATGGCCGAGTCCAAGTGCAGCAGAAGAGTTGGAAGTGTTTTATGTCCCTGATCCGGAGGCAAGGTAGCAAGCACTTGGAGTCACTCTGGGTTCACGTGATGCCGGTCCAGGCCTTCTCACTCAAGCAGGGGAACAGCAGGTAGCAGGTCAGCAAGGCAAGAGTCAAGCAAAGCAGCAGTCCAGCAGAGTGGCAGTCGTTCAGCAGCACAGCAGTTCTTCTTACTGGCAGAGTCTTCACAGGTCCAGAAGTGAACTGAAATGATGGTGTCAGAAGTCCAGTACTTATACCCAGTTGTGCCTTTGAATTGGGGAGACTTCAAAGACAGGTCTTTGAAGTGCACAGAGGTCCTTCCTTCCTGCCCTGGCTCCAGACTCACTACAGAGGTGTATGCAGCCCTTTGCGTGGGGACACGACACAGTCTATTCCGGTACAAGCGTGAGGCTGTGCCCAGCTCCTCCCTCCCATTGAGTGTGGCTGTCTTGAAGGAATACACAAAACCTAGATGTCACCCTCCCCAGACACTAAATTGCACCCTGCCCTCTGAGTTTTCTAGGGTCTACCTTAGGGGTCTCTTATATGTTAAAAAGGGAAGGTTTAGGCGTGGCAGGAGGTTTATCATACCAGGTCCAAATGGCAGTGTAAACTGCACACACAGGCTGTGCCATGGCAGGCCTGAGCCAGGGTTAGAGGGCTACTTTAGTGGGTGGCACGATCAGTGTAGCAGGCCCACTAGTAGCACTTAATGTACCCTGGGCACATGTAGTGCACTTTACTAGGGACTTACAAGACAATTAAATATGCCAATTGGGGATGAACCAATATTACCATGTTTAGGGGCAAGAGCACAAGCACTTTAGTACTGGTTAGCAGTGGTAAGGTGCACAGAGTCCTAAAACCAGCAAAAGCAAGGTCACAAAAGTCGGGGACAAGACCACTCTAAGGCTGACAGATCTAACTGCCTGCAATACAAAATTAAAATTAATCATAATACTGTGCATCCACTTGCAATGGCTTTGTACAGAGGGTATTATTGTTTTTAAGTTCCAACATGGCTGCCTCACTTTGAAGAAAAATGTTGACCATTTTGGAGCAGTTAAAACAATAACACGCCATATACAATACCATTCCAAGGTATAGCCTCTCAGTAAACATTGCACTGGGCACCTACTTTTAAATGCTAAAGTATAGAGTGCATCACTGTTGCACTAAGCCACAGAGGCCCACTTAATGCTTCTAAACATGGTCACCATATTGGGTTAGTAGAGCAACGATACATTTAAAAAGGAGAACAAAAGAAATTAAGCTTTCCATTTGAATGGCATGGATTATCCAGGTGTAGATACTTAGGGCCAGATGTATCATTTTTCACAAAGCACAGTGCAGCAAGCCATGTTTCTGCACTTCTTACTTGTTCGTCACTGCTTTCAGCTCTTTGCATTGTACCTGGTCGTTGATGCCTTTAGCGCTTCGCTTTGTATCCATGATGGCTCTGTGATAGGTTGTGGTGCAGTATCTCTTCTTTTAGCCTTACCAGTGGGTTTCTGGCAAGCTTTCGAATCAGCTTCTTGGCAGGGCGTTCAACTTCTCCAAGGGCCCTAAATGGGCAGGAGTGGGGCTTCATTCCCACACACGCCAACTCCAAGCTACTTCTCATCGAAATTGGGCACGCTTTGGCCCCTCCCCCTTGGCTAAGTACTTCAGGTGGACGACGGTCTGCTCGCCTGAACCTGCACCTTACCTCCAGACCTCCCGAGGCTTCTCCGGGAGCAACGTTGCGTTTTAAACTTCTCTTGTGATTTCTTCCTGCTGGATTTTAATGACTTGCCTGTTTGCCTGTCTCCACTTTCAGCGCTCTGATCACAGCGCTCGGATCCTTCCTGGCTGCCCCTTCTCGCGCTAGCAACCCAGACCGCCTCCGCTGATCGCCCCCCCCTTGCCTGGCTCTCGGAGGGGGACGGGCGGCTCCACCATCTTGGGCGGGTCTGGGCGACGCGCTGCTGCTCTTTGGCACCTCCCCCTTGCCACGCCCCTTTGACCCTTCTCCCCCATGTGTCCCTATATATTGGCTGGTCAGCCCCGGCGGCGCAGCGGACGGGCGCAGCGGGCGCGACGAAGGCGCGCCGAAGTTGCGCCTAAGTTAAGCCCGTCTGCGCCCGTCCGCGACAGGCCGGGACCTGGGGCCTCTGACCCCGCTCTTCTTTTGGTCTACTCGTCGTCCCAACTGGTTGCACATTCTGCTCCTACCCCTCTTTCCCCTTCTCTCATATCCTATTTGGATAATCTTGGTATCCTTTTTCCGCATTCCCCAGATTCCTCTTTAGTTGTGCCCCCCCTGGCTTCTCTCACTCCAGGCATCTCTCCTTCCCCCCGCCCCCCTGTTAGATTTCCACCTGCCTCTGCTATCTTGCTTAACACTCGCTCCGCAGTCAAAAATCAATCTGCTCTCTTTAATTTACTCAACACGGACTCTCCTGATTTTCTTTTTCTTACAGAAACCTGGTTCTCTACTGACTCTCTTCCTGACCTCCTGTCTATTCTGCCTGACACTTACTATGCCCTCCGTGCCGACCGCCCTGACGGCAAGGCTGGGGGGGGGTAGCTATGATAATACGTTCATCCTTGAAATTTCAACTCCTTGCTCATCCCCCCATACCTAATGTAGACTATCTTGTGGCCCGGTCACTTAATCTTCCTGTACCCCTTACTGTTGTCCTTATGTATCGCCCCCCGCACCCTATGCCGCAGTTTGTTTCCACCCTGCAGGACCTTTTGGCCACCTTGGTGGTAAACAATTCTTCATTGCTGCTGCTGGGCGACTTCAACTTTTGGCCTGGGGACCCCAGGGAGGACTCTTTGTCCAAAGATTTCTCTGCCACACTTCAGTGTTTAAATTTTCTTCCCCATGTCTCGGCCCCTACTCATGTCCACGGCCACACTCTGGACCAAGTTTGGTCCTCAAGTTGTAACATGTCATCTGTTTCCATCCTTCCTTGCGTCTGGTCGGATCATGCCATGATCTTATTCTCCATCTTCCTCGGCTCGGTTACCAAAGCTCCTCTTCCAAAAAATATCTTGGCTCGGAGTTGGAACCAGACGGATCTTAATGTTCTTTCTTCCTCCTTGGCCTCATCCGCCCCTGATCTTACGGGTTTGTCTCTGGAAAGTCAAGCTAATACCATCAGTGCTTGGCTTTCCTCTTCCTGTGATCGGGTGGCCCCGCTTAAGAAGGTTAAATCTGTCCGGCCCCACGACGCTCACAAATGGTTTTCTTATGACCTGAAAGCCCTCAAACTTAGTCTCAGGCGCACTGAACGCCATTGGAGACGGAACTACTGCCCGACTCTTCGCGCCAAATACAAAGCCCTTCTCTGCGACTATAAAAGAGCCGTCCTTGCGGCTAAGACCAAATACTTCACAGAGAAAGTGGCCCTCTCTGCCAATAAATCCCCCGAAATCTTTTCTCTTGTTCACAGTCTTGCCTTTTCTGATCGCGCTTCTTCACCCCTTGTTCCATCTCAAGCTCTTTGTTCTTCCCTCAACGACTATTTTATTGATAAAATCTCCAATATTAAAGCTAATATTCCCTCTGTTTCTTCACCTGAACAATCCGGTTTCTCTTCTTTTTCTACCTCCACTCTGGATCGCTTTCAACCTATTTCTCCCCAGCTTTTCCTTGACCTTTTGGCCAAGGTTAAGTCGGGTTCCCCAACGGATTGCGCTCCTGCACGGATCCTTAAAACTCTCTACACTAACTGTCCGGCCCCCCCTCTTGCCCTTCTTAACACGTCCCTGGCTCTTGGCTCCGTTCCTTCTTCATTTAAATCTGCTATTGTTTTGCCTATTTTAAAAAAACCGGGTCTGGATCCCTCTCTTTTATCTAATTTCAGGCCTATTTCTTTGCTTCCCTACCTTGGGAAGATTTTGGAAAGCTATGTAACATCCTGCTTGTCCGCCTATATTGAGGAGAATTCCCTTTTGGCCTCTCATCAGGCAGGCTTTCGCCCAGGCCACTCCACTGAGGGAGTGGTTCTTGCAGTCCTTGATGAACTCAAGGGGATGGCGGACAAAAACCTCCCTCAAGCCCTGGTTCTTCTTGATCTGTCCGCTGCGTTTGACACGGTCGACCATGCCATCCTCCTCGATCGTGTCAGCGTGGCGGGCATCCAGGGCCTCGCTCTATCTTGGGCGGCGTCCTTCCTTCAAGGCAGGTCACAAGCGGTACAGCTCTCCGGCTTTTCCGCTCCCCCGCGTCCGGTCACCTGCGGGGTTCCCCAAGGTTCTTCTCTTTCCCCTCTACTCTTTAATCTTTATATCCGTCCCCTCATCTCCTCACTTTTGGCGCTGAGGGTCTCTGTGTACAATTACGCAGACGACCTCCAGCTCGTTTTCGATCTTTCTTCCCCTCTTGATTCTCTTCCCAAATTCTCTTCTACTCTGATCTTTATCTCCCAATGGATGAGCTTCAATCATTTGAAGCTCAACCCTGATAAAACGGAGCTTGTACTCACGGGTGGCCCCTCCAATCCTTGGTCCCCTTCCCACTGGCCCCTTTCCTTTGGTCCTCCTCCTTCACCGGTTGCCTCTGTTCGGACCTTGGGTATTAAGGTTAGCCAGGATCTTTCTATGCACGCCCATATAAGTTCTGTGGTGTCTTCTTGCTTTCTCTCCCTTCGTTTAATTCGTAAGATATCAAGGTTTTTTTCTGTTGATGCCCTCAAAACTATTATCACTGCCCTCATCACGTCCCGCCTGGATTATGGGAATGGCCTGTACGTTGGCATTCCTGCCTACGAAACCCGCCGCCTTCAGGCCATCCAAAACCAGGCGGCTCGCCTTATCCTTCGTCTCCCCAAAACCTCCCACATCACGCCTGCTCTTAAATGCCTCCACTGGCTCCCCGTGCATTTCAGATCCTATTTCAAACTTGCTTGTTTTGCTTTTCAGGCTCATGCCCGTTCCGCTCCTTATTTCATCAACTCTCTCATTGCTCCCCACGTTCCTAATCGCACTCTCCGCTCCTCCTCACTCTCTCTTCTCCATGTCCCTCGATTCCGTAAATCCCGCATTGGTGGCACTCGTTTCTCAGTCCTGGCCCCCCGGTTTTGGAACAGTCTTCCTCTTTTCCTTCGTTCTATTCCTATTTACACCCACTTTCGTAAGGCCCTTAAAACTTTTCTGTTTTCCCAAGCTTTCCCTAACTAGCTCTCTGGGACTGTTCTTGTGAGTCTGGACGAGGTGTCAGCGCCAGGAAGCCGCTTGGCAGCAGTGCGCTTTAGCAAATTCCTTTTTCATTTCATTTCATTTCATTTCACGCTTGACACATATGAGGAGTTTGCTGTAACATTGCAAGCTTCCCAGGAAAGCAGTCTAGTTTCTTCAGGGCACAGATCCCACCCTTATCGCTAGTTGTAGTGTCCTACCCAGCCGGAAGCATGCAAATGACTATGCCACACACAGAGTACATCTTTATTACTCAGCATACAATCAAACTCTGCTCTCTGATTACATCATAACCGTTAATAACTAACCCATAACACATCCCAACAAGTTATGTGCTTCCTTTTTTAAGTCCACACAGAACCACAAGTGTCCTACCACATATAGTTTCATGACACTACAATGTCTCAGAATGTCAATCTTGTGTTTTTATCTCCCATGGAGCATATCCTCTTTACCATCTCTTTTGAGTTAATTGGCTTCTATGATCACACTGCTTGCTTTTCAAACAATGTTTTTTCTTTTTGATTGAGCATTCCACGAAAGTGCATGTATTTTCCAGCTATCTCGTGTACTTCTCTCACTTATTCTATGCATTGCTCACTGTCACCCATGTGTTCCTCCCCATCCTCTTCCATGTTGTGGTCACTCTTGTGTCCCCCCCATAGCTTACTCAACTGCATGCTTCTCCCCCACCTGCTCCATGTTGCAGTTTTGCCTGTTGTTTCTCCTCCCATCCCGCTTGTGTGTGTGTTGCTTGAGGCCACCTACCTTCCTTGTTCCTTCCCCACCCACATCCTCCTTCTCTGTCACCATTGCTTCTTCTTCCCACCCCCTCAGTGCACCCACCCCGTGCTTTCCATGTTGCTCCGCCATCCACACTTTGAGGGTCAGTCAGCACATTGCTTTCACACACTCACGTTTTTTTCAGCCCCTTTCAGTTTGTTCTATTGAAAGGTAGGGTATTGCTAGGGGTTTCTGAAATATGTCAAAACCACCGCCTGTCCTCTGGGGCCTCTCTATCCCAGCTCTGAGTTAGAGAAACTTTTTAACCAAGGTCACATCCAACCCCAGTCGTCCTGGCCTCTGCCCCAAATGATGTGCACAGTAGCCTGGAGATAGCAGGGCCTGCGCATGCGCCTGGGAGAACACCTGGGACCCAAACCTGCCTCGGGCTTCCAAACATCGCCTATTATGCTAAATAATAAATTATTCCCCGAGGCTCACTGCTGAGTGCAAACAATCCGAAGCCGATGCGGTTCCAGCAGTTCCATCTGGCTCCTCGCTTCCAAAACCAGGCCTTGCTGACTCCTGCCTGATGACGTGTTCTCTGCAAGGCTGACATGATCTGCTAACTTCAGATTAAGTGACTAGAAAAGGAATCCACACCACCACGAGTGCAGCCATCAAAAGCTCATCACCGCCAGAAGACATTTGACAGACGAATACAAGACTCTGCGATAAAACTTGCTGACACTTCCGCAAACCAAATTGACCGCAACCCGTGGCCTATCACAGCGCTGACCCTGTGATCCAACCTCAACTGTGACAAAGCGTCACACATCAATAAGACAACCTAAACAGCGACTAAAAAACTCAAAGTGAATGTGGAGTAATGAGGCTATCGCCTCGGTATCCAAAAACTCACCACTGTCAGATGGAATCTGACAGATGAAAACAAGACACACGGATGGACGAGTGCTGTTGTAACGGTGAGCCGAGCTGGGGGCTCTGTGCTGTGGGAATGGCGAGGCGAGGGCGGGGCAACAAGTTCGGTATTACATAGCTGCGGGGGAAGAGACACGCATATCCAAGGAAAGGAAGGTGCTATAAACTACTGAGCAGTTGGCATTCAGCGGGCAGGCCGGCCGGCCAGGAATGGCCTCGCGCTACAGCTTGCTCGACCTCTGCCCTTCCCGCGTGCTGCCTGCATCCGCCCTGGGCAGGGAGCACTAGAGACACCAACTAGGGTGACCAACACCGTCCGTAAATTTCACGGACAGTCCGTAATTTCGGCCGTCTGTCCGTTGTCCGTGGAGGATTCTTTAACGGACGCCATTTGACCGTAATTTTTAACCGTGAAGGAATGGGTGGATGGCTGGATGAATTAGTGAAAGGGTGAATGGATGAATGAAAGATTGACTAGATGGATAATGAGAGAGGATGGATGGATTGATGAGTGAGTGGAAGAATGGATGAGAGAAGGTAAATAGCTGGATGTATGGGTGGGAGGGTAGCTGGAAGGGTAAAAGGGTGGATCGATGAGTGAAAGGATGGATGAGTGAAAGGATGGATGAGTGAAAAGGTTGATGATGAGTGAGTGGGTGGATGGATGAGTGAAATGATGGATGGATTGATGAATTGATAAGTGCAAGGGTGAATGGATGGAGGGATGAGTGAAGGGGTGGATGTAACGATGGATGAGTGAGTGAAAGGGAGGGTAGATGGACAAAAGGATGAATAGATGAGTGAAGGAGTGAAAGAATAGATGGATTAGAGAAAGGATGGATGAGTGATAGGGTCAATGGATGGATTCATGAGTGGATGAGTAGATGGATGGGTGGGTGGATGGATGGAAGGAAGGATGGCTAAGTGAAAGGGTCGATGGAGAGAGAAAGAGAGGATGGATGGATGACTGAAAGGTGGATGGGTGGAAGGATGAGTGACTGGGTGGATGGATGAGTAAGTGAAAGGATGGTTGGATGGGTGAAAGGGTAAATGGCTGGATGGATGAGTGTACAGATGGATAGGTTGAAAGGGTGGATGGATGGATGATGGATGAGTGAAAGGATGGATGAAGGGATGGATGAGGGAAATGATAGATGGAAGGATACATCGGGCCATCTGGCAGACCACACAAATAGAGAGACATCAACAAGTGAGAGGGACTCTGAGTCGAGGACTGCAATCAAAACTAAGCATGTTCCCCCACCACTTCTAATTAAACGGCAGCGTTTATAAATGATGGCGAGGCTTGGCGTACCCCCTACACACCATTCAAGTTAGTCATCGTCTCTGCGGCAGACCCTGTTCCCTCCGTGATGTGTCACATAATATCCTGTTCTTAGATAGTGCTTCACGCCACACTTCTGAGCTTCTAAGCGTTACAATTAATTATAATTAAGAAGCGACAAACCGAAGGCTGAGTTGCCCTAGCTAGGATTCCCACTCAAGACCTGAAGATCACTCCAAGGCAGACGTGGGCGAGGCAAAAAGTTACAAGGAGAGCGGAGTTAAGGTTCAGGCTTGACTCTAAGGGCCTGAGCCAAGAAAACAATTAGAACATAAATCAAACAAAAAAGATCACGTAAAAATATCACGAAGGTCCGGCAAAATACATAAAAAAAACATACATTTTTAAAAACATGGAAGCGTTTAGCCTTAAAGCATCAGATGGTGGCCCTGGGTTGATGCACTCGTGCTTGTGGCGGCATCCACCTTGCGGGAGCGAGCACTGGCTATATGTTTGTAATTAACGTGGCCGCGCCGCTGCTCGCTCCTACAAGGTGGATGCCGCCACACGCACGAGTGCAGTGCTTGAAAAGTGAAGACCGATGGCTAAAGGCCCTCTCCTAGAGCAGCGCATACGCGCTGACTAGGTGAGACCAAAAAATACGGCGTCCGCCTGCCTTTATTTTTTTATTTATTGACTTTTGCAGCAATCGCAGCATGCCGTGATTTAGGTTAATATGTTTAAAAGTAAAGCGTGGCGTGCCGCGATTGCTTTAAAAGTAAATCAATAGAAAAGAAATGCTGTGTCCTCCCGCCTTTGATTTTTTATTTATTGAATTTTGTAGCAATGGCGGCATGCCACACTTTAGCTTTAGATGTTTAAAGCTAAAGCAGGGCGTGCCACTATTGCCACAGAAGTCAATAAATAGGAAAAAAAAAGTTGTGTGGCAAAAACCAGGAAGGACAGCACCAATAATCGGAGGGAGGGGGTGAGTCTGCGAGTGAGGAGGCAACAGATGGCCAGAGATGGTCAACCACAAGAACCAATTGGTGATGTCCCATGGAAGGGAACCAAACACACAAAGGTGGGACAGATGGACACTACTGACCAAACACAGTAAAGGAATTTCCATAAGGCACGCCAACCAAACAACCAGAAGCCCATATTCTAAATACAACATGTCTCGAAGAGACAGGGCAAGCACTGCCTAGGCGAGACCTAAGAAGCTATTCTTTTTGCCTGCGTGGTTTAATTACTTACCAGTATATGCATTACTCTGAATCCTACTCTCGCTTATTTCCATTACACAGTGAGGCACAGTGATCTCACTGTGTAATGGAAATAAGTGGGAGGGACGCGGAGGTAATGGCAATCAGTGCAATGCTGCAGCCTGTTGGCAGTCGCAAGAGTTACTGTGTAGGTGTGTGCATGCATCATCATGCATGCACACGCCTACAAAATGACATCCTGCATCATTTTCATTTATATTTTTATTGGCTGATCTAAGATTGCATGCATCACTTAGATTAATCAATACAATAAAAAAAATTATATATATGCAGGATGCAGCTTTTGCAATAGAAAAGCCTGGACTCCAGAGACACGTTTGATTGGACTAGCTCTGTCAGAGGCCAGTGGGGTTAATAATGGGGCAGAATGCAATGATTAATTGTAATAAACGGAAAACAACATTTTACTGAGTGCTTTCATATAACCATGGCAATGTTTCACATCATTGAAGTAATGGTTATAAAGCTGAGAGGAAGACGCTTCATAAATGCAAACCTCATTTCCCAGTATAATCCACACAGCCACCCCAATTCCGTTCTTTCGCTACGCAAGGGGTGGGGAGTTCGTATAAGAGAGTGGGGGAGATATTGAAATAAGAAAAAGAGATAGGAAAGAAAGTAAACAGAGACAGAAACAAACAAGGAGGCACTGCTCGCTCCTGCAGGCAAAACGCAGAGGGATGCGAGGAATGCAGCTGAGGGGGAGGGGTGGAGGGGTGCGGCCGAGAACACACAAAGCGTTTCCCTTACGGGAGCGAGCAGGGGCACCATCTGGTTGCAAGTTAATTACAAACAGATGGTTTCAAAGCTAGCTCCTGCAAGGGAATTGCCAAATGTGCACGCATTGCCATTGAAAGCAATGCAAAGCGTGCACGTTTTTGGCCCAAAAAGTTAATCGATTTCTAAAAGTCTCCTCCTAAGCAGAGCATGCGCGCTGCATAGGCGAGACCTAAAAATTATAAGAGTGTTTTGTCTAGACTTCTTTTTTTCCAGACAGATGGAAGACAGTTACCCACAATAGCTAATGTTCAGAGATCTTTTTAAAGTGTCACGACTTATTGGCTTTGTCAAGCACCGTAAAGTCCTGCCACGGCAGTGTTGGCAAAATATCACTATGGCTATATCTCAATGCAAATTCTAGCGCTGTCCATCAAAGCCTGTTTTTTCAGTTTGTGGGGGGCGCGTGGGGGGGTGAGGGGGCAACATTGTATTATTCAGAACCTTGCATAGATTCTTCAAGCTTATCCTACACCGAGGGGTATACATTTTCAATATTACATCCTTGACCATGGTTAAAGGAGGTTACCTTCTTCAATTTCTTTCACGTCTTGCTATGTGCAGTGGTGTTTGTTGCGTTGCACACCAATCTGCTGAAAGGACCTGTTAGCTTAAGATCGAGTGGTGCTAAATATTTCATTGATTTTCATGGACATGCCTCTTTCACTTTCTTAACTACTGTTTGCATGTAATAGGTGCAACAAGTAGTGACTGTGGTTTGAAGCAAATTGGTAGCTCTGCATTTTGATGAATGTTCTGTTGAGTTTAGATTTCTCGGGTGGGTTGAGGCAATGATTAGGTGGTGACATTTAAACAATGTAATCCAATTTTCATCACTTGGTAATATTTAGATTTTTAGATTTATCCGGTCCCTAATTTCTTGTTTAAAAATTGCAGGGGCAAGACGTTTTTCGTAGGAGCCGGCACTGGCACTATCGAAAGTTGGGGTTGACAAATACCTGGACTGCAAAGTCTTGTTTCCACTTCATGGTTTCTGGTCACAACTTCTCACCTCTATGAAACGGTGTGATTTTAGGGATATGCCGTTCTTTTCCATGTCCACTAATTTCTTTACACAGCAGACTTTGGAGTGCATATATCCCGCAGAGATTATATAGAATTTTGCATATTCAGCTTAGAGTTTTCAGTGCAATATTATGGTGTAGAAACAGCCACAAATGCACACGCTGTACACAACACCACTCCGCTCTATGCAACGCAACTCCGCCTTACACACCTCCTTGCCGCTCCACATAACTGCACTTCATTCCACGCCACGCAAAGCCACTACACTGTACGCAATGCTATGCAACGCCACTCCCCTCCACGCAATGCCACTCCCCTCCACGCAATGCCACTCCCCTCCACGCAATGCCACTCTGCTTTATGCAATGCTACTCCACACAACTGCACTTCACTCTACGCCACGCCACTCCATACAACTTTGCTCCACTCAATGCCACTCCACTCTATGCAATGGCACTCCACACAACTGCACATCACTCCATGCTACACTGTGCTGCTCTACGTCATGCCACTCTATACAACGCCACTCCATGCAACTGCACTCCATGCTACGCTACGCCATGGCACTCTACGCCACTCCACTCAACTTTAGAACACTTCACTCCATGCCCCTTTGCACCAATAACTTTTAGCCATACTGGGTAGCAGCCACACCAGTTTTTCCCAACATCCAGCTTGTTTAATCTGTGGAGTACAGAGTCTATATTTAATTCGAGAAAGATTACGGTTGCCTAGTGCTGGCTTTGTTAAGCTGGATAGAACGGCCCCCCATAAACAAGCTAATATCTGTAGGCTGTGCATTCAGATGCTTTGAGTGTACTGTGCACGTTGACATCATAGCCCACGTCTGATGCACACTGCAGTGCTCGTCACAGGTGAGGCATAAGGGGTGAAGCATAATTTATTTTTTGTTCCAGAAAGTCTGTGCTGGGGTGGCCATCTGAGCTGGGGTGACTTACTCAGACTCAGAGGCACATCCACGTCAAAAGGGACACGTTTATGAGCTCTTTACAAAGTAACTTTGTTGATTACCTGTACGCATGTTCAGGGTTTGGGAGCATCACCTCACCATCACTCAGCACCAGTGCAGCTCCATCTGAGCACCACCTCATCATCACTCAGCACAGCACCACTCTAGCACCCCCTGAGCACCATCACAGCACCATCTCAGCACCAGTGCTTCAGTGCAACACCACCTCAACACCACCAAAGCACCACTTCAGCAACACTCAGCACCACCTCACCATTACTCAGCAAAAGCACAGCACCACCGCAGCATCAGTGCAATACCACCTCAGCACCAGTTCATCAACGCAGCACCACTTTAGCACCTGCCGGTGTCACCAAGCACCACTTCAGGAGCACCAACTCAGGACCACTCCAGCACCACCTCTTCATCAGCACAGCACCATTTCAGCACCTGTCAGTGTCAGTAAGTAACACTCCAGTAGCACCACCGCAGCACCACCACAGCATCACTCAGCAGCACCTGAGCACCACCACAAGACCAGCAGAGCACCACCTCAGCATCAATCAGCCCCAGCACAGCACCATCTCAGCACCAGTGCAGCACCCCCTCTCTCAAGCACGTACACACCCACACAATGTCTTGCTCTCTCTCTCTCTTGTTTCTCTTTCTCAGTCACCCTTTATCTTTCCTGTGGGTATCTTTCTTTCTATTCTATTGCTCTCCTCTCATACTAACTCAGTTTGTCTTCCTCACTTGTTTATTTCTTCTCCCTACACACACCCTTTTACCTCAGTGTTGCATTCTCTATCTCTGGCCTCAACGCTTCTATATATATTATTTTATACAGATTTCAGACTCTATCCAAACAGTTTCTAATGTGCCCCATTGCCCTAAGTGCAGTCTGTCTGCAGAATCTGGCATCTGTTATTTCTCTCCTGGTGCCTGCCTGCTGCTTGTGCTGTAATTCAGGTACTATTTCCCAACCTCCACCCTCACATTGTTTATGTCCCCCCTAATAAACACAAAAAAACATATAACAAATGTAGAGCAGGCAGGAAGAAGTTGCCAGCATTGCAAGGACAAAAAAACTCCATTATGTTAAGCAATACTCTGTCCGCAGGGCACCTCCCGACCTGTGGGTGTGTGCAGAAGGTGCTGCATGGCGAAACACTAATAAGGTCCCAAAGGCAAACACATACACTATTATTTACAATGCCAATAGCTCTAACTCGCCCAAATGTGAGACCTATTGTATTGCAAATGCTTGTTACTTTTTCCTTTTAGCTCCAGCAAAAAGCATGGCCAAAGTTAATATTGACAAAAGCAAGACCTATTGCCTTTTCCAATGCTTGTTACCACCACTGAACTGGCAAGACCCTGGCCACTTAAAGCCCTGCTCTTGAAGCTGGTGAAGGGTTAAATGGGCACTTGAGTCAGCCTGACCCTGCTGTTTTGCTGAGTCATGTCCATCTTGGCGCCCATGTTTGTGCGCTGCGCCGCATTCCACAGGCAGAGCACGTCACACCTCAAAGCCGAGCTAGACTGCACCCCCGGGCGGTAGGAGGTGTGGGGAGGGGGGGAGTTCTCTGGCACACGTCTCTTGTCGCACTCTTTGTAGTCTGGCCCAGGAGTGGCGCCTGTATCTGGCGGTGACCACTACAGGCTGTGGCCTTTGTGCCTCTGTTCTAATAAGTACCTTTGTCCAGTGACCCGGAAGTGGCAAGGGCAGATGCCACACAGGACAGCAAGTAAGCGACAACAGCGGGTTTATTCATGGCACCCGGGGTTCACATGGCACAGGCCATTAATCTACCGTTGACAACCCGCTTTACAAACCAGCCTCACAAAACGCTCTTTCTTCGGTGACGCCCTGGCTGGTGTCGGGGAGGCCTAGGATATGGGCCTTGGTTTCTGGTCAACAGGTGACCTTTACCCTGTGAGCCTGGAAACTTGGCTGACGCAATGATTCACTGTGTCAAAATCCGCCACGCTCTTAAACATGGTCATAGGGCAAGGTATGTTCCTTTCCCCCCCCCAAAAAATGATTCAAGTGAAAAGCTGTGGTCTAGTGCCTAGTGTGGTGCCTCTGTGTGGCTTCTATGAGATATTGGGTGTAACCCAGGCTTCCTCACATGACATGATTGTATGAATCGTTTGTCTCCCTGGGCCTCTGTTCAGAACTCTTCTAAAATGGAATGCATAAAAACAAGTTAAATTCATGAATGGAGCCCTGTGATACAAACGAGGTTTCCAGAAGCTTCATTCATCCGCTCCTTTCTCTGTAGTTTATCTCTTAAAGTTCCAGTGCTTTGTCACGTCGGGACATGTTGTGGCATGTCATGGTTTGTTTATCTGAAGCCAGGGACTAGATAGGGTGATGTTCACAGGTTTCCATAAAAGTAAAACAAGCATTGAAAATGCAATAGGTCTTGCCTTTGATTAAGTTAAAGCAATTTGCTTTGCTAATGGTATGTATTGTATAGCAAAGCAAATGGCTTTAACTTAATGAAAGGCGAGACCTATTGCATTTTCAATGCTTGTTAATATAGCACATTGTTTATCACATGCGTGTTTGAAGCATCCTCTCTGTGTACCTCATAAAATGGATTATGTGGCAAGTCTCTGCGGCGTCACCTCGGACGGATGCCCACTACCCCGAAGCAGGCTCACTGAAGCCCACGCTCTCTGCCGGGCTTCGGGGAGAATGTGAAGGGGCGCAGTAATAGCCGGACTTCAGACTAGGGGTATATAATATGAGAACTGCCCACTTGGCAGCACCCGCCAGACTCTGTTTTTTTATTTTTTTTATTTTTCTTAATCTCATTCTCTCTCTCTCCTTAATTCTCTCTCTCTCTCTCTCATTCTCTCTCTCTCTCCTTTTCTCTCTCTATCTCTCTCTCTCATTCTCGCTCTCCCCTTTTCTCTCTCTATCTCTATCTCTCTCTCTATCTCTCTCTCCTTTTCTCTCTCTATCTCTCTCTCTCATTCTCTCCAGAGCTTTTTTCGCCTGGAAACCTTTAGACGTAGATTATAATCTTAACATTAAACACTGATAAAACAAGCATTGGCATAGCCAATAGGTCTCGCCTTTGGGATCTTATAAGTGCTTAGCCATGCAACAGTTGATGTTGTTGCACAAAGGATATTGTGCTGCCTAACTAAATACTAATAAGGTCCCAAAAGCGAGACCTATTGGCTATGCCAATGCTTTTTTTAAAATTTACCTCTCCAGTTGGCTTTGGACGTTTTGGAACACCACATAAAAAATAAGAAAAATGGTGGCTGCACTTTGCTGTGTATCCCCAATTTGTGGTGATGCATGCACACGGATATTTCATCATGCTAAACTGCCATAGCTTCATTAGACTTTTGTATGTGTACTCGCAAATACATGTCATCACGTTCTTTTCTGCATTTTGTGTACTTTTTGTTGCTGCACTAACGCAGTGGTAAAAAGCATTTATTTTTGCTGAAGCCACATAACATCGGGAAGAAACATTTCAAAGTCAATAGGTTGAAAAGCAAGACCTTTTGGCTTTGCCAATGCTTTTCACATAAGCAGATTCTTTTGTAATCTATAATTGCATAACTGTTTGGCAGTATTGCATGTTTTTGTTTGATTGACCTATGCTCGGAGAAATTAACACGGCCACAGCACTGCCAGTGCATAGAGCCCGGGGGTTGTGACCTCTGCACTGAGTACAAAGGAGAAACCTCACGAACAAGGCCGAGGAAACCGAATTGGCGCGAGTTCCGAGGGGGAAAGGAATTACAATGTAAACAATTTGTGAGAATCCAGAAAAAGGAAGCAATCCAGCCTTACAGTTTATCATTTTTACTTGATTTACTTCCCGTCAGTGTTTACGTACAGTGACTAGGATGCCTCCAAACGATTGTCTAAATCATTAGGGACCGAGTGTTTATTCATCTAGTACGTCATCAAGGAGGGGCAAGAAGCCAACAATCATTTTGTGTATTTATACCGACGACATTCCGTTCGATGGAAAACTTGCTGATTTTTTTAGTGAAAAGTTGTGCTTCAGTTGCCTTTGCCGAAAAACGTTGAAAATTCTAACGAGACATAATAGTAACAATGTTGAGTGGGCGGGTGAGCGATCAAGGAGCCTGAGGCGGGGGAGGAATAATAAAATGGAAGCGACTTGGGAAGCAAAGGATGAGGTGGGGCCTGGGTGTGGGACCCGCTCTATACAGTGCTGTTGTTTACTTGTCACGCTTCGGTTGGTGGGGAGAAGTCAACAGAGACGAACAATGTTGAGTGAGCGGGTGAGCGACCGAGGTGCCTGAGGCGGTGCACATAATAAGTGGGATAAGGGAGGGGGGTAGGGCACGTCGTGCACACTAAGGCGGAGAGAGGCACGCAGGCTGGCAAATGGTGTGCACTTTCACGGCCGCTTTGATGTTCTCAGTGGCTGCGCGGATCACTGAGTACATCAAAGGGGCCGCAAAAGTGATCACGCAGGCTGACAAATGGTGCTCGCGCCCGGCGCACATGCACTGTAGCTGGAGGCCTGAAGAAAGCCACTAGTTTGCACTTACAAAACCCGATTACTAAAACTCTCGCCAGAGCAGCGCTAAAGCGCTAGCTCAGGCGAGACCTAAAAAATGGTGGTACACACTACACACCTTTAATATTCTGTGGGATGGTCACTACAAAACAACTCAAGAACAGTGCACAAATTACTTCATTACAACAAAGTAAATGTAACCTAGCCTAAAGACAGCCCACGAGAGGGACTTGAGATAACATCCTTTTCTTTCCATCACTATGCACTCCATTTTTATAACCCGTGAAACGCCATCTGGAGGAGTGACAAGCGTCTACAAACAGCCAAGAGGGAGATACGCACAAAGATAACGGCACCATTTGCGGTCCTTACCGACAGATCCCGGTGTGGCGGCACGTGACGGGTGCTATTCTCGAGAGGAGAGGAGTTGTGCACTGGTAATTCTGTGACAATATCAGACGTGCAAGGACACTGAAGCATCTCTGAATCCTAGAGTGAAGCGAGAAACCCTTTCTCTGCTCACTGGAGCGGGCCCTGCGCCACAGGTGCTCACTCCGTGCAACACGAGACTTCTGGAGATAGTTTGTTCCACGGTCTCTTGTTATCCTCACAGGCAGTGAGTGCCCTTCATGCTGGAGGCTTGCAAGGAAAGGGCCAGCGCCCATCACTGATACATACCACTCCAAGTTGGAGGGAAATGTAATTGCCGAAATGTGATTAGGTCACCCTCACCTGTTGCCAAATGTTGCCATGACAACTGACAGACGGCGCCAGCCGATATTACAATGAGATGTTCGTTCGTTCGTTCATTCGTTCGTTCGCGGCCCTCCTTGTAAAATGCGTTCAATTTCCCAAACCGGGCGTTTAATCCTAACACAACAGTTTAGTCCCTATCGAACGACAACTTAGCTAGGGAACACTGCAGGCTTTGTCAATGCGGCGAGCCCAAGTACTTATATGACTTATTCACAAAATCAAGGAGTGCCTAACGATGTGCCTCTCATGGAGCTGCCAGAGTTGGACCAAAATAGTATAAAGACCGTCAGTGTATCAAAATGGTGTACCCACGGTCAAGATTTCGGACCGAGGGTCCACCAATTATACTAGGCCTGTAGCAACTGTGACTGGCCGTGTTTTTGAGTTGACAAACAAGGCCACTGAAAAACCGAACCCATGACAATTGACAGCTTTAACACAACAGCCAGGAGACAAAGCTAACCAAGTTCGAGACAAAGTAAACTAACCTACCACATTATTCACCCTCCAATGTTGCATACCATTGTCTTAGGGATTCCGCATCTGTAGTACCACTCGAAACAGACTGGGAAGTAATAGTCGGGCAGAACTATTCACTTCCTCCCAAATGCCAAAAAGGCATCACTCTGATTTGGAGGGGCATGTGTGGACAAAAAAGATTATATGGTGAGAGGTATGTGCGAGGTCACATACAAGGCGGATTATCCTGAAACGCTTTCCAAGTTCTCCAACAAGAGGAAAAAAGACCAACTGGGAAAGGTAAGAAATAAACCTAATTGTTAAAAACAGTTTGTCTACGTGGGGGTCTAAAAAGCCGCATAGTCGCTTATGCAGTTATACCCATCGTCTAATGTAGCAAAGAGAAAAGTGAACGGCTCTGCTGGAAGGGGATAGGCCAAGTTTTATATTTACGGTGACCACCATAAGGAGCTGAGCGTGGGTGGTGACAAACTACGCAAGCAAATCTTAGCCCGTAACTCTAGAGAGGATCAATAGGGCCTCCCCATTAAATACAGCACTCGCACTCAGCTTGATTGGCTCCGGAGGATCAAGCGTCGCCGAACGAACCAATCTGAGCCCCATTTGTCGGTCTACAACCCTCAGCAACGTACACCACCTTACCTACGTTAGAGATCTCCGTTCCTCTCAGCCGCCGGTCTGTTCATGTGGGGTCGGCTCTAAACACCAACAGGATCCTTTATCACCGCGCCAGCCGGAAGTTCCGCCACAGCAGCGTTCCCATAGGACAATATTTAACAAGTAAAACAAGACATTATTTAACTAGTAAAACAAGACATTATTTAACAAGTAAAACAAGCGCGGTACCGCAAAGGCAGCCGCGTGTTTATTTTCGCATCGCACTTTCACTTCTGCACCGCTGCAGGGCCACCATAGCACATTCCAGCACGGCATGGACTGTGAAGTCCATGCCGTGTTGGAACTGGGGGTGCATGCCCCCCTGCATACACCCCCATGCATGGGGCACAAAGGGCACTGTGGGGTCCCCTTTGTTTCATGACTGCCAGAAGTTTAATGGAGGAAGAAACTCCATGACACCGCTGGTGGTCCTGAAACTTGTGGTATGTATGGCGGTGCCACAGCGGGACCGCCAGAGAGCGCAGTTCTTTGGCGGTTGTGGCAGTGCAATGGCGGTCCAACCGCCAAAGTTGCAATGCGGCAGTCGGACTGCCGGTGCGGCGGTGTCTGGACCTCCACTGACGCGCCCTCCGAGTCCGGTGGTCCTCAGACGGCCGGACTCATAATCAGGCCCTAGGTGTAAAGTTAGAAAATTCCCTTCATATGGAAAGGGTGCGTCTCTTATCTCATCCGCTTCTTCCACATCTTTCTCAGGACAGCCATTGTGCTGCAACAGCAGCTCTGTTTTGTTCGAGGCTTATTTTCTATAATGACATTTACCTGGGTATTACCTCCTCCCTCATTTAAAATCTTCAAGTGTCAAAAACCAGGCCGTTCGCTCCACCACATCAGCTTATCGGTTCTGCAGGACATCACCATCCTGGAAGTTCCTTTACAGGCTGCCTACTCAGCTAGAATCTCATTCACCTCTCTGCACCACTCTTTTCTCGATTTCAGGGGCAGCTCCTAGGTTTATTTCCTATCACCTGGGTCGCCGCTTCCTACCTGAATGCTGCCTTCTTTCAATACTGTACAGTTCAATACAAACTGTTGGTCGAGCCTTCTTTGTCCTGGTTCCCACTCTCTGGAACTCTCTGCTCCTCTTGCTGCTTACTATCACTAGGACTGCAAACTTTACTAATCGTTCACCACATTTCTCTGACTTCTAGTTTATCCTTTGATGCCAAGAGGCCCAATGTCTGTGAAAATGCTGTTATGTTATGGTATTATGGAATCTATTAATCCTTAACACAACATAACATAGCATAACATAACATGTTCACTAATTGTTACGTAGCAGATAACTCTGGTCTGGCCTAAAACAACACTTTGTCTCTGTCATTTTATTTACAACTAGGGTTGTGGGTTTTATGGGATTTTTAAAAATATATTTCAGTCCATATCAATGCAAATTCATTTTTAGCATTTTGCTGGTATTCTTGACAGTTTATTTTGATAGTGAAAAAATGAAGATGCAACTAGTATATTTCCAAATGTATTTAGCTGATAAATGTACACTCACACTTTAATGCCTGTAGGATCTGACGGGCTCTACTCCGTTCTCCAGGGAAACAGAGGGATGGGCTCTGCTTACCTGGCAGACACAGAGTCCATCTACACGGTGGAGATCTCTATGCCAACAAAGGGGCCACCGCCATGAGAGTTCCTCTGAAGGCACTGTAAGTTTGTTGAGAGGCTGCCACGTGGCGCTTGCAAGCCTTTTTGTTTTACAAAAACAAATTCCCAAAGCAGGAGTATGCTTTTGTAAAACAAAAAAATTAATGACTCTGATACTCTGGGAGTTTTCTCCAGGATTGTGGCAGTAATTTTCTCTGTCCGTAACTAGCAGGTTTTTTTCTGGTAGCCTTAAAAGAAGAAAAGTACATAAATAGGGCAGACAGCCTGGGGTACTTACACCGACAGCCAGAGGCGCAACTAGAGCCAAATTTCGGGGGGGGCTGACCAAAAATTTCGGTGGGGGGGGCTGAACTTTAAGCAATAGGCAGAGTGGAGCTGCAGGGGCTCTTAGAAGGGGTGAAACAACAGTGAAGCCTCATTAACATGCAAATGGTCTTTTAAAGACCTGTGAAGTGCTCGGGTGCGGCTGCTTTTTTGCCCGGGAAGGTGTCTCATCCCGGGCTGCCACACACAACGGGGGGGGGCTGAAGCCCTGTGAGTCCAATGGGTGTTGCGCGCCTGCCGACAGCTCAAAGTCCGTCAGGCCATCGGAGTAAGGTTTACACCAGCAGAGCCGGCGGACCGACGGTAGAAACATGGCAGTCTGCCTGACTCTAAATAGAGCCGGCAGACCTTGACTTTTGGGTTCAAGTTTGTGGCAGAGCGCCCTGTCGGCCAAACTCTAATTGGCGCACTTCGGGGCATATTATCAAGCCTGATTTCGCCGCTTTATCTGCCGTTTTTGGCCTAAAAACGGCGAATTAAACATCGCCCTATCATCAAGCATACACTAACGCGTTTTTCCGTGTGACAGCCGCCGTTTTGAATACGCCTCGGATCGCATCTCTAATGAGATGCAAAGTAGGCGTTCCTCAACTAAATACATGTGAATACCTCCCATAATCAGCTTCTCCATATTTACAAGGAAGCCACAGACCCGCATTGCGATAATGGGAATCGCGCTAAACTCCCATTATCGCCTAATCTAAAGTCTGCTAAAATCCGGACTTAGCAGTATTCCCTATGGGAGGTGGATTGTATGTTTACATCCACACTCCCATATCAGTGAGCTGAACAGTTAACGCTGCTTGCTTATCTCCATTTATGTGGCGATAAGGGGCTTATCCGACGCTATCGCTGGATTATATATCGCCCTTGATTTATGCGTTGATGATAACGCGCTAACTCGGCGATTTAATTTAGCGATAGCCGGCGTTAAGGAAATCAGCATTAGGCATGCTGGGCGATAACTATCGCCACTCGTTGTTGATATGCACCTTCGTGTTCTAAGCAGCCATTTGCGATTAAACAACCAGTCAACTACATGCAAAATTTAAGTACTAGAAAATCAGTATACCTGCAATGTTTTTTGAGCTTCTCTGAGAAACCTCACACATTTTAACGAGAAACAGCCTTTAACAGGTTTTTACCTTTACCATGCATTTTTTACCATGCATGTTTTTAGAAAGTATTTGCTTCTACAAGGTATGCCTTTAGCATGCATTTAAGGTAAGTTCAAGGGTGGGGGGTACCCCCCACAAATGCATTCTTTATATATTTAAATATACATATGTATATATATATATATATATATATATATATATATATATATATATATATATATATATATATATATATATATATATATATATATATATATATATATATATATATATATACATACATACACAATGCATGGTAAAGGCATATGTTGTAAAAGCATATGCGATCTAAAAAAACACAGGGTATAAAATGCGCAGTAAAGGCATGCAGAGTATTTTTCCCTGCGTTGTTCTGTCATACAACCTTTTTTAACTCCCCAGGCTGTCTCCATATACACAGCTATTGTATACATTAAGGGGGCGGGCCTTCCCCCACCGGACCACAATCTTCCCCCAGCCACATTACGGTGGCGGGGGGATCCAGACTGCGACCGTGGAAAAAGCAAAGACCGTCTGCCACGGAACCGACGCAGGCAATCATAACGATTGCCTGGCGGACGGTCCAGATAGGCTAAAATGGTGGCGGTGCCTAGCAGGCACCATCCCCCAAATTAGGATGCTGTCTTTAGCCAGCCTTTCCATGGCGGCGAAACAGCCATGGAAAGGCTGGTGGAGATTGCTTTCGGGGGCCGTTGTGGGCCCTCCTTGTGTTGTGGGGTCGTATGGGTGCACTGGGGGGGTACCCATGGTACCCCTTTACATTTCACTGCACCAGGTGGCAGGCACCACATGCATTTTGAACATCACTGCGGGTGCTGCAGTCAGCACCACCCGCCGCAATGTTAAAGTGCAAAATGCGACCGCCATGGTGGCGGTCGCATCCTAATTCAGTGTGCAGGACCGCTGCATGTATTGCGGACTGTCACCACCACGATGGCGGACGGACTCCAGTCTGTCTGACATCGTAATCGGCTCCTAAGTCTTTGAATCTCTCTCTCTGAGGTTTCTGGTTCATGCCTTGAACACAGCTGTCCCACAAGCTGTTTCTAATGCAACTTTACATTTAAAGAGAAGCAGAGTCCAGAAGTGTTAGGATGCTTTATGCAATGTTATGTAACGCTAAGGGGAGAAGAGAGAAGATACAGCCAAGAAAAGAAAAAACTGTGGCATATGTAGCACTTTCTTTATGTTATTATTTTGCAATGTTTTCATTTGCAACACGTGTTAATGATGCCTGGGCAAAGTATTCACCTCAATAAAACCAGTCTAACACCTAAATACACCAATAATCAACCGAAAGGTATCCAGTTAATCTTTGCAAGAGGACTGTCACTGCACATAGCAACAAGTAGCCTTTTTAGGTCTCGCTAGCGTTGCAGCGCAAAGCGCTGCCCGCTCGGCGAGAGATTTTGTGGGTAAGGGGTTTTCAGAAAGGGACTCAAAGCCCCGCCCCTCATTTCCATTGGCTGGCGTCACCGTTTATGCTAAACGGTGGCCTGCCATTGGAAACGAGAGGTTTTGGTTGATGCCCTTTTGCCTTCGATCCGGACTGGGTCGCCTGCTTTGCTGCTGTCGCAAAGCACTTTCTTATCTTTATGGGGCCATGTGTTTCTAATTAGAAACACATTGCTCCATACAGATAAGAGATTGATGCTTGATGTTGTTAACCCCTTCCCTGCTCATGACGGAACCACTCCGTCATGAGCCACGGGCGCCGTGTGCTCATGACGGAGTGGTTCCGTCATGCTGCGGCCGTTGGCGGCCGCTCCGCCCACGCAGCACTGATTCCCCGCGAACAATGCAAGTGGGCGGAGTCGTGATGGAACCACTCCGTCATGAGCACAGCTCGCCCGTGACTCATGACGGAGTGGTTCCGTCACGAGCATGGCGGCGCTGCGCTGACCCCAAACCCCCCCAGCGCCGCGGCGGAATTCGTGCCACGGCGAAGGGATTAAAGTAGTTTGAAGTCGGTGGCAAAGGCTTTATGTGTGTGTTACTTGTCCAGTCTTTATTAAAGCTTGGATAGATTACTAAAATTCTATTCTGCTAGACAGTTTTCGGAGCATTATCATATTATAGTTTATTTGTCAACCTATACTTTACTACTCCTAAACTGAGAAAAATCCTAACTTTAAGACTTTCGGTATTCACAGAAGGCATTTAGGAGTCCTAAAGTTAGGACTACTGACTTCTGTGAATACCGAAATGAGTAAGTGCCTTCTGTGAATACCAAAATGAGTAAGTACTTCTGTGAATACCAAAATGGTGGTAAGTTTAGGATTTTGTCTTAAGTTAGTTCTGTGAATCGGGCCCATTGTTCTAAACCCCTTACAATTTTGACTGTTAAAATGAAAATGGCATTACCTAGGAAGTCTAATCTGCATATTTTTGTTGAACAAAAGGCTTCATGGAATTTCTAAAGGTAGCCAATGTCTCTCTCATCCCTTCAGTATCCTAGTCTCCTCCCTACAGCCACAAGGATGCAGGCAATAAACTTCCCACTGTCTAAGAAGATATCCTCGCCCCCATCCTGTACCACGCTAAACCAGGGGCATTTAAACAGATCCCACTATGCTTTGGAAATTAACACTGTAACAGAAACTATAAGGGTAAACATCGGAAGGCATTCTTTCCAGCATTTAACAGAATTTCCTTTCTAAGTTTGCTTTATTAATTCCTATATCCCCTGTTGCTTTGATCACGAGGTGACTGCTCCAGACAAACACAGCCTAGAGATCTTGATATTTCTCTATATAAGAATCCAACCATTACTTTATGCTACCAACACCTGAGCTAATCGGCTGTCCATGCTGAAGTGTGGTCCTTTAAAAGCCTAGCATAATACAGACTGTTCACCTTATTCTAGGACTTATCAAAATACCTAATCTAGTATGATCTGACATCAAATAATTATGTTTTGTATCCCTAAAGTGTATGCTATCTCAAAATTCTACTTTATTTTCATTTCATTGCATTTTTCACTTTATTCCGGCATAACTGAACCATTAAAGTACAAAACAACATATCTACTTAAAAACATTATAAATACCAGTCTCAGTTCATGACAATATGTAAAACAGACGCGTAACATCAGTTGTCAGGGAAGCTACCACAAAGCTCAGACGAAAGCCAAGGGGTCAAAAACCTCGAGTTTGAGCTATTGGTATTGAAAATAACAATGCCTTTTATTTTTGTTTTAAAAAGATAAATAAAAGGCATTGTCATTTACAATGCCAATAGCTTAAACTCGTGTAAGTGTGAGACCTATTGCATTGCAAATGCTTGTTTCAGTAACTTTTGAAGGTTTTGGGGGTGTTAGGGCAAAATATCGAGTTGGAAATATCGGATGCAGAAATATCGGTAAAAATATTGTGACACAACAATATCGCGATACAGAAATACCACAATCAAAAATATCGATTTTTTCAGGCGGTAATATAGTTTTCAAGAATATAGTTGTTATAAAATATCGTTTTCAATAATATAGTCCTAAAAATATTCTTTATTTAATTATCTTTATGAGTGATAGTCTATATATTAATTTTTGGGATTATTATTGTTTGTATAATTTTTAATAATATTTTTAAATATAGTTTGTAATGTTAAGTGAATTATAATGCTTAATTTAGTTATAATGGTAATTAATATTGTCATAGCTGGATGCTACGTTTGTAGGGGTGTAGGGTAGGAAGTTAATTAGGTATAATTTATTAATAATAAATGTATTAATAATTTATTATTGATTATTTAATTGATGCTTAGTTATGTAAATCGTGCAATAATTATATTTTAAAGATATTTGTAAGGTACGGCTTGCTGGGATTGTAGGGGAATAGGTGGGAAGTGAATTAATTAATAATTGCTTAACAATTAATTAGCAATCTAATAATAATTATTTAACTGATTATTAATTATGTACACGTAATTATATTTTTTACGTTAATTGTTAGCTGTGGGTTGTTGGGTTTGTAGGGATATAGGGTGAGAAGTTGATTATTAATTAATAAATTAATCAAAAAATAATAATTAAACATTGATTAATTTATTTATTTATTTGTTAATGATTAAATATTCGTTTAATAATTAATAATGAATTTGTTATTAATTATGTTACTTGTGTTACATTTATTTATTTGAATTATATTTTAAGTGTCGGCTGCTAGGTTTGTGGGGGTATAGTGTAGTAAGTGAATTAGGTCAAAAATAATGGCCAATTTGTTTTAATTGGCAATTAATTATTACATTGGTTATTAATTATGTTAATTGTTTAATTGTTTTTTTAAATATATATATATATATATTTATATATACATTGGTTAATTAATAAATCATGCGAAGAAGAATGCGGATGCAGAGGTCTTGAGTTAATGTATGCATATGTATGGAAGTGGACATTTGAGGTGACCCCTGGGAGCGCTCCCCTTGGGTGACCTTGGGCAACGGACATGTAGGGTAGAGCTGGAGACCAGCAGACAAGAACACAATAGAGGATGGAAAGAACAGCATCGGGGAGGGAGCAGTGGCCATACAATGTCTTGATGACACCTGCCCTGCGTGCTTGCTGTGCAGACGCCAGAGAGCCTGGGCAGAAACAAACCCTTCCCTGACAGTCCACACAAACTCACAAACATTACACCCTCAGTCGCAGTTCTTCCATTACTTCCTCTACGCATGCGCTGCCAGTTTCAGATTCCAGGCCAGGGGGTGCTGCACGAGCTTGTGGTGTGAGAGGCCGGGGGTGTTCTCAAATACAGTGCACCTGCTTCCCTCCTGAATGGCACAGTTGCAGCTGAATTCCGAATTTAATTTCTATTTGTGGGTGAGTTGGCAGCTATCAGCCACACTTTTAGGGGCGCAGAGGGGCAAGGAACAGCTGCAGTCGTCTCTGCTGCCAAGTATCTTCAGCCGGGTCCTTCATGACCTCAAAAGCATCACTTCCTGCTGAGGTCATACCTCTGGCTCAGTGACGGGCTATCGAGTGGCAATTATTGTGGCCAGTGACTGCTGTGGCAGGCGTTTCCTGTTGGTTAAGGCCTGGATAAGTGTCCGCAGAAAACTTCTATGATGTGTCATTAAACCTGGCTTTGAGCTGTTGGCAGCGCTATAACCTATTCATAAAACCGTAGGCCTGCAAGGGGGCTGGTTGCCCCACCTACTCAGGTGACGGTCCATTCCTGCCAATTAATGCACACCTGTCTATTGGCACCATGTCAAGGGGGGTCACCGCCATCCAGGACTCGCTATTTAGACATCAGCGCTTTGGATGCTAGTTCTTGTATATCATTTCCCATGATAGGCCTACAAGTCCCAGCATGCAAAGTGTTATACAGAAAAAAACGTGACTGGCTGACCGTGACCCTGCAGATATGAGGCCGACCCCTTTGGCTAATAAAAGTAAAATTCTGGAGCAGGTGCTTCAAAGAAAAGTGCAAGGACGTTCAGCGCAACAGGCAAAATAGCATTTTACTTGCTGGAGTAGACCCCATCCATTGAGCAAGAAAGGTTGAGTTCTTCTGTATTCATCTCGCACAACCAGTTGATGATCACAAAATGGGGGCGTTCCCTTTGAGTATCTTCTGTTGAAGATGGAGGGCAGGGTCTTCATACAAGAGTCCCACAAGGGCAATACCCTGCATCACGCTGTGCCACACAAAAGTCCAGCCTAGCACCACACCCATTCACTAGCTGGCCAGATCAACATAACCAAGCGCTAGGCCGAAAAAGTACCAAACCCTCTGGAGACTGCACTACAAAAAAGTCAGGATGTCCTCGGAACAGCCTCCAGTAGACACAAGGTGAAAAACAAGCATTTGCAATGCAATAGGTCTCGCAATTATAAGAGTTTGAGCTATTGGCATTGTAAAATTACAATTCCTTTTATTTATGTTTTGGTCTTAAAACAAACAAAAGGCATTGTCATTTACAATGTCAGTAGCATAAACTCGCATAAAAGCAGTGTGGGGAGTGCAGCAGTGTGCGGCGTGCAGCATTGTGCGGCGTGCAGCAGATGTGGGCAGTGTGCGGCGTGCAGCAGTGTGCGGCGGGCAGCAGTGTGCGGCGGGCAGCAGTGTGCGGCGGGCAGCAGTGTGTGGCGTGCAGCGTCATGCAGCAGTGTGTGGCTTGCAGCAGTGTGTGGCGTGCTGCAGTGTGTGGCGTGCTGCAGTGTGTGGTGTGCAGCAGTGTGCGGCGTGCAGTAGGGTGCGGCGTGCAGCAGTGTGCGGCGTGCAGCAGTGTGCGGCGTGCAGCAGTGTGAGACGTGCAGCAGTGTGAGACGTGCAGCGGCATGCAGCAGTGTGTGGCGTGCAGCAGTGTGTGGCGTGCTGCAGTGTGTGGCCTGCAGCAGTGTTTCGTGTAGCAGTGTGCGGTGTGCAGCATTGTGCGGCATGCAGCAGTGTGCGGCGTGCAGCAGTGTGTGGCGTGCAGCAGTGTGTGGCGTGCAGCGGCATGCAGCAGTGTGTGGAGTGCAGAAGTGTGTGGCGTGCAGCAGTGTGTGGCGTGCAGCAGTGTGTGGCGTGCAGCAGTGTGTGGCGTGCAGCAGTGTGTGGCGTGCAGCGGCATGCAGCAGTGTGTGGCGTGCAGCAGTGTGTGGCATGCAGCAGTGTGTGGCGTGCATCAGTGTGTGGCATGTAGCAGTGTCACGGTTGCAGCAGTGTGCGGCGTGCAGCAGTATGTGGCATGCAGCAGTGTGTGGCGTGCAGCAGTGTGTGGCGTGCAGCAGTGTGTGGCGTGCAGCAGTGTGTGGTGGCATGCAGCAGTGTGTGGCGGCATGCAGCAGTGTGTGGCGGCATGCAGCAGTGTGTGGCGGCATGCAGCAGTGTGTGGCATGCAGCAGTGTGTGGCGGCATGCAGCAGTGTGTGGCATGCAGCAGTGTGTGGCGTGCAGCAGTGTGTGGCGTGCAGCAGTGTGTGGCGTGCAGCAGTGTGTGGCGTGCAGCAGTGTGTGGCGTGCAGCAGTGTGTGGCGTGTAGCAGTGTTACGCGTGCATCAGTGTGTGGCGTGCAGCAGTGTGTGGTGTGCAGCGGCATGCAGCAGTGTGTGGCGTGCATCAGTGTGTGGCATGTAGCAGTTTTGGCCTTTAAACAACATGTCCTCCCCATTTGTAGGGTTTCTGTGCTCTGTGTTAGGCAGGCTAACCATTCAAACCTGCTCTGTAAAGCTTCAACATGATAAAAGCCCCGGCACCTCTTTGGTTACAAATTAAGCACTAGGAAAGTGGCTGTAGCCAAGACACTATTGAATTTTAGTTTATATGCTCTGTGTTACGCAAACTAAATAAAGACATATACAGTGTAAAGCTGCTGCCTCATCAAAACACCGGCACTTCCTTTGTTACAAATTAAGCACTAGGAGGGTGGCTGTAGCTACGTGTTTGCAGCTACACACAAATAAAAATAATAACGTAGCTCCACTTTAGGTCATATTTATGTTTGTGTCTATAGAAATATCAACTAATTTGTCCACAATCACAGGCTATTAAGCATATTCAGACATTAAAACCTGGTTTCAAAACTCGTAGGTTAGCAGTAGTGGACTTTAAAGAACATCCCCTCCCCATTTTTCCGGTTTGTGTGCTCTGTGTAAGGCAGGCTAAACAAAACAACATGCTGTGTAAAGTTGCCACCTAATCAGAGCCCCGGCACCTCCTCTGTTACAAATTAAGCACTGGGAAAGTGGCTGTAGCCAAGCCACTATTAAATTACAGTTTATGTCCTCTGTGTTACGCACAATAAAAAAAAAGTATGGCGTGCAGCAGTGTGTGGCGTGCATCAGTGTGTGGCATGTAGCAGTGTCACGGTTGAAGCAGTGAGCGGTGTGCAGCAGTGTGTGGCGTGCAGCAGTGTGTGGCGTGCAGCAGTGTGTGGCGGCATGCAGCAGTGTGTGGCGTGCAGCAGTGTGTGGCGTGCAGCAGTGTGTGGCGTGCAGCAGTGTGTGGCGTGCAGCAGTGTGTGGCATGCAGTAGTGTGTGGCGTGCAGCAGTGTGTGGCGTGCAGCAGTGTGTGGCGTGCAGCAGTGTGTGGCATGCAGCAGTGTGTGGCGTGCAGCAGTGTGGGGCATGTAGCAGTGTCACGGTTGCAGCAGTGTGCGGTGTGCAGCAGTGTGTGGCGTGCAGCAGTGTGTGGCGTGCAGCAGTGTGTGGCAGCATGCAGCAGTGTGTGGCGTGCAGCAGTGTGTGGCGTGCAGCAGTGTGTGGCGTGCAGCAGTGTGTGGCGTGCAGCAGTGTGTGGCATGCAGTAGTGTGTGGCGTGCAGCAGTGTGTGTCGTGCAGCAGTGTGTGGCGTGTAGCAGTGTTACGCGTGCAGCAGTGTGTGGCGTGCAGCAGTGTGTGGTGTGCAGCGGCATGCAACAGTGTGTGGCGTGCAGCAGTGTGTGGCGTGCATCAGTGTGTGGCATGTAGCAGTTTTGGCCTTTAAACAACATGTCCTCCCCATTTGTAGGGTTTCTGTGCTCTGTGTTAGGCAGGCTAACCATTCAAACATGCTCTGTAAAGCTTCAACATGATAAAAGCCCCGGCACCTCTTTGGTTACAAATTAAGCACTAGGAAAGTGGCTGTAGCCAAGACACTATTGAATTTTAGTTTATATGCTCTGTGTTACGCAAACTAAATAAAGACATATACAGTGTAAAGCTGCTGCCTCATCAAAACACCGGCACTTCCTTTGTTACAAATTAAGCACTAGGAGGGTGGCTGTAGCTACGTGTTTGCAGCTACACACAAATAAAATAATAACGTAGCTCCACTTTAGGTCATATTTATGTTTGTGTCTATAGAAATATCAACTAATTTGTCCACAATCACAGGCTATTAAGCATATTCAGACATTAAAACCTGGTTTCAAAACTCGTAAGTTAGCAGTAGTGGCCTTTAAAGAACATCCCCTCCCCATTTTTCCGGTTTGTGTGCTCTGTGTTAGGCAGGCTAAACAAAACAACATGCTGTGTAAAGTTGCCACCTAATCAGAGCCCCGGCACCTCTTCTGTTACAAATTAAGCACTGGGAAAGTGGCTGTAGCCAAGCCACTATTAAATTTCAGTTGATGTCCTCTGTGTTACGCAAAATTAAAAAAAAGTATAAAGTGTAAAGCTTCTGCCTCATTAAAACACCAGCACTTATTTGTTACAAATTAAGCACTAGGTGGGCGGCTGTAGCTACGTGTTTACAGCTACACACAACAAGTAACATGATACCTACAACAAGTTAGGACTATTGGCTTTGTCAATCGTTGTTAGTTGCATAAGATAAATTAGCAGTAACTGTGGCTTGTATATAATATTGAAAAAGCATCCACTTGAAGCCCTAGTGACACCACGACAATGTTACTGCTCCTGAGTTACAAAAAGAGGCACAAGAATCCAGAGCAGACATGGCGAGTAAGTTGGCTGAAGAGGTGGGGGTGGCAAATGGTGTTCACGGGCGCTTTGATGTCCTCAGTGGCCGCGCGGCTCACTGAAAACATCAAAGCGCCCTCGAAATGTAAGTGATCGGCTGTGTGACAGGCGAAAGTGAAAGACGAGTGCTTTCAGGCTGCCAAATGGTGGGCGCGCCCGGCACACATGCACAGTAGTTGGCGGCCTGAAAGCACTCGTTTGCACTTCCAAAAGTGCTTACTATAAGTCTCGCCAGAGCAGCGCTAAAGCGCTGTCTCAGGCGAGACCTAATGATCGACACAATACAACGATCAAACTCTTTAGCAGTCAAGTAATACAAGTATTAGGACCAGACTACGTCAACAGATAAAGTACTCCTCGCCTACAATGCTCTAGAGCTACACCAAACATTACCAATCCAACACAACGCAGACAGAATCCATTGTATGCAGATGGATTAAAATGCACCAGATGGGGATCACAAACATATTCTGTCTCCTGTAGTACACATCTGTCCAATCTGCCCATTTGTTCAGAATGATTACTCAGGGAAAAGCTGGGGCCATCACTCACAACACTCAGGCGAAACATGTGGGTGTCACCCAAAACACCACCGGGTACTCCAACGTCCCCACATTTTCACTCCATGAGGTACACCCTTTGGCAACCTCTTGCGACATGATACTTTTCTTCTCCAGAGTCACACACTTGGGGCACTCCCCCGTGCAACTCCTCATGGTAGGGTACTACACTTCCTCAACTTCACATACTGTGGGGTACTCCCTCATACACATTCTAGCTACTTTCCCCTTTTTGCACCAACACACACACGTGTACTGCATATGGAACTCTCAGGATGAGGAACTATTCTTCCCCACATCCACAACACTTCGACATGCAAAACCAGCATTAATCTACACAACAATATGCAAATCAGTCCTATGTTATTTTCCCAATTTTGTTAAGCAGACTCCATATTCAATTGAACGTAGGTGCTTACACTGTACTCCCAAAACAAGCTAACAATGGATTATTGAAACTTCCCAACCTGTATTACACCACTAAGCGCCCAGCACGCCACGACCATATCATAAAATGCAATTCCCAAACAATAGAAGTCAACTTACATGTAAAGTTAATAATGCAACACATATATTACCAAAAAGGTGTATGTGGCACATGTTAATTTGCAAGAATCAGCAACCAAACTGTTTTCCGACCTAATAAACCTCACAGGTAGTGGGAAACAGGGCACATTTCTTCACCGAAGCACCGGGTGCTGTACATTTGCCCAGGAAATCCGTCCATCTCCTTGACCACAGCATTAGCAGGAGCCAGGGCACTCTTCGCTGGGGCCATAACATGTGAGGAATGCCTTTAACCAGCGCTCCCAGAGAGTACGCCCGACCCCACTCAAACCCAGGCAGGCCTCATGCTCTCATCAGGTTCCATGCTTGTCTCATGCCCATCTAGTGATGCAAATATGTTACTTAGTTTTGCTCATAGTGCAAATATAACAATGATAGCAACCTATGGAACACGCATGTGGATAAAAAACATTCACTTTGAAGAAATTTGAAACGGAACGTTAATGCTTGTTACTGTTACTGACATACTGCAGCCGACAGATGGGACCACGGCCCGTCTGTTCTACCTTCTAGACCCTTTTCCTGAATAAACAGAGCATTACACGCTTGGACCCGTTACTGATATTTCCTTGAGGGTCCACCGTCCTTGGCTGAGACACGTCCAGCCGACCCAGGGCTGTCACTATCCCTCCTTGAAACCTTGTCCTGATGAAGACCCGCCGTGACCACCTTTTGGGGCACTTTTAGGGTTGAAACGTTGATGCATACTCGAGGTCCAGACCAACCAAGACTCCACATTACGCAAGACAGGAGTTATTGGTGTGAAAGCATTATCTGGCCTATCCCCCACTTGTATATAGAAACCACTATCATCCTGTATGTACTGCACACTTGTACAGCACTGAGCACTCATGTCACAAAATCACCCCATTTCCATGTAAATATTTCTTGTTGACTACTTCTGTTTATTGTGATTAACTACTGAATTATTTAATTCTGATAATTATAAAAGAAACAGTAACAAGCATTTACGTTCCGTTTCAAATTCCTTCAAAGTGAATGTTTTTTATCCACATGCGTGTTCCATAGGTTGCTATCATTGTTATATTTGCGCTATGAGCAAAACTAAGTAATGTACTTTCTACCCGACAGTAGCACTTGTTGATAAAAACTATACGTACCCAGGTTCTGAGGGACACAGGGTTACCCCATTTTTGTTAAACCATCTAGTGATGCAGACACAGCTTGAGCCTCTTGACAGTGCAGTGACCAGTGCATGGGTGAATTGTGAGTCCAGCACACATGATGCTTCAATTCATTTTGTTTTGTTTAAATCTGTTTATTAGGGTTTTGCGTACAATTTTACACAATGTATGTCAACCGTAATACATACGAACCAATTTTGTGCATCAGTGTGACTTAACATTGCTATTTGCAAGGGTGATTACATTAGTTGCTTTGACATGATGCTTCAATTAAATAGAGCGTTGTGCAACTGTTGTAGTACGCCAACACCAACCAGGCACAGGGGCACCCTTCAAAGTTACACTAATGGGGAAATCATACTTCACACTCTAACGCATCTCCTTCTGTGACTTTCACAGTTAAATGAATAACTGTCTCCAGCTCCATAGGTCATTTCAAAGTTATGTTTACTGTAAATATTTCCCAATATCTCCGCAGTGCTGTCCTTATGACATTGTTTACATATTATTGCCCTTAAGCTTAGACCCATACACAGGGACACATCACCTGAGTTTATAAATCCCCTCAGCTGGCTCCTGGTCCTTGACAGACCGTGGCCACCCTCCTCCCTGGGCTCCTCCTGCCCAGCACCTTATGCTGGCACAACTCGCCAGTGCATTTGAGGATGGGCACCCCTAAACTAGTCCAACAGGGTCAGAGGGACATCATCTTTCTGACAAGAGGCTTCCTCCCCTGTCAGAAATGTCTACAAACTACCACCAGAGTCTTGCTTCATTTTCACAGAGGTACTTAACAACCTGTCCCCAAAAGTTGAGGTCAGAGGGTAGGGTCTTCAGATAAGGGCCTGAAGCCACTCAGGAAGGAGATATGTTCTTTATTTTATGTTAGGCCCTTGGGCTACAGCAACAGCTGGTAGTTCCTGCCAGAGTTCCATCCTCCCTCCAACTGTGTCTGTCTCCTATACACCACTTCACACCACACACAGTATTCTATACACCAGTCACTCTCAGCAGCCCAGAAACCAGCTCAAGCATGCATGGCATTGAGACACACAGGATACTACTTTGTCCCTTTCCCTTAAAGTGAAAACTTTAGACCAAGTCGAATTGGTCTATTTTGGAAGTTGTCTTCCAAAATTTCCAAAACTTCTAAATAGACATTTCGATTTAGGTATTTACGATTTGGAACTGAAAATAACAAAAGAGGAGATCATGCTGTTGAGCCACAAACGATCTGGCTGGATGAACTGCACATGCCTGGCTGTCTCTGTGATAAACGTGGGATTCACTCCGAAGAGCCGCTTGTAACAGTCAAGCTCAAATCCGGATGCGTTTACAATAAGCTTCCATCATTAGAGGATGTAGATGGCAAATCTTTCTCTTGTTAAAACACTTGCCTAAGGAACAAGTGGTATTGGCAAATTAATACTAGTAGAAATATTGGTTCCCCTGGATTTCTGATCCCTCTGCTGCAGTCTATGCAAAATGCAAGCTCTCCAGCCTTCAGAACCGCAAGAATTGGGCTCATGCCCTTACATTGACTTCCTGCACAAACCCATGAAGGCCCTCGGCCTTACTCCCAAGGGGGTAGTGATGTCCAAACTAGACTAGAGCACTTTTTCCAGTCAAAAGTCTGTTCCATTCAGCTCCAGATTCAAAGGCCTCAATTTTGAGCGCCCCGGACGATTTGGGGCTGTTGATAGCGCCCGAAGAAACATGCTACCCCAGGCTTCTGAATTCACCAGATGTTAGAAATAGCACCAGTTAGGAGGTTGTCCCTACAAATGGGGCATAACATGCATATTTTGATGCTTTCCACACAAAAATCTAGATGTTTCGCATTTTACCAGGTCTTTTCCCTCTTTATATGTTGGCAGGTTTGAGCTGCCAAAATTTAAAGGAGGAAAAATCCGGAGGGTACACCCACACTTGTAATTGCACCCGAACAGATGCCACAATACAGGAAGGCACTCTTAATCGAAGTCAATAAGGTGACATCATAGGGAGGAGACTCATAAAAAGTTATTGATGTGTTATTTTGACTAGTACTTGATACTGCTCACGAGGCTGCAACGTTTTTGTTTCTCCGTGTGATCTTGGGTGCTATTTTTAAAGGTATGTGGTTCTGAATTTGCTGGATGCGGAATGTCTTACCGGGGAGATGTCTGAGGTGCTTGCAGTACCAGGATATGGCGGCCTCGTGAGCAGTATGAAGTGCTGGACAAATTCTGCGATACACCTTCTTGGCCTCGATTACGAGTGCCTTCGTATATTGGGGCATGTCCTGGAGTTTTGATGAGGAAATAGTGGCCAGTCCAATGCATTGCTCAGTGAGCTACACACACTTGTTTGCAGGTCACTGCTCCCTAACGAGTGCCAATTTAGGTATAAATTCCACATCTGGCATGTGGCATGTGACTGCATTGGTAGATTAAGGAGCTGTCTTACAGACACTTCCATTTCCAATTATTTATGTAATATGGGCAGTAGTGCTCCCAAATAAAACCCATGCATAGTCAACGCGGGAGAGAACTGTAGGTATAGTGGCTTGAATCTTTTGTGGGAGCCAGTGACCTAGCTTACAATGGTGCAGCAGGTGCAGTGTCACCAGGGCCCAGAGGCCTGAAGTGTCTGTTCAACCCTGATTATTTCTATCTTTTAAATTCAACCAGGTGCTCGGTTGCCCAATTTCCTTCCTTGCACTAGTGCCATGACACACTGGATATGCTATTGGTGGGAACCACTGAGTCGGGAAGAGCCATCAATAACATCTAATCATGTGGAAGCTTCTCTTAACCTCTTGAGAAATAGGAACACGATGATCTATTAAAGGTTTGTGATGCTCCATCAGAAACGCAAAAGGTGTCCCATCTGCCGTATTAGAAATGCAGTATAGCCCTCAGCACTTGTAATAAGGCCTGGATATCCTTCATGTTTTGAAGAAGCATCCATCCAACAAACTCTAAATAAGGCCCTTAATGCAGAATGCTTTGCTCTCTATATTCGGAGCACGGAGAAGGACCTGGAGAAGGACCTGCTCCTTAGGACGAAACGTGTCACTCACTTATTCAAACCCAATGATACACTAAGGAGAGTTAAGGGTGTAGTAGGGTCCAGGCCCGGTTCTAGCGGGTGGGCCAGGCCCACCCAAACAGGGCCTTGGCCCTCGCAGTGAGGGCTTGAAGGCAGGCGCGCAGAGCACACGTGGTGTGTGTCAGCCCGGCCGAGACAGCTTCCCGGTGCGCACACACAGACAGTTTTTGAGATTATCGCAGCCGCACCCGAGTACTTCACAGGTCTTTGAAAGACCATTTACATGTTAAACGAGGCTTTGTTTATTTTATCAACCCTTCATCTCCACAAAGGCGACAATGTTCTGCTGCGTGGATATTTATTTTATTATGCAGCGCAGGAGAAAAGAAGTGTGTTTATTCCTATTCACCTTTCCTGGCCCCTGCAGCTGCTTATCACATCAGGCTGTGACACAAAGTTTGACTAATGGAGTAGGTAAGAGAATGTGTTACTAGTTGTGCTTCATTTAAACAGTTTTTATCATTATCATGGCTGATGCAGGACAACAATAAGACAATACAAAATGCCCAGATAACGCTGGTGATAAATGATCCGCTGGAGAGCAATCATTTGTCTGTTAGTAGTTTTTAAATGCAGATGAACTGTATTTTATGTGGAAGCTCAGTGGGTTGCTGCCTTTGTCACAGAGATCCTTGTGCTACTTGCACTTCAGAAGTCACAATCCTAACATAGGACAGTGACCAGTTAACTGTCATCAAAGAGCTGCATACAAACCTGAATGGTATAGTTAGAACTTCCCCAGTCTTTCATTATTCTAATGTTGCTAAAATGAGTATGTTTGGGCAGATATACATTTTTATCAGTAAAGCTGACCCCCATGGAATACTCTTTAAATCCTAAAGTTGTGTTTCCCCACACTAAACCCTCTTAAAAATATACTGTCCACCAGTATGAATGACATGTGATTCATACACCTTGTAATCCTCATTGCCTTATGTGACATTCCCTGTAGACTGATTTACATACTTGTATGACTCATTGTCTCTGTGTAATGTGTGCGTGGTGTAAAGTACTGACACCCTACACTGATATGAGTTGCGCTATACAACAAATGAAATGCACATGAGGGAGGGGTTACGTAAAGATGAGGGGCACTGTTGGAGGGTGGCAGTGAGGGAAACCGAGGAGGAGGTAGCGGGAGGGGCTATGGAGTGAAGAGGGGCACTGTTGGAGGGTGGCAGTGAGGGAATCCGAGGAAGAGGTCATGGGGTGGAGGGGGGAGCTAGGGGGAGATGAGGGGCACTTGTGGCATGTGGCAGTGAAGGAGTCTGAGGAGGAGGTAATGAGGGGGGCATGGAGGGATGAGGGGCACTGTTGGAAGGTGACAGTAAAGGTTATTTATGGAGAAAGAGGTCATTGGCCTTTCTGTTTTTCTTTATTTCATTAGCAGTCGGGTCTTTAGGGCTACTGTGGCACATACTTTAATGTGTGTGCCAATTATATTTACTGCTATATTCAATGTTTTAAGTTTGAAGGTGATTTTACTAATGTGTTTATTGGGAAAAATTAAAGTGAAGCCTGATGCTGCCTGATATGGGGCTGGGGCCCAAGGTCGGCTGTGAGAAAAGGTGCACTGGAGAGGAGTAGTGGATAATCAAGCCTGCAAGGGAGTGCGTTGTAGAGTCTGGGGTCAGGTGGAGGTAGTAATGAAGAGGGATTCTCCCTGAAGGCTCGCACAGAGGGGGCCCGGGTAGTGTCACTTGCCTGACCCTTCCACCTCAGAAACCTCCTCTTCCCATCAAAGGAACATTACATGGAAAAAAACACTTTTTGAGAGTGATAACATTTAGAAAAAGATTTTGGAATAGAGTGCGTTTTACTGGACCTTGTAAGACTAAGAAGAGATAAAGGAGGGCCCTGAAGCAGGCCTGCCTAGACATATATGCAACAAATCGAGCCCGCAGTGGCCCACCCGAATGCACCCTTGGCCCACCCAAATAAAACTTCCTGGAGCCGGGCCTGGTAGGGTCCATTATTCCAGGTTTCCTTCAGCGCTGAGAAGTCACGGTGATGAGCAAAGGTGTGCCTGATCACAAACCTTTAACATAATATAAACGGACCCTATGACTACGTATTTGGTTCGCAACAGTATAATGCAAAATAATGTCCCTGTGCCCTCCATGAAATCTGTGAAGATTCCCTAAAAATGTCACTTTACAGACATACAGTTGTTGAGCCGAAGCCTGGGTAGGGTTGGTGGTCCCCTGCACTGTAGGGGCTGTAGAGGCTTAAATTAAACCCCCTGCGCTCGAGGAAGTTGTGTCGCAGCCCCCTCGCTCCCACTGAATTTTGTAGAATTCACACGGTTTCACACCTGCTGCTAGTCCACAGTTCTCACATTGCACGAGCTGCAGCGCGAGCTTGGATTCTTTCTAAAGGTCATGACCCCCGGAAGGGATGTGATTAGACAATGGGACTCGCGGAAATCCCCAAACGTGAACTTCGCCGGCTCCTGCCTCCACCCTTGAAAAGGACACCCTTTGTTTTGAAATCTAATAGTCGTAGCGTTTTAAAATTCTTAACTTGGGGGGCTGTGGGTCTCGGGGGTGTCGAGCGAGCACTTAAAAAACAATAACCGCGATCTATGCTGGGAATGCTCTGAAAGAACTGCCCAGGATTTGTCGGAAGTGGTTTATCAAAAAGATGGCTTCCACTCCCTGTCCAAACGCCAGGCCTGGGAGATATTCTGCCCTTCTTCAGCAACTAATTCACTACCAGGAGGAACAACATGGTGTCAGCTCGCACACCCGTGGCCCAGGTAAAGCAGCGGGGCACGAGTGCCACCCCCATCCTGGCCTCAAACATTCTCAAGAGACAGATTTCACCGAGAGTCTCTCGTTCTTCAAGGTCGCCTCACCAGCCGCCCTCTCCCTGGACCACTGGCAAGGCTGCCCCATCTGAAACCTCCCGTGTATTGCACGGCTTTGGCAGCTAGGGTGACCCTACAAATTATTACGCAGCTGGGACTTTTTGCAGCAGGACAGTCAACGGCGCACACTATGGACTAGTGTCTGTCCCACAGTGAGAGCTCCACCCATAGTTTTTAGGTCTCGCCTGCTAGACAGTGCAAGCTGTCTTTTGAGGAAAAAAAACATTGTCAGCTTCCTGTAGACTTAGATCATTTCAATTGCTTGGCATTGGTTGGCTTTATTGTTACTCTCAGTTGCTTGCATGTTATTTGTTAGTGTGTGTGCTTCCCTTCCCATTCTTGTGTTTGGCCCTCTCCTGAAGCCTGGCTCCAGCGCCGGCTTTTAACATGGGGAGCTGGGCCTAGTCCCGGGAGCCGAGCTTCAGAGGGGCGCATGGAGCTGTGTGTGCTTTAAAGTTTTGCAAACAGCAGAGCCCCTCTCAGCTTGCTCCAGCTTTGTCCCTGTACTTGCGTGCTTGTTTATCTGTCAGGTTTGCTTTTTAGGTCTCGCCTACGCAGCGTGCATGCGCTGCATAGGAGGACCTTAAGCCGTCGCCCTGCTCTTTTTGGAAGCACATACTTGTGCATGTGGCGGCATCCACCTTGCGGGAGCGAGCAGTGGCGTGCCCACAAGCACGAGTATGTGCTTCCAAAAAGAGCCGACAGCGAACGCACGCACGCACCACTCCCGGCCCAGCAAACACACGATTGCAGTGCCAGAAGTGTGTTTTGCTTTTACTGTGACAAGCACGCGTGTGCTTTAAAATAGCAGCATTAGTTATTCACTCGTGCACGGCTATCATTTACTCTGTGCTTTGCTTTTACTGTGACAAGCACGCGTGTGCTTCAAAATAGCAGCATTAGTTATTCACTCGTGCACGGCTATCAGTGGGCAACTTGATTTTTGTAAATCATTGATACTCTGTGTATAGGAGGTTAGTGCAGCTGTTGTTTTCCCTAACTGTCTATTCGCTTCATATATCATTTAGTTAGTGTTTTGCTTTTACTGTGACAGTTTTCTCATCACTTCTTCCCTCGAACTCTATCTTGCTTTCTTTTTTGTCATCATTCACTCTGTAGTTTGCTTTTACATTTTCTCACTATTTGTCACCACGTCCACCACCACCACGTCCACCACCACTACCATGTCCTCCACCACGACCACGTCCACCACCACCACCACTTCCACCACCACCACGTCCACCACCCCCACCACCATGTCCACCACCACCACGTCCTCCACCACCACGTCCACCACCACCACCACCACGTCCACCCCCACGTCCACCACCACCACATCTGCCACCACCACGCCCACCATCACCACCACCACCACCACGCCCACCACCACCACGTCCACCACCACCACGTCCACCACCACCACGTTCACCACCACCATGTCCACCACCACCTCCATGTCCACCATCACCACAATGTCCACCACCACGTCCACCACCATGTCCACCACCACCACGTTCACCCCCACGTCTACCACCACCACATCCGCCACCACCACGTCCACCACCACCACCAAGTCCACCACCACCACGCCCACCACCACGTCCACCACCATGTCCACCACCTCCACCACCACCACGTCCACCACCATCACGTCCACCAACACCACGTCCACCACCACCTCCATGTCCACCATCACCACAATGTCCACCACCACGTCCACCACATCCACCACCATGTCCACCACCACCACGTCCACCACCACCACATCCACCACCGCCACGTCCACCACCATGTCCACCACCACCACATCCACCACCACATTCACCACCACCACATCCTCCACGTCCACCATGTCCACCACCACCATATCCTCCACCACCACCGTGTCCCCCACCACATCCACCACCATGTCCACCACGTCCACCACATCCACCACCACGTCCACCACCACCACATCCACGTCTACCACCACCACCACATCCACCACCACCACCACGTCCACCACCACGTCCACCACCACCACGTCCACCAACACCACATCCACCACCATGTCCACCACCACGTCCACCACCACCCCCACATCCACGACCACCACGTCCACCACCTCATCCACCACCATGTCCATCACCATGTCCACCACCACGTCCACCACCACCATGTCCACCGCCACCACGTCCACCACCACCACGTCCACCACCACCACGTCCACCAATGTCCACCAACGTCCACCACTACCATGTCCTTCACCACGTCCAGCACCACGTCCAGCACCACGTCCACCACCATGTCCACCATCACGTCCACCACCACCACGTCCACCACCACATCCACCACCACCACGTCCTTCACCACCACCACATCCACCACCATCATGTCCTCCACCACCATCACGTCCACCACCACCACATCCACCACATCCACCACCACCACCACGTCCACCACCACCACATCCACCACCACCACGTCAACCATGTCCACCACCTCGTCCACCAACACCACCACGTCCACCACCACCACATCCACCACCACCACATCCACCACCATGTCCACCACCACGTCCACCACCACCACGTCCACCACCACATCCACACCACATCCACGACCACCAAGTACACCACCACATCCACCACCATGTCCATCACCATGTCCACCACCACGTCCACCACCACTATGTCCACCACCATGTCCACCACTACCAAGTCCACCACTACCACATCCACCACAACCACATCCACCACCACCATGTCCACCACCACCATGTCCACCACGTCCACTGCCACCACGTCCACCACCACCACGTCCACCACCACCACGTCCACCAATGTCCACCACCACCATGTCCTCCACCATGTCAAGCACCACGTCCACCACCATGTCCACCACCACATCCACCACCACCATGTCCACCACCAACATGTCCTCTACCACCACCACGTCCTCCACCACCACCACATCTACCACCATCATGTCCTCCACCACCACCACGTCCACCACCACCATGTCCACCACATCCATCACCACCACCACCATGTCCACCACATCCACCACCACCACATCCACCACCACCACGTCAACCATGTCCACCACCACCACCACATACACCACCACATACACCACCACCACCATGTCCACCACCACCACATCCACCACCACCAGGTCCACCATCACCACCACGTCCACCACCACCATGTCCACAACCACCATGACCACCACCACATCCATCACAACCACGTCCACCACCACCACGCCTACCACCACCATGCCCACCACCACCACGTTCACCACCACCATGTCCACCACCACGTCCACCACCACCACCACGTCCACCACCACCATGCCCACCACCACCACGTCCACCACCACCACATCCACCACCAGGTCCACCACCACCACAACATCTACCACCACCACCATGTCCACCACCACCAACACATCCACCCCCACCACCACGTTCACCACCACCTTCACCACATCCACCACCACCACATCCACCACATCTACCACAATCACATCCACCACCACGTCCACCACCACACCCACCACCAACACATCCACCAACACATCCACCAATACGCCCATCACCATCACGTCCACCACCACCACGTCCACCACCACCACATCCACCACCACCACATCCACCACCATGTCCACCACCACCATGTTCACCACTAAGGCCACCCCCACCACCATATCCGCCACATCCACCACCACCACATCCACCACCACTACACCCACCACCACCACCACACCCACCACCACCACCATGTCCACCACCATGACCACATCCACCACCACCACAACCACGCCCACCACCATCACCACCAACACATCCACCACCACCACCACATCCACCACCACCATGCCCACCACCACCACCATGTCCACGACCACCATGTCCACCACTACCACCATGTCCACCACCATGCCCACCACCACCACATCCACCACCAACATGTCCAGCACCACCACCACCATGCCCACCACTACCACGTCCACCACCACCACCACGTCCACCACATCCACCACCACTACATCCTCCACCACCACCACGTCCACCACCACCACCCCCACGTCCATCACCATATCCACATCCACCACCATGTCCATATCCACCCCCACCACCACGTCCACCACCACATTCACCACCACCACCACATCCACCACCACATCCACCACAACCACGTCCACCACCATGTCCACCACCACCACCACGTCCACCACCTCCACCATGTCCACCACCACCACCACATCCACCACCACGTCCACCACCACCATGTCCACCACCACCATGTCCACCACCACCATGTCCACCACCACCACATCCACCACCACCACGTCCACCACCACCATGTCTTCCACCACATCCACCACCACGTCCTCCACCACTACCACGTCCTCCACCACCACAAGATCCACCGCCACCACATCCTCCACCACCACGTCCACCACCACATCCACCACATCCACCACATCCACCACCACCACATCCACCACCACCACATCCTCCACCACCACCACCACCACCACGTCCACCACGTCCACCACATCCACCACATCCACCACCACCACATCCACCACCACCACATCCACCACAACCATGTCCACCACCACCATGTCCACCACCACCACGTCCACCACCACCACATCCAGCACCACCACATCCACCACCATGTCCACCACCACCACGTCTACTGCCACCACCACATCCACCACCATCACATCCACCACCACATCCACCACCACCACATCCACCACCATGCCCACCGCGCCCACCACCACCATGTCCACCACCATGTTCACCACCACCACCACATCCACCACCACCACGTCCACCACCACGTCCACCACCACTACGTCCACCACCACCACATCCACCCCACCACATACACCACCACGCCCACCACCACCATGCCCAGCACCACCACGTCCACCACCACATCCACCACCACATCCACCACCACCCCGTCCACCACCAAGGCCACCCCCACCACCATGCCCACCACCACCACGTCCATCACCATGCCCACCACCACCACGTCCACCACCATGTCCACCACCACATCCACCACCACCACATCCACCACCACATCCACCACCACGCCCACCACCACCATGTCCACCACCATGTTCACCACCACCACCACATCCACCACCACCACGTCCACCACCACGTCCACCACCACTACGTCCACCACCACCACATCCACCCCCACCACATACACCACCATGCCCACCACCACCATGCCCACCACCACCACATCCACCACCACATCCACCACCACATCCACCACCACATCCACCACCACCCCGTCCACCACCAAGGCCACCCCCACCACCATGCCCACCACCACCACGTCCATCACCATGCCCACCACCACCACGTCCACCACCACGTCCACCACCACCATGTCCACCACCACCACATCCACCACCACCACATCCACCACCACATCCACCACCACATCCACCACCACCCCGTCCACCACCAAGGCCACCCCCACCACCATGCCCACCACCACCACGTCCATCACTATGCCCACCACCACCACGTCCACCACCACGTCCACCACCACCATGTCCACTACCACCACGTCCACCACCACCACATCGACCACCACCACCACATTCACCACCACATCCACCACCACCACGTCCACCACCAAGTCCACCACCACCACCATGTCCACCACCATATCCACCACCACCATGTCCACCACCATCACCATGTCCACCACCACCACGTCCACCACCACCATGTCCACCACCACCACTCCACCACCACCACATCCAACACCACATCCACCACCACGTCAACCACCACCACATCCACCACCACCACGTCCACCACCACCACGTTCACCACCACCATGTCTGCCACCATGTCCACCACCAAGAAGGCCACCACCACATCCACCACCACCACATCCACCACCAACAAGGCCACCACCACTTCCACCACCACCACATCCACCACCACTGCGTCCACCACCACATCCACCACCACATCCACCACCACCACCACGTCCACATCCACCATCACATCCACCACCACATCCACCACTATGTCCACAACCACCACCATGACCACCACCACGTCCACCACCACCACGTCCACCACCACCACGTCCACCACCACCACCACATCCACCATTACGTCCACCACCACCACGTCCACCACCACGTCCACCACCACGTCCACCACCACCACATTCACTACCACCACCACGTCCAACTCCATGTCCACCAACTCCTCCACCATCACCACCACCCATGACAGGTAAAGTGTCACTGGAGGGCAGGGGTAATAGGAGTGTCAACCCCGGCTGTACTTGGGACATTTAAGGATGCATTGGGTGTGAGAAGATGGGAATAGGGGCTAGAAGTATACCAACCTCAAGATACATTTTGAAGAGGCGGAATGTCGCAGGGGCTCCTGTAAAATCACTCGCAGCATCTCTACCTCACAGTGGCATACCTGCATGAGCCACTCACTCAAAACAAGCAATGGCATAGCCAATACGTCTCGCCTTTGGGACCTTATAAGTGTTTAGCCATGCAACACTTGATGTTGTTGCACCAAGGATATTGTGCTGGATAACTAAACACTTAGAATGTCCCAAAGGCGAGAGCTATTGGCTATGCCAATGCTTGTTAAGTATCTCTTGACTGTGTCTTGCACTTCTTCCACCATGTTAGTTTGCACCTTTCCGCCTGCCTGCTGCGTGCTGCTTCCTCCACCCAGACACTTCACGTTGCTTCTCACTCTCCCTGTCCTTCGTGTTGCCTCCACCTTACTTTGCTCTCCCTGTTGCTTCCTCCTAACTGCTTTGCAACAAATAGCAAAGCCTTTTATGTTACTTCTTAAAAATAAAAACGATCCAAATTATATCGGGAAATAAAAAGGAAAATGTGCCTGCGTAATTTTTAGGCATGTTCATGTATGGTACACACACCACATCCACCACCACGTTCATCACCATGTCTACCACCACGTCCACCACCACCATGTCCACCACCTCCACCAGGTCCACCACCACCAGGTCCACCACTACCACGTCCACCACCACCACGTCCACCACTACCATGTCCACCACCACCATTTCCACCACATCCACCGCCACCACGTCCACCACCACCACGTCCACCACCACCACGTCCACCAACATCCACCATGTCCTCCACCACGTCCAGCACCACGTCCACCACCATGTCCACCACCACGTCCACCACCATCACATCCACCACCACATCCACCACCACGTCCACCATCACGTCCTCCACCACCACCACATCCTCCACCACATCCACCACCATGTCCTCCCCCACCACCACATCCACCACCACCACGTCCACCACATCCACCACATCCACCACCACATCCACCACATCCACCACCACATCCACCACATCCACCACCACATCCACCACCACCACCACCACGTCCACCACCACCACGTCCACCACCACCACCACCACCACGTCCACCACCACCATGTCTACCATCATCAGCATGTCCAGCACCACCATGTCCACCACCACCATGTCCACCACCACCCCCACCATGTCCACCACCACCACCACGTCCATCACAACCACGTCCACCACCACCATGCCCACCACCACCATGCCCACCACCACCACGTCCACCACCACATCCACCACCACATCCACCACCACCATGTCCACCACCACCACCACGTCCACCACCACCACCATGTCCACCACCACATCCACCATCACCACCACGTCCACCATCACCACATCCACCACCAACAAGGCCCCCCACCACCATATGAACCACCACCACGTCTACCACCACCACCACACCCACCACCATGTCCACCCCCACCACCATGTCCACCACCATCACCACGTCCACCACCAGGTCCACCACCACGTCTACCACCACCACAACGTCCACCCCCACATCCACCACCAAGTCCACAACCACCACCACCAGGTCCACCACCAGGTCCACCACCACATCCACCACCACCATCACATCCACCACCACATCCACCACCTTCACATCCACCACCATGTCCACCACATCCACCACCAACACCATGTCCACCATCACCACCACGTCCACCACCACCACATCCACCACCACGTCCACCACCACCACGTCCGCCACCACCATGTCCACCACCACCATGTCCACCTCCACCACGTCCACCACCACCACGTCCACCACCACCATGTCCTCCACCACATCCACAACCACGTCCACCACCAAGTCCATGACCACATCCACCACCATGTCCACCACGTCCTCCACCACTACCACGTCATCCACCACCACCACATCCTCCACCATTACCACATCCACCACCACATCCCAAAAGGAGACAGGCACTCTGGATAGTGAGTATCAGAAGTTCCTAAAAGGAGACATGTACTCTGAATAGTGAGTACCAGCAGTTCCTAAAAGGAGACAGGAACTCTGCATAGTGAGTACCAGTACTTTCTAGAAGGAGATAAGTACTCTGGACAGTGAGTACCAGCACTTACTAGAAGGAGACAGGTACTCTGAACAGTGAGTACAAGCAGTTCCTAGAATTACACTAGTATTCTACCCTGGATAGTGAGTACCAGCACTTCATAGAAGGAGACAGGCACTCTGGATAGTGAGTATCAGCAGTTCCTAGAAGGAGACAAGTACTCTGAATCGTGAGTACCAGCAGTTCCTAGAAGGAGACAGGAACTCTGCATAGTGAGTACCAGCACTTACTAGAAGGAGACAAGTACTCTGGACAGTGAGTACCAGCACTTACTAGAAGGAGACAGGTACTCTGAACAGTGAGTACAAGCAGTTCCTAGAATTACACTAGTATTCTACCCTGGTTAGCGAGTACCAGCAGTTCCTAGAAGAATACAAGCACTCTGGATAGTGAGTATCAGCACTTCCTAGAAGGAGACAGGAACTCTGCATAGTGAGTGTCAGCACTTCCTAGAAGGAGATAGGAACTCTGCATAGTGAGTACCAACACTTCCTAGAAGGAGACAGGTACTCTGGACAGTGAGTACAAGCAGTTCCTAGAATTACACTAGTATTCTACACTGGATAGCGAGTACCAGCAGTACCTAGAAGAATACAAGCACTCTGGATAGTGAGTATCAGCACTTCCTAGAAGGAGATAGTAACTCTGCATAGTGAGTGTCAGCACTTCCTAGAAGAAGACAGGAACTCTGCATAGTGAGTACCAGCACTTCCTAGAAGGAGACAGGTACTCTGGACAGTGAGTACCAGTAGTTCCTAGAATGAGACAAGCACTCTGGACAGTGAGTGCCAGCACTTACTAGAAGGAGACAGGAACTCTGCATAGTGAGTACCAGCACTTCCTAGAAGGAGACAGGCACGCTGGATAGTGAGTATCAGCAGTTCCTAGAAGGAGACAAGTACTCTGAATCGTGAGTACCAGCAGTTCCTAGAAGGAGACAGGAACTCTGCATAGTGAGTACCAGCACTTACTAGAAGGAGACAAGTACTCTGGACAGTAAATACCAGCACTTACTAGAAGGAGGCAGGTACTCTGAACAGTGAGTACAAGCAGTTCCTAGAATTACACTAGTATTCTACCCTGGATAGCGAGTACCAGCAGTTCCTAGAAGAATACAAGCACTCTGGATAGTGAGTATCAGCACTTCCTAGAAGGAGACAGGAACTCTGCATAGTGAGTGTCAGCACTTCCTAGAGGGAGACAGGAACTCTGCATAGTGAGTACCAGCACTTCCTAGAAGGAGACAGGTACTCTGAACAGTGAGTACAAGCAGTTCCTAGAATTACACTAGTATTCCATCCTGCATAGCGAGTACCAGCAGTTCCTAGAAGAATACAAGCACTCTGGATAGTGAGTATCAGCACTTCCTAGAAGGAGACAGGAACTCTGCATAGTGAGTGTCAGCACTTCCTAGAAGGAGACAGGAACTCTGCATTGTGAGTACCAGCACTTCCTAGAAGGAGACAGGTACTCTGGACAGTGCGTACCAGCAGTTCCTAGAATGAGACAAGTACTCTGGATTGTGAGTACCAGCATTCTTAGAAGGAGGCAGGCACTCTGGATAGTAAGTACCAGTACTTCCTAAAAGGACACATGTACTCTGGATTGTGAGTACTGTAGGAGAGTAGGATCTGCTTCTTATAGTTACCCCCACTTTTTGCTGATGTTTCACTGTTTTTCGACTTTAGTCTGGCTGGGGCCCTGGTAACCAGGACCCCAGCCTAGGTGCTTCCCCTCTAAATTGATTACCTGTGCTTTAGGTACACTCCAGATTGGATTCTGGGGTACCCTTATAAGTCCCTAGTATATGGTATACTATATACCCAGGGCATAGGTACCCCAGAGGCCTACCAGGGGCTGCAGCATGTATTATGCCACCCCTGGGAAGCCTTCCAAAATGACACCACAGGACTGCCACTACAGCCTGGGTAAGGTGGTGCATGCAGCCCTTACTGAGATATAGGTTCACTATATCTCTCCATATCACTGCACATATAAACCAATAAGTCACCCCTATGGCAGGCCTTAGTAATCCTGAAGTCAGGGTGCTGGGTTTTATGTGAGAGGGTGCCCATGCATGAGGAGAGCTCCTCTGCAGCCTTGGGAACCTTTATTCTGGGGTTGTTTGTGATGCAGCCAAACCATATACTCTTAAGTGCATTATAACCAAAGGGTAAATGCTAATTTTGGGATGGCTGCACGGAAACATGTTGTGTTTGGTGTCAAACACCTTGGAATCATACCCCCACACTAGTAACTTTTGTGGGAGTATGATCCCACCCTTCCAGAGGGAGAGACATGACAGCACCGGTATACCCGGTACCAGCTAACAGAGCCCTTGGATCACAAAATGGATGGTGCCAGCCACAGACACGAGTCTGCCCTCCTGCTGCTGGACGAAACTCCAGCAGGAGAAGTCTGGACAATAGGTTTCCTGTCACAGGGAGGTGTCACCACCTCCCAGACAGGCTTTAGTGTATTAGGGCTGGGTGGGTGCACTCCAAGAGTGCTTTGAAGTTCAACACTGGGGGCACATTTGGTGTCCCTGTGCATAGTCCCGCTCAAACCGGTTGCAGGGGCTACCAGCCCCTGCTCTGGCGCAAAACTGGACAAAGGAAATGGGTGTAGCCAACCCTCTTTCCTGACCCTCACATAGGGGTGGGTCCCCAGAGTATGTCCAACCCCTTCCTTGGGTATAAAGAAGGAGCCCCTGGCTACAGGACTTTAGACAGGCGCGGTGCGTCCATTGGGGCGTTGGGGCGTTGCCCCCGCACCCGCGCACCCGCCCGCAGCTCCCTCGGTGTCTCTGAACTTAGTTTACTTAAGTTCAGAGACGCCGAGGGTGGGTAGAACTGACAACAATGCATGTCAGTCAGCATGACGTCGGACCGTGGGCGGTCCAGCGTCATGTTGACTGACATGCATTGTCAGACCAGGCAGCACTGCAGCACAAGTGCGCATGAGTGGGCATGGAGAGCTAATTTTTAGCCCGTGCCCAGTCATGCGCACTTGTGTTTTCACGGACTTGCACATGCCCATTAGGAGCCCCTCAGTCTCCTAATGGGCAGGCGGCGGGCGAGGAGTAGGCTGTGCCCTCAGCCAATCCTGGTGCTGCAGCAACGCCAGTATTGGCTGAGGGGTTGCCACTGCAGTGCTGACGTGCTGTTCCAGTTTGAAGGGGGCAGAGGTGCCAACGCGGACCAGGAGCAGAGGCGGTCAGGTAAGTTTTCCTTTAAATTTTAATAGTATTCTCCCGTGCGACCCCCCGCGCGTGATCCCCCCATCGCGACTGTTCACACGTCCGTTTGCTTATTCTCCCGTGCGACCCCCCCCGCGCATGACCCCCCCCTCGCGACTGCTCACACGTTCGTTTGCTTCCTTTGCAATCATTTTACGCCTCGTCACTTTCAAATGTCACCAGCCGCCCCTGACTTTAGATTACACCTGGACAAAACTCTGATACGGAATCCTGGAACTTCTATAATCTACACTGAACTAGAAGACTGAAGAATCTCCCTTGGAGTAAAGGAGTTACTCCCTTGCTTGGCAGGCACCAAAGACGCATCTGTCCGGTTTGCATCTCCAAAGCTCCCGCCGGACTCCGAAGAATTTTGCAACACAGGAGGTGGGTTTCCGTGGTCTCTGAGGTCGATCTGTGCAGTCAGCAATCCAGAGGCCCGTATCCCTCGTAGAAGACTGTGCAACCTGAACCCCTGGACACCGCAACCATTTGCAGAAGCATCAGCTTTCCAACGACTCCTACAGCTGAGCTTTGGGTTACTTGTAGCCCTGACTCCGAGCAGTATTTGCACCCACGATTGCCCGCCTACACTCCATGAGTGTTCCGTGAGCTAGCTCTTTGTGTTTTCTCTCGAGGTCCATTCGCGATCCCTGGTCTGTCGAGTGGTGGGTCCCTGTGAAGTTAACTGTAACTTTAATTGGACTTACCTGGTTGCTCCAGACGTGCCCTGACTCCCCATGCTTGGGGAGTCCCCAGGACCTTGCTGGTCCGCACCGAAGCATCCTTTCTCTTCCTGCATGGGTTGCTGTTGCTACAGCTTGGGTCCAATCTGGTCACCGAAACAGCAGCACTCGACACCCTTTGTGGGACAGCTCGAATCCAGCTCCTGGTTGTCGTCGACGCCTCCTGGTCCTCGTGGCTGCAGAGTCAAGCTTCACCTCTTCGCACCTGAAACACCTGACATCGTTGGGCATTCGTCTATCGTGCCCTGGTCACTGGCAAGTGACCCAGACTCTGTCCCCTCTGCTTTCAGGTTCTTCTGATCTTCGATCCAGGCTTGGATCACACCGGACACTCTTCTCCTTCCCGGCAGCAGCACTGTGCAGCAGGTCGCCATTGAAAATGACGACGCGACCCGACACCATTTGACACCCATGCACCCAGCTTCCCTGGGTGAGGTAACTCGAGTACTCCATTGCTCCCATGGGTGTTGGCCCTAGAACCCCCTAAGTCTAAAGGGGTTTGCTCAAAGTCCTCTCCTAAGTGTCCTTAAACTTTAAAATTCCATCCACGACTTTCCCCATAGAAGTTAACGGAGCTCGCGGCTGTGTTCTCACACTGCATGCGTCCCCTGTGGGTCCCCTGTGTCACTACCTTGGGTGGTTCCTTGGGGTCCCAGCAATTCTACAGGCTCTAGGCCTTGTGTCTAGTCAAGTCGTGGTTCTTATACCACTTTCTTAACATATGGTTTGGTCCGCCCCTAGGGACCATTGTATATTGTGCTATTTACTGTTGTTTTAGAACTGTATTATTGTGTGCCTTGTTCTCCAACTCCATAAAGGGGTTAGTAGAGAGTGTTTAGAAATAAATACAAATATTTTATATATACACCTGGTGTGGTTCTCCTTTCATTTAGTAATTCAAGAGGTTATAATCTGGTAAACCAAGCTGCTTTACACTCCTTCAAGACTTAGCCTGAAGGCTGCTCTCCATAGCTACCACTAGGATAAGTTTCAATAAAGGTTGTCTTTAAACCTATCATCATTAAGGGTTGTTTGGAGTGGTGCAAGGTGCCCACTATAACTAGTGGACAGCATATGCCAGGCCAACTTCTCACAAGTACCAACACTTCCTAGAAGGAGACAGGCACTTTGGGTAGTAAGTACCCTGGAGAGTGAGAACCAGCACTTCCTAGGAGGAGGCAGGCACTCAGGGTAGTAAGTAGCCTGGATAGTGAGTAGCAGCACTTCCTAGAAGCACTGATTTGCGCCCTATCCGGGCCATTCCTTTAGCTATCGTAGGTTCTACCTGGTACAACAGTAAAAATTCACTGCGATGCTTTAATTTGCATTCAAAACGGACAAGCCAGTTCTTGTCGAACTGTTCCTTATAGTGCAGGTCCAAAGCAGCTTGTATAAGGTTGATCCCTATGCACAAGGCCAGAGTGAGCAAAAAAGGATGGATTGGAATGTAATACATAGTAAATATAGGTGGTTGAGATCACGTCCAGCATTCCACCCATAACTTTTTGTTTTGTTCACTTCCCTCTATGGCTACCGACACGGCCACTGCAACTATAAGGCCACTGTGCAGAGCTTCCAGCATTTAACGATTTTGCGATTCACAAAATAACCGTAAAATCAGTTGAAGGGTACAAAGGCCGCGATATTTCTCAAACTGGCCTCAAATAAAAGAAAGAAAGGCTAATGGCAGTGAAAGTAGAAAGCTTCACACATTAACTGGGATTTGTTTAGTTCAGTTGGAGACTGGCCTCATCCAAAACCGAAATCATCTGTTTTACAGCCGCTCTCGCACCTTTTGACTGTTTGTATTCACAGCATACAGGGGACAGCCGTGAATAGTCGCCACTGCTTGTTGTATAGAGTCAGGAGCATGACACAGAGGCCTACGAACAGGCAGAGGCTTTCAAAGACCGTCCTCGGATCATCAAAGCAAGCATTGGCAGAGCTAATAGGCCTCACCTATGCAAGACCTTTTGGCTTAGCCAATTTGATTTAGAAATTTGTAGACCTGCACGGATGCTGTTCAGCATGGCATAAAAGTTAATGCATAGATGAGAGTGGCGAAGAATGGAGTAGAGTGTTGTGGAGTGTTCTGAAGTGGATCGTTGTAGAATAGAGTCAAGGGAAGTAGAGTGGAATAAAGTGCTGTAGAGTGGAGTGTCGTAGAGGGGAGTGGTGTAGAGTAGAGTAGAATCGTGGAGTGGCGTGGCGTGAATGGCCTAGAGTGAAGAGGCATAAAGTGGGATAGAGAGGAGTACAATGGGGTAAAGTGTCATAGAGTGGATTAGAATTGAGGGTCATAAAGTGTCGTAGAGTGGAGTGGAGTAAAGTGGAGTGCTGGAGAGTGGTGTTAAGTGGAGTGGCATAGTGTAAAGTGGTGAAGTGAAGTGTCATAAAGTGAAGTGGCGCAAAGTAGAGTAAAGTGGCATGGAGTGTCATATAGTGGAGTGTCATAGAGTCAAGTGGAGTGTCATAGATTGGAGTATCATAGAGTGGTCTACAGTAAATTTCCATAGAGAGCCATAGAAAGGAGAAGCGTGGTGGATTGGAATATCGTGGAGTAGAGTGTTGTGTCATCTATTACAGTGTCAGAGTGGATTGGCCAAGAGTGGAGCAGCTTAGAGAGGAGGGTGTAGTAGAGTGTTGTAGAGTGGAATGGTGTAGAGTGGAGTGGCGTAGTGTGGAGTATGCATGGTGTGGTAGTGCACTGCAATTTCAGTGTTTCATGTTACATACAACACAGTTTCAATGGAAATGACCATTATATTTGCACAGATCGTTTAACTGATAAAAGTATACAGTGCACAAACCTTGACGTGTGGAAATGGCATCCCTTAGTGTACTGATTTGTTTGATTGTATTAAAATATTTGTTTCCATCACACACCAAAATTTTAAACAAATGTGCTTCATTTGTTCTTTCCTAATTCTGATATATGCGAAAATATTTGCACAGTTCATTTTAAGACATTTAAATGTTGCTGTGTGCCCAGCAAGATTGCCACATAAATCCTCTCACTTTGAAGTCAGAGAAAGAAAAGTAAACACTAAGCTCCCTTGGAAGACAGAGCCTTATATTTTACCTCTACCTTTAAATAGACAGCAAATGTGACAAGATAAGAACACATTTTAAAAGACTCAAATCAAGGACTTGTGGAAGAATAAAAGGAGTGACAGTGAACAAGTTTTTCTCCACAGGACGGACGAGGACATGCTGGAGAGCCTAAAACAGATAAGGCCTGCAAATAGAACCCCAGAAAATGTGAGTTGCAAGCCAATTGTAAGCAATGGGCGGAATGTAATCCTAGAGAAGCTATCAGACTGTCCACAAGAAGTCTTTTTGCAATAAGACAACTGCGCTGTCTGGTAGGCTTCGACCTAAAAATTTAAGTCTTGAGGTCAGGTTCCTCAGCACGGTTCTGAAGGGCAATCTGTCTGTGATGGAAGAGAACAGGTAGCCGAGGCAAAGAAGGTGTGTCCAAGGCAAGAGGTACTGGTCACGATTCCTGTCTCTGATTCGATCCTGCACATTTATTGCTGTTATGTTTTTTTCTAATTTGTTTTATTTCTGTTTTATTCAGTATTCATCATTGTCATCTAGAGTTTAAGCACATCATTGTATGCTCAGAAGAGGATGTTGCAAGTACACATTAACTCTCTTCGCCTGCAGGGACTCTAGATTTATCAAGCCATGCAGGGCCACACAAGGTGACCTTACATGGTTCGATAAATCTTACTTAGCAGTTGGGTCGCCCTTGTGCCCCATTGGGGGACGTAAGAGCGACGCAACTGTTTTATAAAAAAGCCTCTTCATTTCCCCGGGCATAGAAAACTTGAATGTGACCTCATTAGGTCGAGCATTCGAGACCTCTTGTATATACTTGAATATATACTTATAAGTGTATGTACTTTGTGGGCTCTGGAGATCAGCCCTAGGACTTGTCTGCTTCCGCTTAGGGACTTTTTGCAGTTCAAATGCCTCAATTTAACTGTCTTGATAGAAAACAACCAGTAGAGATCAGTTAAATACAGGAATTGCTTTCTTCTAAGGGACTTTATTTTTTTTATTTTTCTGGCAACTGCCTCTATTTAACTCTCTTGAATGAAAATGACCAGCAGAGGTCAGTAAAATGCCAGAATCACTTTAGCATTCTCTATATTCCTGTCCATAGAAATTGTCTGCCACGAGCATCCGTAGACAATAATATTTTTTTCAAATCTTATATTTTCAGTGATATGACCACCGAAGGCCCTGATTTTATATTAAAAACAGAGTTTTGGATCTACCATTTCACGTTGAAAGGCAATATTTTTCTCCATGTGTTCCCATACCTGGCGTGTCACGCAGTTTGGTGCTTACTTTCCCTCCATGTTAAAGATCAGTAGATGTTTCTGCACCCAGGCTAATGCTGCATAGCTAAATACATATAAGGTCCCAACGGCGAGACCGATTGCATTGCAAATGCTTGTTTGTACAATGCTCTGTGCATTGCAGCTATACCAGGCCACATGCATACATTCATATAACACATATACGTACTCGGGCTAGAGGACCGATGAAAAAAATTCCTCATGGGCCTCCAAGGGGAAGTCACATGCAGACATCGTCTAGTGGCTACAGCTCCTACAGAACAAGTAATTGACGAAGGCTGCGCTATATAAAACCACATGAATATTTGTTTTGTTTGACTGCTCAAACTGAACACCTTTGCCAAGCAGTAGCTCTCACAACTCTGGCCATGGGGGGGGACGTACAGACCCCGCAAATACTTCTTTTGGGAGGAGTTCTGAAAGTACTCCATCAGAACTTGGGGCCGTGGCATCTTATTCAGAGAAATCAGTTTCACTCAGGGCCGGACTGGCCCTAGCGGGCACCGGGCATTTCCCCGGTGGGCCACCAGGGTGGGAGCCGATGTTTGCCCCTGGGGGGCCGTTTTTGTTACAGGGCCGTTTTTGCAGCATAGCTGCAATATCGGGCCCTGTAACAAAATCGTCCGAAACCGTCCCTGGCAAACGGCTAGCCCGCACCTCCAACCCCCTGGGGGGGGAGGTCTGCCGAGCACATTGCCAGTGCAGGTTTTGGTTCCCAGTCCGGCCCTGGTTTCACTGACCAAATGTCTGAAGGTAGAAAAGCCCGCTTGATGCCGCAAAATACTTGAATATAAAACGGATAATTAACTTCTGTGTCAAGGTGTTTTTGACCCTTCCTCGCAACAACTACTGATCATAATTAAGGCTCCCTGTTTTCCGTTTTTATGGATTTTTACAGATAAATACAGACAGAAAACAATGTGTTTTCTATCTGCATTCGACGAAGTGACGAAGGAACTTTTCTGAGACGCGTTTGTTGTCCGAAGATTAAAATTGCTACAACGAAGCCCCGAGAGTGCCGTTCTTCCTTTTTGAATGTTGAAGGAGGGTTGGAGCGTTTATATATATATATATATATATATATATTTTATTTATTTTTTTCACTGGAGAAAATCAAAGGTAAAAGGAACATTTTAGTTAGCTGAAAATGTCTGGTAATTCATACTGGTTTAAATTAACATAACTGGAATTCACCAGTTATTGTTATCTCAAGTAACTATAACAACTTTGAGTGCCGCATTCGTCGAAAGAAGAAATAACGAGGAGAAATAAGGATATTTCTCCTCTTTGTGCCGCTGTTGGGCGGCGCACCGTTCTGAAGCATTCCCAGGTTTATTAGTCTTAGTAAATCAGGAAATTAGTCAAAAAGCGTGAGTGGACGCGTGGAATCACCCGCGCTCCACCACTGGAACGCCTCCCAATGCACAAGAGTTAAAGGCAGCAATATGCGGTACCTTGAGTTACTCCAGATTCACTAAGCCATGCAGGGGGCTTTGCGTGGCTTAGTAAATGTGACTTCATGACTTGCATTGCCTTGTGTCGCCTTGCATCGCCTTGTGTGATGCAACAGCGATGTAAGCCCGTAGGAAACCTGGGCCTTAATCTACCCAAATGGATGTCTCCTTGTGTAAAGTAACTATTGCTCATGTAAAGCGCTCCAATACTTTCTGCTCGAGTTCGCGCTATATCAAACTGCAAAAAAAGGAGCTGCGCCTGAGATCCGCCCTCTCCATTGGATATGAGAAGGGCAATTTCTTCAATTTCCTAAGAAAATCAGAAAATTATATTAAAAAATGCCTAACTCTTCAAGTATATTAGTTACGGGTTTTCAGGGAGGATGATGGCAGTATCCGGCTCTAAAAGCAGGCGCGTATGGTTCAGCCCATTAGGGAATGCCGGAATGACCAGTCCAGCATGGACTAAAAGCATGCAGTGGACACTTCACAGACACCCCAGGGCCAGAACAGGGTAAGGCCTTGCACTTAAGGCTGCACTCAGTCAGATAATGACATTCAGTGCATCATTACAGTGACGTTTATTTACATAATGCCCTTTGTATTTATGACCCTGTTTGCAATCTTAAATTAATAATGCTGCAAAGTGCAAGAGAAGGGCAGCGTGTTTGTGCATCGCTGCAGATCCAGGACAGGGTGTGATCCCCTACCTGCTGCCTTATTTCAGGCTCTGCAGACTCAGTGCAGGGCTGCTGTCTACAGAGCAGAGGAAAGTGTGTTCTTTTAGGTCTTTGAATAATGGCAACAGCCTTCTATATTAGGTAAAAAGGACAAGCACTTAGCCTAACGCTGCAAGTTTATGCAAAGAAATACAATTAATTTTTTTTAAAAAAAGAACCTGTTCTCAAAGGTTACCTAAAAGAGCTGTATTTTGATAGCAATAAATGAAAGCTGGTCATGTGCAGGCTAAAATAAAGTTGCAATCGCAACCTATGGACTGGTAGATAAGCAATTAATTCATACTACACTGTTCCTGTCACTACTCTAGATACAAGAACCATTTTAGTGTGGAACGGGTGGTTAAAGGATGATGGCATATTCTTCTTTGGGTTGTGGGGCATTTCTGTCTGCTGCAGTAATAGTCTGAAGTTGTTTACTCAGATCCTTCAGATGACTCAGAGGACTGTGCCCCCTTATTTACGACTAATAGTAGTCTAAAGGTACTAAGCAAAATAAGATCTTCAGGTGCACCTGGTCCGAATGGCCTCCCGGCCCAATTGTTCAAAGAAGACTTGTCACTATGGTCCGCAATACTTTCCTTACTGTTCACAACCTGCACTAAACTCCATCAAGTGCCCGACAGCTGGAGAGGTTCAATATTGCACCCATTTTTTAAAAAGGGCGACAGACAAAATCCCTGTAATTATCGGCTGATAGCCTTACTGGACATCGAGGCTAAGATCTACGCAGCTGTACTCCTAAAAGATCGAGTGGCTTGGGCAACAACAAACGCAATAATTCCTTTCTGCCAAGCTGGCTTTAGACCCAATTCCTCCACACTGGATAACATAATGACCTTATCCTACCTTGTCCACCAGGCAAAAAACCAGAAGACATCAGCGCTCTACGCATGCTTCGTGGACTATCAACTGCTTTCGATCTGGTGGACAGAGGCATCCCTTGGAGAAAACTGCAGGTGTGGGGCATTCCCAGCGGCCTCCTTAATGCAATCATATCGCTATACACAAATACCTGGGTGAGGGTCAAGCTGTCAGACACTGCGCTAACCAAGAAGATTAACACCACCCAAGAGCTAAAGCAAGGGTGCGTCCTTGCTCCAGTGTTGTTTAATTTATATACAGCAGATATGTCCCGAGCATTTACCAACGATAATCTAATCTCCCCCAAAGTCGGTAATACAAATATCACAATATTGCAATCGACAACTCAAAAATAGGACTCCAGAGAGAATTAAATTCCCTTCACTTATACGATAGTGTAAACAAGATGAAAGTAAACGAAGCAAAAACAAAGGTTCTATCCTTTGGAAGGACGCTACAAAAAATAAATAATAATTGGTCCCTGGGTCCCTTAAAAATCTCTGGAGCTAAATCCTATAACTATCTGGGCACATGGTTTTCTGCAAACGGCGCATCAACAATACACAAGCGTCATTTAAAGAACAAGGCAGCATTAATAACTACAAGACTTTGTCAACTACATACAGCCCTTGAAAGCCCCTCCTCCGCGCCAATTATAAAGGTGCCCAGGGCAGTATTACCATCCGCAATTATCTACGGCAGCGAGGCTTTTCCAGGTCAACTCACCAACACCAGCAAAAAATTACATCTAAAAATATATAAAAGAGTGTTTAAATTACCCTATCATACCAGGGGACCCTTGGTGAGACTTGAATTTAGCCTGGAGGGCATCACATGGTCTAGTATGGGGTCTTTTATAAAGTACTACCACAGATGCATCATGGCAATGCTGGGTACCCTGAAATTCATTTTGCAAGACATTTTCAAACATAAAATCAATCCATGGTCTACTTACTTAACGACAGCAGTAAAAACTCTACAAATCGATCTGATCACTCTAAATACTTCTTCACTTACGTCCACTGCAATTAAAAGTATAATAAAAAACAGACTAAACTACTTTCCAAGACCACGGACCTGCAAAAAATTAATACTACATCGCCATTAAGGGCCCTGGCAGCGTCATACAACAACGAAAGTCAAGTCAGGGCACAACCTTACCTTAACTGCACAATAGGGAAAGCTTGCCTGACTAAAATCTTGGCAGTAAGGATGCTGGCCTTACAAATGAAAGATTTTAATCCTAACTGGCCGCTGTTCTCTAAAGTAGTCAAGTGTAGACTCTGGGGCTACAAATCAGAAACTCTTTTACATCTACTGTGCAGCTGTCCGACGTTGCTCGACTGCCGCCGAACCTTATTAAAGCCACTTTTCTTAATTCATGGGATAAGAACATGCAACCATGCAATGAACTGGATTTTCAGCACCATGGTCCCCCTTGAATTGGCAAGAATAGGTACAAATTTTAAAGCAGTGAAGGAGTTCCTTAAAAACTCTAAACAAAGCACTGAGATGATCATGAACTGTTAACTCTTAGCTCTTGAATCACGGACATTGATGCACAGTAGAGTGTGACCATGCTGCAATTGAGTTCTCTTTTTAGTCGAAACTTTTTATCCATTTTATGGAGGATTTTTAACTTGCCTTTATTTATTATTTCTATAATAGACAAGGGAAAGGGAAGAAGGTAGAGAGAAAGCCTGTACACCAAGGGCCCAATTCACAGAACTAACTTAAGACAAAATCCTAAACTTACTACCATTTTGGTATTCACAGAAGGCACTTACTCATTTCGGTATTCATAGAAGTTAGGAGTCCTAACTTTAGGACTCCTAAATGCCTTCTGTGAATACCAAAAGTCTTAAAATTAGGATTTTTCTCAGTTTAGGAGTAGTAAAGTTAGGACTCCTTACTTTAGGACTCCTAAATGCCTTCTGTGAATACTGAAAGCCTTAAAATTAGGATTTTTCTCAGTTTAGTAGTAGTAAAGTTAGGAGTCCTAACTTTAGGACTCCTAAACTGAGAAAAATCCTAATTTTAATACTTTCGGTATTCACAGAAGGCATTTAGGAGTCCTAAAGTTTGGACTCCTAACTTCTGTGAATACCGAAGTGAGTAAGTGTCTTCTGTGAATACCAAAATGAGTAAGTGCCTTCTGTGAATACGAAAATGGTAGTAAGTTTAGGATTTTGTCTTAAGTTAGTTCTGTGAATCGGGCCCCAAGAGTTTCCTTTTTTCGGGCATAACAAGTCATCTACACTATATGGTTTTATCAGGAACCAGTATTCTCTTTTGTCTTTGTATAATTATGTTTCTACTTTTTAAATGTTTTCAATTGTCATGGTTTTAAGTAATCTACACAATAAACTTCGTATTGACTTGACTTAGTCTGAAGTTGTTTTATTCGTTTTCCATGCGAGGCAGGATGTTTTTATTCACTTCCAGGTGTCATTCATTACCTGTGATGTCCGCCAGGTCAAATATCATGTGATGTTGGGGCGGGTCAAAGTAATTTTATGTCACTCACCCAATCCAGAGCTTCTGTTAACATTTTGGTTGGGGAAGACATAGCATTCTTTGCCTTATGTTTTGGAAGTCATGCTACGTTTTAAAAGGTCTAAGGGCGAGATGTACAAAAATCTAGAATTGCAATTTCCTAATTGTGATTCTTACTAGATCGCAATTAGGAAATCGCAATTCCTGATGTAAGAAAACTTACATCTTTGAAATACCGATTCTTAGTGGGTTGTGGATCAATTTACCTCATGAATATTAATGAGCTAGGGCGCAATTTGCGGACCATTAGAAATCACAGTCATCAAAGGGCCTACTGAGGTCAGCAGACCACCATGTCTGTGATTGCTTTTTAATAAAGCATTACAAAAAAAAATTCCTTAAAGGAAAGCAGGATGCAGTTAAAAAATAAAAATGAATCTTTGAAATTTAATTTTTGAGTGTAGACAGTTGTCCTTGGGACCACTTCCTGGTCTTAAAACATATTTTTTCAACATTCTCAAAGTGGAAGATGTTCCCAAGGGATCCCCTTCCTCTTTGCAAATTGGTTACCACTAGTTAAAAACTGGTCGTAAAGTAAAGTATTACTATTTAACAACTGGAATTCGAAAGCAAGACTTTAACACATACAATAGCGATTCAGTTTTTGAAAGGACGCCCTACACACGCCCCTTCCAAATACCGAATCTCTAACACAAATTCCTATTCGTTAACATGCTATCAAAAAGCAATTTGTGCTTTTGTACATTTGACCTAATTCTGTGAATCAGGCTATTTTCTACAGCAAAAATGCTTTGTACATCTCGCCCTATACACTTTTATGCTGAAAAAATTGGCGTAAATGACACCAACAAGAAACAGGAATTGGTAAAGCCAACAGGCATAATGTTGACTGCGAGCCTTTTGGCTTTGTCAATGTTTGTTTTGTCATGGGTTTTGCAGAACTTTATTAGTCCGGGAGCTGTCGTTTCCTTGCAAATGTAAAATAATACATTGAATAAAAGCAAAAATCAGTTGGTCTCAAAAGCACATATTGCCACATTAGACCCTGGTATTGAATGGAACTACTTTGCATGTATATGTGCTTCTTTTGAGAGGTCAGAATTTCAGCACTGTAGGAGGCTGGCTTGGTATATGGTGCTCACTTATGTAAGTGTAGCACCCTGCACTAACCCAGACAACCCTTATGGTGATTCCAGTGGTCTTACACAACCTTAGAAAGCTCTCTAAGAGGTAGCTGTGGACAATAGTGTAACAAAACTTGAGGGGGCCCCCTGCAAGGTACATGGAGCGCCCCCGACCCCCTCTGGATTTAAACAGGAGCTCCCAGGCCTCAGTACTGTGCCTGGGGGCCCTCCTGCAGCTCAGGGGACCCTGCACTGCGGGGGGTTAGGGGCCTGTGTTAGGCCACAGGCTGTAGAGAGCAGCCTTCAGGCTTATTCCAGAAGGAGTGTGAAGCAGCTTGTTTTACCAGAACTAATCATACAGTGTAGGTTAAGCAAAAAAGAACCACACAGTAGTCATAAAATTATGTATTTATTATAAACATTCACTAATACATTGCAGTATCTCCTACCCAGAGATATAATAACAATACACACAATACTTTGATAGTAGAACACGTAAGTAGCACAAATACACAGTGGTCGCCAGGGGGAGACCAAACCATATTCTAATAAAGTGGAATACACCCAGAAGACGTAGAATAACTGGGGATCCAAGGAACCACCCAAGGTAAGTACTCAAAAACTCTATGGAGGTCTTGTGCAGGGTGGGAACACGACCGCGTGCTTAATACAAGTCAATGAGTAAGTCACGGTTACCGTTATTAAGAAGAAGGACCGTTGCCAGAGAACCCTGAAGAAACCCCATGGAAGATGGAAGGTTGTAGAGTCACCCCACCCATGGATACCCCGGGATCCAGGATACCTATAACAGGGAAGCTGGGTGCATAGGTACAAAGTGACTCCGGAAACTGCCGTAGACCACAATGGAAGACTTAAGTGAAGATGCCGCTGGCGAAGAAGGTGAAAGAGTCTGGGGAACCCAGAGGCGGATTCAGAATGAGAGATACCTGCAAGCAGAGGGGACAGATTTGATGCCACTCAGGAGTGACCAGGAGGCATGGAAGACAAATGCCCTTCGATGTTGGAGATGCAGGAGAGTTGACGGTGACCTTGGCACTGCAGCTGTGTGGACCAGGCGATACTGTGGAAGACCAGGAGCTGTTCACAAGCTTTCCCACGTCGGATGCCAAAAGCCAAGGGGTCGGTGTCCGTCGGGAGCACCAACAAGCCTTGGCAACGGCAACAAACGCAGTAGATGAAAAAGGTGCGGTGTCGGGACCAGCAAGGTCCAAGTGACTCATCACGAGCAGGTAAGTCAGAGCAGGCCCCATGGAGCCAAAGAAGACCCTCAATAGGACCCACAGGCTGGAGGCACAGAAGTCGCAAGAGGATCTCGAGCAGCTCACTAAGGATGAAAGCCCACGGTGCTGAGGATGTGGTGAGGACAAAGATCTTTGGTAGCAAGAGATGCTTTAGTCTGGAGCTTCTTTGAGCCCGAAGATCTCTGGAGGAGACAGTCAACAAGCCTTGGCAACTGCAAGTCTACACGGTGCACAGGGGTACTGCTCCATCGGTTCCGATGAGTGATACTGGCTTCAAACTTGCTTTGAAGATAGTGCAGGCCTTGAGGGAGTTGCAGAATCAAAACCTGTGTTGCAGAACCTCTCGGAGTCTGTGGGAGCTCAGGAACAGCAGACCGGTCAGCTTTGTTGCGGTGCCTGCAGATGCAGGGGAGTGACTCTCTCACTCCAAGGAAAATTCCTCTGGGTGTCTTGGATGTCCACAGGCCTGTAGAAGAACCTGTATGGAGCACAGGCACAGATGACACAGAAGAATGGCAGGATGATGAGATCAAGAGCAGCAGGAGTCTTCCCAGTTGCAGTCTTGGTACCCAAATCAAAGTGGTTTCTGATCTGAATCTTGTCCCATGATGAATCTCCCACAGGTACGCCCTTAAATACCCTAAAGAAAGGGTTGGGACGATTCAGGGGTCCCTCCCAGAGGAGGGGCTGAACAGTGGGGAGGATACTCCCATGTCCTTTGTCCAGTTTCACGCCAGAGCGGCAGCCAACGGCTCCTTGAACTGGTTCCAACAGGAGTATGCAAGGAGGGCACCAAATGTGCCCTTCCAAGCAGTCTTGTGGCGCTGGCCCAATACTCTAAGTCCAGTCTGGGAGGTGGTCTCACCTCCCTGTGACAGGAAACCTATTGTCCTGCCTTCCCCTGCTCGAGCTCCGCTTGGCAGCAGGGGGGCAGAATCATGTCTCTGGTCAGCAGCAGCCATAGTTTGCTGTCCAGTTCTAAAAGACTGTTACCGGGAACACTGAGGGCGTCCAGGAGGAGCCCCACAGTGCATGGAATCATACCTCCAACACCGTTTATGGCAACATGTTTGATACGAAACACACCAGGGTTCATTACAGCCAGTTTAGAGTTAGCCATCGTGTAATGACGCATGGCCTGTCTATGTATTGGAATGGCCTGATGCACTTACAACCCGGGAGAATGGACTGATTGAAAGGCCTGCCTTAGGGGTGACTTATAGGTTTTAAGTACAGTGACCTCAGATATAAGAAGCATATATCTGTTGTCAGTGGTGCTAGCACCAGCTTACACAGGCTGCAATGGCAGGCCTGTAGTCACACTTTGAGTGGTCTCCCATGGGTGGCATGACACATGCTTCAGCCCATGGGGGACTCCTGGTGTACCTATGCCCTGGGTACCTTAGTACCATAGACTAGGGATTTACAAGGGTACACCAGTAGCCAATGTGGGGGGTACCTAAGTACTCACCATGGTTCAATTTAGGGGAGAAGCACCGAGACTGGGGCTCTGATTTGCAGGATCCCAGTCAGACTAGTCAGAAAAACATAATGACACCAGCAAAAAGTGGAGGTGACCATGAAAGCAGATCCTACTTTCCTACAAGCACTCACAGTAGTTAACCAATGGCTGAAGTGGCCTGAACCTTTGCTCCATGCTGTATGCTGTATGGAGCCTAAGAAAAATGTGAATGACACAACACCAGTTCAATGAATGAACAGGGCCTTCTCAAAGGCTTTATAATTAAGTATATTATATGTATATTGTAGTTAAATCAAAAGGTCTTTGCTAACACCAGACCTAAAAACATGGATGTCAGTATTTAGGTGAACGTGCCAAGTGCAATTTGACATAGGTTTTTCAGTTGTGGGAGTAAAAACAGAAGTGACGTCATCCAGCAGGATTTAGTAAAGTCCCACTCGTGCTGGCTACTGGGAGTGTAGAGACAGCTTTAGAGAGGCTTCACAGAGAAATAAACCGAACGTCTACCAATTTAAGGATACTTCGCAGGCTGCAAACCTGCAGTCAGAATTGAAGCATAATGAATCCATGCATGTCTCTTTTTCGGACGTTCTTTGGCTCTTTCTGGAGTTAAAGTCACCTAAGTAAGACGTGACTGGAGCACTGCTGCTACTCTCTAGAGGAACTGTAGGCAAGACAGTGTGCTGCATTTGATGCCCCTGGCCATTGAGCGCCCTCGGGCAGCATTATTGATTTAAGCCGGCGCTGGAATTCTTCTAACCAGGAGATTCACAGCAAGCCTTTGACCATCTGAAATGACATAAGGTTTATTCATAAGGTGCATGTTCACTCCTTGGGGCAACTGAGCACTGGATAACATACGTTTATTGTTACCCAACTCAATGGACTGCTATTATCTGAGTAATGACTCCGGAGATAGCACAAGTCAGGGGGCTTTCATTAAGTCTCACCTACGGACTTCAGTCAAACCTGGTGGAATACCCATGTCCATATGCAAGATTTAGGGACGATGGCTAAAGAAGGTACCTCTCTCAAGCCACATGGTTATTGGTTTGGATGGTAACTGTCTTTGAGTTGTGACTCCACGTTGTCTTTAGCGATGTTATTACATTTTATATGCAAGTATGTCATGCCATGTACTACTATAACCTAAGTGGTCACCTAGTAAGACTTAATATGTACATTATTGTAAATTTGTAAACGATGAATGAAACCGATTGCTGTTGAATTCTAAAGTGCTCTGACACCCAAGATTGGGTCATGTTCGCACTATAGAAAACACTAAATAAATAAATGGTAGTCATTTTATCGACTTCAGAAGGATAATATTCTGAGTGGCCCTGCCAGGAATTGAATCTGTGACCATAAGGTCAAACTCAGGTCCCTTAAGAACGTACATTCCTACACTGAGCCACCATCGCCAACCTGATGCGACCGAATTGATGTCACTCACTGAATTTCTCAAGACAGCATCCACTTGTTAATGGCCTGGTTCATCAGGCTTTTGAAATGGCCCAAGAATCGAGGTTTTAATATCCAGGCACAAACCTACAATATACCCTACTCTGGTTGGTGGCCCTTAAGTGAACCCAAAGCATTCTAGCCAGCTTTCGAGTAAGGGCCCGAAAAAAATTAGGTTTTGCCATTTTGGCACTCCCTTCACCCTAGCAACAAAGCTATTTGTTTCAATACAGCGCCTTCGTCTGCCCCTTTGCGGCGGCGCTGTTAGTAAGCTGCCCACATGGCCTTGATGGAGCAAGCACTGAGATTCAGTCGGCCAAAGTACACATTTATTCCATATTTTCTGGATTCTCTTGAAACATCCTACCTATCAGCTCGTCTCTGTTTACTGTATTTATATTCTTATTAAAATTCAACAATATGCTGGACTGTAATATATCGTGCGTTGAGAAAAAGGCACGTGACATTCCGTCCGCACCGATCTGTCGCACTACTGAATAGGAATTTATCCTCACAACAAGACATTTCTTATATAATAATCACATAGACATAGTTACTCAAAATAAACCATCATTTTATCCAAAACTTCATTCCAAAGTTCATCCTTGTTCAAATGAATCACTGCAGAGACAGCGTAATTCCATGTTGATGATTTAATGAACATTTTCAAATGCCACCTTCAATCCATCCAGATTTAGAAACGCAGCACGTGTACATGAATCATACATATTGAGCCGGTTCATAACGTTCCACCCAATGCATTTCGAACCCGAAGGTTCTTCGTCAGGGGTTACAGAAACAGATAACAAAAGCAACTCAGCAAAATGTGCCAAATTAATTATTACTAAGTGCTATAAATATTTCATAGTACAAACATCGTCAAGCCCATGATATCACAAATCCACCCCTAATTTGAAACCCAAACTTAAAAAAACTAACAGGTGACAAAACCCCTACCCACTCTGCAATACCCCTTGCCCCCAGTTCAACATTATAAACTGCATCTTGTTAACAGAACTCATGCGCAGCGCCCCTCCAGCCTTTAAAGATATCCCCAGAATTGCCTCTTGCTTAAACCTCCTAACTGCTACTTTTGGCGTTCCCAAGCCTCGAAGTTTATAGTCGTATACAGATTACCTGAACTGTAATATATCGGCATATGTAAAGCGCACAAACACGAATTTTGCTACAGCAGCGCTGTAGAAAAAACGAAATTAAATGAACTAGGTATGCCCATTATGTATTTATATACGAGTTGTTTTTTAGGTCGAGGACTACCGGTCTGCCGAAAGGCAGAACCGGAAGTCGGAGATTTAATGACTTGGAGAAGAGGGGCTTGAACCCGCCCCTCTTCTCCCCTGTTCTCCATTGGCTGGCCTCGTAAATGCTGGCCAGCCATTGGAGAAGAGGTCAGTCATTCAGATTAGGCCCCGTCCTTTTCGGATCGGGGGGCGTGTTTTTTGCGAGAAGTCTCAGGGAGGAGACAACAGCAAAACACGCCTCCGAATCCGAAAAGGACGCTGCCTTTCTCCGAGGCATTTCTGCTCTGTGATTCCCCTCTCCGCTCTGCCTGAGATCCTTGCCAGTGAGCACTCGGGCCCTGCCAGTCCGCCCTGACGGTGCCTCTCCTCGTGCCCTCCTCCGCGAGGCCGCGAGCCTCCCTCCCCGGCCCCTCCATCAGTGATCTAGCGCCTAGTTAGTAGTCTCCCTCGGGTGTAATTAGTGGCGGCTGCCGGCGCGGCCCGTGCTCGGGGCACGGGAGCCGCGGCTCTCGCTCCTTCCTGGAAGCCTTGGCGGGCGCCGGTGTTTGAAGCCGCGTGGGGCGCGCAGCGCTCGTCCCTTTTGAAGTGGAAATAGGCCAGTTTGAATGCGCCGAGTTTAATTTTTCACAAGCCTCAGCGGCCGTGCGCCCCCCCCCCATGTATTTACATCTCTCACCCCCCGTGAGTGCTCTCTCCTGCGCTGCCTCCCGCTCAGCCCTTCACATTAAGGACTCGCTCGGTTTGTGTTTGCGTTTCTCGCTGCACAGGTAGGTGGGCAGGTAATGTGTGTGCCCTCGCACAGATCATGCCACTGCCAGCAACTCTTTTACAAAACTACAGCGCACGTGCACAAAACACGAGATACAATTACCGATGACTTACAGCGTTTTAGAATTATGGAGACGGGTGAAACGTCCCTTCTTCACTACGGCTGGAAAATGTGAATTATCCTCTTAGCGCGATCCGAGTTTCAAACCCTTAAAAACAGATCACGTGTGGCACATTCCAGCTGGTTTAAATCATTCTCCTTTTTGTGTGTCTTTTTGTGTAGTGCGGTGTCTGGGCAAGTGTGTGTGTGTCTGTGTCTGTCTGTGTGTCTGTGTGTGTGTGTGTGTGTCTGTGTGTCTGTCTGTGTGTCTGTGTGTCTGTGTGTGTCTGTGTCTGTGTCTGTGTCCGTCCGTCCGTCCGTCCACTGTGTCTACCAGACAGTTCTTTTAGAGACCAACGAGATCAGTCGCACAGAAGGGGGCCCTAGTCCGATAAGTAGGGAGGGGAAGCAGGGGAAAGCACAGTAATGCTCGCAAACAGTAACCCCACTGCCTAGCAGCTTATTGTAGCAGTGCTAATCCTCACTGATATGTATGAACAGACAAAGGAAGCCTTACCCCCCCACACGAAAACACTCATTAGAGAAAAATGTTTGAATGGTGAAACTGCGGCTCTCGCTCCTTCCTGGAAGCCTTGGCGGGCGCCGGTGTTTGAAGCCGCGTGGGGCGCGCAGCGCTCGTCCCTTTTGAAGTGGAAATAGGCCAGTTTGAATGCGCCGAGTTTAATTTTTCACAAGCCTCAGCGGCCGTGCGCCTCCCCCCCCCATGTATTTACATCTCTCACCCCCCGTGAGTGCTCTCTCCTGCGCTGCCTCCCGCTCAGCCCTTCACATTAAGGACTCGCTCGGTTTGTGTTTGCGTTTCTCGCTGCACAGGTAGGTGGGCAGGTAATGTGTGTGCCCTCGCACAGATCATGCCACTGCCAGCAACTCTTTTACAAAACTACAGCGCACGTGCACAAAACACGAGATACAATTACCGATGACTTACAGCGTTTTAGAATTATGGAGACGGGTGAAACGTCCCTTCTTCACTACGGCTGGAAAATGTGAATTATCCTCTTAGCGCGATCCGAGTTTCAAACCCTTAAAAACAGATCACGTGTGGCACATTCCAGCTGGTTTAAATCATTCTCCTTTTTGTGTGTCTTTTTGTGTAGTGCGGTGTCTGGGCAAGTGTGTGTGTGTCTGTGTCTGTCTGTGTGTCTGTGTGTGTGTCTGTGTGTCTGTGTGTCTGTGTGTGTCTGTGTCTGTGTCCGTCCGTCCGTCCGTCCGTCCGTCCACTGTGTCTACCAGACAGTTCTTTTAGAGACCAACGAGATCAGTCGCACAGAAGGGGGCCCTAGTCCGATAAGTAGGGAGGGGAAGCAGGGGAAAGCACAGTAATGCTCGCAAACAGTAACCCCACTGCCTAGCAGCTTATTGTAGCAGTGCTAATCCTCACTGATATGTATGAACAGACAAAGGAAGCCTTACCCCCCACACGAAAACACTCATTAGAGAAAAATGTTTGAATGGTGAAACTGAGTCAACAAATATATTGAAAATCAATTGCATCAAGTTTATTGTAATAAATAGAATGAAACATAATAATAGGAAATAAATACCGAAAATGAATAAACCAGGCGCAACCAGTAAAATATCACACAACCATTCACTCGAACCAACGCATACTCATTCTTTCCCACATATCCTAAAAGACACACAGATCCAGCGAGCAAACTAAGATAATAACATCTAGTGAATAATCCGCTCTCCAACAACAAAGTGAACAATATTGGAAAGCCGCAGGATCCCGATTCACTAGGTAGTGGCGTCAACACAATTTATTTTCATCAGTTACATCGACATTTTGATATATGATTTATTGACACAGACGTTAAATGTTATATGTAAACAATCTTGGAGGGATGCAAAGAAACACAAGAACTCCAGTGCCGATGCGCGTTTCGGTGTGTGACCCCAATATTGAGTCTAACCTTCTTCAGGGCACAGTATCAAGAGAGGCAAACAGGGGAACATAAGAACAACAATTCATGTATAGACTATATGGGGATGAAGCGATGAACTAGAAAACATTGAGGAGAAAGTGATACAGGTGGAAGGTACGTTCATGATACAAAAAAATCAAAAAAGGGGAACATTGGGAGACGTGCCACCAACATGGAGTAATACGAAGATCACAAGAGGGTGCAAAAAGGAAAACAACTAGAGTGTAGATACAGTGCATTCACATCCTTAAGGCTCCTCACCTTTCACATAGTGGTGCCAGAAAGAAAGTGCAATATGGAGTGAATATTAGACCCTGTCACCATGATACCATCAAAGAAGCTGGTCCCAGAGCAGAGAGGCACTGCACTCTACCTGGACTGTCCAATAGGGATCACATGCACATGAGGAGAAATGGGGTAAGAATCCGGGAGGCAGACCGATGGACCGGTATTCTGTAGGAGGTAGTAAGATGAAACAAGCATTTACAATGCAATGGTCTCGGCATTGGTAAAGTTAGAGCTATTGGCATTGCTCATGACATTATTTTTTTTTATGTTTCTGTTTTTAAAACATTTAAAGAAACGGCATTGTCATGAGCAATGCCAATAGCTCTAACTTTACCAATGCCGAGACCATTGCATTGTAAATGCTTGTTAGCTATAGTGTTGATCAACGCAGAGGTGCACTTGACTACTTTACTCCCTTAAACCTAAATTATACACAGGCACACAGAGAGCACACTTTGATAAATTAGAATGCTCTGTCTCCATTGTACAATTAGCGTCTTCTGGGGGAAAGACGTCCTCACCTAGCACTCATGAAATAGCGATGAATTCGCTTAAATAAAGATGATTATTCCAATTTGTTCAATTAAATGTGAAAATGTAATCAATGATTTGTAATCCACGTATGATGATTCTCATACATTTGAAATATCCAAAAAGTCGATGTGGTTCACATGTTCAAAGTGAATACAACTGAGGAGGTATCCTGAATTCCCCGATGCATTTCGGGTCTAACCCTTCGTCAGGGGTAATTTCCTAAAAACAATAGGAAAAATGGTGGATTGAGCTAGGATCCAAGACTTCAGGAATGCAAGGTAGAATATAATGCACATGTATTTAAAGTGAGAAAGAATGAAATGTCAGAGACAAGTATAGCCTTCACCAGAAAAAAGTGCAAAAAAGGGAATTCAGACCAAAAATATATGATCGAAGTTTAGTAAACGTGAAAACAGAGACGTACTAATTAACAGAAATGACGTGATAAAAACGATTCTACGAGCGTGAAAAAATGGTGAATACTTAGAGCTCAGAGGTCGTTTGTGCATTAGTATGAAAGGTCGAGAATGACCGAACGCTAGAAAGAACCCGTGAAAATAAGTGCTTGCTGCATATGCGTATAATACTGCAGTTACCGCGCGAACGTGAAAACTGGGAAAAAGTTCCCGCTACCATAAGTTGGAATATCAACGCGTACCTGAAGGTTAAGAAATCGAGTGCTCACAGCATTACCGATGTTATGAGAGTAACCGTTTAAAAGTGACATGTAAAAAATGTTCACGCTCGTAGAATCGTTTTTATCACGTCATTTCTGTTAATTAGTACGTCTCTGTTTTCACGTTTACTAAACTTCGATCATATATTTTTGGTCTGAATTCCCTTTTTTTCACTTTTGTCTGGTGAAGGCTATACTTGTCTCTGACATTTCATTCTTTATCACTTTAAATACATGTGCATCATATTCTACCTTGCATTCCTGAACTCTTGGATCCTAACTCAATCCACCATTTTTCCTATTGTTTTTAGGAAATTCCCCCTGACGAAGGGTTAGACCCGAAATGCATCGGGGAATTCAGGATACCTCCTCAGTTGTATTCACTTTGAACATGTGAACCACATCCACGTTTTGGATATTTCAAATGTATAAGAATCATCATTCGTGGATTAGAAAATCATTGGTTAAATTTTCACATTTAATTGAACAAATTGGAATAATCATCTTTATTTAAGTGAATTCATCGCTATTTCATGAGTGCTAGGTGAGGACGTCTTTCCCCAGAAGACGCTAATTGTGGTATGTAACACACCTCAAGAGATTAGGAGGTGGTACTCACAAGACCAAAGAACTTTGTTCCGGATTACAATTCACTTAAAGTTCAGACACTTGAGAGTGCGACCACTTTACCAGTTTTTCTGTCTCCATTGTAGACAGTAAAAAACATAAAATGTGAAAGCAAACATACAGCAATAGGCTAAAATAAAAATCTCAACGGAAAGACACCCACATCCAAATGCCAGACGTTTCCTGAAAAGTAGTGACTAGTTCGCAGTCCTGTCTGTTTCTGTGCATTGTGGTACTTGTAGTCTTGGCTTTATAATGATAAAAGCAAATACTGCCAGTTCCAGAATGCAAATGAACAAACGGGACTGCGTGAGTGACTGGGAGAGCTTGAACTTTCGGGGATACCAAAGAGTGAAACAAGCATTGGCAAAGTCAATAGGTCTCACCTATGCAAGAGCTATTGGCTTTGCCAATATGTTTTAGCCGTGTTGTACATCAGTGTGGCTGCTGTTCAGCATGGCTAAAAGTTAGTGGGGTAAATTAGAGTGGTGTGGAGAGGAGTGTCATAAAGTGGAGTACAGTGGAATGTTATGGAATGGCGTAGAGAGTTGTGGAGTGGCGTATAGTAGAGTTCAGTGGTGTGGAGTGAATTGAAGTGAAGTGAAGTGTCATGGTGTGGCATATAGCAGAGAAGTGTTGTGGAGAGAGCAGAGTATCCTAGAGTGGAAGGACACAGAGTGAATTAGAGTTGAGTGGTATACAGTGGAGCAGAGTGTTAGGGTGGTGTAGAGCAGATTGGAATGGCATAGAGGGTGTTGCAAAGAGTGGAGTAGTGTTGTAGAGTAGAGTGACGTAGAGTTGAGTGGTGTGGCACAGAATGTCAGCGTGGAGTGGGGTGGTGTAGTGTGGAGCAGTGGAGTGGAGCATATTGACACAGTGTGTCGTGGAGTAAAGTGGCATGGAGCGGCATGGAGGTAGTTACGCAGAGCATAGCATAGTAGAGTGGAGTAGTGTCATGCCATGGCAGAGAGTGGAGTAAAGTGTTGTAGAGTGGAGTATCAGAGTGGAATAGAGTGGAGTAGAGTGGAGTAGAGTTTAATGGAGTAGAGTGTCATAGAGGGGAGAATCGTGGAGTGGAGTTTCATAGAGTGGAGTAGAGTGAAGTGGAGTAAAGTAAAGTGGTGCTGAGTAGATTGCCATAGAGTGCATTGTTTTTGAGTAAAGTGGTGTAGAGCCCATTGGCATACAGTGCAGTGGCATAGAATAGATTGTTTCAGAATAAAGTGAAGTGGTGTAGAGTGGAATGGGCAGGGTATAGTGGAGTGATGCAGGGTAGAGTGCAGAGGTGTAGACTACAGTGGCGAAGATTGCAGTGGCATAGACTTGTGTGGTGTAGAATGCAGTGGTATGGAGTGCAGTGGGTCAGAATCTATTGGAGTGATGTAGAGTGTGTTGGCTTAGAGTGCAGTAGAATGGCCCAAAGTTGAGTGGTGCAGAGTAGAGTGCAATGGCATAGAGTGCAATTGTGCAGAGTAGAGTGGTGTTGAGGTCAGTGGAGGAAAGTGGAGGAGGAGCAGTCTTGCAGAGTACAGTTGTGTTGAGTGCAGTGACATAGAGTAGACAGTGGCATAGTTAGACCTTTGGCCGCCCGGGGCAGTCGCTGCATTTGCCGCCCTGCAGGCAGATTGAAGAGCAGGGGGATGCTTGGGCGATTCCTCCGATTGCCATTGCCGCCCCCCCTTGCTACGCCACTTAGAGTAGAGTAGTAGAGTAGTATAGGGACGTGCAGTGCAGTGATGCAGAATAGATTGAATTAGAGTGCAGTGGTGTAGAGCGTGATGGTTTTGAGTAAAGTGGTGTTGAATGCATTGGCATAAGGTGCAGTGATTTGAAGTGCAGCGGCGTGGATGAGGTGGAGTGGCGCAGGGTGGAATAGCGCAAAGTGGAATAGAATGCAGTGGCATAGAGTAGATTGTTTCAGAGTAGAGTGAAGTGACAGGGTGCAGTGGCATAGAGTGTCATAGAGTGCAGTATTGCAGAGTAGATTAGAGTGGCATAGAATGGATTGCCATAGAGTACAGTGGTGAAGAGTGCAGTGGTGCATAGTAGTGTGAGGTAGAGTGCATTGGCATAGAGAAGAGTGGTCTAGAGTAGAGAGGCGTGTAGAGTAGAGTGCAGAGAAGAGTGGAGTGGGGTAAAGAAGAGTATGCATGGTGTGGTAGAACACTGCCATTACAGACAACACATCTTCAATTGAAATGACCATTACATTTGCACAGACACACACTTTACTGAAAAAAGTATACAGCGCACAAACGATAAAGCATGGAAAAGTCATCACCTAGTGTATTGATTTGTTTTGATTGTATTAAAATATTTGCTTCCACCACACTATAGAATCACCCAAAAATTTGCTTTTTTATGCTTTCCATATTCTTGCTTCCACCACATGTCCGAATCACCCAAAAAATTGCTTCATTTATGCTGTCCATATTCTGAAATATCTGCACAGTTCATTTACAGACATTAAAATGTTGTTGTGCTAGAAAATAAAATAACAGCATACAACACACCCCGAATGCGAGTAGCCAGCATGATTGTCACATAAATCCTCTCACTTTGAAGTCAGAGAAAGAAAAGTAAACACCAAGCTCCCTGGAAGACAGAGCCTAACATTTGACCTCCATCTTCAAATGCACAGTAAATGTGAGAAGATAGGAACAATATTTAAAGGCCTGCTGACAGAAATTCAATAATACTGGAAGAACACAGTAAAAAGGGTTTGGGCCAGTGGCTTGTGCCAGTGGCGCACAGTGCATATTGGTGCAGTGGGGCGGGGCCTGGGACCATAGTCCCACTAGGAGCCACGGACATTATTCAGATGGGGAGGCAGAATCTGCTCCGGCTTATGAACGCTTGAAGGTCTGCCCAGTGCCAGCATAGCATGGAGTTTCTTCATGGGGAGCTGCTGAAGTTTGGAGGTTCATCACTCAGAAATGATTTGCGCTCTCAGCTCTGCCTCAGGGCCAGTGACGGTGCACACGCTCTTCACTTTGCACAAGTGTGCACTGATTGCATCCAGGCACTCCCCCACCCCCACTGTACAATACACACCAGAGAGTTTTCGAATTGGGGTTGACTTGTGGAGTAATCTGCTCACTGAGAACACCGACTGTTCCCTGAAAGACATCCTTTTTCCCCAGTTTCCAGAGGTTCCTAAATATTGCACAGCACCAGGGCTGTCCGAGGGACAGCCTTGACACCTGTCTCTCTTGAGGCTGCCACAAGTTGGCCCAAAAATGCACACCGGTTTCTATTGTGGGCTTCGGATGAGAATGGCGGTAGCAATGTTGAAGTGGCTGTGCCAGTCCACGCCCTGGTCAAGGCACCAGCACCCCGAGCCTTGGGCGCCCTGCAGCATCAGATTCACTGCCCAGCACCAGCTTTTGGGGTCTCAAGCACGGCCCTATGGGGCTGTATCTGCAAAATCGAGGACAGGCTCAGGTCTAGAGAGAGGCATCCAGACCTAGCAAGATCTACTCCTGCACGGGACTGACCCAGACACAGCAAGATCAACTCCTGCATGGGACTAACCCAGACCCAGGAAGATCAACTCCTGCACAGGACTGACCCAGACCCAGCAAGATCTACTCCTGCAGACCCAGCAAGATCAACTCCTGCACGGGACTGACCCAGACCCTGCAAGATCTACTCCTGCACTGGACTGACCCAGACCCTGCAATATCTACTCCTGCACAGGACTGACCCAGACCCAGCATGATCTACTCCTGCAGACCCAGCAAGATCAACTCCAGCACGGGACTGACCCAGACCCTGCAAGATCTACTCCTGCACAGGACTGACCCAGACCCAGCAAAGATATACTCCTGCACAGGACTGACCCAGACCCAGCAAAGATCTACTCCTGTACGGGACTGACCCAGCCCAGCAAGATAAACTCCTGCACAGAACTGACCCAGACACAGCAAAATCTACTCCTGCTTGGGACTGACCCAGACACAGCAAGATCTACTCCTGCTCGGGGCTGACCCAGACACAGCAAGATCTACTTAGGACTGACCCAGACCCAGCAAGATCTACTCCTGCACGGGACTGACCCATACCCTGCAAGATCTACTCCTGCAGACCCAGCAAGATCTACTCCTGCACGGGACTAACCCAGACCCAGCAAGATCAACTCCTGCATGGGACTAACCCAGACCCAGCAAGATCTACTCCTGCACGGGACTGACCCAGACCCTGCAAGATCTACTCCTGCACAGGACTGACCCAGACCCAGCAAAGATCTACTCCTGTACGGGACTGACCCAGACCCAGCAACATAAACTCCTGCACAGAGCTGACCCAGACACAGCAAAATCTACTCCTGCTTGGGACTGACCCAGACACAGCAAGATCTACTCCTGCTCGGGGACTGACCCAGACACAGCAAGATCTACTTAGGGCTGACCCAGACACAGCAAGATCTACTCCTCCACTGGACTTACCCAGACACAGCAAGAGCTATTCCTGCACGGGACTGACCCAGACACAGCAAGACCTACTCCTGCTCTGGGCTGACCCAGACACAGCAAGATCTACTCAGGGCTGACCCAAACAAAGCAATATCTACACCTGCACTGGACAGACCCAGACACAGCAAGACCTACTTCTGCACAAGACTGACCCAGACCCAGCAAGATCTACTCCTGCACGGGGATGACCCAGACCCAGCAAGATCTACTCCTGCACGGGACTGACCCAGACAAAGCAAGATAAACTCCTGCACAGAACTGACCCAGACACAGCAAAATCTACTCCTGCTCGGGACTGACCCAGACACAGCAAGATCTACTCCTGCTCGGGGCTGACCCAGACACACCAAGATCTACTTAGGGCTGACCCAGACACAGCAAGATCTACTCCTCCACTGGACTTACCCAGACACAGCAAGATCTATCCCTGCACGGGACTGACCCAGGCCCAGCCAGATCTACTCCTGCACTGGGCTGACCCAGACACAGCAAGATCTACTCCTGCTCTGGGCTGACCCAGACACAGCAAGATCTACTCAGGGCTGACCCAGACAAAGCAATATCTACACCTGCACTGGACTGACCCAGACACAGCAAGATCTACTCCTGCACAAGACTGACCCAGACCCAGCAAGATCTACTCCTGCACAGGGATGACCCAGACCCAGCAAGATCGTCTCCTGCACGGGACTGACCCAGACACAGCAAGATCTACTCCTGCACAAGACTGACCCAGACCCAGCAAGATCTACTCCTGCACGGGGATGACCAAGACCCAGCAAGATTTACTCCTGCATGGGACAGACCCAGCAAGATCTGCTCCTGCACGGGACTGACCCAGCCCCAGCAAGATCTACTCCTGCCCTGGTCAAGGCACCAGCACCCCGAGCCTTGGGCGGCGTTAAGCATCAGATTCCCTGCCCAGCACCCAGACACCAGCTTTTGGGGTCTCAAGCATGGCCCTATGGGGCTGTATCTGCAAGATCGAGGGCAGGCTCAGGTCTAGAGAGAGGCATCCAGACCCAGCAAGATCTACTCCTGCACGGGACTGACCCAGACACAGCAAGATCTACTCCTGGTTGGGACTGACCCAGACCCAGCAAGATAAACTCCTGCATGGGACAGACCCAGTAAGATCTGCTCCTGCTCAGGACTGACCCAGCCCCAGCAAGATCTACTCCTGCACGGGACTGACCCAGACACAGCAAGATCTACTCCTGCATGGTGCAGACCGAGCAAGATGTACTCCAGCTCGCGGCTGACCCAGACACAGCAAGATCTTCTCCTGCACGTGGCTGACCTGGACACTGCAAGATCTACTCCAACTCAGGACTGACCCACACCCAGACCCAGCAAGATATACTCCAGTTCGGGACTGACCCTGCCCCAACAAGATCTAATCCAGCTCAGGACTGAACCAGACCCAGCAAGATCTACTCCAGCCCGGGAGACCCAGACCCAGCAAGATCCACTCCTGCACAGGACCCCAGACACAGCAAGATCTGCTCCTGCTTGGGACTGACCCAGACACAGCAAGATCTACTCCTGCATGGCACCCCTGACCCAGCATGATCTACTCCTGCTCGGGACTGACACAGACACAGCAGGATCTACTCCTGCTCAGGACTGACCCAGACCCTGCAATATCTACTCCTGCACAGGACTGACCCAGACCCAGACCAGGCAAGATATACTCCTGCACGGGACTGACCCAGAACCAACAAGATCTAATCCAGCTCGGGACTGAACCAGACACAGCAAAATCTACTCTAGCACGGGAGACCCAGACACAGCAAGATCTACTCCTGCTTGGGACTGACCCAAACACAGCAAGATCTACTCCTGCTCGGGACTGACCCAGACACAGCAAGATCTACTCCTGCACGGGACTTACCCAGATACAGCAAGATCTACTCCTGCACGGGACTTATCCAGACACTACAAAATGTACTCCTGCATGGGACTGATCCAGACCCAGCAAGATCTACTCCTGCTCAGGACTGACCCAGCCCCAGAAAGATCTACTCCTGCACAGGACTGACCCAGACACAGCAAGATCTACTCCTGCATGGTGCAGACCGAGCAAGATGTACTCGAGCTCGGGGCTGACCCAGACACAGCAAGATCTACTCCTGCACGTGGCTGACCTGGACACTGCAAGATCTACTCCAACTCAGGACTGAACCACACCCAGACCCAGCAAGATATACTCCAGTTCGGGACTGACCCTGCCCCAACAAGATCTAATCCAGCTCAGGACTGAACCAGACCCAGCAAGATCTACTCCAGCACGGGAGACCCAGACCCAGCAAGATCCACTCCTGCACAGGACCCCAGACCCAGCAAGATCTGCTCCTGCTCGGGACTGACCCAGACACAGCAAGATCTACTCCTGCATGGCACCCCTGACCCAGCAAGATCTACTCCTGCTCAGGACTGACCCAGACCAGGCAAGATATACTCCTGCACGGGACTGACCCAGAACCAACAAGATCTAATCCAGCTCGGGACTGAACCAGACACAGCAAAATCTACTCTAGCACGGGAGACCCAGACACAGCAAGATCTACTCCTGCTTGGGACTGACCCAAACATAGCAAGATCTACTCCTGCTCGGGACTGACCCAGACACAGCAAGATCTACTCCTGCACGGGACTTACCCAGATACAGCAAGATCTACTCCTGCACGGGACTGATCCAGACACTACAAAATGTACTCCTGCATGGGGCTGACCCAGACACCACAAGATCTACTCCTGCACGGGACTAACCGAGACACAGCAAGATCTACTCCTGCACGGGACTCCAGACCCATCAAGATAGACTCCTGCTCGGGACTGACCAAGACACAGAAAGATCTACTCCTGCTCGGAACTGACCCAGACACAGCAAGAACTACTCCTGCTCGGGACTGACCCAGACACAGCAAGATCAACATCGTGCTCTGGACTGACCATGACCAAGCAAGATCTACTCCTGCATGGGACTGACTCAGTCAGACCCAGCAAGATCTAATCCAGCTCGGGACTGAACCAGACACAGCAAGATCTACCCCGCATGGGAGACTCAGAAACAGCAAGATCTACTCCTGCATGGGACTGACCCAGACACAGCAAGATCTACTCCTGCTCGAGACTGACCAAGACACAGCAAGATCTACTCCTTCTCGGGACTGACCCAGACACAGCAAGATCTACTCCTGCACGGAACAGACCCAGACACAGCAAGATCTACTCCTGCACGGAACAGACCCAGACACAGCAAGATCTACTCCTGCGCGGAATAGACCCAGACACAGCAAGATCTACTCCTGCACGGGACTGACCCAGACACAACGAGATCTACTCCTGCACAGGGCTGAGCCAGACAAAACATGATCTACTCCTGTACGGGGCCAACCCAGAAAGATATACTCCTGCACAGGGCTCAGCTAAACTCAGCAAGATCTAATCCTGCACCGCACTGACGCAGGCCTAGCAAGATCTACTCCTTCATGGGAGACCCAGACACAGCAAGATCTACTCCTGCATGGGACTGACCCAGACACAGCAAGATCTACTCCAGCTCGGGTGACCCAGACACAACAAGATCTACTCCTGCAAGGGACTGACCCAGACACTACAAGATGTAATCCTGCACGGGGCTGACCCAGACACAACAAGATCTACTCGTGCACAGGACTGACCCGGACACAGCAAGATCTACTCCTGCACAGGGCTGACCCAGACACAACAAGATCTACTCCTGCACGGGACCCCAGATCCAGCAAGATCTACTCCTGTACGGGACTGACCCAGACCCAGCAAGATCTAATACTGCACGGGACTGACCCAGACGCAGCAAGATCTACTCCTGCTCGGGACTGAATCAGACAAAGCAAGATCTACTCCTGCATGGGACTGACCCAGACCCAGCAAGATATACCCCTGCATGGGACTGACCCAGACACAGCGAGATCTACTCCTGCACGGGACTGATGCACACCAAGAGAGATCTACTCCTGCGCGGGACTGACCCAGACACAGCAAGATCTACTCCTGCACGGCAACCCAGACCCAGCATGATCTACTCCTGCTCGGGACTGACCCAGACCAGGCAAGATATACTCCTGCACTGGTCTGACCCAGAACGAACAAGATCTAATCCAGCTCGGGACTGAACCAGACACAGCAAGATCTACTCCAGCACCGGAGACCCAGACACAGCAAGATCTACTCCTCCACGGGACTGACCCAGACACAGCAAGATCTACTCCTCCTCAGGACTGACCCAGACCAGGCAAGATATACTCCTGCACTGGTCTGACCCAGAACAAACAAGATCTAATCCAGCTCAGGACTGAACCAGACACAGCAAGATCTACTCCAGCACCGGAGACCCAGACACAGCAAGATCTACTCCTCCACGGGACTGACCCAGACACAGCAAGATCTACTCCGGCTCGGGACTGACCCAGACACAGCAAGATCTACTCCTGCTCGGGACTGACCCAGACACAGCAAGATCTACTCCTGCACGGGACTGACCCAGACACTACAAAATGTACTCCTGCATGGGGCTGACCCACACAACAAGATCTACTCCTGCACGGGACTAACCCAGACACAGCAAGATCTACTCCTGCTCGGGACTGACCCAGACACAGCAAGATCTACTCCTGTGCGGGACTGACCCAGACCCAGCAAGATCTAATACTGCACGGGACTGACCCAGACGCAGCAAGATCTACTCCTGCTCGGGACTGAACCAGACAAAGCAAGATCTACTCCAGCATGGGACTGACCCAGACCCAGCAAGATATACCCCTGCATTGGACTGACCCAGACACAGCGAGATCCACTCCTGCTCGGGACTGACTCACACCAAGAGAGATCTACTCCTGCACGGGACAGACCCAGACACAGCAAGATCTACTCCTGCACGCCACCCCAGACCCAGCACGATCTGCTCCTGCTCGGGACTGACACAGACACAGCAAGATCTACTCCTCCTCAGGACTGACCCAGACCAGGCAAGATATACTCCTGCACCGGTCTGACCCAGAACCAACAAGATCTAATCCAGCTCGGGACTGAACCAGACACAGCAAGTTCTACTCCAGCACCGGAGACCCAGACACAGCAAGATCTACTCCTGCACGGGACTGACCCAGACACAGAAAGATCCACTCCGGCTCGGGACTGACCCAGACACAGCAAGATCTACTCCTGCACGGGACTGACCCAGACACTACAAAATGTACTCCTGCATGGGGCTGACCCAGACACAACAAGATCTACTCCTGCACAGGACTAACCCAGACACAGCAATATCTACTCCTGCACAGGACTCCAGACCCAGCAAGATAGACTCCTGCTCAGGTCTGACCAAGACACAGCAAGATCTTCTCCTGCTCGGGACTGACCTAGACACACCAAGAACTACTCCTGCATGGGACCCCAGACACAGCAAGATCTACTCCTGCTCGGGAATGACCCAGACACAGCAAGATCTACATCCTGCTCTGGACTGACCATGACCAAGCAAGATCTACTTCTGCACAGGACTGACCCAGATAAAACAAGATCTGCTCCTGCACGGGGCTGACCCAGACCCAGAAAGATATATTCCTGAACGGGGCTCAGCTAGACCCAGCAAGATCTAATACTGCACGGTACTGACGCAGGCCTAGCAAGATCTGCTCCTACACAGGAGACCCAGACACAGCAAGATCTACTCCTGCACAGGACTGACCCAGACACAGCAAGATCTACTCCAGCTCGGGACAGACCCATACACAACAAGATCTACTCCTGCACAGGACTGACCCAGACACAACAAGATCTACTCCTGCACGGGACTGACCCAGACCCAGCAAGATCTACTCCTGCTCAGGACTGACCCAGACACAGTAAAATCTACTCCTGCTTGGGACTGACCCAGACACAGCAAGATCCACTCTTGTACGGTACCCCAGACACAGCAAGATCTACTCCTGCACGGGACTCCAGACCCAGCAAGATACACTCCTGCTCGGGACTGACCAAGACACAGAAAGATCTACTCCTGCTCGGAACTGACCCAGACACAGCAAGAACTACTCCTGCACGGGACCCCAGACACAGCAAGACCTACTCCTGCTCGGGACTGACCCAGACACAGCATGATCAACATTGTGCTCTTGACTGACCATGACCAAGCAAGATCTACTCCTGCATGGGACTGACTCAGTCAGACCCAGCAAGATCTAATCCAGCTCGGGACTGAACCAGACACAGCAAGATCTACCCCAGCACAGGAGACTCAGAAACAGCAAGATCTACTCCTGCATGGGACTGACCCAGACACAGTAAGATCTACTCCTGCTCGAGACTGACCAAGACACAGCAAGATCTACTCCTGCTTGGGACTGACCCAGACACAGCAAGATCTACTCCTGCACGGAATAGACCCAGACACAGCAAGATCTACTCCTGCACGGGACTGACCCAGACACAACAAGATCTACTCCTGCACGGGGCTGACCCAGACAAAACATGATCTACTCCTGCACGGAGCCAACCCAGAAAGATATACTCCTGCACAGGGCTCAGCTAAACTCAGCAAGATCTAATCCTGCACCGCACTGACGCAGGCCTAGCAACATCTACTCCTGCATGGGAGACCCAGCCACAGCAAGATCTACTCCTGCACGGGACTGACCCAGACACAGCAAGATCTACTCCAGCTCGGGTGACCCAGACACAACAGGATCTACTCCTGCAAGGGACTGACCCAGACACTACAAGATGTACTCCTGCACGGGGCTGACCCAGACACAACAAGATCTACTCGTGCACAGGACTGACCCAGACACAGCAAGATCTACTCCTGCACAGGGCTGACCCAGACACAACAAGATCTACTCCTGCACGGGACTGACCCAGGCACAGCAAGATCTAGTCCTGCACGGGACCCCAGATCCAGCAAGATCTACTCCTGCTTGTGACTGACCCAGACACAGCAAGATCTACACCTGTACGGGACTGACCCAGACCCAGCAAGATCTAATACTGCACGGGACTGACTCAGACGCAGCAAGATCTACTCCTGCTCGGGACTGAACCAGACAAAGTAAGATCTACTCCTGCACGGGACGGACCCAGACCCAGCAAGATATACCCCTGCATGGGACTGACCCAGACACAGCGAGATCTACTCCTGCTCGGGACTGACTCACACCAAGAGAGATCTACTCCTCCTCAGGACTGACCCAGACCAGGCAAGATATACTCCTGCACCGGTCTGACCCAGAACCAACAAGCTCTAATCCAGCTCGGGACTGAACCAGACACAGCAAGATCTACTCCAGCACCGGAGACCCAGACACAGCAAGATCTAGTCCTGCACGGGACTGACCCAGACACAGCAAGATCTACTCCGGCTCGGGACTCACCCAGACACAGCAAGATCTACTCCTGCTCGGGACTGACCCAGACAAAGCAAGATCTACTCCTGCACGGGACTGACCCAGACCCAGCAAGATATACCCCTGCATGGGACTGACCCAGACACAGCGAGATCTACTCCTGCTCGGGACTGACTCACACCAAGAGAGATCTACTCCTGCACGGGACTGACCCAGACACAGCAAGATCTACTCCTGCACGGCACCCCAGACCCAGCACGATCTACTCCTGCTCGGGATTGACACAGACACAGCAAGATCTACTCCTCCTCAGGACTGACCCAGACCAGACAAGATATACTCCTGCACCGGTCTGACCCAGAACCAACAAGATCTAATCCAGCTCGGGACTGAACCAGACACAGCAAGATCTACTCCAGCACCGGAGACCCAGACACAGCAGGATCTACTCCTGCACGGGACTGACCCAGACACAGCAAGATCTACTTCGGCTCTGGACTGACCCAGACACAGCAAGATCTACTCCTGCTCAGGACTGACCCAGACACAGCAAGATCTACTCTTGCACAGACTGACCCAGACACTACAAAATGTACTCCTGCATGGGGCTGACACAGACACAACAAGATCCACTCCTGCACGGGACTAACCCGGACACAGCAAGATCTACTCCTGCACAGGACTCCAGACCCAGCAAGATAGACTCCTGCTCGGGACTGACCAAGACACAGCAAGATCTACTCCTGCTCGGGACTGACCTAGACACAGCAAGAACTACTCCTGCATGGGATCCCAGACACAGCAAGATCTACTCCTGCTCGGGAATGACCCAGACACAGCAAGATCTACTTCTGCACGGGACTCCAGACCCAGCAAGATACACTCCTGCTCGGGACTGACCAAGACACAGAAAGATCTACTCCTGCACGGGACCCCAGACACAGCAAGACCTACTCCTGCTCGGGACTGACCCAGATACAGCATGATCAACATTGTGCTCTTGACTGACCATGACCAAGCAAGATCTACTCCTGCATGGGACTGACTCAGTCAGACCCAGCAAGATCTAATCCAGCTCGGGACTGACCATGACCAAGCAAGATCTAGTCCTGCACAGGACTGACCCAGACACAACAAGATTTACTCCTGCACGGGGCTGACCCAGACCCAGAAAGATATATTCCTGAACGGGGCTCAGCTAGACCCAGCAAGATCTAATACTACACGGTACTGACGCAGGCCTAGCAAGATCTGCTCCTACACAGGAGACCCAGACACAGCAAGATCTACTCCTGCACAGGACTGACCCAGACACAGCAAAATCTACTCCAGCTCAGGACAGACCCATACACAACAAGATCTACTCCTGCACAGGACTGACCCAGACACTAAAAGATTTACTCCTGCACGGGGCTGACCCAGACACAACAAGATCTACTCCTGCACGGGACTGACCCAGACCCAGCAAGATCTACTCCTGCTCAGGACTGACCCAGACACAGCAAGATCTACTCCTGCTTGGGACTGACCCAGACACAGCATGATCAACATTGTGCTCAGGACTGACCCAGACACAGCAAGATCTACTCCTGCATGGGGCTGACTCAGAGACAGCAAGATCTACTCCTGCACGGGGCTGACCAAGACCCAGGAAGATCTACTCCAGCTCAGGACTGATCCAGGCACAGCAAGATCTACTCCATCATGGGACTGACCCAGACAGAGCAAGATCTACTCCTGCATGGGGCTAACCCAGACCCAGCAAGATCTACTCCTGCACAGACTGACCCAGACCCAGCAAGATCTACTCCTGCACGTGGCTGACCTAGACCCAGCAAGACCTACTCCAGCACGGGGCTGACCAAGACACAGCAAGATCTACTCCTGCCCAGGGCTGACCCAGACACAGCAAGATCTACTCCTGCACGGGCTGACCCAGACCTAGCAAGAGCTACTCCTGCACGGGGCTGACCCAGACCCACCAAGATATACTCCTGCACAGGGCCACCACTTTTAATTGCCTTGGGGGGTCATGCTAGAAAAATATTTTGAGCAACTCTGTATTCCTGGGTAATCAATATTGTAAGAAAGCAATGGTTCCCTCATGGAGAGCCATAAGTCTGTGCTACCTTGGCATCACTAATCAACACGCACAAGTTATTTATTTATAACCAAACTCAATAGCTGTACTTATATCGAATGAAATCCCAAAAATACATCTCTCAATGATTATATGACAGGTGCTCTAGTGAACGGTGCAGTGAACAATGGTGCACTACATTTAGTAATGAAAAAACAGAACAAAACAATGGAAACATATTCACAATCATTTTTTAAGTCTTGACACAATTTGTTTGTACAATTGCAGCAGTAGCAATTAATGATAGTCCATATGTTAGAGCGTTGACCTCCTGGTCAGGGAACTCTGCTCTCCGCCCCGGCAGCTCCGTTGTTGCGCCGCTGCCCCCTACACCTCTCTGCTCAGGTAGGTGTTCGAGACCCTCCTCCACCCGCTGGCTCCTGCCTGCGCCTCATCCCTGGTGGTTCAGTGGGAGAGCCTTGCTCTTCTGATGACCAGCCTTCTCTGTTGACTGTCTTTTTGTCTACATTTTTGCCTGTTTACTGTACTTTGGCTGTATTTTCTATTTGTTACTGTGCCTGCTTTTCAGTTTTTTGTATTTTGTGCTTTTGTTGTGTCCTCTGTTTCTCTGTGCCTGTTTCACTGCCCTTCTCCTGCGGCTGCTGTCCCCACAGCCCCTCTGCCCCTGCCGGTTCTCACTCCTGCCTCCCAGCTGCGTTACCCTCCCCAGTTCCCTTTTTAGGTCTCGCCTGACCAGCGCTTTAGCGCTGGCTCTGGCGAGACTTATAGTAAGCGCGTTTTGGAAGTGCAAACAGTGGCTTTGCAGGCCTCCAACTACAGTGCATGTGACCCGTCCGGGCGCGCGCACCATTTGGAGTCCTGCAACCACTTGTTTGCTTTCACTTTCGCCGTGATGGAAACCCTTCTCCAAGCCCTGCCAAACATCCCCCGTGCACCTCCTTCCAGATCCATTTGGCAGCCTGCGTGCCCGACTCCACTCCCCCCTCCCACTCCCTCTTCGTCAGCTTCAGAGCACCCCGTGCACCTCCTTCCAGATCCATTTGGCAGCCTGCGTGCCCGACTCCACTCCCCCCTCCCACTCCCTCTTCCTCAGCTTCAGAGCACCCCGTGCACCTCCTTCCAGATCTGACCTTGCTAATCACCCGAACACGCTCCGTCAGGGCACCTCCTTCAAGATTTGTTTTTGCTAATCTATGTAGCTCTCCTCGAGTTTCCTCATGTACGTATTGGCCATGTGCAACATTTTTTAATAAACAACATATCCACTTAGGTGGCAAAAATAGAAAATGCAATAGAGTTATTTGAGTTACAAACAGATTTATAGACGTGTGTGAAAGATCCCCGTGCACCCCTTCCACCCTGGAGGCCTCGACGCTATCAGACACACAAAAGACAAAATGGTCAGCGACAGTCGCCCGCAAGCCAATTCCATATAAGCCATCTTTGCATTTTTTGGGGCTACTTTGCGAAAGAAAAATATTCTTACAATAAACACGGAATGCCACACACACATTGCTAGAAAACAGTAGCAGTTCTTTTGACGTTAGTTTTTTACCAGTTACTACTTATACATTTAACGTATGAAGGCCATTGACGCGCAAAGTTGTAAGGTTTGTGTTCGGGTTTGAAAGCTGGCATCGCATGGCAGGATTGCCTCCCCCCGCTCTCTCAGACGATCCTAACCCTCGCTTACAGGATGGGAAAGCTGTATCACACAACAGACAACAGCCGAGCATAACATCTAAACCAGACAAAGCCTTCTGCCTTAGCTAAGAGCACAGTCGCAAGCGTTACTATTAGAGACTACGCGGGCGCCAGGGAAAAACAATACCACACATCCTTACCATTTGTAGGTGCTAAGCCTGTCCTGTTCTGCTTATAACACAGGGTAAAGTGGGAAGATTGGAGACTTTCATTGCATAAAATGACACTAGATCACTGGACATTTTTCAAGGGGCACTACATAGAGGGCTCACTGTTTGCCATTTACAAGCTCCATACTTAAGCATTTTTTATTGTAGTAACTTTATTTAACAAAAAGGGACAGTTCGTTTAACATTGCGTGCAGTTATGTGTCTGTAGAAAACACGCGACACCAACATTGAAGGCTCGTGGGGTCATCAAATAAATGTATCCTATGCTGTGATCTTTGACTATTATGCAGGAAACATTAGCCACACAATTATGTGGAGTGCACGGGGACTAAGGCTGTGCCCAAGACCCCGCGTACACCCCGTAAACCCTGCTGGCCTCTACTCACTCACTCACACCTCACAAAAGGGGGGCACCAGCTTGAAACACCGTGGGGCGCACGCTCGCCGTAAAGGCGCTTTTATGTGCGCCCTCTTTATTTAGAGGTGAAAAAAAGGCCAACGAAAATGTTTAATACAAGGACGTACACCGTGCCTGCTGCCACGCTTACAGCGGCCCTCGCATGGCAGTCTTCCCCGCCCCCCCCCTCTCTCAGATGCTCCGACCCCTCCCATCCTGCAGGCGAAAGCACGATCACACAACAGACATCAGGCGCCACAGATATCGAAACCAGACCGAGCCTTTAGGCTTGGTTAATGGCCCATTCGCAAGTGTCGGGATTACAGACAAAAGGGGCGCCTGGAGAAAAAAAAAAAAAAAAAAAAACACAGCCTTCCAATTGCAGTATCCTGTTCTGATGACAATACAGGATACAGAGGCCAGATAGAAGTCTTTACAAAAGTAGATGCCGGCTCAGATAAAATGTTTTATAACACTTACGAGATTTTTCGTGGAGCAATCCAAAAAGGGCTCAATGTTTGCCGTTTAGAAGTTCATTACTACAGACAAGTTGGTTGTATGAAAATCTACAGCAAATCCATTTTGCAGGCATTAAAACTACCTTTTTATTAATTGTTAGGCACTCTTTAGCAAATCAGGCATTTCATTCCATTACACAGGATGCAAGGTCAGAAATTTAACAACGCCCTTCGATTTCTACAGGGATAGTTCAGCTGCTTCTAGGCTTGCTGTGCTGTTCGAGGCACTATGTGGGGTACCCTTATTGGATGTGAGGCTACATTAATGTCCGAGGAAATACAACGAGCCTTTATGCACTCAGGCCTCTATAGATAACAAAGTAGGACCCTTGCTGCCCCCGTTTACATGTAGCCAAGAGCGACCTTAGGTTTGCGGACATGCTAATCAACCGAACGCACTCGGTCAATTTAAAGCAGAGTTGTATTTTTATTATAACTGAGAGCAGTCTTTAGTTGTTAATTTTGCTCTTAGTTTGCTTTAGACCTGTTTTTGGGGGGTTGAGGATTGTTTGTTGGCACACACCTACCTGAGGTGAAGAGTTTGGATTTTACACCCATTTTGCTCTTTGTTTCGCTTGGGATGCTTACCATGGAATTTTGCTGTCATGGGCTGGAGCGAAACAAGAGTATGTTTTTGGGCCATGCATGGGATTCTGCAGATGTGAAAGCCAGAGTAGTTCACAAACAGAAGTGAGGGTGTGGAGATGGGCCTCACCTAATGAGACGCAGTTCTACGCCTATGCAGTTTGTGTGTAGGGGAATGCAAGCAACATATGTGAAACCTCTATAATTTGATCACATCTGGAAGAGGAAGACATGCTTTTTAGGTACATAATTGTTGAGTGGTGGTGGTGTACTATTCCATTCCTTGCTATGGACAGTTGGGGAGTTGAACCTTTTATGTCTCCCTTTTACATTTATGTAGCTCTACTCGAGTTTCCTCATGTACGTATTGGCCATGTGGGACATTTTATAAGAAACAACATATCCACTTGGGTGGGAAAAATAGAAAATGCAATAGGGCTATTTGAGTTACACACAAATTTATTGATGTATGGGGAATATCCCCCGTGCACCCCTTCCACCCTGGAGGCCTCGACGCTATCAGACACACAAAAGACAAAATGGTCAGCGACAGTCGCCCGCAAGCCAATTCCATATAAGCCATCTTTGCATTTTTTGGGGCTACATTGCGAAAGAAAAATATACTTACAATAAACACGGAATGCCACACACACATTGCTAGAAAACAGTAGCAGTTCTTTTGACGTTAGTTTTTTACCAGTTACTACTTACACATTTAACGTATGAAGGCCATTGACGCGCAAAGTTGTAAGGTTTGTGTTCGGGTTTGAAAGCTGGCATCGCATGGCAGGATTGCCTCCCCCCGCTCTCTCAGACGATCCTAACCCTCGCTTACAGGATGGGAAAGCTGTATCACACAACAGACAACAGCCGAGCATAACATCTAAACCAGACAAAGCCTTCTGCCTTAGCTAAGAGCACAGTCGCAAGCGTTACTATTAGAGACTACGCGGGCGCCAGGGAAAAACAATACCACACATCCTTACCATTTGTAGGTGCTAAGCCTGTCCTGTTCTGCTTATAACACAGGGTAAAGTGGGAAGATTGGAGACTTTCATTGCATAAAATGACACTAGATCACTGGACATTTTTCAAGGGGCACTACATAGAGGGCTCACTGTTTGCCATTTACAAGCTCCATACTCAAGCACTTTTTAGGTCTCGCCTGACCAGCGCTTTAGCGCTGGCTCTGGCGAGACTTATAGTAAGCGCGTTTTGGAAGTGCAAACAGTGGCTTTGCAGGCCTCCAACTACAGTGCATGTGACCCGTCCGGGCGCGCGCACCATTTGGAGTCCTGCAACCACTTGTTTGCTTTCACTTTAGCCGTGATTCATCGCACCATTTGGCAGCCTGCGTGCCCGCCCCCACTCCCCCTCCCACTCCGTCAGCTTCAGTGCGCGCTTGTTTACTTTAAACTTGTTATTTTGAGAGGGCGAGTACCGGTGTTCTGTCGTTTCCATCTCAGTTTCATGTTTCCATCTCAAGCACTGGAGTAGCCTTGATGGTGAAGCGGAAGAAGTTCAGCAATTTCTTGGTAATATACCTTTCCCCAGTGGGAAAATACACAATACCGCCGTTAAACCACCCCCGAACTGATATATTCAATAGCTGATTGGCCTTATTTAATGCAAAAAGCCGATAGTACTAAAATCGTTTTCTGAACTCGGGATGCTGCGCGTCTTCACTCTCCATATAATACCTATTAGGGAGCGAGCATGCACGTGTCAATCACACTCATGCACAGACAGATCTGTGGGGTAATTAAAATGAGATGTGGGGAGATAGGGAGCACTTCCCTTGATTACTTCTGTTCGTGTAAACACCTCCTGAGCGATTTCCCCCCCCCCCCATTAAAAAGGCGTGTGTAATCTGGAGCCCGCACGCGCAGGGTTCGAGGGCATTTGGTCGTAAATGAAAATGTAATTTGTTGTCATTCATCTGATCGTCCCGTGGAGCGGCAGCGATGGCATGCCCGAGTCAGTCATGCCACTGCACTGCAGATGACCCTTTCGAGTGTAATATATGGTATGCCGGCGCATTGAACATTGAAGGAGCTCTGTAACACGGTGCGCACTTACAATGCCTGGGGTCATTGACGAGTCCCCCTAGTTGAGCCTTAAGGTCCCCCATAGCAGGCAACTCTCTAGGCTTAAGCATGAGACCACTGACTTATAGCCACGTGCAGCCACTGAACCTTATACAACAAGCATTGGCATAGCCAATAGGTCTCGCTTTTGGGACCTTATAAGTGTTTAGCCATGCAACAGTTGCATAACTAAATACTTATAAGGTCCCAAAAGCGAGACCTATTGTTTAGATTGTTTCCGGCGTGCTTTGGTGTGAACACAACTTTACCAGCTTGTTTTGCATCCTACAGATGCTGCCTGCGAGTAGATTTTAATCTGCCATTCTCTGCTTGTTAGCGCTTCATTAGCCTGCCCTTGTTTCCTTTCTAAAGTGTCGATTTTCACTCGAAAACATCACACTATCGCAGACTTTCGGCCTGCTTTTGGCCCCCCAAAACCACGTTTTCAGACGGAACACTATAGGCTTTTCTACGCCTAGGAAATAATTTGTAAGTTAACTTGAGGTACACTACACATTGTTTTAGTTTGGTATTTTGTTTGTCTTTTGCCCAGCGACATTTAGCATATACACAAAGCACTGTAACTATTAATTTACTTTTAGGCCAATGTATTTTTACCACATATATGTGTGCTCATAAACGTTTATAAAGGCAATAGTTATGGCTTTTTGTAGATGTAATTTTAGTTTAGTTAGATGTTCGGTACTAACAGTAGCAGCAAAATGTCACTTGTGCGGTACGATATGCTAAACACTGATTTTGAGCTTACGTGTAGCGCTGTGACTAGAACCAGCTTTCTGCAAACTTCAAAGGCGGAAACGTTTGTCTTATGCTAGAAATTTGCCCGTAATGACTAGCCCGTTTTTATTATTAATACAGTAACGCTTTATTTGGCAGTTAATTATTTATGTGGAAACAGCTACTCTAATTTGCGTTTGCTTTCTATATGTTTAATTGTTGTTAGCATTACACTTTACTTACTGCTTTAAGTGGGCCGGGTCCAAGCAGGTACTGCAACGGGGTCTAATGGGGCTGTGCATTTTTTTTACTATTATAATAGGTGACTATTTTACTTGACTCGGCTGTCATATGAGCTGCAGCGATGCAGAGCCACTGAGAGGCCTTCTGTATTTTGTAATTTGCCTGGCATTGGATTAATAATTTGTGTAAGTATCAGTGCCGTCCACATTATGTACAAGTGTCTTATTAGATAGACGAGAGGGAGATGCATGTTAACAAGAGGTCCGGTAATTTGGAACATGAGTGTTCTAAAAACAGGTTTGCTTGTTTTACTAAGTGGCTGTTGGAGACTGAATCTGCTCCAAGCGGGCGAGTAAGCTTTTGAAAATAAAAATGATACAGAAGGGCAAACTTTAAGCAGTGGTTACTTTAGGGAGAAAAATATTTGCCTATGCTTTATATATGCTAAACTGCTATTATTACTACACTTTAGTTTGGACATTAAGTTGGCCGGGTCCAGGCAGGTTCTTGGAAGAGGTGCCGATAGGGCTCACAGTTTGTACCGTAGTTGTAGGGGGGGAATTTATGTTACCTTTGTAGCATTTTATGGTTTAAAAATGTATTTGCTTTTTGGGCCATTTTCTATAGCGCTAAATTAGTCCTAAAGTATAGCATTGTTGTATATAGCCACTAGTCATAGTACAGAAACATAAAGTTTACGTCGTTTTGGTAGGTCGGCTATTACTGTAACCTGTTTGGGTGCAGTAGCAGGATTCGTAAAATGCCACTTAGGCGTTATACTATGCTGAGCATTAATGTTTAGCTTAAGCGCTTTAATGTATGACGCTTATTAATTGCGTATGCCTGACACGTTTAAACCTTAGTCCGTTATTTCCTAAAACAATGTCTATGTTTATTTCTGTAGCCATAGTGATTACATACATAGATATATTAAAACGCATTGCCATTTACAATGCCAATTGCTCAAACTCTAGTAAATGCGAGACCTATTGCATTGTCAAATGCTTGTTAATGGTGGCCGCTGCACGGGCGATTGAGCAAGACCTCTGACCTCCTGGTCAGCGAACTCTGCTCTCCACCCCAGCAGCTCCGTCATTGCGCCGCTGCTGCTGCCACCTACACCTTTCTGCTCATGTAGGTGTTCGAGGCCCTCCTCCTCCCGCAGGCTCCTGCCTGGGCCCTCATCGCTAGTGGTCCAGTGGGAGAGCCTTGTTCTTCTGCTGGCCAGCCTTCTCTGTTGACTGTCTTCTTGTGTGTATTTGTGCCTGTTTACTGTCTTTTGTCTGTCTTTTCTGTTTGTCACTGTAACTGTGCCTGTTTTTCTGGTTTTTGTATTCTGTGCCTTTGTTGTGTGCTCTGTTTCTCTGTTCCTGTTTCACTGCCCTTTTCCCGCCGCTGATGCCCCCACGGCCCCTCCCACCTGCCGGTTCCCGCTCCCACCCCCAGCTGTGTTTCCCTCCCTGTTCCCTATTTAATGGCAGCAGCTGCACGGGCACGTCAAAGGCAAGCCCGTCTGCGCCCGTCCGCAACCCAACCACGACCAGCGCAAGGGACCCTGGTTCCCCAACCACCCACCGCTACGACTCCGCTGCCCTCCACGCACTCAACCCCGGAAGGAACAACAACTGCCAGCTGTCTACGCCGAACACCATCCACGACCAGTTCTCTTGCCGAAACTGCAAACAATCCTTCACCAACCTCTGCATCCCCACGGCCACCACCCTCCCGTCAGACACCAGCACACCCGAAGCCCTGAGATGCATCCTCCTCAATGTGCGCCTCCTGCACCGAAACGCTGTAGATATCTGGGACCTCCTCGACACCATCTTGCCAGATGTCGTCTTCTTCACGGAAACCTGGACCATTCCCACCTCCGCCCCTGACATCTCTACTGCCATCCCTGACGAATACAAGATCCAGAGGAAGGACCGGCCCAACCACCCTGGAGGAGGACTCTCCATTGTGCACAAGAACTCCCTCCAACTCACCACCTCTGGCACAAATGACTCCTTTTCTCCCACGGAACACCTCCATTTCCAGATCCAGACCAGCCCCAGCATGACCCTAAGTGGCACCCTCACCTACAGACCTCCCGGACCTCGAACTGTGTTCACCACAACCATCCCCGACCTCATCGCACCCCACGCCATCGCCTCAATGGACTACATACTGCTCGGAGACCTGAACTTCCACCTCGACAACCTCAGCGACCCCAACTCCTGCGCCCTCCTGGACAACCACGCCAACATGGGACTGAAACAGCTCATCACCACCCCCACCCACACGGCAGTGTACACCCTCGACCCCATCTTCACTGGAGGTAACAACATCCACTTCAGCAACACCACACAACCCCCCTGGACGGACCACTACTGTGTACACTTCTCTTTCGACAAAGCCACCACTCACAAACCTACACCATGCCCTCCGCAAAGGAACTGAAGCAAGGTTACAGAGGAGTACCTCGACTCCACCCTCAACCACGATCCATCTCCCACCTCGACCAATGCCAACTCTGCAGCCAAAGAACTACAAGGATGGATTACCAACTGCGCAGACAAGCTCGCCCCCCTCCACAACCCCGACAGATAGCGCACCATGAAGGCCACCTAGTTCACCACCGACCTCCAAGAATCCAGGCACACCTGCAGATGCCTCGAGAAGCGATGGAGAAACAGCAAAACCGCGGAAGACCAAACCACCCAAAAGAACGCCATGACAGAGTACCACCAACTCATCAGATCCAATAAAAGGACATTGATCTGAAACACAATCCTCTCTAACTCCAGCAACTCAAAGGGACTCTTGAGCGTCATCCAGGAATTCACCGAACCCCCCAGCAAAGCCACGGACATCACACTCTCCCAGGACCTCTGCAACAAGCTCAGCTCCTACTTCCATCTGAAAATCAAGTCCCTATATGACAACATCAGCAAACAGACACCAGACACCGAAACCAGTCATTCCTCCAGCAACGACAGCCAGCCTACCATCTCCGCCTGGACCCCGGTCACCACCCAAAACACCGCCACAACCATGAAAAGCATTCACTCAGGTGCCCCCATGGACTCCTGACTGCTGCACATCTTCCACAGTGCCACCGCCGCCATAGCACCTGAGCTATGATGCACCATAAATGCCAACTTTGAATCCGGCACTTTCCCCGACGACTGCAAACTCGCAGAAGTTAAGTCACTCCTCAAGAAACCCTCTGCAGACCCTACGGACCTAAAAAACTACCGACTCATCTCTCTACTCCCCTTCACGGCCAAAGTCACTGAGAAGATCGTCAACGTCCGGCTGACGAACTTCATCGAAGAGAACTTCATTCTCGACCCTTCCCAATCTGGATTCCGCAGCAACCACAGCACAGAGACCGCCCTCCTCACCACCACAGATGACATCCGCATGCTCCTCGACCAAGTCTACACCGCGGCCCTCATTCTACTAGACCTCTCCACAGCCTTCGACACCGTCTCCCACCGCACTCTCAATGCCAGACTCCATGACATCGGCATACAGGGCAATGCCCTTGACTGACTCCACTCCTTCCTCACTGGCAGAACCCAAAGAGTAAGACTCCTGCCCTTCCTCGCCAAACCCTCAGAGATCAACTGCGGAGTACGCCAAGGATCAACGCTCAGTCCCACGTTCTTCAACATCTATATGCCCCCCTCGCCGCCATCGCGAGACAGCATGGACTCAGCATAGTATCCTATGCCGACGACCCCCGCTGATCCTCTCCCTCACAAAGAAACCCGGCACCACCAGACTCAGCTTCCAGAAAGGAATGCAAGACGTTGCATCCTGGATGAGCAGCAGCTGTCTGAAGCTCATTTAGGAGAAGACAGAAGTCCTCATCCTTGGGCCCACACCCTCAGCATGGGTCAACACCTGGTGGCCCACCACCCTCACCAACCCCCCTCCCCAGAACCTCAGCATCATACCCGACTCCTCCCTCACCATGAGCCGACAGATCAACGCCGTCGCCTCCACCTGCTTCAACACCCTCTGCATCCTTTGCAAGACCTTCAAATGGATCCCCCCGAATCCAGTAAGACCGTCACCCAAGCACTCATAACAAGCAGACTGGACTACGGAAACGCACTCTATGCCGGAATCAACAAATCCCTGCTATGCAAACTCCAGACCATCCAGAACACCGCGGCCAGACTCGTCCTCGGCATCCCACGACATTCACACATCATCCGACACCTGCAAGACTTCCATTGGCTCCCCGTCGAGAAGAAAGTAACTTTCAAGCTACTCAACCACGCCTACAAATCCCTCTACAACACTGAACCCAAATACCTCAATGAAAGAGTCTCCTTCCACATACCCAAGAGGAACCTTCACTCTGCTGACCTCGCCCTCGCCGAAACCACGCACATCCGCAGAGCCAGAGCAGGTGGAAGAGCCTTCTCCTACAATAGGGCAAAGAACTGGAATGTACTTCCGATCAACATCAAATGCTCCCCCACTCTGCACACCTCCAGGAAGAGCCTCAAGACCTGGCTCTTCAGCTGACTCGGAACTGCACCCCTCCCCCCCCAGTGCCTTGAGACCCTCAAGGGTGAGTAGCACGCTTCACAATTCCCTGATTAATTGATTGATTGAAGTTTCACCACCAAAAGCCATCGAGTAATCATGTTGGAAATCGGGACTTGGAGCTGAATGAAACAGATGGTGTCCCTGGTGACAGGGGCATAGAGGGGTGCCATGAAACCTCATGCTCTAAAGTGAAATGGACATTGGACCATCTATTGCCTTATCGGGTGGTAAAAACAGCTATAATTGGGGTGCAGGTTCCCCTGAGATCCATGGGCACTGCTGACAGTGCACCTGCTTCACCAATGGTAGCTGCACCCATGTTGCGTGGCCTCCTAGATGTGGGAATTAGTTAATCTGAGAGCAGGAGCCCTAACATGGTCATGGAGAAAGCCTTGTAGTCTGCAACATAACTCAATTTAGACAGAACAGTGGCAGAAATATCAGTGAGCTCACCACTTCCTGTCCTTCCGGCTTTAAGAAACAAGGCTGTCGTGTAATTTGTAGTTTTTATTCATCTCTAGAGCTTAAATTGCTCCCAAGTGCTTCCTGTGCTGTCAGTTGAGGGAAATGAGACATAAGGAGATACAGTTGTGTGCTTAGGATCAAACACTTTGATAACATATGGAAGCCGGTATCAGACTCCAGAATGTGCTAGCAAAAGCAGCTGTTTACCCACTGGAAGACAACACCACCCCCAACAATTCTTATTCCTTCTAGATGTCCCGAACAAGTTGTTATGGAGTCAAACTTCAAAAGCCTGGCTATTCTATTGCATTTTAGTGCTCTAGGGAGGCATTAAAAAAAGGGCCTTATCTGTCACGACGCCTCTCTGTTACAAAGAGATCATATCTTTGATCCCATTAGGGCAGGTTCCAGAACTGCATATTTGGCACACTACCAGACGTTGAGTGACCATCGCGACTGTCGACAAGGCTCCCACACCGCCAGGGCCTCTAGCTTTCAAGTTCTAGACTCCACAAGACATACGCCAGTCTCTCCAGATGCTGACTAACTACCGTAAGCTGCTGACTGACTACCTTAAGCTCAATTCTTCAAACACTGATATCCAAATGTGTGGAGCATGGACATATTACAAACCTACATCAATCTGGTGCCTTGAACTCACTCATTCAGCAGATATATACATTAAAGCAGAGATGCACATTTCCCATAGGGACTGAGCTGCAAGGCGACCATCTCTGCACACCATCGGAAGTGACATCATCTAAAGAAATATCACCGTGGGTCTGAGCAAAACAGCGGAAAGACAGAGGAAGAGTGACCAAGTCCCAGGACACCAGCTAGACCCAGCCACACACAGCCAGAAGTGACACCAGGCCTCAGACTGTGGATCTAGGGAACCAGAGGAAAGGGAAAGAGTGACCAAGGCCCAGGGCACCAGCTAGACCCAGCCACACACAGCCAGAAGTGACAACAGTCTGAGGACACCAACGGGCAGAGAAAGAGTGACCAAGGCCCAGGGCACCAGCTGGACTCAGCCACACACAGCTAGAAGTGACAACAGTCTGAGGACACCAAGGGGCAGAGAAAGAGTGACCAAGGCCCAGGGCACCAGCTGGACTCAGCCACACACAGCTAGAAGTGACAACAGTCTGAGGACACCAAGGGGCAGAGAAAGAGTGACCAAGGCCCAGGGCACCAGCTAGACCCAGTCACACACAGCTAGAAGTGACAACAGTCTGAGGACACCAAGGGGCAGAGAAAGAGTGACCAAGGCCCAGGGCACCAGCTAGACCCAGCCACACACAGCTAGAAGTGACAACAGTCTGAGGACACCAAGGGGCAGAGAAAGAGTGACCAAGGCCCAGGGCACCAGCTAGACCCAGCCACACACAGCCAGAAGTGACAACAGTCTCAGGACACAAAGGGGCAGAGAAAGAGTGACCAAGGCCCAGGGCACCAGCCAGACCCAGCCACACACAGCCAGAAGTGACACCAGGTCTCAGACTGTGGACCTGGGGAACCAGAGGAAAGGGAAAGAGTGACCAAGGCCCAGGGCACCAGCTAGACCCAGCCACACACAGCCAGAAGTGACAACAGTCTCAGGACACAAAGGGGCAGAGAAAGGGTAACCAAGGCCCAGGGCACCAGCTAGACCCAGCCACACACAGCCAGAAGTGACAACAGTCTCAGGACACAAAGGGGCAGAGAAAGAGTGACCAAGGCCCAGGGCACCAGCTAGACCCAGCCACACACAGCTAGAAGTGACAACAGTCTGAGGACACCAAGGGGCAGAGAAAGAGTGACCAAAGCCCAGGGCACCAGCTAGACCCAGCCACACACAGCCAGAAGTGACACCAGGCCTCAGACTGTGGATCTGGGGAACCAGAGGAAAGGGAAAGAGTGATCAAGGCCCAGGGCACCAGCTAGACCCCGCCACACACAGCCAGAAGCAGTATGCACACAAAGCAAGCAGCAATAAACTCTTATATCCATTATGCAGATCGCCGTCCTTAATGAAGCTGAAAGTGCAGTGCTTTTCCTCTTTCCAGACAAGATGACATCCAGGTACTGACATTCCTTCTCCACACTGCTCCTTTCCTCCCGCTTCCACACCCGCTGTTTCACTGTTGCTGCAGTCTTTCATCAAATCTCCTCCCAAGGCCAGGCTCATGGGATCCCTGGCAGCCTGAACCAGTGAGAGTTCCAAAAAGATCAGTTAACCTGCTCTACATTGTCATGCCTTATCACAGATCCTCATCTCAACTCCAGTGCACCTCTGGGCCTGGCCATCAATGACTGTCCCTTCCACCCCTTGCTTAGGATATTGCCACTCCCGGAGTGTTGTCTGCACTGACGTGATGAGAGTCATATCACCCAGCATTGTGGCTGTCACATATGGGCTGCCCAGGTGTTACCCTCCCCAACCCCCATTACTAGTATAGTCATTCCTGTCCCAATGCAGGCACACCAAAAGACAAGAGCATAGGCTAAAGAAGGATTCAAGGATCTACTGTGAAGTTCAAGAATCTACTGTGGGACTAAAGGGTCTACCATAGGATTCGAGGATCCCGCATCTATAATATGTGATTGGAGGGGTACCTGATTTCTAAGACCGAAAGTGGACTGTTGCTAAATGATAATGCTATTTTCTTTAGAGGTATGTCTTAAGCTCTTCACTAAATTGGAGCAGTGTCGGGCAGTCTAGATTGATACTCAGATGTTCCAGATCCAAGATGCATAGAGAGAGAAGGCCTGGTGCCTTGACAGGGCCGGACTGGGAACCAAAACCGGCCCTGGCAAAGTGCTCGGACGTCCCCCCCACCCCCGGGGGGTTGGGGGTGCCGCCAAGCTCTATGCCAGGGCCGGTTTTCGGCCGATTTTGTTACAGGGCCGATTTTGCAGCTATGCTGCAAAAACGGCCCTGTAACAAAAAACGGCCCCCAGGGGCCCAAAACCGGCCCCCACCCGTGCGGCGCACCGGGGGATTGCCCGGTGCCTGCTACGGCCAGTCCAGCCCTGTGCCTTGATTTTTCTTATTTGCACTTCTTTTCTCTTCTCTCTTGCCTGATGGTTTCTTAGCTGTTAGTGTGCTGAGAATAACCGGAGGCAGATGTGCCGGTCATGATGGCTTTGAAGATGATGTAATTGCTTTTGAACATGGTGCTGGCTTGCAAGGGAAGACAGTGGTGTTCCATCAGATTGGGTAATGTGAATGTATTTCTTCAGGGCCTGGATGAGATGTGCTACAGCATGTAGGAAGTCATTTGGGATGCCACCATGGAGCCTGGGAGGCCATGGAGCAGGGCATTGCCAACATCCAGATGTGAGATTATGAGTGCTTGAACAGCAGTTCTGAAGTCGCTTTCTTTGAGAAATCTTTACACTTCATTCAGTGGAGAAATTGTACCAGGTCCTTTTGGTGATGTATTCCTTGATGGTATGGTTGGTGTCCATGATGAATTTGAGTGACTTGGCCTTGAGTGAAAGTTGAGGTTCAAATCTGTCCAGGTTCATGTTGTGGAGCCAGGGTTTTGGCACACCAAGGCCTGGATTTACTAAGCAAAAGACACACAGATGATGGACTGTATACAGAGCAAATCAAACATTCTCCCCCAGTCAATAGATCTGGGTTAAATCCATCGTTCTTTTGCTCACCATGCCACCCAACTTTAGACCCAGCCACATGCAAATCAGTCTTGACCCTGTGCCTCATGGAAACAGGCAAGACCGAACTGCCAAGCCAGGTCCTCCCTGGACCGGAAACAAGCATCCTAGGACCGGTTTCGGGGCATCACCCCTCATCAGCCAGGCTAGCTTGAATCCAGTGGCACAGTGCCCCTGGACCCACGTCTGGGCATACCCGGTGCATTTAGGGCGAGAAAGCAAAAGACACACAGATGATGGACGGAGTGCAGAGCAAATCAAACATTCTCCCCCAGTCAATAGATCTGGGTTAAATCCATTGTTCTTTTGCTCACCATGCCACCCAACTTTAGACCCAGCAACATGCAAATCAGTCTTGACCCTGTGCCTCATGGAAACAGGCAAGACCGAACTGCCAAGCCAGGTCCTCCCTGGACTGGAAAGAAGCATCCTAGGACCGGTTTCGGAGCATCACCCCTCATCAGCCAGGCTAGCTTGAATCCAGTGGCACAGTGAGCCCGGGATCCACGTCTGGGCATACCCGGTGCATTTTGGGGCGAGAAAGCAAAAGACACACAGATAATGGATGGAGTGCAGAGCAAATCAAACATTCTACCCCTGTCAATAGATCTGGGTTAAATTCATCGTTCTTCGAACTGCCAAGCCAGGTCTTCCCTGGACCCGAAACAAGCATCCTAGTACCAGTTTCGGGGCATCACCTCTCATCTGGTAGGCTAGCTTTAATCCGGAGGCACAGTGAGCCCAGGACCCACGTCTGGGCATACCCGGCGCACTTAGGGTGAGAAAGCAAAAGACACACAGATCATGGACGGAATGCAGAGCAAATCAAACATTCTCCCCCAGGCAATAGATCTGGGTTAAATCCATCATTCTTTTGCTCACCATTCCATCACAGTTTAGACCCAGCCATACGCAAATCAGTCTTGACCCTGCTCCTCATGGAAACAGTCCAGACCGAACTGCCAAGCCAGGTCCTCGCTGGCCTGGAAACAAGCATCCGAGGACCGGCATCACCCCTCATCAGCCAGGTTAGCTTGAATCCAGTGGCACAGTGAGCCCGGGACCCACCTCTGGGCATACCCGGCAGATTTAGGCCCAGATCTCTGCACTGGGGTGAATGTATGACATTGTTCTAACTTCTGTCCATCAATTGTTCTTTTTGCACTAGATTTACTAAGGGCTTGCATTGCCTTTGTGTCAAGCAGGGTGCTGCAAGGCAACACAAGCCCTTAAATCAGATTTGCCAAGCCATGCAAAGCAACCTTGCATGACTCTGCATGGCTTAGTAATATAGAGTAACACAAGACAGAACAGGTCACCGCTTGAGAAGGCGTTTCATGGGTGGAGTGTGGGCGTTCCCACTCATCCATCCATGAATTTTGGCACATTCCCATATCTACTAAGAATAGAAAACCTGGGAATGCACCAAAATGGTACGCCTTCCTAACAGAGATGTTATGGTGAGAAATATGTTTATTTCTCCTTTTTAATTCCCCTTTCTACGTGTGCTGCATTATCGAGCAAATGTGGAAGAGGAAAATGCCTCGTGGGATTGTTTTTATGCAGGAAGGTGTCCATCTATGTTCCATACACCCAGATAATAGCCCCCTGAATGCTCAGGTGTTCAAGTCTACAGAAGCGAAACCCCAAGAATCAGGTTGCCAAGTGCCACCCACCAAAAAGCAAGAACAGGCTAAAGATGACAGTCAAATGTTGGGGCAGCTGACAGTCATGCAAGTCATCAGCTACTAAAATACCTCTTCAGGGGAAGTCACCACCCTTGAATATATCCTCCCCACAAGAACACTCATCAAGAGAGGGTGTCCACTTCTGGATAAATGGTTGTCCACTTCTGGATAAACAAAGGGAGCTCAAATAGACATAGTCCCTCCACCACCCATCACACCAAGGTGTGTGCATGTGGCATGTGGCATGTGCCATTCACCTGTATCCATCTACAGCTCGTGTGGACTTGTACGAGCAGTACAGTTTCATCCATGTCTGACAGTACTATTGGTTGAGCTGCACCACTTTGGATGGAGTCCGCAGGGGCAGACGCACAGGCGAGCCTTTCCCCACTCAGGAGTGCAGAGGGCAGGATGGTAGTGGTCTCCTGTCTTGTTTCACAGGTGCCATACATGATGGACAGATTCAGTAACTACTTAGTAGAAAGTGAGATGAGAACTCAAAGAAAGTCCACTTCCTGGGACAGCCTGAGAGACAGAACAATACAGAGTGAGATCTCAGAGACACTACTGCCAAGGGCAGCTAGGGCACAACTCAATACACGTTGTGATCACCCACAACACGGTGAGACAACCACGCTCAGAGGCTGCACAATCCAGAAAGGGATCACAAGGAGGACCAGCTCTCCAGGACAGGCCAAGAGACTGCTCTTCAAGACACTGACAGGAGCTGCACAATATAAAGTGAGAGCCCACTTCAAAGAGAGATCACACCCAAAGAGAGAACGAGAAAACTGCACCCCAGGACAGACCAGGAGATAGCACGATGCAGAGAGCACACTACAGGAGAGAGCGAGAGACTGAACAATGTAGAGTGCAACCACAAAATAAGAGGGGGCATATCAGCAAGGCGATGCGATAAAATTATCGCCGCTTTAGCGTCCGTTTTCGGACGAAAAGCGTTGATAATTTGATTGCCCTATCAGCATGGACACGCTAACGCGTGAATCCATGCCTTCGCGTCTGTTTCCTGAACGCCCAGCTTTGCAAAATAACTGGAGAAATGTCGCTAACCGATATTTCTCCAATTATCAAGGTGTACACTAACATGCAGAGCGATAAGAAAAGTACCGCTAACAGCGGTTATGGCTACTTCCCTTACCCCTGCTTTTATTCCTACTTAGCCATGTAATCCAATGGGAGGTGGATTACATGGCTAAATCCACCCTGCCCTATCAGCAAGGTATCGCCGGTCGCAGTGCGATTATCGCTGGATTTCCAGCAATAATCGCACTGTTTTGTGGCTAACGCATGGATTTCTATCGCTTGGGAGATAAGCGTTGCTGATAGCGCGCTATCTCCGCAATAGAATCCAGCGTTAGCCGGCGATAATTATCCTCGCGCTAAGAGCGCTGAGCGATAATTATCGCAGGCCCTTGCTGATATGCCCCCAAGTTCCCAAAGCCCAGGAAAGATCCAGAGACTGGTGAATGTAGAGTGAGATCACAACACATAACTGGACAGACTACTCACAAGGACATCACAAGGCAGCCTGAGACCAGAACACACACCATTAACTGCCCACAGACTGCGCAGCAGAGTGAGGTCACAACATGGGCACTGCCCAAAAGACAGTTCGAGAGGCAGGACAGCTTGAGGAGAGACCCCTCCACTGAACAAGCGAGGGACTGCACAATGGAGTGTGAGATCACACCACCTCTTCCACTGAATGAGCACCTGAGCTGATGAGCTGATGAAGAATCACAGTCTAGCACCTAGAAGCCCGGTGGGCTTCCTGAGACGCATGGGACCCACGAGCAGCGAGGAAAGGGGTCGTGGACACGTGTTTCCATCAGACGCTGCGTGAGATCGGACACACTTTGTCGCGTCGCGTCTCAGCAATCACCACCACGCAGCCAGGTCAGTTTCTATTATTTATTGCATGCATATGTATCTGCAGCCAGCATGCTGCACGTCCTGCCTCGTCCCCCGCTTCCTGTGTATATCCTGCCCCTCACCCCTTGACCGGAACTGGTGTCCGGTGACCTCTCCTGCCCTCTGCCCTCCTCGGGGTCCTAGTGCCTCATTTCTCAGGACACTACATCTCCCCCCTTTGTCACAAAGGCATTACGACAGTAGCATTCGTTGGTAGTAAAATGGGACAGTCTCTTTTGTAGTCAGTTGCAGGATGTGAACTGTCGACTGATGTGACCCGTGAGATGCTGCCTAGAGCGGCATTTCACATTTCCTCTATTAGTCTCTTCGGTCTCACAATGTCTCTTCTTGGCCTCTCCACCTGTCCTTGGCCCTCCTTTGGCCTTGTTGCTTCTGCGACACCTGCTCCATTGCATTCCTTCGTTGTTGCGTGTTCTTCCTCTTTTTCTTCTTTTAAGCCTTTGAAGTGTGTGCTGTTCCTTGTTATTCGCCTGCTGTCTGATTCTGCTGTTATCATTGTTCCTTTCACTTGTGTTATCGTCAATGGGTCGTGGGCGAATGCACTGTCCGACTTCCGTTGTTGTCTCTGTCGTACAATGACAGTGTCTCCTTCATGGAGGTGTGATTTGGTGGCATGTCGTCTTCCATCAGCATATTCCTTCATTCTCTTCTTGGCTGCCTCATCTTTTGCTGCCACGCCTTCGTGCCCCGGCGCGGCCAGTCCTTCTATCTGCGGCAGCCTTGTTCTGCTTGTCCTCCCTAGTACTAGCTCCGCCGGGCATTTCCCTGTAGATCCATGAGGAGTGTTTCTGTAATCCCTCAGCATTTGGCATAGTGCTTGTCCTAGGGAAATCTGCGACAGTTTCGCCCTCTGAACTGCCTTCTTGATGTTTCCCATAAATCTTTCGACCATGCCGTTTGCTTGCGGCAATAGTGGTGTTACCTTTCTGTGCTGTATTCCGAGGTAAGCCATGAACCTTCGGAACTCCTCTCCTGAGAACGGAGGGCCATTATCCGTTTTCAACGTCTCCGGGGAGCCCCATGCTGCGAATATGTCGTCCAGAACAGGTAGCGTTGCGGCTGCTGACGTTGAGGAGACTGATCGCACAATCGGGAATCTGGAGTATTCATCTATTATGACCAGTAGGTAAGTTCCCGCGTCTAGAGGTCCAAAGAAATCAGCGGCCATTGTTGTCCATACTGCTCTTGGTAGTTCCGACATTTGCAGTGGTTCTTGTCTTGCAGGCGGACCCGTCGTTTGACAGAGGTGACAGGCCGCTATCGTATCTTCGACTAGACGATCTAACCCCGGGAACCAAACCTTTTCTCTCAGCAGTTTTTTTGTCGCCACAATGCCCCTGTGTGACTCGTGTGCAATGCTGACCACTTGGCGTCGTAGCGAACGTGGAATGACTATCCTGGTGCCCCTCATTACTATTCCGCTGTTTGTCTCCGAGAGTTCCCCACTTATTTTCTGTAGAGCCAGCATCTCCTCCTTTTGTACTCCTCCCTTCCATGTGCAGTTGTTGTTTATATGTCTCCATCTTTGCTGTCTCGTCGTTTCTCGGGCCGCTCGCAGTGTGTCATCTTTTTCCGTTTCTCTCTCTATCTCTGTTAGAGTTACTGGTGCCGGCGTGCTTTGCTTTAGCACGAAGTTTAAGTATTCTTCGGCCATTGAGGCCTTTTTTTCTGCATGTGGCAGCGGATGCCGTGACATGTAGTCGGCTGGATTATGCTCTTTCCCAGGTTTGTGGACAATTTTGAAGTCGTAGTCCATTAGTCTGATGCCCCAGCGCTCAATGCGGGGCGGCATCTTTGCTGCTGGGTTGCCGTAAATTGTTACTAGTGCTTGGTGGTCCGTGATGATGGTGAACGGCTTTCCGTACACAAACATGTGGTAATGCTCGCATGCCCATACCACCGCCAAGCTTTCTTTCTCCGGCTGGGAGTACGCCTTCTCAATGTCTGTCAAGCTTTTGCTGGCATATGAGACAATCTTCCTTGGTGACTCCTTTCCCGGCAGGTGTTGTGCTAATATTGCACCTAACCCCACTGGGCTGGCGTCAACCGTCAGCTCGGTGCAGAGCCGAGGGTCGAAGTATGCGAGGTGCTCCGCCGTCATCACAGCCTTCCTGATCTCTTCGAACGACTCATTGCACTCTTGAGACCAGACAAATTTCTGGCCCTGTTTTGTTAGCTCTCTCAGCGGCGTGCTCACTGTGGCAAAGTCTTGTATGTATCGGGCACAGTAGCTTGCCAGGCCTAGGAATGACCTTATTTCTGCCACATCTGACGGTGGCTTTGTCTTCTTTAGCGTTTCCACTTTGCTGGGATCAGGCCTCATCCCTTTTTCCGAGAATATGTGTCCGAAGAAAATCAGTTCTGTTCTCCCTAGCTCGCACTTCTCTCCATTTAGTGTTAGTCCAGCCTGCTTTAGATGTTTGCACACTTGCCTTAAGGCGCTGTCATGTTCTCCGTCTGATTTCCCAAACACTAGGATGTCGTCACTGTAATTGAAACTGTTGTGTACTGGTCGTATCACCTGTCTTATTGTCTCCTGAAATATTTCGGCCGCTGACGAGATACCAAAACTGAGCCGTTTGTATCTGAATAGTCCTAGGTGTGTGGAAAATGTTGTTATGTACCTCGACTGTGGGTCCAGCTCTAGTTGGTGATACCCTTTGTATAGATCTAGCTTTGAGAATCGGCACGCCCCTGTCAGCCTGCTGATCATGTCGTTCAGATGAGGTCCTGGATGACGTTCCCTCGATATTGCAGTGTTCGGTAGTCTCATGTCCACACAGATCCTTATTTTGGACGTATTTTTCTTCGGGACTGCCACAATCGGTGATACCCACGGTGTTGGCCCGTCTGCAGGCTCAATTATGTCTTGCTGCAGTAAGTTATTTATTTCTTCCTCCACTTGCGGTTGTAGGTGGATCGGCACTCTCCTGTGATGCTGTGCCACTGGTCTCACCGCTTCATTTATGTGTAGGGTGACCTGTTTGTCTTTTAGCTTCCCCAGTCCCTGCAGTATTTCTTGATATTCTTGCAGTATGTTTTCTTTTTCTGTCATGTGGTACGTCATCGCCAACAGCCCCATGACTTGTGCCGTGACGTTACTCAGCAGGCAGGGCGCTGGGATGTCCCCTTTCAGCACATGTATTTCTTCCTGACGCGTCACGTCCTGATATGTTAGCGTCTCAGTGAACTTGCCCATGTTTTCTACTGGTGTCTTTGATCCCCACGTGAACACATCTACTGTTGATGGCGATAGCGTTGGCCTTGTTCTCATTTTCATGTACTCGGACATGCACATTATGTTGCATGTGGCACCACTGTCTAGCACAAACGTTGTTCTGTGGCGCCCGACGTCGATGTCTACTGTGGCCGTCTTTTTTATTTGCTGTTTCTCCACCAGCTGGATGTGTTCCTGCTGTCTTCCTTCTTTGGGTGTGTCGGACATGAGGTATAGCCGTGCTTCTCTCCCAGCCGTCGTCTGTTCATCCGACTCTTCCGACGAGCCTCTCTCTGCTGTCTCCATATGTCTGGCGTGTCTGGTGCCTGTTGTCCCTTGTCTTGCTGTTCGTCCCCTCTCGTTCCTAAATTGCCTGCTCATGCAGGTGCTTGCGAAGTGATTGTCCCTATTGCATTTTCTGCATTTCTGGCCCATTGCTGGGCAGGTGCCAACGTGTGGGAAGTCAAAGCCGCATCTGTAGCATGGGACCGCTTGTTTCCTGTGATGTTGTTGCTCCCTGTTGTCGTTCTTTTTGAAATGTTCCGTCATCCGATGTGCCATCGCTTCTCCCTTTTCTTTTCCAATTTGTATTTGTTTGGCATGCTGCGTGGCCCGTGCTTCTGTGCGGGCCATCGTCAGTATTTTCTCAAGTGTTGTTGGTTCTTTTAGGATGCGTGCTCTGAACTCTACTGATAAACACCCTACGATGAGGCGCGTTCGTATTGCTTCTTCGTTGTCAAATTTATCAAATTCGCAGTATGTCACCAACTTCCGCAACCTTGTCGCGAAGTCATCCATGCTTTCTTCTGGTTGCTGGCATGCTGTGTGGAACGTGTACCTTTCAAAATCGATGTTGCGTTGGGGGTCGAACTTCTCTGTGAGGCACGCTTTCGCGCCTTTGTAATCCGCCGTCTTTTCACTTGGTAGTGTCATCATTAAGTCTTCTATTTCGTCTCCGGCAAGGTTGACCAGCAGATCTAATTGTTTGCTCTCTGCGACGTCCGTCGCGCGCATGTATCGTTCAAATTGTCGTAGCCATCTCTCCCATCTGATGCCTGCTTGCGGTTCCGACATGTTGAATGGCAGCGGCCTGCGGAACACAGCTTGTGTGCTCCTTGTTTCTTCGTCACCCATATTCTTCCTTTCTTCGTTTTATTTATGTACTTCTTGCCTTCTTTCTCCTTCCTTCTTGTTCCTCTGGTGCTATTTCCTTTCTTTGGCACCTTTTTCTTGTCGTTTTCCCCTTATTTGGACCTTTTTCCTCTATTTTCCTTTTTTGCCTGACTCTAAAATGGCCTCCCGGCCTTCCTGTGCTCCTATTGGCCCAAATTGCCTGACTCCAAGATGGCCGCCGCACTCTCGCGCGATTTACATTTCTCCAGTTATTTTGCAAAGCTGGGCGTTCAGGAAACAGACGCGAAGGCATGGATTCACGCGTTAGCGTGTCCATGCTGATAGGGCAATCAAATTATCAACGCTTTTCGTCCGAAAACGGACGCTAAAGCGGCGATTGCGCGCTATCTCCGCAATAGAATCCAGCGTTAGCCGGCGATAATTATCCTCGCGCTAAGAGCGCTGAGCGATAATTATCGCAGGCCCTTGCTGATATGCCCCCAAGTTCCCAAAGCCCAGGAAAGATCCAGAGACTGGTGAATGTAGAGTGAGATCACAACACATAACTGGACAGACTACTCACAAGGACATCACAAGGCAGCCTGAGACCAGAACACACACCATTAACTGCCCACAGACTGCGCAGCAGAGTGAGGTCACAACATGGGCACTGCCCAAAAGACAGTTCGAGAGGCAGGACAGCTTGAGGAGAGACCCCTCCACTGAACAAGCGAGGGACTGCACAATGGAGTGTGAGATCACACCACCTCTTCCACTGAATGAGCACCTGAGCTGATGAGCTGATGAAGAATCACAGTCTAGCACCTAGAAGCCCGGTGGGCTTCCTGAGACGCATGGGACCCACGAGCAGCGAGGAAAGGGGTCGTGGACACGTGTTTCCATCAGACGCTGCGTGAGATCGGACACACTTGAAGCCAGGAATGTCTCGCACATGTGACTCAGTGTCAGTCTCTCAGTTTATTTATTTCATGCGTAGTTAATTAAAACCATTAGATGCAGAGATTAGAAAAACAGCCTGTCACAGGATTAATATTTGCAGCTTTTGTGTTCAAAGAGGAGCGACCTCCGTCAGTCGGAGCCTTCAGCTCACTCGTTCCCGCTTCTTCTCCTCTGAGCTCTAAAGTTTGAGTAAACTTGTGGTGAAGCTGGGATGAGTGACTTTAAAGATTCTACCAGGGCCTGTCTGCACGAGGGACTGGAGTGCCGGGGAAGTGACAGTCGCAGACTAGTCGTTCCCCAGGGTTCCTTCTGGTCCGCAGGGCTCTGGTTCCTTTAGTGAAACAGGGCACGTGCAGATGATGGAGCGAGGGCCTCCTCGGTTGGATGGCGCAGTCTGCAGTTGCTGTTGTCCATGGCTCACACCACGATGGAGTGCAGTCTAATGGTGGCCGCCACCTAATCAGTAGCCTGTGAATTCTTTTTTTTAGAACCTTGACTGACACGTACCGTGGTCGAGTACTTGAACGCTGTTGTGTAATTAGAGTTTATGTTTCTGCCCGGATTAAATGGTTTAATGAGCCTTCCTTGGATGTCCTTAGTTAAAGCAGGTTCTCGCATATGGCCCTTGTTTGGCTGTCTGAAGCGCATTGGAGCCTGGGAGGCAGCGCTGGATAGACAAAATATCTCCTCGCTGGGCGGGCACTGCAATGCCCAGAGCGCCCCTGCGAGGGGTCTCTTTGCCGGAGTACTTTTAGTACTCGGGAAGCCAAGCACTGCCCTGCGCTAGATTGGAGCAAGGGACGGAAGATGGTAGATTAGAGGAATATGCGGTTTAAAACTGGCTACGGGTTCAAACATGGGAGACATTTAATGAGAACCAATAAGAACTCATGTCAATATTAACAAGCATTGGCATAGCCAATAGGTCTCGCCTTTGGGACCTTATACGTGTTTAGCCATGCAACAGTTGCATAACTAAATACTTGTAAGGTCCCAAAAGCGAGACCTATTGGCTATGCCAAGCGGCCATGCGGCCGCAAAAGTGAAAGTAATCGCGGTAAAGCGCGGCGCGCGCGCACATGCACCGTAGCTCTAGGCTGGCCTGGTAGCACTTTTTGGAGCCCTCTCAATAAGTCTCGCCAGACCAGCGCATGCGCTGGGTCAGGCGAGACCTAAAAACGAGCATCGCATCCAAGAGGACACCAATGAGTCTGGGGGGGGGGCATATTATCAAGAACGGCGGTGAAATTATCTCCGCTTTAGTGGCAGGAAACTGCCGCTAAAGCTGCGATAATGGGCTTTTTATAATATGCCCTTGTGAATTCCCATAGAAGCCCATGTTCTGGTGTCAACATGGGCTTCTATGGGAATTCTCTGCAGCATATTATCAAGCACATTATCGCCGCTTTAGCGGCGGTTTACTGCCGCTAAAGCGGTGATAATTTTAACGCCGTTATTGACAGTATGCCCCCTGGATTCTTATGTGAGGCCTAAATGTTTCTTGCCACAAAACTGCTCACAACGGAGTCAACGGCAATTCATCAGGACCGAAAAAATAGAGCGAATATAGCTATTCATTGGATATCTATTATATCCTAAATGAGATAAGGATTGTCACATTACACTGATGTTTTTGGAGGAGTCTCACAGTGTGGATCCTTCCATGTGAACAAGCCTCATGGAATACCACTGAGATGCTGTTGGTGTGTCCCTCATTTGGATTTACGAGCAGCGGGTGGATAGAACCTACCTGATCAGAGGCATCCCAAACTGGATTTACGCTGCTTGTAAACCTACCAACCCTACCTTAACACCTACCTACCCTATCCATCTACCCTACCTACCCTATCTACCCACCTTGGTATACTTCAATACATACCTACCTACCTTACCTACTCACCTACCTATCCTACCCTACCTACCTACCTACCCACCTTACCTACATACCTATCCTACCTACTCACCTACCCTACCTATCTGCCTACCTATCCTACCTACCTACTTGCTTACCCTACCTGCCCACCTACTTACCCTACCAAGCTTAACTACCCTGCCTTACCTACCTATCTACCCTACCTACTTATCGGGGACAAAGGAAGCCTGCATCTGAAGGGATGGGCTTACCTATGAACTCAGGTGCTTAGCCTATGTTCCAAGCTTTTAATTCATCTTCCCCCCTGTACAAAGCTGGACTGGCCAGACTGGGTATCGGGCATTTCCCCGGGAGGCTCGAAGGGTGGGGAGACGGTTTCGTTACTGGGGGCCGTTTTTGTAGCAGTGCAGCAGTTTTTAAGGCACCCACTGCAGAGTCCCTTGTATATCCAGTCGTTTTCAGACAACAATAAAAGTTTCAAGATAACTCTAGTGATTAATTTACCTGCTGGAGAGAGATTTATCTAGTGGCAGTTTTGACTCATCTAAAGTAGCGCAGAGGGTTAATATGCCTGCTGCAAGGGACGTGTACTATACAGATCACAGAACTGTATTTTATGTGCATAGCTCAGTGGGTTACTGCTCTTGTCACAATGACCCTTTTGTTACTGTGCAGTTCATAAATTACAATAATACTCTAGCACAGTGAGCTATGAAGTGTCTTCAAAGAGCTGCTGCAATCTACATGGTACAGGTTAGAAAGATATCTTTTTCCAAGTCTTTCCTTATCCTAATGTTGCTATAAATGGGTTGTTTGGGTAGAAAAACATTCTTATTAGTAAAGCCTACCCTAACCACTGTATTAGGTTCTGAATCCTGAGTTTGTGTTGCTCCAGACCAAGCACTCTTAAAAAATGCCTTCCAGTATGGATGACGTAAATCCTACCCCTTGTAGTCCCCTTTGCCTTATGTAACATTTTCTATACACTGATTTTCACACGTATGACTAACTTTCTCTGTATGTGTGTGATGTAAAGTGCTCTGACACCCTACACTGTCATGGGAGGCGCTATAAAACAAATGAAATACATGTCAAAAACGGGCTATGGAGAGATGAGGGGCACTGTTGGAGGGTGATAATGAGGAAATCATTGAAGGGCACCACCAAAGATTGTCCTGTCCTGTTGCACTGTAAGATCATCATTTACCATGCTTTAAAAGCTAATGCTATTGAATATATAATGACAAATGTGTTGTGGAATTCACCAGATTTCCCCAACTTATCTTGGGGGAGAACCCCCAGAACTCACCTGGTAGTGGTCAGGCTCGCTCGCTGCACTCACTATGCACCATACGGGAGCTGGTCCTCTCAAAATTTGCCCGGGCTGCTTTGGGTACCCAGTCCAGCCCTGCCCCTGCACACACTTCCACCCCAAGATATTTAAAGGTTACCCATTGCCAAGGGAGCTGCCCTTGTGGGTGGCTTTAACCTCCTCCTCTTGAATTTGGTTCAGAGGCTCAACTCCTACCAACTAATCTGTAAACCGGATATCCCACCAAACTCTACCAAGGCGTCCATAACAGCCGGCAAGTCTCAATAAAAAATCCTAAATAATTTTAGGATGCTTCTGGAAAAGGACCTGTTAGAGACATCCCTTCTATAACTTAAACAGCAATTTTTTGATGTTGTTGGATGGTATAAATTCAGCATCCCTTGGATGCCGAAGAAGCTGTGTTACGAAGTGTTCCAGAAAGCACTGGGAGTAAGAAAAAAATGTTTAAATGATGAATAATGATTGATAAACAATATGTTGCTGGTACCTGTAAAGGCGGACGGTAAAGCGCTGCCAGTGCACCAATAAGTCTACTATTACACGTGTCCTGCCTTAGGGTAGCAAACATTAAAATCTAGCAATGATCCAAATTTAAACTGTTATATTTAAAAATACTAGGGGACAGATTTACAAGAAAGTGACGCATCTATAGAGATGCGTCACTTTCCCTGCGCCACCATGCAAAACCCTTGCGTCATTATGGATGCGCTGTATTTACAATACGGCGCACCATGGCGCACCGATTGACAGATGCGTCAGAAATTCTGACGCATCTGTTGATGGAAAAGTCACGCATTGCTGGAGTTGTTTCCCAAGCACGGCGCAACTCCAGCAATGCGTGTTGCGGCCTATTCCCAATACACTGCGTCACTAAAGCAGGCGTAAGTTTTGACGCAGTGGCATCCTAAAAGTCACGCAGTGAAATCTTGTAGATTTCACTGCGTCACTTTTACGAGGCTTTCCTGCATGGGAACGCCTACCCTGCATACATTATACCTGACGCAGGTATAATGTCACGCAGGGCTTTACAACGAGACGCACCTCCCTAGATGCGTCACGTTGTAAATGAGCCGCAACTTTTACGCTGCCGATGCGTCACAAAAGTGACGCAACAACAGCGCAAAAGTGACGCAAGGGGCTTGTAAATCTGCCCCTAGATTTTTAAAGAAAAACTGCAAGTACTCCTCCACATGAAGTCACCTGTGATCTAGAGCCCCCTTGACTGGCAGCTCCAAAGATGGAGGCTTGGTCCAGTGATGCTGAACAAGTACCCAAATGAATGAATGAAAAGGGATTTATTCAGCACACAGGTACTCCTGGTAGTGTCCCAGTACTCAACTAACAGGTGCAAGATCAGCGCCAGAGGTTCCAGGACCTGAGAACAAGTCAAAGAGTGACATAAGGCTAAATCCAGTCACCACATGGTTGCTGCATATATCAGCATCCAGCACGTGGTGCACTCTGGGATACAGGAAACACGTAGGTGGCGGGAAAACTGGGAAATGAAAGCTTTGCATCAGTCCCCTGCTGTTCATGCCAGCACCTGCCTCTAGTGAACACGGTGCTATGTCAGAGCCCCTCTTTTTCCCCTGGCCCATGCACTAATTGACTACAGATGCCCACACATTGCCACTGTGGAGTCTAGGAACCTATGGAGCAGGGCATTGCTACCATCCCCATGTGAGAGGACGAGGACTTGAACAGCAGTTCTCACGTTGCTTCCTTAGAGGAATGGTTTCACTTTCTTCAGTAGAGAGCGGTTGTACCAGGCATCTTTGCTTTCTTGGTAAAGTGTTCCTGGAGAGTGAGGTTGGTGTCCACGAAGACTCAAAGTGACCTCGCACTCGGTGAACGCTGGGGTTCGAAGCTGCTATGGTCTTACGATTTCTTGCTTGTTGTTCTTGGTAAATAACAGGAGTTTTGCCCTGGTGGGGTTGGGATCCAGGTAGGTGCCGGACATCAGCGACAGACGAGCGTCAAGCAGTACTTGAGGCACTGGATGTCTGAAGCGAGAAGTCTCTCATGCAATATTGCCACATCGGTGGTTCTGATGGTGTTGTCGGTACCTAGAGCCCGAATGGGCTCCAATAGAAGTTGAAAACGGCGATGGAGAAGATGGAACTGTGGGGAACTTCACAGGTATTAGGGATGTTCTGGGACTTGGAGGTGCCCATGTGAACGAGCTCGTTACACACTTAAGCGCTGACCTCGAGGTCGGGACAAGAGCAGCAAACTAGGTCTTCAAGCAAGACACGAAAATGCTTCTCAAACTAGGCTGCACTGCAATTCAACATTCTGACTCCCAAACATACACTAGGTGTAGTGTGCCATCCGGTGGGAGGTGATTCGTGGCACCTTGTCAGCAGCACTAAATAAATGATCTTACACTACAGTATAAGAGCCTTTGGCGGCTGTCCTCCCGATGCCTTGCCCATCTTTTAATGTGACCTTCTCAAGAACAGGTGGAAAGTTTTATAAAACTCTTGGGGGCAGATTATCAAGAAAGGCGTTAAAATTATTGCCGCTTTCGCGGCAGAAAACTGCCGCTAAAGCGGCGATAACGGACTTGATAATATGCCCTTGAGAATTCCCATAGAAGCCCATGTTCTGGTGTCAACATGGACTTCTATTGGAATTCTCAAGGGCATATTATCAAGCCCATTATAGCCGCTTTAGCGGCAGTTTTCTGCCGCTAAAGCGGCAATAATTTTAACGCCGTGCTTGATAATATGCCCCTAAGTTTGTGCCACATTTTGCCTGTCAGGGCTAACACTATTGTGTAGTCTCTGGATTCCTCTATCGGCCAGGCCACAGCTGCAATGTGGTATTTACATTCCACAAATATTTACATGAGAAAGTGCCTAATGCATGCCTCTTGCAGTGCTCTGAAGCTGCATAGCAAACAGGGCAAAGCACTGCATAAATGTAATAAAATCAAATTTACCAATAAAGTAGAAAACAAGGACCAAGCATGTCACAAGGAGGAAGACGTTACATCTGTTCGTTCAGTGCTCGGAGTGCTTTTCGCCGAATTTGGACAAGCATGGAAGATGCTAAAAACTATTTCTAAATCTAAAACAAACTGATTTGCAAAACGATTGTAAAATAAATTGGCTGATTTTACTTTTTCTTGCACAAATAGATTTTAATTTACAAATAGAGACAGGATGGGGCACGAAAATGGAGATATTGTGAGAGTGGAGGGCTTGTGAGAGTAGATGTGGGAGTGATGCATGGTGTGAGTGGCTGTGGGTGAGAGTGGAGGGCGTGTGAGAGTAGATGTGAGAGTGATGCAGGGTGTGAGTGGCTGTGGGTGAGAGTGGAGGGCTTGTGAGAGTAGATGTGAGAGTGATGCAGGGTGTGAGTGGCTGTGGGTGAGAGTGGAGGGCGTGTGAGAGTAGATGTGAGAGTGATGCAGGGTGTGAGTGGCTGTGGGTGAGAGTGGAGGGCTTGTGAGAGTAGATGTGAGAGTGATGCAGGGTGTGAGTGGCTGTGGGTGAGAGTGGAGGGCGTGTGAGAGTAGATGTGAGAGTGATGCAGGGTGTGAGTGGCTGTGGGTGAGAGTGGAGGGCTTGTGAGAGTAGATGTGAGAGTGATGCAGGGTGTGAGTGGCTGTGGGTGAGAGTGGAGGGCTTGTGAGTGTAGATGTGAGAGTGATGCAGGGTGTGAGTGGCTGTGGGTGAGAGTGGAGGGCTTGTGAGTGTAGATGTGAGAGTGATGCAGGGTGTGAGTGGCTGTGGGTGAGAGTGGAGGGCTTGTGAGAGTAGATGTGAGAGTGATGCAGGGTGTGAGTGGCTGTGGGTGAGAGTGGAGGGCGTGTGAGAGTAGATGTGAGAGTGATGCAGGGTGTGAGTGGCTGTGGGTGAGAGTGGAGGGCTTGTGAGAGTAGATGTGAGAGTGATGCAGGGTGTGAGTGGCTGTGGGTGAGAGTGGAGGGCTTGTGAGTGTAGATGTGAGAGTGATGCAGGGTGTGAGTGGCTGTGGGTGAGAGTGGAGGGCTTGTGAGTGTAGATGTGAGAGTGATGCAGGGTGTGAGTGGCTGTGGGTGAGAGTGGAGGGCTTGTGAGTGTAGATGTGAGAGTGATGCAGGGTGTGAGTGGCTGTGGGTGAGAGTGGAGGGCTTGTGAGTGTAGATGTGAGATTGATGCAGGTTGTGAGTGGCTGTGGGTGAGAGTGGAGGGCTTGTGAGAGTAGATGTGAGAGTGATGCATGGTGTGAGTGGCTGTGGGTGAGAGTGGAGGGCTTGTGAGAGTAGATGTGAGAGCGATGCATGGTGTGAGTGGCTGTGGGTGAGAGTGGAGGGCTTGTGAGAGTAGATGTGAGAGTGATGCATGGTGTGAGTGGCTGTGGGTGAGAGTGGAGGGCTTGTGAGTGTAGATGTGAGATTGATGCAGGGTGTGAGTGGCTGTGGGTGAGAGTGGAGGGCTTGTGAGAGTAGATGTGAGAGTGATGCAGGGTGTGAGTGGCTGTGGGTGAGAGTGGAGGGCTTGTGAGTGTAGATGTGAGAGTGATGCAGGGTGTGAGTGGCTGTGGGTGAGAGTGGAGGGCTTGTGAGTGTAGATGTGAGAGTGATGCATGGTGTGAGTGGCTGTGGGTGAGAGTGGAGAGGGGAAGAGAAAATAGGTAAATATGGATGAGTAGGCAGAGACTATGAAGATGAAAGCCGGTGTGGGGTGAATGGGTGAAGGTGAGAGGGTGCTGCAGTGTGAGTGGGAAAGTGGATGGAGAGGAGCGTGAATGGCATTGAGAAGGAGGGAGGGGTGAGGGGAGGTTTAGAGAACTTAGGGGCATATCAGCAAGGCGAGGCGATAGAATTATCGCCGCTTTTGCAGCCATTTTCAGCCAAAAAGCAGCGATAATTTTATCGCCTAATTAGCAAGCTCACGCTGACGCGTGAAAACTTGCGTTAGCGTAGGAATTCCTAACGCCCAGCTTTGCATCTCTAATGAGATACAAAGTGGGCGTTCCTGACCTGACATGGCAGGAGAAATGTCGCTAAGCGACATTTCTCCTATCATCAAGCCCCACGCTATGAAGCATAGCACCAAAAAAAGTAGCGATAACCCCTGTTATCGCTACTTTCCTTACGCCTGCTTCAGGACTGACTTAGCCATGATATCCTATGGAAGGTGGTTATCATGGCTAAGTTTGTGAGTCCCTATCATCAAGCTAACGCCACATTGCGTGAGATTATCGCTAGGCTTCCAGCGATAATCTCACGTTAGGCAGTTAGCGTGAGGATTTGTATCGCTTTTGAGATAAGCGTTGCTAATAGCACGCTATCTCAGCGATAAAAATCCACGCTAGCCGGCGATAATTATCCTAGCGCTAAGTGCGCTTAGCGATAATTATCGCCGGTTGTTGCTGATATGCCCCTTAGGAAGGCTGAACAGAGAGGTACTGTCTTTGATATTCAGCTGAGTGGAATATAACTGAATGACACTAAAGTCAGTGCAATATTTTTCTGGTTTTTTTCACGGGTGTAAAATTATTATTATTTTTTTTTTTGATCATCTGAAATTGGTCTCTCCTATTCACTTGCATTGCAGCCTGCAGTGTTTTGCCTGGAGCCCTTGGCACCTGCAGCAAAATGTTACCTTAGAGCCTCGCCTCTGGGAGACAGGAGGTTCTCCTGGAATAGCCGATGCCACCGAAGCATTTTGGGCCTCCAAAGGCAGAGGTGGACAAGCGTTTTATGGGTACCAGGGGAGGGACTCCCATCAACCTCTTTTGCCCCTTCTTCCACACTGCTTATGGAGATTTTAAATGAGTGCACTTTTTGCCTTGAACTGTAACACCTATAGATACTTTCATGAACTTTAGAGATGAATGAATGTTTGTCATAAGGTACCGGACTCAGGGCACTCTAGAAGGAAGGAAGTCATCCACACAAGGGAACACTTACCCGCTTGGTGCACCAGCGGACACAGGCCTGGTTTGTGCGGTGAGCCGGGGCGCAACTAGACCTGAACTTCGGGGGGGGGGGGCTAATACTAAACAGTGTTGGTGGGGGCTACCATTTCGCACACTAGGATCCGAGACGGCATTAGAATACACGTTTGGAGGGCTACTAGGTCCGAGTTTAATGAACTAACGCATAGAAAAGGCATATCCATGCCTATTCTTTCACGCTGTAGCATATCAAAGCCAGATATTCTATCTTCGCCAATCCATCCCCCTGAGACACCGAGCACTGCTGCAGCTCAGGGGGGATCCACCAGACCTGCGAGCATTGGATGTCTGCAAGATGGTTGGTACCAAGCGAGTCCCGTGCATGTCAGAAATGAAAGCACTGAAGGCCTACTGGAAAAGGTGCATTTGCACACACACAATGATTTAAAGTTAGGTACATACAGAGCATGCATAATGGGTGACTGTGCAATCTGGTCCAATATTATTCTTGATGGGCTCTGGTCATATCTTTGGCCTTGCAGTTTGTAAATGTCACCGGAAGTTTGAAAAGGCAATGACAGGGTATCCGTTATGATTAGCTGTTTTATTCAAAATGCAGCAAACAATGGGCATTGACTGGAATTAAAATGTTAAGGTTTTTTTTACCTGTCGCACATAAATTCTTGCTAAAATCAAAGGCAATGGTGAGAACAGTGGATTTATGAGACTCTGTGGCTATAGAGTTTGCAGCATAATTATGGAGTTGCTGAATTTGCCTAACAATTTCCAAAATATGAAGATTTTACCAAAATCATTGTTTCCATCTCAAAGGGATAAAAATAAGACACAAGACAAGTGCTACATAATTTGCATTTTTTGTCAGATGATTTCAATAAACTTCCAAGCAGACCCCCCAGGATATTGTGGCATACATTTGTAAATTTAGTGCCACAAAATGAACATTTTGTGGCATTATTGTGGCACTGTTTTTTTACTCATAATAATTCCTTTTCAGCCTTAAATCAATGGCACCTGTTTTAGCAGAGTATTCCACTTTGAAATGGGCATGTTTAAAGTTTCTGCAGCTCTACGAAACCACAGCTCCAATCCAAACCTGATGAGAGGGGGCCGTATTTCGCTATGGGATGGTCCAGCGCCCAAATATGCAGCCCTGTCAGGGCACCACTTTCACCACTCCCTTCCTGGTTTAAGTCACACAGCCCCTTTCTCTTTTTGGTTTCAGTTATACAGATGTCTTCGCTCCCTGGTTTCAGTCACACAGACCTTTTCGCTCCCTGGTTTTAGTTGCACAGCCTCCTTCGATCCCTTCAACAGAGCCGCCGACACCAGCGCACCCATACTTCACCACACCATCAACTGCTCCCTGGCGAATGCCTCCTTCACCGCCGACTGGAAAGACGATGACATCAACCCCCTCCTGAAGAAGCCCTCGGCGGACCCCACCGACCTCAAAAACTATAGACCCATTTCCCTGCTCCCATTCCCCATCTTCACGAGAAACCTCAAAACTTGACTCTTCGAAAGACCTCCTCCTTGATGGATTAGAACCTGCACCTCCCCTCCTCCCCAGCGCCGTGAAACCCTTACGGGCGAGTACTCGCGCTTAACAAACACGTGATTGATTGGTTTTGGTCACACAGCCCCCTTCACTATCTGGCTTCAGTCAGTCTCTGGTTTCAGTCACACAGACCTCTTCGCTCCCTGGTTCAGTCACACAGACCCTTTCACTCCCGGGTTTTAGTCGCACAGTCCTATCGCTCCCTGGTTTTATTCACACAGCCCCCTTCGCTTCCCAGACCTTTAGTAAGTGCCGTTTAAATCATAATTTGTGTAATTTCTCAGGCACACAGATGAATCTTGCATTCTTACTGTGCATGCATGTTTCTTACGAGGGGTTGAACAAAGTCAAAAACCTGCCTCCAAGTGATAGTTTCTCAAAAGTACTTGTGAAGCGATTCGCTGTGTGCCTTTGTTTCCTTCCATTGCATTAGTGTCTAGCTGTTAGGTGGCTCCCAATCAACATGGCACTTGAACAAAAGAAGGGCCGATGGCCCTTTAAATCAGGCTTTTGTTTTGGTTCGGCTGGAAGTAAAAATAAGAAAGCACCCTCGCTGCCTGCAGGTTGCTGATCTAAACGGGTGTTTCTGAATTATGTCAGTGTCAGAAAATGACACCAGGACAAATTCAGCATGTTTCCCTGGGTGAGCCAGAACCCAGATCCAGGCCAGAAATAGCTGCCAGAAATGGGATCTTGTGGGATCCCCCTACGTTCAAGCTCTGTGTTTATATAAGGGTAGACCATGCTGGACCACCCTTCTTTGTGTGTCATAACATTTCTGGAACATGACAGGTGTTTCAAAGCAGTTTCTAGGCCAATACTTTGCACAAGTGGGCAAGGGTGACTACTGAAATGTATTTCATTGACTGGGCACGACAGGCTTGTTCATCTCGTAATAAAGTGTCCGGTATAAAGCATTGCAATGTCACATGTAAGCAACCTGAGTACTTGGCAAGTATCACAATATGAAATGTCACTCCCTTGTATCGTGAGCTATGGTCTAGAAGTTCAAGTAAAAATAGAAGAAACAACATTGATTGACGGTGTTAAGAAACAACAAACTACAAAGATTACAAATGAACAGGTTCACTACAATCTTCAGGCCCACTGTTGCCTTTCAGGGTTCTGCTATTGAATAAAAGTGTTTGGCACTGTCAAACATTGCAGCTGAAACTGTTCCCACAGCGCCATCTGCTGCATTTGCTAGTACACTGCCTCTGTAAATGCGTGTGAACTCGAAGGACAGCTGTGAATTACCAACGCAGAAATTTAGAATCCTTTTTAGGTCTCGGCTAGCGATAGCTGCGCTTGCGCAGTCTCGCTCGCAAGAGATAATGACTTGGGAGAAGAGGGGCTTGAACCCGCCCCTCTTCTACCCTGTTCTCCATTGGCTGGCCTAGTAAATGCTGGCCAGCCATTGGAGAAGAGGTCCCGTCACTCCAATCATGCCCCGTCCTTTTCGGATCGGGGGGCGTGTTTTTTGCGAAAAGTCTCAGGGAGGAGACAACAGCAAAACACGCCCCCGAATCTGAAAAGGACGCTGCGTTTCTCCGAGGCATTTCTGCTGTGCCTCGGAGAAAGGCGGCGGTGTTCCTGGCGTCCTCTCCCCCTGCTGTCGGGTCTCCAACCCTTTTTTCTTGCCCTTTTCATTCCCTCGATGCCTCACTCTTCTCGTGGGTTTTCCATCCCGTTAGTCACTCACCCTGCTGTCTCGAGCCTTCTATACCATCAACATCTCACTCTTCTATCCATGCTCCCTTCCAAATCACGGGGCCCGGACTTGGTGCCGCAGCTTGATAACGGCTATCTCCCCTCCGGCCTGAGCTTGTATCCGGGTCCGTCTTCTCTGGCGGGTGCCACCTTCCCATCGACACACCGCACATGCTCGCTTATTTCAAATAACCCGTCCTGAATCGGACATGCTGGAGTGAAAGAATCATTCTCACTCTTCGCGGTGAAAAATAGCCTGTTTCGTTCGTTTTCATTTCGGTCAGTAAGGGCGCGAAATTATTATGACTGCAGTCCAGAGCCCGCCTGACCTCCTGTGCTACAGAGGAACTGGGGGAGGGGTGATAGACTCGGGCCCCTGGCGTCGTCTTTCCAACACTGCCGACGGGGGGGGGGGGGGGGTCCCTGCGCTTAACTCGGCGACACTCACTGCCTGCACCGCGAGGATGCTCAGTTGACATTTAGACTCGAGAGGGGAAGCTGTTTTTTTTTTAATTTACTGGCAAAATATTGTGGTATTCTATATTTTCTTCCACAGGGGTCTAGTTTATTTTTGGCATTATTTCAATAGTATTTATTATTTGTACCTGGACTTGTGACCTGTATTTTATTTTTTATTGTTCGCTGTTGGATTTTTAGGCATTCTGCTTTTTGCAAGGATGGGTCTTCGTGGGATATTTATATATCGGCCATAATTTGGGTGCAATGAGACCCTGATACCCCTTAGCTCCGGTGCCGCTGTACCTGCTGCACTGATGTCTGCAGACCGCTGCTACGTGAAGTCGTGCAGCGCAGAACGCACAAGGTGACCCTCCCGGCACCAGGCTAACTGAACTGGAAGTGAAAGCAGAGGTCGGGTCATTATTTTAATGAGGTACAGTATAAACCCAGGGGGCGTGTCCGGGGACAATGCACAGAGGTCAGACCTTCCTGAAAAGACCTGTTACCATGGTAACCGGTCTTGACGCCTCCGGAAGCATCAGAAGGATGGCATTTTTTATTCAATTTCCTAATCTAAAGGTTTGAAGGGATGGAAGGCCTGTGGCAACGATCGCGCCCCCTATGGGGCTCGGTGCCCCCCCTCTAACGGTGCTCATTGAATGGTGTTACAATCGGAGCTTTGGGTCTTAACCCAGGGATGGCCTGTTGGACAGCTCTGTGGGTTAACGTGCTAACTGCATAAAAGTGTGTGCACAAGCGGTGGGTTACAGAGCGCAGATGTTTCTATCAGAGTTTTGGCGCTTAATCCAGTAATTCTTTAAAATGTCTAACTCCGGAGACAGTGTAAGGGTCTGTAATTACTACTATTGTAGGCAGAGCTCTACCTCACAATATCCCTCTCCCTCTCCCTACCAAATCACGGGGCCCGGACTTGGTGCCGCAGCTTGATAACGGCTATCTCCCCTCCGGCCTGAGCTTGTATCCGGGTCCGTCTTCTCTGGCGGGTGCCACCTTCCCATCGACACACCGCACATGCTCGCTTATTTCAAATAACCCGTCCTGAATCCGACATGCTGGAGTGAAAGAATCATTCTCACTCTTCGCGGTGAAAAATAGCCTGTTTCGTTCGTTTTCATTTCGGTCAGTAAGGGCGCGAAATTATTATGACTGCAGTCCAGAGCCCGCCTGACCTCCTGTGCTACAGAAGAACTGGGGGAGGGGTGATAGACTCGGGCCCCTGGCGTCGTCTTTCCAACACTGCCGATGGGGAGGGGGGGGGTCCCTGCGCTTAACTCGGCGACACTCACTGCCTGCACCGCGAGGATGCTCAGTTGACATTTAGACTCGAGAGGGGAAGCTGTTTTTTTTTTAATTTACTGGCAAAATATTGTGGTATTCTATATTTTCTTCCACAGGGGTCTAGTTTATTTTTGGCATTATTTCAATAGTATTTATTATTTGTACCTGGACTTGTGACCTGTATTTTATTTTTTATTGTTCGCTGTTGGATTTTTAGGCATTCTGCTTTTTGCAAGGATGGGTCTTCGTGGGATATTTATATATCGGCCATAATTTGGGTGCAATAAGACCCTGATACCCCTTAGCTCCGGTGCCGCTGTACCTGCTGCACTGACGTCTGCAGACCGCGGCTACGTGAAGTCGTGCAGCGCAGAACGCACAAGGTGACCCTCCCGGCACCAGGCTAACTGTGAACTGGAAGTGAAAGTACAGTATAAACCCAGGGGGCGTGTCCGGGGACAATGCACAGAGGTCAGACCTTCCTGAAAAGACCTGTTACCATGGTAACCGGTCTTGACGCCTCTGGAAGCATCAGAAGGATGGCATTTTTTATTCAATTTCCTAATCTAAAGGTTTGAAGGGATGGAAGGCCTGTGGCAACGATCGCGCCCCCTATGGGGCTCGGTGCCCCCCCTCTAACGGTGCTCATTGAATGGTGTTACAATCGGAGCTTTGGGTCTTAACCCAGGGATGGCCTGTTGGACAGCTCTGTGGGTTAACGCGCTAACTGCATAAAAGTGTGTGCACAAGCGGTGGGTTACAGAGCGCAGATGTTTCTATCAGAGTTTTGGCGCTTAATCCACTAATTGTTTAAAATGTCTAACTCCGGAGACGGTGTAAGGGTCTGTAATTACTACTATTGTAGGCAGAGCTCTACCTCACAACATCCCTCTCCCTCACTACATCACTGTTTCACTACCTCACTCTCTCTCACTACATAACTCTCTCTACCTCACTACTCCACTCTATCTCACTATCTCACAACTTTTCTCTCTCAAAACATCACTACCTCACTCTCTAGCTCACAACCTCACAACTTCACTCTCTCTCACTCACTACCTCAATCACTATCTCACTACCTCACTCTTTCTAACTCACTCTCACTCTCTCTTTCACTACCTCTCTCTATCTCACTACATCACAACATCACTCTATGCTTATATATCTACTACGCTCTCCTTTCCGCAACTGAAGCAAACTCCGGCTAGCTGATTTCGATGTTCATTTAGACTGAGTATCGTTTTTTGGGAAATCCTCATTGAGAAAGACGAGTTTCCTTAATATTGTCTGCATGCTGCCTGCGTCCTCTGTTGCTCATGCCATGTTTAAAATGGCAAGCAGCACAGTGTTATTAGACTCTGCTGTGCACAGTGGAAACTGAGCTTTGATTTCGGATCGTTCACAAGCCGGTGATAGTGTGGTTTGGACAGCACACGCCTGAAAAGACTAGTGTGGGCATTACCTTCAGCAAACACAATCTTGTGACACTAGGAGTTTATATACGTCAATTCACAACCATGTGCCATTTCCATATCTGTGCACGCTATAACATTCCAAAAAGTGACCGTGCCCCTTATACCAATAATTTTCCTAGCATTGTTTTATCACGGAAAGTGCATACCACCCGGTGGAAGAAAATCCGAAAGCCCCGGATTGAACACCACAGTTCAAAAGCTCTAGCTTAACATGAACATGTAGGGATTACATCAGGAGTTCAGTGAGGCTCATGTGCGGACCAGCATCAACTGCACTGACTGCAGCCGGTTCAGCTCTCCCCGTTCTGAGTCTGCCTCCCTCCTCCTCTACTCTTACCACTCTTCTCCTTTCTTTCTCTTCCTTCTCTTTTCTCGCACTCCTCTTGCTGTCCCTTTTCCTCCTTTCATTCCCTTTTCTGCCCTCCTCGTTCTTCCATCCTCTAGCCTTTATCTCACTTGCCGCTCTATCCACTTTTCCTGCTTCCTTTTTCTTCTCTCCCCTTCATTCTGTCTTTTTCCCATGTTATGCACTCTCGTCCTTACCAGCTTTTCCTTCTCTCTGTCGCTTCTCTCTTGCATTCCTTCCAACCGAGCCATCATGCCACATAACTCCTATCAGCATGATTTCATTCAGCGCCACAGTTCCACGCAACACCATTCCATTCCGCACACTACCATTCTACACCACACAATTCGACAACACACCTCATAATAGGAGCCTGTACCTGGGCCTGCCAGAGTATCTGCTGTATCTGCTGCAGAGTATCTGCTGCAGAGGCTTCAAGTGGCACAGAACGCGGCGGCCAGGGCCATTTTTGGCCTAAGTAGACGCATCAGCGCCTCTGGGTTGTTGGTGACGCTACACTGGCTACCCATCCGCAAACGGATTGCCTTTAAGGCTCTGACCTTGGCCTATAAGGCTCTCCATGCGGTGGGAGCTAAACACCTTCAAAAAAGACTCTTTTTTTACCATCCCACTCGCGCGTTGAGGTCGGAATCTTTACTACTTGCGGCTGTTCCGCGTGTGAAGAGGGCTCGCCTAGGGGGCCGCTCCTTCAGTCTGCTGGCCCCACAGATGTGGAATGCCTTACCGCTCGCTTTGCGGGGGGCGTCTACTCTTCTTGATTTTAGGAAAGGCCTCAAAACCTGGCTGTTTTTTCAATAGGTTTGCGTGTTGCCCCGTTTCTTTTGTGGACGTTTGAACTGTTTTCTTTGTGTTGTGTTATTTTGTAACCTGTTCACCTTACCAAAAGCGCCGGGATTCTCTTTTTGAGTAACCGTTGCGCTATACAAAAAAATTAATAACATAACATAACATAACATAACATAATTCAACTCAACAACACATATACACAACACACCACATGCATCCAATCCCCGCCACAGAATACCACATAATCCTATCAAATTCAACAACACACCACGTAGTTAAACTCCACCATACCACTACACAACACAAAATACCATTCCACATAATTCCACTCCATAACACAGAATCCCAGGCAAGGTTTTAAAAACAAAAACATAAACAAAAACAAGCATTTACAATGCAATGGTCTCGGCGATGTTAACCTCTTCAGTGCCCATGACGAGCTGGACTCGTCATGGGCCGCGGTTGCGCTGTGCCCATGACGAGTCCAGCTCGTCATAAACCCCGCCCGCTAATGCAACGGCCGGCACAGGGCGGGGAAAGGGGCGGGCACTGAAGGGGTTAAAGTTAGAGCTATTGGCATTGCTCATGACATTATTTTTGTTTATGTTTTTAAAACATGCAAAGAAACGGCATTGTTATTTACAATGTCAATAGCTTAATCTGTGTGTGGATGCAAATGCAATAGGTCTCGCATTTGAGAGTGATTAAGCTATTGACATTGTAAATAACAATGCCGTTTCTTTAAATGTTTTAAAAACAAAACCATAAACAAAAATAATGTCATGAGCAATGCCAATAACTCTAACTTTACCAATGCCGAGACCATTGCATTGTAAATGCTTGTTAATTATTCACATAGTGAACAGCAAATGAGCCAGTTAGGGGAAAGGAGGTGAGGTGAAGGGAAAGCACTAAGCACTCCCTCAGAAGAAGGCGGACCCCAGATTTTTTTCCCGTGTAAAAATAAATGATGGCATTCTACAACTTTCGCAGGCAGTTTTGTAAAAATCGCTGCATTTTTACAATACTGCTGATTTCGCGATTTTATTGCAAATCGCAAAATCCTGGAGGGTCTGTCCAAGCTGCATAATCCAGGTAGCCTGGACAATGTAAAACCGTTGCACAGTGGCGACAAAATCTGTATTTCACACATAACCATGAAATATTTTCCATATTTCACAGTTCCTTTAAAATATGTGGGTTTAATGCCACTGCTTTTTGTGCAATAAAAGCACCAAAACATGCCATACATGCATTTCTACTCGAAGATGTAATCACTTCCTAGTACTTCCAGTGTTCCCATCAGTGTGGAGCAGAGATCATGGTGGGGATGAGTGTCCTTTTTAATGTGGTATCTTCTGTCATCTAAGGGAGTGTTCAAACGATTGATGAATCTTTTGTTGGCCCTGCAACACTTCGTTAAAATGGCTAAACACTGCTGTGAGGGAAGTGAGGTTATATTGTAAATTACAACTATACTGTCAGGTCCCAAGTTGTTAGCTCTACATTAATTTACTAGAATACACACTTACACCTAAGCCAAACTTTCATTCAGTCACTGTTTCTTCTCTCCAAATGAAAGTAGGTTAGACAAAGGTGCAAATTTAAATGTGTGCATGCTGCAACAGAAATTCATCACGGGAAGTAGTATTGGGTGCCATATTAGAGAAGGAGCTGATGCCATATATAAATTACATCTATTCTTGTTATGGTGCATCGACAGCTCCAGACACTTCTGCAGAATTCGATTGACATAGCCAGAAGATGACCTGTGGGTAGACCCATGCATGTGGGAAAGTGTGTGCATGCCCATAACTCTGCGGCACTCCTCTCAGCAGGCTCCAGTAGCTTCCACCGGTGCACAACACCTGCATCCTCAGCCAGAACAGAGAACATGTTCCTTTACCTGAACAGATGGCTGGTGCTTTCTCGCAGGAAGATGGAAGGCACAGCTTGTAGTATAGGGAAGTACAGAAAGCTTTTGTCCACTGAGGGGACCATGATTCGAGGTCCCCATGATTGGAGCTCTTCCCTTTGTTTGTGGTGCCACCAAGCCATACCATTAACAATTAGTGCACATGCACTAATAGAGGATCCTGCAGGAAATCCCTTCTATTGCACCCTTGAAGTGAACTCTATGCTTTAGTCCTCCAGCAACTCACTTTGGAGTTTGTCTGTTTCAACCATGCCAGGGAAGTGAATATATAAAACACAGAGCTCCTTCGGTACGTGAAGGTTTTATGTTTGATGTTCCGCGTGAAACACAATTTAAAAATTGACTAGACCACCATCTAGGATTCTAAAACATAGCTGCCAAGTGAATCTGTCACATGTGCAAAGTCTTCTCTCCAGCCCAGTGGATAATTGGCTAAAACAAAATGTGTGCTGGTGAACAAAAGGTTTCTTTGGAGATTGCTATCAGTACCATACACAGCCAGCACTGCCCAGTGACACAGTGAAAGGCAGGCGTCTGATGAAGGGAGGAAATGGAATGCTTCTTATTGCAAAATAGGTTTTGCATTGGAAATTAAATTTAAAAAACATTTTGCGCAGGTTTGAGTCAATTTTGTGATGCAAATCCAGTGCAAAATGGTTGTTTATCTGGGTCTAAATGTGAGTGGGAATGAGTATGAGTGAGGCAAATTTTTAAAACATGGTAAATTCCTGGGCGGTTTTGCGCTTCACCACTTTAAAAAATCACCAGCCACCACTGATGGCAATTCTATATGACGAGATGTGGCCTAACAGCCTGAGCTGCCAACTTTAGAACTGGGGGTTGAGGTTTGAATCCCAGTGTTAGCACAACATCGTGTGATCCTGGGTAAATTACTTAATCTCCCCATGCCTAAAAAAATTATCTAAATTTTTATAATGTAATCTGGTCTGGTGCTCATGTAAAGCACCCTGAAGCCTTTGACCTGGGTTTGCACTATATAAAACGGCACAAATAAAAAACAACAGGTAGCCTGGAACATTTTACCCAGAGATTTGGGACTGCTAACCACGGGCCCTCTTTGCTATCTATCCACCCCACCCCTCTTTTGCTAACATCATTTTGCATGTTCCAATGTTTTAGTCAGTACTTGGCAATTTTAGAATCAAAACCACAAATTTCGCCCATCCTCTCTTGCTATTAACAGAAAAGTCTGGCCTACTGGATGGTCATTGCATTGAAAAAAACAAAAAACTCTTCTTCACTTTTTAGAATTTATTTGGCACTTACTATCCCTAAAAGGACCAGTAAGCATTATATAAATGCAATTACAAATCAAGATTTTTTTTAATTTCTGCCTTGTTTGCTTGGAAGCCCAGGAAAATGGCAGAGATTGCTTTTAAAGTGCAGATGTCTCACATACCAGTGTTAAAGGGCAAGCATTGTCTGTCTTTAATACAAAGGCGGTCAGTAAAGTGACCTGCCTTGCACAATTAGAACCCCCACTGTGGGTTTTTGTCCTGGGTGTTGTGAAATAACCCGTGACTCCCCCTGTCTCCTTTGAGGACATTGCAGGCAGCAAGATAAGCTGTCTGTTGGAGAAAATAAAATGTTTATTCCGAAACACTCTTCTCCATCCGTACTTCGGCCAAGCTTTCCCTGGGACAGACACTCACACAGCTTCAGCCCGGGCTACGGAACACGATGGGGGGGGCTGAAGCCCTTTCAGCCCACTGGGAGTTGCGCGCCTGCCGTGACCATTAGAAGCAGACTTCGTTCATTCATATATTGGACCCTCTGGTGACAGTGTGAAAAGGTGTGTTAAACCTTATGCCTTCATGCTTTCTGTAAGTTACCTAGTATTTCAGGATAAGGTTCATACCAATCAACCCTAGAAAGTTTAAATGAGGTAGCAAAGGAGCTCTGCCGAAGGACCACTTGGGGTCTGGTCTCAAAGCACTGGGGTAAACAGAAACCAAAGCATGTTGTCCTAAAGTAGGGGGGTGCAAAATTGGTTAGAGCAGCTAGAGGAAACAAAGTGCTAGAATATACAAGCATTAGCAAGACCAATAGGTCTGGGTTTGATGTGCTAATAGAGCCTTAGAGCCGGACCTAGCAGACTCTACCGGTCAGTAAAGGTTCGCTCCAGCAAACATGGGAGTGAGCCTTTAATGGCCAGTAGAGCCCGCTACATCATGCTCTAAGGCTATTACAACACTCCGCCCCTAGAGGGCAGAATGTTCTCATTTCTAAAAACTAAGGCCTCTCAGAGTGCAAGAGGGTTTAATCCCCTCAGGCTCCGAGAGGCCTTTGTTCTGGTCAAAATATGGATAGTCCAAATCAGGCGCGCAACGCCCATTGGGCTCAAAGGGCTTCAGCCCCCCATCCCCCGTGTGTGTGTCAGTCCGGGCTGAGACAGCTTCGTGGGCTGACACACAGACAGTTTTTGAGCTTATCACAGTCGCATCCGAGTACTTCACAGGTCTTTAAAAGATTATTTATGTGCTAAAGAGGCTTTGTTGTGTTTTCAACCCTTCATCTCCAATCTGCCTGTTGCTGGAAGAATTAGCACCCCCCCCCCCCCCCAGAAATTTTCGTAGCCCCCCCCCCCCTCCCTCTGAAATTTGGCTCTAGTTGTGCCTCTGGTCCAAATACACGTTTCATGGCTACCTCAAGTCGCCACAACCATGCAACGCTTCTTTCTTCGGCAAGCCTTGGTATCAAGGCAAGACCACGCGACTGATAGCACACCTTCACAAGCTGAATCAGACGCTTGTGTGCGATGGACAGCTTGACAATGTGTGGGGAGGCACCCTGGAGAGTGCTGGAAAGCCAAACCAATCACCAACTGTGCACTCATGGCACAAGTCCTAAAAAAAGAAGTGGGGGGACGCTCCAAGTTAGGTGGTGTCACCAGAAGTGACGTCACGACAGGAAGTGACGTCACAAAATGTAGTCCCCTCTAATTAACAAAGGTTACAAGGCGATGGGGCAGGTTCAAAGGGCAAAGCAGAATGTTTACGTTGGAATTCGTCACCGTATTGACACTCAAAGGAGCGGGGAAATTAAAGCTGCGCTTGTTCGGTGCGCATTTATTGCCCACAGTAAATTTGCCGGTCTCCGTCTGAAATGCATGAATACATACTGACCTTTTCTAATATACGGCCACGAGCACCCGTCTGTCATACTGAACGGCTCCATCAACGTGAAACAACTTAAAGAGCTCTGTTCGCCCTCTCTCGACAATAGGAGGTGAGGTTTGGTGAGTGCTGAGCGCGCGCAGGTGCAGACTCGGGTTCCGGCTCCATCTTTTGGGCATGGGGGACGGCGTCCACCCGGTAAAAACCCAGTAAAATAAGTGGGGGGACGCCGTCCACCCGCGTGGTACCCCGACTCGAGCCCTGTGTGCACTATACAACTACCAATAATTATACAACGTAACAATAACTAAAGTATGGCTAACAGCACTTACTATCTTTTTACACTACCTATAAAGGGACAACAGTAATGGTGGGTGTCGTGTCTTACACCAAGAACAACAGACACGAAGTATATTTATCAGGAGCTTTATTCTACACGTCTTACTCGGTCCCTGTCCCTACTCTGTCCTGCCCTCTTCCTGCCGTTTCTCCTCCCCTTCCTCTGCCCTCCTGACTCCGCCCACTCCAACCACTATACCGCTCACTCTCGACATCTTCCCCTTTTTAACAAAAATGAAATGACTGACTTGTTTACAGTTCTTCAATAAGTCTTTTCGGCTTGCGGATGTCCCGTCTCGGTCGAAGTGACATCGTTCCTGCTGCCAACTCAAGTTCTCCTTGAGCATCAGGATACTGATTCTCGACAGCCCCGGCAGGCTGTTCTCTGCCTTCACTCTCGTGATGCCCCAGCATCCTTTGGAACGACTCTTTCATGACTGGAGTGCATTTCTGAAAATGTGACACATTTCGGGTAACTCTTCGGCTGTCAGACTCTGCAGTCACCATGGTGCCCTTTTTCTGAGTGATCATCAGAGGCTCGGCTCTGAACTTACAGTCTGTTTTCCTTTGCTGTTCCTGCTTGACGAGGACACAGTCTCCTTCATGGATGGATGGTGATCTCGCTCTCCGTCTAGCGTCCGCGTATGATTTCATTCTATCTTTCCCACGCCGGTCAGCTGCCATGACCTCTCGATGAATGCGAGCCGGTGAGACTGCTCTCAGAGCACCTTCCCAGGTGGGTATCCGGTTCCTGATTGGTCTACCCAGCATTAAGGTGGCAGGGCATTTCCCCGTGGTGGCATGTGGAGTTGTTCTATAAGCCCTGAGGACTTCATTGAGAGCCACCTGAAGATCCTTTTTCTCAACGGTCGCTTGTTGAAACGCCTTCTTCAGGGTGGCCATGAATCGTTCAATGGTACCATTGGCCTGCGGCCATAGGGGCGTGACTTTGCGATGCGTGAAGTTTAGATGTCTCGCAAACTCACCAAACTCATGTCCATTAAAAGGAGGGCCATTGTCTGTCTTGAGTTCTTTCGGAATGCCCCACGCCGCAAACACTTCATGCAGCACCGCAACAGTGCTTGACGCACTGGTAGAAGATACAAACTGGGCTATTGGGAACCTTGAATACTCGTCCATAATTGCCAGGACATACTTTCCTGACTGAAGAGGTCCATAGAAGTCCATAGCAAGTTCTTGCCACACGCCACTGGGCAATTTTGTCATTTGCAAAGGAGCTGGGGAAACTCCTTGACTGACGAGTTGGCATTGTGGACAGTCTTTGAGGGTGAGTTCTACCATCTGATCCAACAGTGGGAACCACACTCGCTCTCTCAGAGCTCTCTTAGTTGCAACCACTCCTCGGTGACCTTCGTGGGCAAGATTGATGATACCCTGCCGTAGTTGCGTCGGAATGACAATCCGTTGGTCCCTCAGCAGAAGCCCTTCCGAGGTGGCAGAAAATTCCTCACTCACATGTCGGAAGGCTTGCAACTCTTGACTACTTGCAGGATCCTTCCTTTCCTCCTCACTGTCGTGTCTCCACCTATTTGTCTGCAAATGACGGAGTACCTTCTGCAGAACGACATCCTGCGCAGTAGCCTCTAGAATGGCCTCCAGGGGAACCGCTGGTGGTTGAGCGTGACCCACAACAAAGTGGACATACTCCTCAGCAATGGACGCTCGTGACGCCGACACTGCTTGAGGGTGGCGTGACATGTAGTCAGCCGGATTCGCTGATTTTCCCGGTTTGTGCAGTATGGTGTAGGTGTATTCCTGCAACCGCAGACCCCATCGCTCAATCCGAGGGGGCATCTTCGACCTGGGATTTCCAAATATGGTGACGAGCGCCTGATGATCAGTCACCATTGTAAAGTGTTTGCCATAAATGAAGACATGGAAATGTTCGCAGGCCCAGACAACAGCCAGACTCTCTTTCTCCGGTTGAGAATACGCCTTTTCGGTGTCTGACAAACTGCGACTCGCATAGGCCACAATATGGCACTGATCCTCATCATTATCATACTGAGCCAGGATTGCACCTAGGCCCACCGGGCTAGCATCTACAGTTATTTCCGTCTTTCTTTTGGGGTCAAAATATGGCAGATTGTCGGCCGCCTCAACAGCCCGTTTGATATCTTGGAATGCCCGCTCACACTGAGGGGTCCAGTTAAAAGGTTGTCCCTGCTTTGTGAGAGTTCGGAGGGGATGGCTAATTGTGGCATAATCCTTGATGTATCTGGCGCAATAACTGGCCATCCCCAAAAAGGAACGAACATTACTGACGTCTTGAGGGCTCTTGGTGTCATTTAAGGCCATGACTTTCTCAGGGTTAGGTTTCATTCCTGCTCCGGAGAACACATGCCCAATGAACTTGAGGGTGGATTGATGAAATTCACACTTTTCTTTGTTTAATGTTAGATTGGCATCCAGCAGGGCATGACATACCCGATCGAGAGCCTTATCGTGTTCTTGAACATCCGACCCGTACACAAGAATATCATCGATGTAGTTCAGCGTATTGGGTATATGATGTATGGTTTGGCGTATCGCCTCTTGAAAGATTTCCGCAGCCGAGGAAATGCCAAAACTTAATCGTTTGTATCGAAACAAACCCAAGTGAGTTGCAAAAGTTGTTATGTACCTTGATCTTTCATGCAACTCCAGCTGATGGTAGCCCTTGTTTAAGTCTAGTTTCGAGAACACCCTGGCCCCATTCAACGCAGCAATCATATCACTCAAGTGAGGCCCGGGATGGCGTTCCCTTTCGATCGCAGTGTTAGGAAGCCGCATGTCCACACACAGCCGTACTTTCCCAGAGGAGCCTTTCTTTGGCACGATGACTACGGGTGACACCCACGGGGTGGGGCCGTCAGTCCGTTCAATAATGTCAGAGGCAAGTAGTTCTTGAAGCTCATCCTCCACTGCTTGCTGGAGGTGATAAGGTACTCGCCTGGGATGTTGAGCGACAGGTCTTATCTGGTCGTTGATGTGAAGCCGAACCTGACATCTATTCATCTTTCCTAGCCCGGTGAACAACTTGGGGAATTTGTGTAAGATGTCTTGGTCACCACTGACCCGGTATAGAATCTCAACCAAGCGAAGTCGCTCCGCTGTCGGTAAGCTGAGAAGACAGTCAGCTTCTGGGCCATCAATCACATGTATGAATGCTGACACCGACTTGTTCTGATGTCTGAGAGTGGTTAGAAATTTTCCTAAACAGGGGAGTGGTTTCTTTGACATCCAAGTGAAGACCCTGACGTAAGCCGGGCTCAAAGGAGGCGGTGACTTCATCTTTTTATACTCCGTTACCGGGATGTAATTCAACGATGCTCCACTGTCCAGAACAAACTGCGTGCCTTGATTCCCCACACTAATGTTCAATCTCGGGTATTTTTTTAGTTGGTCCGGATCTGCGACCATGCTTGCATATTCAACAGTGTATTCTGATTCACACGACCCTGATCGAGAGTCTCGGGACGGTGATCTTCTCGCCCAGTGAGATCTCCTCGACTCCCTGCTGGAATGTGACGAGCTAGACGATGATTTTGGCCGATCTTGTATGGCTTTCGCATGGTGTCACCTGGTGTCAGAGCGAGTTGGCCTTGTCCCTTCGTTCTTCCTTTCCTTGCGATATTCTCCACACGTCGCTTCAAAATGATTAGTTCGTCCACATTTCCGACATTGCTGCCCCATGGCTGGACAGGCTTCTCTGTGTGGGAAGTCATACCCGCACCGATAGCATTTCCGTCCACCATCTTGTCTCCTGTCTTTCCTGCCTGACTCATGCCTCCTGCGCTCTGTGCGTCGCTGGCGGGAGGATGGTCGGGACGGGTGCCGTCGCTCCTTCGAATATCTGCGACTGTGACTGTCTTGCACTCGACATACTTGCTCTCGTCTCTCCGGGTGCCCGGTCTCCATGCTCTTGGCTTGCTCCTCGGCTTGGTCATAAACTCGGGTCATTTCCTCTATTTCCTCCAGGTTATGACTCTTCCTCAACAGTCTCCTCCTCAGTGTCTCAGACTGCCACCCATCAATTATTTGTGACCTGATAGCATCATCCGGTGAGAACGCATCAAATTCACAATATCTGGACAGTCGACGTAACCTCGTTATGAACGTGCTCATCACTTCCTCTTTCCCTTGACGGGCTTGGTGAAAAACATATCATTCGTAATCCACATTTCTTTTATGCAAGAACTTCTTGTTCAGCACCTCACGCACTTTATCATATGTTCCTGTGTCCGCTCTAGGCAGTTCTTTGATGACCTTGCTAATTTCTTTGCCCACCAGGTTGCGCAGCGCGATCACTTTGTCTTCATCCTCGGTCACTTTTGATCCCTTGATGTAATCCTCAAAGTCCTCAAGCCATTCTTGCCATCTGGGGCCCATGCTCTCTCCAGCCGTCAGTGGTAACGGCTCTGGTGGGCGCAAATGTGACACCCCCGTCACGATCGGTTTGACTTCACCTCTTTGCGGCGAATTGTGGCTCGACATCCTGACAGCACACTCCTGGGGTCGTCTTGTCTGTGCACGTGCTTGTTTGTTTTGTTGTTCTCTCCTTTCTTTCTTCTTCTTCTTTCTTTTTTTTTTCTTTGCCTTGGCTGGTGCTTGTTTATTCCTTGCCTGACTTCAAAATGGCCGCCCCATTGATTTCATGGGGATGTCTTCTAGGAAACTGCCTGACTCCAAGATGGCCGCCACATAGGGTCTCTCACTCCCACGAGGTCTTGGCTGTACCTCTCATCAAGCTTGCCACACTTCTCTCAGCACTCCCGCAGTCACAGCACACTCTCAGTGCTTCGCGCACACTTTTGGAGCAGTTCACCTGACAAGGTAGGCTCAGATTGAGCTTCCGACCGATTTCTTCGCGCGCGTGCCGTTCCTCACGCATCAGGGGTGAGGTTTCGTTTTAGCGCGCACCAGCGCTCCTTCGGCTCCACTCTTCCACGGGGCTTCACTGCAATCACAGGCGTTTCCAGTAGAGTCGGGGTGGGCTCCCGCTCTATCCTCTTTGCCAGCACCTCAGCTTACACACCTCAAGGCGACTTCCACTTCGGCGCGAACCGGCGCTCTTAATTCCAACGCGCCTTCCGTCGGTTGCACCATGGGGACAGAGACGCTCCTCTTAACACGTCGGGGAACACTGGGCTGCAGTATTCCATCCTCGTCGTCAGCTGTCGTGTCTTACACCAAGAACAACAGACACGAAGTATATTTATCAGGAGCTTTATTCTACACGTCTTACACGGTCCCTGTCCCTACTCTGTTCTGCCCTCTTCCTGCCGCTTCTCCTCCCCTTCCTCTGCCCTGCTGACTCCGCCCACTCCAACCACTATAGCGCTCACTCTCGACATCGGGCACCTCTTTAGAAAGCCATGTTACTAGGCAAGAGAACTATTTTGCAATGGGCGCACAAATAATGAGATGCCACCTCTGTATGTGCAACCTGTGCCCTACAGGCCTCTGATGAAGAGGGGCAGAGAGAAGCTGGGCTGGGCTGGTGAGCACCCCCAGCCCCCTTTCTCCCCCAACTCAGAAACATAAACATAACAAGCGCCTGTGTCATCATATCCCCTCAAGTCATCATGGCACCCGAGAGAACACCAGTGCCTGGAGCGGGGCGGGGCCAGCTATGTGATGGGCGGGGCCAAGGCCTGCATGACGCGCAGCCTCGAGATAATACACTGACGGAGGATAACAATGATAACAAAACAACAAGAGCGTTAGAATTGTTATCATTGCCGTCGCTGATATTGTAATTAAACGTATTATGATTGTTAATATTACTATTATTATAGTTATTATTATCGTCAATATTATTGTTATTATTCAAATTGTTGTTTTTGGCGTTAGTAGTAATAGCGTTAATATTAATATACTTATTGTTTTTTGGTTATTGTTAGAAACAAAATAATAATAATAATGTTTAAAAGCTAATAATACCAATACCACTACTACTACTACTTCTAACACTACTACTATACTCCTACTAATAACACTACTACTAATAATAATATTGATAATAATAATGTCATTGTAATAAAAGGTTATTGTAATATTGTGAACATGAATGTTATTGATAGGACTGCTGCTGTGACAGTGACATGCAATGTAATAACAGTCTCAATGCAGTGTGAACAGGGGTTGTTTTATTAACACAAGGCCAGTAGCATCAATAATTACGGAAAAGTAAGGATGTTAATTAGGATGACGATAACTGACACTAATACCTTTGTTAAACCCTCTCACAGCCTTCGGGGGTTCGCCAGCTCCCCCAAATAGCCTCTAACTGGGAGCCTAAGCTGAACAGGGCAGGCAGAGAGAATGTCATAGTTCCTTTACTGACTTCATATCAATATTATTTTTGTGACATTGCTGCCCTCCAGTGGAAATTTTGAAATATGGGTTATAAAAACCTGCAAAGGACAAAAGTTGAAAAGATGTATTTCATCATTTATTTACGCATCACAAAAAGACACGGTCCTCGCAACGCAGACTATGTATGGTGAGTGTGGGGGGGAGAACGTACACGTCATTAAAGCGCAGCTTTACTATTCTAACTGTCTAACAAATATCGGGAAACGGCAGACATGGGGATGGGAGGGTGTATTTTCTCTTCTAACTCCATAACATACATTGGGGAAAGAGAATACATGTGAATGGTTAGATTTACTACACCCCAATAATATGTATGTATCCGGTATTTGTAAAGCACAAATTACTCACCCCTAGGGGTCTCAAGGCGCTGAGGGTCTCCATGGAAACTAAGTGAGCTATTGTCCAGAGTCACAGAGTACTGAGCCGAGCTGCCGCGGCGATCGAACCGTGAACCCCATGCCCCGGAGTTCGTCGCTCTTGCCGCTGCACCACACCTCTCCCTGGGATACCATTTTCCTATAAATATATCTTTAAAACATAAAAACATAAAAAAAGATTAAATAGTGTTATACATTTTTTTTAAAGTAAATGTACTCTTATGACATTATATCAATTCATGTAAAATATGATACAGCATTTCTAAATGTCATTAAAATTAACAGCACACCTCAAACTCACACATAAAACACACACATATTAAAATAATCATCTTTATCAAAAAAATAATGATTTACAATACAAAGGGGCATATTCTCAAGGACTTATCGCCGAGTTAGCGGCACTTTATCGCAAGTAGCGATAAATTTAACGCCCTATTCACAAGCTGGTGCTAACAGCCCATATCACCAGTTTTCCTGCGATAGCAGCTGCAAAAAACATCGCCACAAATGACACCAGCAACTAAAGCTAATGATATGCAGAGTAGGCATTCCCGTGCAAAAAGCCGCGACAACACCACTTTGCAACATTCTCAATGGCCATAAGATCCCAAAACATGCGATAAGGCGCGTTAGCAGCAGGGATTTAACACCTGCTCTTACCTGGTGTTAAGTCGGATGACAACCTGCACCATGAAAGGGAGTCCAGCCAAGAGCCATACCAGAAGAACAAAAGATGCCATGGAGCAACTGATCATGCAGCACAGAGCCCCAAGAGGACCACAACACCCACGGCCACCACCCGCCCACCCCTTAGACCCCCTCCAGGACTACCACAGAGGCAGTGCAGACAAAGACAGCGGACCTTCAGAAAAAATGCACCAGCCTCACAGACGGTAAGTAACAACTGAACACACCACACACCTCAACTCCACCAACATACAACTCACAACTCTGGGAATGCACACGTTATAAAATCACATAGAACATGACAAACAACATGCCCAAATACCAGAAACGACAACACAACTTACTGTGGCAACCTGGGCTAGCCATGTGCACAAGCCATCAACAGCTTGGCACCTCAGCCACACAATAGCAGAATGTGGGGAGAGGTGGGAACCAGGCATGTGCGAAGGAGGCAAGTGACCCATGAATGTGAATGTACACAATGCCAAGTGTGGCGTGGATGTGCAGGACAGACTTCAGTATGCAGACCACAGACATTTCCATGTCGACATACACTGCTGGTGTTTGGAGTGTACTGGACAGTGGAGGCAACCATGTTACCTCAGCCAGTGGGAAAAATCACGGAAATGTAGCTTGTTACGTCCCTCCCTTTAAGCGTGAGCGGAGTGGGCTGACCTGGCGTACGCAAGACCAGCGTAGGGGTGTGAATAAAAAACCCATTGCCCTGGGCGTGGTTCTCTTCCGGAATGGCCAACGTGTCTGCCAGTGCGGAGCCTCTCACCCCGCCATGAGGCCAACGCCGTGAGTGGTGGTGCCTGCGATCCTGTGCACCTGCTGCACCCCAGGCCCCTGGTCCCCAGACCCGTCTTGCCTGCCCCTGCGCACCCAGGCCTCCCTGCTCACCTGCCGACACTGGCGGGTGTCAAAGAGGGCCCACCACATGCAAGCTCCAAGCCTGAGGCCCGCGACCTTGGCAGCCTCCTCAAACCATCGCTGGCCTACGCAATACAGGCCCCCAACACTCCTTTCTCGTTGACGTACTCCACCGCTGCCTCCAGCCTACACTGCGGTCTAGTAGGTCACACATTTGGAACTGAGTCTTCATTTCATGATGGCCGAGTCCATATGTTAATGGGTCGTTTTATATCACTGTACTCCCTTTGATGTGGTGCCACCAACTCTGTGCATGGCATTCCAATGACACATGTCTATGGTACCTTGTTGACTACTGCCTTTGGCCTACACTGCGGTTCAGCACCGCAGAGTTATCTGTGTACTGCCTACACTGCGGTCCACCCGGCCTCACACAAATCCAGTCCAGTTCAGACCAGGCAGGACACGCACACGCTCGGACCAGGCATCGTCGCACACGCTCAGCTCTGGTGGTTTGACCTCCGTCAACCACAAATCATTGCCACATGCCATTCCAACGCCGTGTGTGAAACTTCTAGGAGGAGCTGGCTGAACAGCACTTGACCCGCGATGACCGTTGCCTCCGGCCTACACTGCGGTCAAGTAGGTCACACATTTGGAACTGACTTGATTTTTTAATGGTCGAGTTCATATCATTGTACGCAAGGAGAGGAGTAAGAGGAAGACGCGATTCAGTCCGGAGGAAAAAAGATCATCGTTATGGAGGTGATCGAACACTACCAACAACTGCTCTGGTGCCAATAACTCTGTGCATTGCAAGCCAACGAAACTTGGCTGTCGGCCCCTGCTGATCGCTGCCTCCGGCCTCAACTGTCGTCCACCAGGGCTCCCACATCAAATCGAGTCCTGGCCTGCCCGGACGATGTATCGCCGCTGGCTGCACACGCCACAACCGCCAGGACCACCTCCAACCAACAACTGCCAGAGTCGAAAGTGTCTTACAGCCAGACTATCAGAGTTGCTCACACCTGTCTTGGATGCCATCATCAGCTTGATACCATGCTCAGCTCTTCAGGTGCCACTAACTCAGTGAACCACAACTCATGGATCATTTCTGATTGAGTTTTGTGCTGTGGACAGCTCATGCAACATTGTCACCTCAGGCAGTGGGGAAGACCTGGGACGAAGATGAGGAAGATGAGGCAGGTGTAACGCACCCCACTGCAGCTGCAGCAGGAATATCCCGAAGCGACACAATCCTAGACAATTTCTTCACATGAACACGCTCAGCTCTGGTGCCCTAACCTCAGTGCACTGCAACTCACGGACACTTCTGTTTGAATATTGGGTGACCTCTGTACTTGCTCCGGCTACCACCATGATGCTTTGTGACCCTGGTAATAAAAAGTTGCAGGCGTACGTGCCCGTAGCCAGTTCAACTAACTATCAAATTGCGTCCGTGTGCTCATTACGTATGCATGATGGCCCGAGCCCTACCACATTACATTGTGCAGTGTACAGCGGACGCAACCATGTCACCTCAGGCAGTGGGTAAGACCTTGGACATGTAGCTTAGTCATCCACACTTTACACATAAGGAGTGGACTGGGCCGGCGTACGCAAGTCCAGCGTAGGGGTGTGAATGATTATCCCGGGCCCTGTGGGTGTGGTTCAGGACTGGAAATGTGCAAATGCGTGGGTCTCTGTCGCAGTGTGGGTGTCCGTTGGGGAGTGTAAGTGGTCCCTGATGGGAATTAGACACTCACGTATGTAATCTAGTTCAGCTGACATGAGGTCGAACGCCACCCGCACGTGTTCAGCCACCTCCTTCTGGCAGTCTAACACCTGGCCTTGGAATGTGATATGTGCTTCGGTGAGGTGCTGGGAGCCAGCCGTGGTGGTGGGTGCTTCCTGCTGTGTGGTCTGTGCAGGGGGTGGGGTCTCCTCGAAGCAGCTGGGCTGCCCTGCTCCTGGAGGTGGGTTGCCTAAGATGTCCAAGAGCTGTTGTAGGGTGTCAGTGTCGAAGGTGAGGAGGTCCTCTTCATCATCACTGATGAGATGTCTGGTCTGCTCTGCTGGAGGTGTTGATTGTCCCTCTGCAATGTGAATGGGAGATGCATTTTCACATTGTGTTGACATGTATGTTGACGCATTGTTCACGTTTATATACTGTTAGACCTGTCAGCCCTTTGGGTGGTCCCTCCTCGTCATTATTTATTTTGTCCCACTTCTGCCTCAAACCCTGTTATAATTTTTTTTCCTTTTTGGGAACCACCAGACTTGTTAGTGTTGATGCAGGGTCAGGGAGCCATTTTCCCTACCCCTGGAACTTCTGTCTGAGGGCCTGAGACACAAAATGGTGGCCATCCATTGTCACCTGAGACATAACCAGAACTCACTGGAGGTTTCATGAACCTCCTGGAACATTCTAGAATCCTGTGATAGTGGGAGGCAGTTTAGAATGTTGGGAGGCCATCTCAGAGGGGCAGTTGGCATCTGACTGGAGAGGAGAGAGGACAGAGATAGAAGGAGGTCGGAGTAAGGCAGCAGAGGTGGAAACCAGTGCTTGGAGTGGGGTCCAGAAACCCACCCTTGATGCTAGTCCCTACTGACCAAGCCCAGCCTAAAGCCCTGTGTGGGACCAAGACCAGAAGAACCATCGTAAGGATCTGAACATTTGGAACAGGCCTTAAAGAGGAAGAACAGCAAGCTTCTGACCTGTTCGGCGGTGTCCTCCTGGAGTCCTGATGTCGAGAAGCCTGGAGACCTGGGGCCTGAGGTAGAGAAGCGGCGCTGACAGAAAGCAGACGTCGTACCCGGAGCCGTCAGAGGTCGAGTGAGGGCGCCGACGGAGGTCGTGAAGAGGCACCGGAGGTCGAGTAGGGAGTCACCTGAGGTCGAGGTGAGGCGTCGACGGGGGAGTGAAGTCCGCCCACCGGAGTCACCGGAAACTGAGGTGAAGCGCGCCGGAGGTCGGGAGTGGAGATCGCACTCCGGAGACACCCGGAAGCGGGGAGACCGTGTCCCTGCGACGCCGGAAGGCGACATCGAGTCGAGACCGCCCAGCGACATCGAGTCGAGACCGCCCAGCGACATCGAGTCGAGACCGCCCAGCGACATCGAGTTGAGGCCGGCCAGCGACATCGAGCCGGGCCCGCCCAGCGACATCGATCCGGAGCCGCCTCACGGCGTCGACACGGCGCCGAGCGGAGCCGATCGTCGTGGAAGGGACAGTAAGTGGTAGAGGGGGCGTCTAAGGCCCCGTGGAGCCCTAGAGACCATCCTAAGGGTTAGAGGGGTGTTAGGACCAGCCTGGGAGTGCCAGGGGTGAACTGAGACTGGTACAGTGACCTCTGTAAAGGGCTGTGTAGTTGGAGGGCCAGATCTTTAGGTTACCCTCATTCTGCCTCAGCTTAAGCCCCAGCCTTGACCAATCTAGGTGGGACACCCCTATGCCATCCAAATGACCACAAGCTGTGTATGGGCAAAGTAAGACCAAGTGACCTCATGAAAGTGATCTTATCTGTAATTGTCATTGATTGCTTTACCTTAATTATTGAAGGTGCTTTACTTATTGTCTTCCACTAATTTATTCTTGCACTGTATTTATTGTCTGACTGTATTTATTTGCCGTCTGTATTTATTGCACCTCTATTTATTTCTTGCTTAATGATGACCTGAACCTATCTGTTGGAATTCCGAAGTAGTATTGTTTATTTGACCTGCTCTTTTGAAGGAAAATCCTATTGTATTGTATTTATGATGTGAAGCCTGCAACTAAGAGAAAATAAGATAAAGACATATATATTTTCATCTTGTCTTCCATAATTTTTACGGTGTAGTGTCGTTTTTGGAACGGATGAACGCATGGTTATTGTGAGGGTGTGACGTACGCTTAACACGGTGCCTGACCCCCAACCGCTCGAGCAAAGCTACCACTGTGCTGGGAACCTGGTGACCGCTAACCCGGTTGCCCGGTTTCCAACATAAAATTGGTGTTCAGCGGTGGGATAGAGTTGTGCTTGCGTCTACTCAACAATAACTTTGGGTAGTCCATAGGCCTACTCCGGGAGTTTTCTCCAAGCGGACTTCCTAATTTTGAGATTTGTTTTTTCCAAATTTACTTCTGGTGGTGGGAGGAGGTATTACAAAAGGTACCCCCCTGCATAGCTTCTGTAAGCAACTGTCTTCTATCCTGAGTGGGCAAAATGGAGTTTGTGTTGGAGGATGTGGAAACTTACACTGTGGCCCAACTCAGAGAGTTTTGTCAGCGAGAGGGGGTGTTTTGTCCCCAAGGTGCAAAGAAGGGTGTGCTCCAGACCAGCTTGAGGGGTTGGGGGGAGGCACGACGAGAAAGTAAGGTTGAGAAGGAGGACAGGGATGGAGAGACTGACAGCGAGGGGGCCGGTTTGTAACAATCTGAGGTGGGGAACCTATTAGCGGGGCCCAGAACACTTTCAAGGAAGGGCAGCAGTGTCTCTAGCAACGGCTTATTAGAAGCAGAATTAACTGACCGGAGGGAGAAAAGACAGCTCACCTGGGAGTTGGCGAAGCTGGAGAAAGAAAAGGAGGAACAGAGGATGGCTCACGAGTTGAGGCTCAGGGAGATAGATCTCCAGATCCTACGGGTCGGGGCACACACTGTTCCTAATGGTGGCAGCGAAGGCAGAGAAATCACCAGGGAACCCAAACCCTATCTGCCAAAAGACATAGTAGCCAGCTATAGTGCGGGAGATGACATCGCCAAGTGGCTAGCGGCCTATGAGGTCTCTTTAAGAGCCCATGGGGTTCCAGAGAAATATTGGGGAGGGGGATTGTATAAATACATGCCTCCAGCTGGCAGGGATACATTATTGGCCCTGGAGCAGGATGAGCAGACCCACTACCCCACCATGAAAGTGGCGCTCGTGAGGAAGTTTGGACTAACACCCGAGAAGTACAGACAGAAGTTCCGGGGTAGCCACAAACTGGGCACACAGAATTGGGTGGATTTCCTGGACTATGCAAAGAAGGCATTAGAGGGTTGGATACAGGGCAGCGAGGTGAGGGACTACGAGGGGTTGTTTGATTTGATGTTGAAGGAACACCTGCTCGAAAAATGTTTCCCCGAACTGCGTCAACACCTGGTGGATAGCAAGCTGACCAATCCCCGGAAGCTTGCTGAGGAGGCGGACATTTGGGCTAGTACCCGGGTGTCCACAAGGGGGACTGGAGGGGACTATCAAAAGACCGGACAGGGCGCCCCCCAGAAGAAAGAGGGAGGGGAAAAGAAAACGGAGTTCTCTAAGGGCCCCCAAAATAGTTTCCAAGGGAAGGGAAAGGGATTCACCCCTAGGGCTAACCCACCCAGAAACCCTAATCCTGGCCAGAGTCAGCAGCCAAGGGATGTCCATTGCTTCGAGTGCGGTGGTGTCGGACACTATAAGGGAGATGTGAAGTGCCCGAAAAGACCACCCCCTCCCATCGGAGGAAAGGCCCCCGGAGTAGCAAGTGTAGTGCTCGGGGAGGAAATGCCTTTAGATAAGGGAAGGGAGTGGGCGGGTGTCACTTTAGTGTCCCTGGGAGAACGGGAGATGGTTCCCAAGATCCAGGTGCCTGCAAATACCATAAAGTATGGGCAGTGGGTCACCATCAACGGCCAAAGAGGGGAGGCTCTAAGAGACACAGGAGCCAGTATGACTATGGTACGTGGCCAACTGGTGTCTCCAGAGCAGGTGATTTCCAATGTACTCCACCCTGCCGCGATGGCTGACGGCAGAATGGGCCACTATCCGGTGGCCGAGGTTCCATTTGAATGGGAAGGGGTTGCAGGGTTGCTTCGAGTTGCCGTAAGCCCTGCCGTGCCAGTCGATTGTCTGCTGGGGAATGACATGGAGCATAATGCTTGGAAGGAGGTGGAATACCGGACTCATGCTGAGATGCTGGGTACACCTGACTGGGCCTGTGTCAGCACAGGGTCTGCGACTACCCGGAGGGGGAGTTCGTTTAGGTGGGAGCCTGGAACAAAGGTACAGCCGGCTGCCGACCAAGGGAAGAACCGAGGGCAGGAGGAGCCTGCCTCGGCATCCGCGCCCCGTGTGACGGATAGGCCACCGGAGGTGGTGGACCAGGAGTCCGCGGAGGGGGATGTTACCGAACTGGAGAACCTACCCATCCCGGCCGAGTGGCACGTGGAGGGAGGGCCGACCAGGGAGGAATTCTGCAAGGGCCAGAGGGAGTGTCCTACCCTTGAGGGACTGAGGCGACAGGCCGAAGCCCAGGCAGCAGGGAACGTTGAGGGGAACTACAACATTTACTGGGAGGATGGCCTCCTCTACAGTGGACCCAAGGCACCCATGCACGGATCGTCACGGGCCTTGGTTGTCCCTCAACGTTATCGAGCCTTTCTCCTGGAATTGGCTCATGAGATCCCCTTGGCAGGACACCTGGGGCAAGACAAAACCTTTGCCCGTCTTGTCCCACACTTTTATTGGCCTCAAATGAAAGTGTCGTCCGACACCTACTGCCGGACGTGTGTGTCTTGTCAAGCCAGTGGGAAAACAGGGGTGAAGCTGAAAGCTCCCCTGGAACCACTTCCTGTCGTTAGCACCCCCTTTGAAAGGGTGGGCATTGACATTGTGGGTCCGTTAGATCCGCCTACTACAGCTGGTCACAGGTTTATCCTGGTTCTGGTGGATCATGCCACACGGTACCCAGAGGCTATACCTCTGAGGACCATTACTGCACCTGTTGTGGCTAGGGCCCTGATGGGAATCTTTACCCGAGTGGGTTTTCCTAAGGAAGTTGTGTCTGACAGGGGGACCAACTTCATGTCAGCATATATGCGGGCCATGTGGAAGGAGTGTGGAGTGACCTACCGGTTCACCACCCCTTACCATCCCCAGACCAATGGTCTGGTGGAGAGGTTCAATAAAACCTTGAAAGGCATGATCAGAAGTCTGCCTGAAAGCCTGCGGAGGAAATGGGACGTCCTCCTACCCTGTCTATTGTTTTCTTACAGGGAAGTGCCACAGAAGGGAGTGGGCTTCAGCCCCTTCGAGCTTTTGTATGGGCACCCTGTGCGTGGACCTCTCGGCCTGGTGAGAGACGGATGGGAAAGAACTCCCAGAAAGCTTCCCCAGGACGTGGTGAGCTACATGCTGGCCTTCCGGAGCCAAATGGCTAAGTTGTGGAAGCAAGCTTCTGACAACTTGGAAGCCAGCCAAGCAGTGATGAAGGCGTGGTATGACCACAATGCTCATCCGGTGGAATTGGAGCCTGGCCAGAAGGTGTGGGTGATCGAACCAGGAGAGCTTAGCGCCCTCCAGGATCGCTGGTCAGGACCCTTTGAGGTGTTGGAGAAGAAGGGTAAGGCTACCTACTTGGTGGATCTGAAGACCCCTCGCCAGCCCCTACGGGTGCTGCATGCCAACCGCCTCAAACCCCACCATGAGAGGCCCGAAGTCATATTGCTGATGGTGACTGACGGAGCAGAGGACGTGGAAAGCGAGCCTCTCCCCGACTTATTTGCGTCTCAAGAGAAGGATGGGTTGGTGGAGGGAGTGATTCTCTCCCCGTCCCTAACTCTTGAACAGCAGGAGGACTGCCGCCAGGTCCTGGGGCAGTACTCTTTGTTGTTCTCCCTTGTTCCGGGTAGGACTCACCTGTGCGTCCATGATGTGGACACAGTAGACAGCCCACCTGTGAAGTCAAAGATCTACCGGATGACAGACAAGGTGAAGGCCAGCATTCACAGTGAAGTCACTAAGATGCTGGAGCTAGGAGTGATTGAACCTTCCAGCAGCCCCTGGTCCAGTCCGGTGGTATTAGTACCAAAAGCTGTACCACCGGGTGCCCAAGCGGAACTGAGGTTCTGTGTGGACTACCGGGGACTGAACTCAGTAACCAAGACTGATGCTCATCCGATTTCGAGGGCGGATGAACTGATTGACCGGCTGGGAGCTGCCCAATATCTGAGTACCTTTGACCTTACTTCCGGGTACTGGCAGATCTCTCTGACTGATGGAGCTAAGGAAAGGTCAGCCTTCTCCACGCCCAAGGGCCACTACCAGTTCTGCGTGATGCCCTTTGGGCTCAAGAACGCACCTGCCACGTTTCAGCGTCTGGTGAACCAGATCCTCGCTGGAATGGAGAGTTTCTCTGCTGCTTATCTGGACGACATTGCCGTCTTCAGTAACAGCTGGGAGGATCACTTGCGTCACCTGCAAGCTGTTCTCCAGGCCCTGAAGCAAGCTGGTTTAACGATTAAGGCCAGTAAATGCCAGATCGGGCAGGGGTCGGTAGTGTACCTTGGACACTTGGTGGGTAGGGGAGCGGTGCAACCCCTCCAGGTGAAAATCGAGGCCATCATGGCCTGGGAACCCCCCAAGACTCAGACTGAGGTCCGAGCTTTTCTGGGCCTCACCGGATATTACCGCCGCTTCGTGAAGGGGTATGAGACCATTGTGGCCCCCCTCACGGAGCTTACGCCCAAGAAGCAACCTCGACGGGTAGTCTGGACGGAGGCTTGTCAGCAGGCCTTTGTGAAACTGAAGCAAGCCATGTGCGAGGCCCCGGTCTTAAGGGCCCCAGACTTTTCCAAGGAGTTCATTGTCCAGACGGATGCATCGGAACATGGCATTGGGGCAGTGTTATCGCAACTCAATGAAGAGGGTCTGGATCAACCCGTGGTCTTCCTATCCCGGAGACTACTTCCCAGGGAACAGAAGTGGAGTGCAATAGAGCGTGAAGCCTTTGCAGTGGTATGGGCTCTGAAGAAGTTGCGGCCATACCTGTTTGGCTCGCACTTCCTAGTTCAGACCGATCACAGACCCCTTCGGTGGCTGATGCAGATGAAGGGGGAGAATCCCAAGTTGCTAAGGTGGTCTATCTCCCTACAGGGAATGGACTTTCAGGTGGAACATCGGCCTGGAGTGGACCACGCCAATGCAGACGGTCTCTCAAGGTATTTCCGCCTTAGTGATGAGAACTCCCAAGGGGTTGGGTAGCTCTCCCCACTTTCAGCTGGGGGGGACGCGTGTTAGACCTGTCAGCCCTTTGGGTGGTCCCTCCTCGTCATTATTTATTTTGTCCCACTTCTGCCTCAAACCCTGTTATAATTTTTTTTCCTTTTTGGGAACCACCAGACTTGTTAGTGTTGATGCAGGGTCAGGGAGCCATTTTCCCTACCCCTGGAACTTCTGTCTGAGGGCCTGAGACACAAAATGGTGGCCATCCATTGTCACCTGAGACATAACCAGAACTCACTGGAGGTTTCTAGAACCTCCTGGAACATTCTAGAATCCTGTGATAGTGGGAGGCAGTTTAGAATGTTGGGAGGCCATCTCAGAGGGGCAGTTGGCATCTGACTGGAGAGGAGAGAGGACAGAGATAGAAGGAGGTCGGAGTAAGGCAGCAGAGGTGGAAACCAGTGCTTGGAGTGGGGTCCAGAAACCCACCCTTGATGCTAGTCCCTACTGACCAAGCCCAGCCTGAAGCCCTGTGTGGGACCAAGACCAGAAGAACCATCGTAAGGATCTGAACATTTGGAACAGGCCTTAAAGAGGAAGAACAGCAAGCTTCTGACCTGTTCGGCGGTGTCCTCCTGGAGTCCTGACGTCGAGAAGCCTGGAGACCTGGGGCCTGAGGTAGAGAAGCGGCGCTGACAGAAAGCAGACGTCGTACCCGGAGCCGTCAGAGGTCGAGTGAGGGCGCCGACGGAGGTCGTGGAGAGGCACCGGAGGTCGAGTAGGGAGTCACCTGAGGTCGAGGTGAGGCGTCGACGGGGGAGTGAAGTCCGCCCACCGGAGTCACCGGAAACTGAGGTTGAGCGCGCCGGAGGTCGGGAGTGGAGATCGCACTACGGAGACACCCGGAAGCGGGGAGACCGTGTCCCTGCGACGCCGGAAGGCAACATCGCGTCGAGACCGCCCAGCGACATCGAGTCGAGACCGCCCAGCGACACCGAGTCGAGGCCGGCCAGCGACATCGAGCCGGGCCCGCCCAGCGACATCGATCCGAAGCCGCCTCACGGCGTCGACACGGCGCCGAGCGGAGCCGATCGTCGTGGAAGGGACAGTAAGTGGTAGAGGGGGCGTCTAAGGCCCCGTGGAGCCCTAGAGACCATCCTACGGGTTAGAGGGGTGTTAGGACCAGCCTGGGAGTGCCAGGGGTGAACTGAGACTGGTACAGTGACCTCTGTAAAGGGCTGTGTAGTTGGAGGGCCAGATCTTTAGGTTACCCTCGTTCTGCCTCAGCTTAAGCCCCAGCCTTGACCAATCTAGGTGGGACACCCCCAAGCCATCCAAATGACCACAAGCTGTGTATGGGCAAAGTAAGACCAAGTGACCTCATGAAAGTGATCTGATCTGTAATTGTCATTGATTGCTTTACCTTAATTATTGAAGGTGCTTTACTTATTGTCTTCCACTAATTTATTCTTGCACTGTATTTATTGTCTGACTGTATTTATTTGCCGTCTGTATTTATTGCACCTCTATTTATTTCTTGCTTAATGATGACCTGAACCTATCTGTTGGAATTCCGAAGTAGTATTGTTTATTTGACCTGCTCTTTTGAAGGAAAATCCTATTGTATTGTATTTATGATGTGAAGCCTGCAACTAAGAGAAAATAAGATAAAGACATATATATTTTCATCTTGTCTTCCATAATTTTTACGGTGTAGTGTCGTTTTTGGAACGGATGAACGCATGGTTATTGTGAGGGTGTGACGTACGCTTAACACGGTGCCTGACCCCCAACCGCTCGAGCCAAGCTACCACTGTGCTGGGAACCTGGTGACCGCTAACCCGGTTGCCCGGTTTCCAACATATACAGACTGCATGACAATGTACATTGTGACTGTTTGGGACGAGATTACTATATGATGTGAGACAGTGGACATTTGAACTGCATCACTGATGTGAGGTTGTACACGTACATTTTCATCTCACAGTTTCCTGCTATGCCAGATGTGATTGGCCAGTTTCTACACACAAGCGAAACCAGTTGTGTCCTCTGTTCTGTAGTGAAAGTGTTGCAGTTTGTACCACATTGTCATCAATGTTGATGTGCTGTTATTGCTATGTGTGTGCTGCGTTGTGGGAGAGTCGCCCCTGCAGCTGTGATTTTGCTGCCCCTTATCCCTTTAAGGTGGTGTGCCTTTGACTTCTGTGCTTCTACAGTGCTGAGTTGTTGCAGACTTGGCTAATTTTGGCTCTTATTCGTATTTTGTACTCTTGGGCATGGTTTATCCGCAGATATGTTGTTATCGTCAGGGGTTGTTTGTGCACGTAGATGTGTCAGAGTGTGTCCTGCTCCTTTCCGGATGTGTTCCACACTCAGCCACCTCATTGTCGTAGCGTGCACCATGTCAGGATAATTGGACTGCAGCCATGCTATTCGTCATGCAGTGTCACTTGCATTGTCAGTGTGGCTCACAGACATGCAGCTTTGCTGGTTTTAACATGTGTGCATGGGTTGGTTGTGAGATTAGTGCTTTGTGGGGAGGGACCCCTTTGTGCCCATAGTGGACAGGATCCTACTTGGTGTTTGTATGTGTGCTGCAGTGTGCCAAGGGGATCAGGGACATGATCCAGAGTCATTGTGGGTGTGCAGTGTGCTCTACGCACTTGTGCATGTGTGCCAATTTGCCCATCTCACCCGTCCCCCCAGTCTCTGGTCGGTACTCAACCTGTTGATGTTGTGTCAGGTCATGTTGAGCAGTGTCCGGATCCCCAACTCCTGGCACTGTATCCCGACTGATGACTGTGGCCACCATTTTCTCCATGTCATCCAGCTCCTGGTGTGCCGCTGGACCCCCCACCTCCAATCTGCGTTGCTGCTTTCAGGTTGGCATTGAGTTTCTTCTTGGTTTTGCCCTTCACATCATTCCAGCGCCTCTTGACCTCTTCCATTGTCCTCCTCAGCGCTGCAACTGCATTCACATGGTCCAAGATGGTATGCCATATTTGCGTCTTTGTTGCCAATGACACGTTGGAGGTGACGGACAGTTGTTGGTAGTGTTCTATCACCGCCATAACGATTATCCTGTTTTCCTGCGGACTGAACCGCGTCGTCCTCTGCTCCTTGGCCTTCCGTGACCCCGAGGTTCCTTGCTGGTCGTCTGTGGGGCTTTTGGGGTTCGCGTTGTCCTCTGCACTCGGTCCAGGTGCGTCCATAGTGCTAAGCTGTTACATTTGTTTTAGGATGTTTTTTTTTCTCTACTTTTATGGTGCTTTTTCCCGCATGACGCGTGGGAATTGCAGGTCTGTCACTGGTTATCGCTGATTTTCGTATCGTGATTTGGGACATCGCACCTTTTTTCACGCTCGTATTTCTTATTTTTCCGGCGTTGCGTTAATTTTATCACGGTCATTAGGCACGTTATCGTGAGACTATCGCATTGTGCCGCCGGGTTAAGAATACAACGTTAACATGGCGTTATTTTCTCGCGATAGACTGCGATGTCAAAGTTGCGTTAAGCTAAGTTTCCGATAATTATCACAAGTTCTTGTGAATATCCCCATCATAGTTTCTTTTAAACATCTAAACATTAAATAAAATAACAAAATAAATTTTAAAAAACAAAGGCAGAAAATATCACAGAGCCCGTTGGAAATAATATTCTATCCACAAATTATATGAAATTATAATTATCTATTAAATTGGAAAAATGCAATTTGTGTATCGCAATTAAAAAAAAAAACATTAACCACTTAATATCAATTATTGAATAATGTATTTTAAAACAAATACCCACCCAATCTCCCGATAAACCTCCAACTTAAATGAATAGAAAAATAAAATGTAATAAACATATAATTGAAAATAGTTAATATAAAATGTATTAAACAGTCTACCTAACCAATAATCCAATAAGCTCAACAATCTTAAATAAAAATGTAATACATAATTAAACATAAAAAGAATAGTACCAATAACTAATAAAACATAACTGGCAAATGAAAATGAATTTATATATGTAAATATATATATATATATATATATATATATATTTTTTTTTTTTTATTTTTTTTATTTTTTTTTACATAAAGAGTACCCACCCTATCCCCTCTAAACCAAACAATTTATAGAATATAGAAAACAATGATATTTCCTTTAACAAGAATAATCTCAAAATAACAAATATAATAACACAATACATATAACAATGCAGTGGAATATTACAATATTACACAATACCTCAATATGTTGGTCCATGTTATTTTTCCAGTCACGTTATTTAGACCACAATATGTTTGATTGATATTTTGGTAAAACACTTGGCATCATTCACACCCTGGACTCTCAAGTTGGATCCACTCTCTTCCTTTCTTTTCAAGGACTGGCTCCTCCTTCTGTTCGAAGGACCCCAGTTTGTTCACATGGGTACAGCCAGGCCCCCAAAGGTCCCTTTCACTTGCTGAGTCCCCCATTGTCCCATACTGTCTACAGTCACTCAGTGACGTAGCTAGCCCTTAGACCGGACCGTTCAGTCCGGTCCCAGTGTCTGCCGCCCCGCGGCAGCCACATTGAAGAGCGGGGGGTGCTGGCCCATTCAGCAAGACTGTTGCCACCCCACACATTGAAGAGCTGGGGGTTGATTGCCGCTGCTGAGATGGCACGTAAAAGCTGGGGGGAGGATGGTGCCCCCAAAAACTTGTGCCACCCGGGGCGGTCCGGCCCACCCCCTTGCTATGCTACTACAGTCACTTCCTCCACATGGAGACTCTTAGGGCTCTACACACACAGCTAAAAGCATCAAAATTCACCAATGTGCCAGTGATACACAATCCAACTTGAAAGTTTCCTCCACTACAGGCATCCAATGACTTAAACACTACCTTCATCTCAGGCAGAGCTGGATCATGACAGCCAAAAGAGCTCCGAAGACAGCCCTAGGCTGGAGCCACATCAAGCTTCAAGTGAAGACGCGAATCCACAGAGAGTCCTGGATGACCCCAATTCTCTCTGGTGGTGCTGAATAACATACTGTTTCACAAAGGAAGGGGAAGGGAGACAGAGAACACTAGAGTGCTCTCTATAGCAGGTTGGTGATGGCAGAACCCAAACTGGAATGACAGCGGCGGGACCCAATGCCCGCTCTAAGATGCGAGAAGGAGTGAGCTGAATAACTACAGTAAAGGTATAGAGGTCCATAAGCAAACATATTCTAAAGGTGTAATTTGAGAGAAGATCTCAGCCCCACAGACCAGTAAGCTTACTCAAATCCTAGGTCGGTGGAGCAATCATGAGAGCAGATGTCGACCCGGTCACCAGTGAACTCACCCAAACCCTATGTGGGTGGAGCAATCGCGAGAGCAGACGTCTACCTGGTCACCAGTGATGATCCCCAGGATGCCCAAGTATCTGAAACTCCATTGGAATAGCAGATGGTTGATTACAGCACACGCACAAAAAGCCAAAAGGTGAGCAGGGAAAGGGTGTGTAAGGGAACTGGGAAAAGGACAAAAACAACAAAAGTGTAGGTCACCAAATCAGTTGAATAAACTAGTGAAGCGTGGAGACAGTGCAACTGTGAGTCATTGTCAGGTAAATAGGGTATGGAGTAAAGCTGTTTAATACCCTTCTGCCTCTATCGAGCCAGGAATGATTCACAAGCTGGAGGAGGTCCAACACCCACATGGGGGTTAGCAGTCTAGTTTTCCAACTTTCCGGTGATCTGTCTTCTGCAATCTCCACTTCATGTTCTGTCAGAGTTTAGTAACCCAGAAATTGTTACAAGGGGCCTCATTCAAAGGCCCCAGTCCCTTTTCTTGTTCTCTACTCCTTAACCAGTGACAAGCATACATGGGAAATGTCAGAGCAGTAGATTTGCCAGTCTGGCCTACCATATCAGATAGCACTGGGCTGCTGCTCAGCCTCCATTTTGAGTTGGATAAGATGTGAGCTATTTTGCAGGCCTTAATCAGTGAAGAATCTGGGAAGAGAGCCTTGTAGAGATGCTATGAGACACAGAGCTGTATAGCTGGTGTATCATGGGACAAGAATATTGTTTTTTAAGTGTATTTTAATATCGTAATTAATATTGTTGTTTAAAATATTATTGTATGTAATCTTGTTATTTTATAGTACATTTTGTGTAAATATTTGTTATTTTTTTTATACATTTTTAGGAATGGTATGTTTGGGTCAAGGGGAATATTGTGGGGAGAACTTTTTTGTTTATATATGTATGTATGGCTATAATCTCTCGAGTTCGACGAGTGTGGACTGCCCAGGTCTTCACGGTCTTGCTCTGCCAGACGAATGGGTGACCCCTTCCAGTAGCTCCAATGCCTCCTGAACTATCCACTAGAAAGCACCTAAGTGGATAGTGCCTCCCAGAAAAAGCCCCTGTTTGGAGGAAAAATAAAACCTTGCAAAAAAAAATTCCAGAAGATGGTCACCACGGGCAAAAGTAGTTGGAATTCAGGAAGTTCCAGAAACAGGAGCAGGATGGAACTTGCAGAATATCAGGACAGGACAGGAATCCGGACTAAGGAAAACAGCAGGAAGTGTAGAAACCCTCGGTGGGACTGACGAAGTGTTGCAACGCAAGGGCAAGGCAGTTCTGATCTCCTGTTATACACAAAACCCAAGAAATGACAGGGGAAAGGAAACCATGATTGAATGTGAAAAGACCATAGGGGAACTAAGGATGGCCGCCATGTTGGATACAGCAAATTACTTCCTTTCCAAGGAATTCTATAAAGAAGAAACACCAAGAGCATGGAGCTCAGCAAGGTACCTCCTAGCAGCAAGCCTCCAAGATCAGAACGGAGGCACTGAGGACAACACCAGTGGGTCCGGCTGCTGTAAGGTAAGCACACAAGACGGGAGCGGTGGCCTGCCGGACATCACCTCACCCTCACTGCAGAACAAGCATTGGCATAGCCAATAGGTCTCGCCTTTGGGACCTTATAAGTGTTTAGCCATGCAACAGTTGCATAACTAAATGCTTATAAGGTCCCAAAAGCGAGCCCTATTGGCTATGCCAAGCGGCCGTGCGGCCGCGAAAGTGATCGGGATCGCGATCAAACATCAAAGCGGCCGCGAAAGTGAAACTAATCACGGTAAAAAATTTGCGCGCCCGCGCTCATGCACTGTAGCTCTAGACTGGCCTGGTAGCACTTTTTGGAGCCCTCTCAATAAGTCTCACCAGACCAGCGCATGCGCTGGGTCAGGCGAGACCTAAAAAGCACATGCATAGTAAATTTAACCCCCTCAAAGTCCAAAGCTTTTCTAAATGTGGCTTAGCTTGTCATGGACATACACAATCTACCTTATTTGAATTCAACACTTTCCATAATGTGGCTTAGGTTGGAGTGTGAACAATAAATGTATCCCCTCAAAGTTCAATGCTTTACCCAATGTGGCATAGATTGGAGTGAGAATGTTAAATTGACCACCCCAAAGTCCAACACTTTCCCTAATGTTAGTTAGATTGCAGTGGGAATACTAAATTTAAACCCCTCAGAGTCCAATGCTTTGCCCAATACTGCTTAGATTGGAGAGGGAATATTAAATGTACCCCCTCAAAGCCCAAACTTTCCCCAATGTGGCTTAGATTGGAGTGGGAATAGTAAATTTATTCCTGCATGGGAAGGAATGCACGACATGCACTAGCGGTCCTGCTGCGGTCCTGTTTAAGACTCACAATGAGCCTTTAAAGAGCACCACCGCGGGGTGCCCGCCTGTCAGACCACAAAATTACTGGTAATCTGGCAGTCGGACTGGCGATGGTGAGTTTTGGGGGTCCTGTAGCAGAGCGGTGGCGTGCTGCCTGCTCCAGGACCACGGAAACATGTAATAAGGCCCTTAGATTGGAGTGGGAATATTGATTTTACCACATCACTGTCCAAAGCTGTGGCTTAGATTGGAGTGGGAATAGTAAATATTTCCCCTCAAAGTCTTACTCTTTCCACAATGTCGCTTAGATTGGAGTGGGAATAGTCAATCTTTTCCCTCAATTTAAAAAGCTTTCCCAAGTGTGACTTAGGTTGGAGTGGGAGCAGTCAATGTACCCCTTCAAAGTCCAACGCTTTCCCCACTGTGGCTCAGATTTGGGTGGGAAAAGTCAATCCACCACCCCAAATTCCACCACCTTCCCTAATGTGGCTTAAAATGAAGAGAGAGAAATACACTTACCCCCCTCAGAGTACAACACTTTCCCAACTGTTGCTTAGATTTGAGTGGGAATATTAAATTTACCCCTCCCCAAAGTCTAACACTTCCACAATGTGGCTTAGTTTGGAGTGGGAACAGTGAATCTTTCCCTCATCTTCAGCACTTTGCCCAAAGTGGCTTAGATTTGAGTGGGACCAGGAAATATGCCCCTTGAAAGTCCAACACTTTCCCCAATGTGGCTCATGTCAGAGTGGCAATAGTAAATCTACCGTCTCAAAGTGCAAAGCTTTCCTCAATGTGGTTTAGATTGAATTAGGAATAGTTAAATCTACTTGTCTAAAAGTCCAAAGCTTTCTCAATGTGACTTAGGGGATGATTACGTGTTTGGCAGTGTGGGAGCGGACCGCCACACCAGCTCCCCGCTCCCACATTGCCAAACTCGACCACCCGCCAGATTAGGAGTTTTCTCCTGGTCTAGTGGGCAGTGCTGTGGCAATCACAGGTGGCAAGCCTTAGGAAGGCACCACAATGGGAACACCAAAGCAAGTTCCTGCACGGCAAGGACTGTGAAATCCATGCCAAGCAGAAACTGGGGGTGCATACAGACAGCGGGACACAACATGTGCCCCCCTACATGCATCCCTGGCCCAAATGCAACAGGGGGCCCTGTGGGGCATCTTTAGTTTCCTCACGACCAGCCTTTTTATGGTGGGCTCACCACCATGAAAAGGGTGAATGTGAGGAAACTCGTAAACTGCTCGGCGGTGCCGCAGCGGCATGCTTGGTGGTGCCACAACGCTGCAAAACCGCTGAGGGATCATGAATCCCTGGCAGTTGCAGTGGTCCTTTGGTGATCCGACCGCCAAACTTGTAATCGGGCAGTCAGACCACTGGTGTGGTTATGACGGTCTATTGAACCGCCATAGCTATAATCAGGCCCTTAGATTGGAGTGGCAATAGTAAATGTAACCCCATCAAAGTCCAACGTGGTGCCCAATGTGTCTTGGATTAAACTGGCAATAGTAAATCCACCCCCTCAAAATTCAGCGCTATGCCTACTGTGAATTCGATTGGAGTGGGAATAATAAAATGCGCTCACTCAAAGATCAACGGTTTCCCAATGTGACTTAGATTGTAGTGGGAATAGTACATTTAACCCCCTCAAAGTCCAGAGCTTTCCCTAATGTGGCTTAGATTAATATGGGAATAGAAAATCAAACCCCCTCAAAATCCAGCCCTTTCCCTAAATTAGTTTAGATTGGAATGGGAACAGTTAATCTATCCTCTCAAAGTACAACTCTTTCCACAATGTGGCTTAGATTTATTTATTTATTTATTTGTGAGTTTGTACCGCGCTGGAATCGACTCCCAAAGGAGTATCTCCGCGCCTTTGGTCGGCCCTAATGCAAAAGGTAAAGAGGATCCAAGCAGTATATCATATTACTTTTGAAATAGGAAAGTTTGTAATTGTTTCCTGAAAGGGAGGTGATCATCGCAGAGCCTAAAAGATATTGGGAGGCTATTCCATAGAATTGGACCAGCAACTGATAGGGCTCTGTCTCCCTGTCTTGCTTTTTTTACTCTGGGTACACACAACAGAGCCTGCTCACTGGATCTCAGAGAGCGCATGGGTACATAGGGGGAGAATTTGTTGGACAAATATACAGGGCCTGTCCCATGCAAGCATTTGTGTATAACACAACAGATTTTAAACTTCACCCTCTGTTTGATAGATAGCCAATGAAGCTTGTTAAGAAGAGGTTTGGAGGGAGTACGAGGGGGCCGGATTGGAGTGGCAATAGTAAATCTACCTCTCTTAAAGTCCAATGCTTTCCCTAATGTGGTTTATACTGGAGTGGAAACAGTAAATTTACCCCAGTAATGTTCAACACTTTCCCCAATGTCGCTTAGATTGTAGTGGGAATAGTAAATCTAAGCCCTCCCTTCAAAGTCCAACACTTTTCCCAATGTAGCTTAGATTGGAGTGGAAGTAGTAAATCTACCCCCTCAAAGTCCAATGCTTTCCCCAATGTAGTTTAGATTGGGATGGCAATAGTAAATCTACCCACTTCAGAACACAATGCTTTCCCCAATATGGCTTAGTTTGGAGTTGGAATATTAAATGTACCCTCTCAAAGTCTAATGCTTTCCCCAATGTGGCTTAGATTGGAGTGGGAATAGTAAATCTACCCCCCTCGAAGTATAACTCATTCCTCAGTGTAGCTTTTATTTGAGTGGACTGGTGAATTTAACCCCCTCAAAGTCCAGAACTTTCCCCAATATAGCCTAGAAAGGAGTGGGAATAGTAAATCTACCCCCTCAAAATATAGTGTTTTCCACAATGTGGTTTAGATTGGAGAAGGAATAGTAAATGTACTTCCTCAAAATTCCATGCTTTCCCAGTGTGGCCTATATTGTAGTGGGAATAGTAAATGTACCCCCCCACCCCTAAAAGTCCAACACTTTCTCCAATGTAGCTTAGATTGAAGTGGGACTAGGAAAGCTAACCCCCTTAACATCCAACGCTTTCCTCGTTGTGGCTTAGCCTGGAGTGGAAAAGGTAAATCTATTCTCCTCAATGTACAACTATTTCTCCAACGTGGCATAGATTGGAGTTGGAATAATAAATACATATTGTTCAATGTTTTTTGTTTATAAATATCTTTTTATTGAGAGTTCATAAAGACAAAATCAATCGATACAGAACACATTTATAATAGAATTAATATGGTACGGAGCACGTTGGTACAAAAACATTTTCAAATTTCATCAATTCGGAACTCATAAAGTGCAAAGTGGAAAAATAGAAAACATAATCGAGTTTCAACGATTCAGATCTTAATTGTAAAGTGCAAAGTGCATAAGAGAAAACAATTTAGCAGACTGTTAGTTAATATGATATAGTTAAAAATTGAATGCTGTGAGAAGATCTGAAAAAAAGACTAGGTTTCAAACACACTCCAAAACTTCTCATATTTCTTAAGTGCCCCTGATCTCAGTGCATATTTCCTTTCCCTGCCCTGGATTCGTAGTAATTTTGCCTTCCAAGCCTGAAAGGTTAGTACTTGATCGGTTTTCCAGGACTGCAAAATAAGAGATCTGGCTATTAAAGAGGCTATGAAAAGGGACTCGTCGTAAGGAGTGTGGCTCATAGAGCAGCCTAGAACAGGAACTAAGTCGTCAAATATTATACTGGCTTTAAGCTCCAGGGAGAGGTATTTTTCAAATTCCTTCCAGAATGGCTGGATTTTTAGACATTCCCAGACAATATGTTTCCAGTTCCCTTTCTCCTCACACCGGAAACATTTATCGGCAACTAGGGGGAAGATACTGTGGAGATAAGAGGGAGTTCTATAAATCAACCATTTATTATAAAATTGCATGCGTCTAAAATTGGCACCACGAAAAATTGTTTTATTAAATTTATTTATCTTATCCCATACATACTGGTTGATTTCAATATTTTCCCTCTTCTTCCACCTCTCGATGATCTTACTGGAGGATTCCTGCCCTTTGTCTTCTTTTAATAATTTAATCCAAATACTCATCTTTTTTTAAATTTTATTATTCAAAGCTGTCGAGATAATTTCTTTGTGGTATAGATTTCCTATATCCAACTCTCTAAGCCTTGGATTGAGCATACAGAAAGACCAATTCAAGGTGGAATGATAGAGATGTACCTGTCTAGAAATTTCATCCCATGACTTCCACCTATTTCCGGTAAGAAAGTCTTCAATCTTTACAAAGCCATTTTCTTTCCAGAGATTTATTGTTTTACTATCCATGCCTCCCTCTTCTCCCAAGTTAAAGTTGTTCAAATCCGTTGTATTACTTATTCTAGGAATAAAGTAAAATTTCAAAAACTTAATTTTCTGTTTGAAAATCCACTGGAGGGACTTGTAACGAACTTTCTTTGGATCTTTTGTGGTTCTAATCGGATCAGATATTTTTACTTCTGACAGCATCTTCTTCATAAAAAAATTGTCTGCCTCGTTAATGTCTGAAAAAAAAACCTAAAACTGTGATGTGCAAAAGATGCAAAGTAATATTCTCTAATATTTGGAAGGGACAGCCCTCCTTGTGAAGAAGGAAGGTATAAAGTGTTGTGTGCAAGCCTAGGAGATTTTTTAGCCCAGAGAAAAGAGGAAATCAGGGCGTCCACTTTTTAAAAAAAAAGAGACCTGGATTACACAAGGTACAGCATCAAATAAAAAATTAAAAAGAGGTAGAACCGACATTCGTATTAATGCTGCTCGCCCCAGTAAAGACAGGGGTAATAAATTCCAACGATCTAAGAGAGGCCCAACCTTTTTTAGCGAAGGTGAGAAGTTTAATGAAAACAGATCTTCCAGATTATCCGATATGAATATTCCCAAATACCTCTTTGGGGATGGGTTATATATTTGCCTAAATTCTGGTGTTAAAGTGTCAACAGTGCAGTTTACTAGAATAATTTCCGTCTTGTTAACATTAATTTTATAACCCCCTAGTTTTTGGAAAACCGAGAATATTTTTAAAATTTTCAATTGACTAGAGGGTTTAGAGTCTAAAAAAAGGGCAATATCATCGGCGTATAATTTTATATTAGTCATGCCAGCTACTGGGGCTGTTTCAGTCCGTATATTCCTAATCGCAATCGCCAGAGGTTTGATAAATAACGCGAATAGGATTGGCGACAGGGGACATCCTTGTCGCGTGCCTCTTGTGACCAGACATGTCCCAATATTAGAATTGTTGATGATAATCTGTGCCCTAGCATTTAGATATAGATGTTTTAAAATAGTGATGAAAACCTCCGGGAAATTAAAACTGTGCAAAATAGCAAAGAGGCAGTCCCATGACACTAGATCGAAGGCCTTCTCCGCGTCTAACAGCCAGATTTGAGCCTTCACTTTATTAGATTTAAAAAAATCTAATGCCTCCAATACAAACCTTGTGTTTGAATGGAGATGCCTGCCTGCAATAAAACCACACTGATCGTTACCTGCCAGACATCCCACTATTTTATTCAATCGGTTTGCTAAAAGTTTTGTAAATGTGTAAAAATTTTGTAGTCTGTGTTTAGGAGACTTATGGGTCTATATGAATTTATATTCTCCTTGTCCTTTCCTTTTTTTAAAATGCTAACCACCACAGCTGAATGAAAAGAATCTGGCGGGGAGCCTCCTTGGAGTAGGTCATTCAGTAAAAGTAAAAATTCTTTATGTAAAGTTCCCCCAAACTTTTTTAAAAATTCAACAGGAAGACCATCATCACTGTTAGCCTTACCGTTGGGCAGGGAGCTAATCACCTCTACTAATTCTAACACTGAGAAATCCTCTGTGAGGTATTTCTTGCCCCCATCATCCAATTTCGGAATTGGCAGTTGCTCTAAGAACTCCCCAATAGAATCAGATGATGCCCCTTCGGTCGCTTGATAGACTCCCTCATAGTGTTTTAAAAACATCTCGCCAATAGAGGCTGTGGTCTTAGCATACAATTTTGTAATGGGGTTGATTAATTGATCTATTCTATTGCGAGCCTGCTTTTCTTTGGCTTGCCAGGCCAAGAGCTTCCCTGTGTATTCGCTCTCCTCATAGATCCTCTGGGCATAGAGATTACTATTAGTTTCACCTAGGTCATAATAAAAGTCCTATCCAAACAAAAGATGGGGACCCAGGAGCTGATTATGGTCCAGTGTTCACGCTCCTCATGCCTAGCGATTACAAAAAAAAGAACACTGTTCCTATGGTCGGGTGCAAATAATCACCCAGGCCTATCAAATAAAAGAAAAAGAAAAACCCAGAAAAAGGTAAAACCCCAGGTATAGTGCGTGAACCTACTAGAGAAGTGGGAAGAACATGTCCTTTTACTTGTTGCCCTCACACACCCCGAAGGATGTCATGCTTCATCATCGGGCAGGTGCTCCTCGTTGGGCCGGCGCTGCAATTCCCAACGGGTCCCCCGAAGGGTCGCTTTGTCGGAGATCTTTTAAGGACTGCCGGATGGTGCATGTGGGTGTGCGAGGAAAGTGGGTGCTCTATATAAAGGTGCATAGTAACGTGCAAGATAATTAAAAGCTGGCCAGGGAGTGTCATACAGCATGTGTAGAAATGATGAAACCCTAGGCAGCATAAAAAGGAATATTGTCCTAAAGGGCATAGTATGTCCTCATGTAAAGGGTCTAATAGGTCGACATGTTTCACGCCTTTATTGCCATACAGGTCATTGGCGTTTCTTCAGGACCAAAACAACAATTAGAGTGAAGTGCACGTGATATCCAAATTTAAAATATAGGTACCCTCTCAAAGTTTCAGGGCTGACAAGTAGGACTGTGTTATGGCTACAACCTATTGGTTGTGAACGCTCCTGATGTTAACCTAGGGGAAGAAACACAGGAAAGAAGACAAATTATGATCATCAGACTGGCTTGATGTATCATGGTGTGCCACGGTCGTGTGCACACAACCACACCCACAAAGACACATAAGGCAAAAGGGCAGAATATACTCCTATAAAACATCCAAGGAGGTGACTCAGCTACTGTAGGGTGTACTAACACATATCGGGTGTCTACTCTGTACTCACGATACTGGTCGGGGACCGGCTCCCATCTTAAAGACCCGTCCATCCATCCGCCAATGGTGCATTACTCCTGGCGGGGAAGCGGGCTAAATATACTCAGGGAAGTCGGAACCCGATTGAAATCCCCTTCCGGGGTGTCCGGGTGAGCTCCCAAGTCATGCGCATGCGTGAGATGCTATCAAGGATGCGCATGCGTCAACCAGGGAGACTACATCCGGTGACAAGGTATCGGCGTTCTAGTTGAAAAATGCATGTATAATGACATTGGCTCTCACCAGGCAGGTGTCGGGACACAAAAATTAGTGTGCAATAATACCCGCCACCCACAAGAGATGCTGGTGTGGCTGGGCCAGTATCTCTGCAAAAGAGTCAAACAGAGTCCCGTAAGGTAGCCCACACTCATTGTGGCTATAACCCCAGTAGCTAAGATACCTCAAACAGAGCAGGAGGTAGGGAAGTAGATATCCCAAAACAAGCCAATTGAATGAAGGCATGAATCTATGTATAAAAAATTAATATATAGAAAAAAATTTTATTATACGCCCGCAATATGGGACCAAAATGCCTAGTGTGTGAATAATAAAAGTCCCTCATCCTGCTCTTAGCCTTGTAAAGTTTTTGCCCAGAGTGCATCGATCTAACCCTATAGTGTTCTTGGGTTGCCTCCGTAAGATCAGTTTGAAGTTTTATTTTCTCCTCCTTTCTTGCCTTCTGCTTTGGTATTTCTTTAGATGTTATTAACCCACGCAGAGTAGCCTTAAATGCGTCCCAAATCGTATGTATTGGGGCAGTGCCTCTATTCTGTGCAAAAAACTGCTCAATGAATTCTTCAATGTCTGCACACCATTGAGGATCAAGGAGGTTAAGATTATTAAAAAAACATCTTCTAGCAGGGCTTATATCTTGTGATCCCAGCTTTACCTCCATGTAGACTGCCGCATGATCAGAGAAAGCATTAGACAGATGAGCATAATTATATAACTCTAAATCATGAGAGGTTAAAAAAAAAATCTAATCTAGATGCAGAGTTATACTTTGCTGAGTGGCATGAGTATTCTCGTTTAAGAGGATTCGAGAATCGCCAATGATCCATGATATCAAGGTCTAATTTACAAGTTTGAATAGCCAAAGCAGTTTGGGGTTTATTTTGACGACGATCTTTTTTGGAAGAGTCCAGTGAGGGATTCTGAAGAAAATTGAAGTCTCCCCCCCAGAATATTAACCCAGGGAGCCCTGTTATGGCATTCTTTAACTGCAAAATAGGCAAAGAGTCATCTAAAATTGGTGCATACATTGTAGCGAGAATTATGTCTATATTATTTAATTTACCGTGTGCAATTGCCCATCTACCTCTATGGTCTGTGGCTGTACCAGCCAAAGTAAAACCTACATGTTTTCCTATTAATATACATACTCCTCTCTGTGCCAACCCAGCTGAGGAAGAGATCTTATGGGCGGCCCAGTTCTTCAAAATTTTATCTGAGTCATCCTGATCTCTATAATGGGTCTCTTGTAAATAGATAATGTCTGGGTTAAAACATTTTAACCAGCATTCGATAGCATTATTTTTACGAACATTATTAAGACCATTTGTATTAAAAGAGATAAACTTCAAGATATTATTAATTCTTTCAGAGGAGACTGATAAAACATGCGAAAAGGCAGCCGTAACAGATAAATATGGCTAAGGGAATTTTAAACCTCAGCCTGTGTAAATGAGCATTAAGCAACATATATAGATAAGTAATCAGACAAGAACTACCGCAAATAAACTCTTTGTGCAAATAGGCAGATAGGGACTGCAGTTGTATACTAACAGCGGAACCTTGCTTTGTGCAAATACGCCAATAGGGAGCAGGAACATCTCTCTGAGCAAATAGGCAAATGAACAGTACAGTTGTACGATACCAGCAGAAACCTTTCTTTGTGCAAATAGGCGAATAAACAGTGCAGTTATATGAAAATAGCAAGACCTCTCTTTGTGCAAAAAGGCAAATGGATAATTCGGTAGTGCAACAATTTGCAAATGAGCAGCAAAAACCATTTCTCTGTGCAAATAAGCAAATAAACAGTGCAGTTATATAATAGCAGCAAAAACCTCTCTTTGTGCAAAAAGGCAAGTCAAGAGTGCGATTGTATAATAACGCCAAACCCTCTCTTTGTGCAAATGGGCAGACCATAACGAAACGTATCAGTCTAGATGTTAAAGCAAATGACCTTATCCGTACCATAACTGTGTTGAACTTAATATTAGAACAGATGATTCTTCAATGTATGAACTCTCTATTTTCCCCCCCCTGCAACACCCCCCTTCACCTCCCCCCCGCCCCACCCCCTCCCCTAGAGCGGACGGTACCCCCCGTGTCCCACTTCCGTCCTTCTCTGATGTTTCTTCTTTTTGGATGCCATGTCATTGCATCCTTGTGTGCTTCCTGTCCCCGCCATGGGCCCACCGTTTAAATAGAAAGACAATTAGCAGTGAGCTATGCACCTAAACCTTCGGGGAATGTCTGAGCTTCGTATAAGTTCGTAAAAATAAAAAACTTCCCTTTGGTCAGTACTTTAAGTTTTGATTGCTGCACAATCATAGCTTGGGCTCCCTTGCTTTTAAAAGAGTCAATCAGTTTAACGAAGTCCCTGCGTCTGTGAGCAGATGCTGCTGAAATATCTGAAAAAATCCGAAAGTTATTCGCACCATCGTCGTTGAATGATTTTTTAGAATATGCAGTATTTAAAATTTTCTCCTTTACCCTAAAATCAGAGAAATTAAGCAAAATTGTACGCGGATATTTCAGATTTAACAAGGAAGAAATAATGTTTTTTTTAAGCATTGTTTATTTTTGGTTTGTACCTTTACATGTGAAAGTAGTCTTTATGTGTCAGTGTAACATTTATAACATGCTATGTTTTACATTTTGAGTTATCAGGTGAAAATTGAAAAAATTGACACACTCTTTTTTCAGGTAAGTTTTATTTATTGCATACAGTAATTTTAGTAATATTTATTAGCATTTCAACATACATTGTCATACCTTTCTCATCAACAAAAAGATGTTTAAACATATATTTATTTTGTCTTTTTTCATTTATTTTTAAATATGTATCTTGAATATTTGAAATGTGTATACTTTCTTACATGCAAATATCATATATATTACATTATTATACATATTATATATGTACTTTATACATTGAATCTAAACATAATTATATTTTGTTTACATACATACAATATATTCTTCATGCAAACAATGTAGCAGGCGCAGCCCGTGCAGGTAAGAGCGGTGGGTGGGATTTCGACAGATGATGACGAGCAAAAATTAAATAATTAATTACTTTTCCCTCGTCATCGTCCGTCGAAATCCTCCCCCCCCCCCCCGCCAGTCTCACCGTTCTTACCTGCACGGGCGCAACTGCAATGTAGTTTATACATTATATATTCTTTTTAATATATTTTTACATTATTTTATATACTCTGTCTACCTTCTTAAAATAATTGCTGCTTTGAGAACAGTGTATGTGGTGTAACATGAGTATGCATAAATAACAAAACATCTTTAGGAGAGAATGAATCTTTATTTCCAGTCTTTAAATATGTAAGAATGTGTTTTGGCGACAAGCAAAACCCATTTGAAGCCCATCAACTACGATATTAATATTGTCTGTGCAAACAATTCTCTTAATTGATACCAGGGTAATACCTGTACAGAGTAATTAACAACTTCAAAGTAAACTTTTGCAGCGTCAGCACGGTTTTTCTATGTGCCTCGTTTTTCTTTCTAACCTAGAAACACTTTTTTGTTGATTTCTGCACATTATACAGCAGACGGTCGAATATGTCTACTGAAGGTAATCCTTAGTTATGCAGAAAATGCTGGGGTCTGAGAGTCGTGTCAGTTTTGTGACCCTGCTTATATGCAATATTTTGGGGGGTTTCGAGAGGCTATTGCATGTTTTGAAATACAATCATTCATTTCGTAGGAGCTGAAGAATCATTTGGGGGTGACTATGAAGGGTGACTTTAAATATCAGTGGGGGAAACTTTTACTTTGCAAGGGGCACAGATTTGTATTACATAAGAGTCTGCAGAAACCCTACTATACTAATAAATACCTGTTGATCTTACAGTTGCTAACATTTGAAAGAGGGCGGGCAGGAAGGGTGTGGCCCCAAGTAAATGCCAGAATTCCTTTGTCCTTGTGTTTTGGCATCTGAGCATGGGGCGCAACTCTCCTGGGGGCCAATTACAAGTCTGGCGGTCCACGGACTGCCAGACTCATGGGGGCTCGGTGGCAGCGGTCTCCCGAATGCCCTATTATGATTAGGGTGATAAGACCGCCATTGCCCCGCCACGGCCGCCACGGAACCGCTGTTCCCTGGCGGTGTTACAGCGGTAAGGAGGCATCAATATGCTTAGCAGGACAAGCATATTAGGAGTTTCCTCCCCACCATGGTCTTCATGTTCTTGACAACCCTGACGGAGAGGAAAGAAAGTGGGTCCTACAGGGCCCCCTTGTGCATCTGCGCCCAGGGGTGCAGGCGGGGGACACAACATGTGCCCCACTGTGTGCATACACCCCAGTTCCAGCACGGCATGCACTTTTCAGTCCATGGTGTGCAGAAACTGTTTTTGGTGTTCCCATTACATTTTTAGAGGCACCGCTGTGGGAAGGCCCAAAGAAAGGCCGCCAGACAGGAGGAAACTCCTCATCTGGCGGGTGGCCTGACCACGGCTTTGGCGATGCAGCAGCAAGGGGGACCCGTCAATGTCTTAATCAATGTCTTAATCAGGCCCCTGGTACCTAGGACACGGATACAGATTTAGCACCCTCAAGAAGGGCCCAGACCACATTGAGGTTGGGTGGAGAGAGTTTCAGGGACCAACTGGAAAGACCCTTACACACTGAGGCACAATTCGTCATGGGAGGGGTCACTGCAACTTTCCAAATGAGGGCCAGTGCAGACTCTAACCTTTAAAAGTGGTTTTGATGGCCATCACGAGGAAGGGTCTAGTCTTCCTCGTACTGCCTTTAGCAACCCATCTGCAGATGAGCTGTGTTTCTGCACTCTCCTGCGCATGCCCTAAGGCCTCAAATACCTATGGGCCGGGAGGAGATGAACTATTTCCTACACTACTTAAATACCATTTCCCCAGGGTGTGGTCATTATCATGCTTCCTATTCCCAAGCGTATCACTTGGAAATGAGGCATAACGTGCAAAACCAATATTTTAAGCATGGAATTCTGCCCGGGTTGTCATTTTCATGTCCTTTTCTCCCTATTCAATTTCAGCAGGTTTGACCGGCAGAACTCTGTCAGGGGAAGTCCAACTTTCTGATCCTGTTTGCACAGGGATTAAAATTCAAGACCCAGCTTGTAAGCAGGACCTAAATATATATTGCCGCACGTGCAGTAAACAGGCCCGGACTGGCAATGCCGGGCACCGGGAAATCCCCCGGTAGGCTGCCAGGGGTGGGAGACGTTTTTTTGGCAGGGGGCCGGTTTCATTGCTGGGGCCGGTTTTTTGGTCCGACGCGAGTCGCGCGACAACGGAGTTAGTAAGAAATCGGGCAAGCACCACTACTCTCTCTGTGTGTGTGTCTCTCTCCTCACTGCGCATGGGTGCAGGACAGAAAAAGCACAATATCAAGCAAAAATCAGATTAATTCAGTTCACTGACATCACTCCCAGGCTCTGGACTGATGATTCTACACACTGCCTGTGCCTGGGCTGCGCCGCCGCCTTCGCCTGCTGCAATAATTTATTATTATCAGTATCACCTGCAAATAGGAGGTGGGTCGTCACTCGAGTCGCGCTCGCGCGCAGTCGCAGAAATCGCGCCCGCGCGTGTGCGCGGACCGCGGTCTCAGTTCATCCACCTTAGGGTGGGGCGGCCGTCCCGTGTGGTGACATGCGCATTGGGCAGACCCTCCAGGATTTCGCGATTTCGCGATTTGCAAAAAAATCGCGAAATCGGCACTTTTGTAAAAATGCCACGATTTTTACAAAAGTGCCCGCGAAATCCTGGCATCCAGAGCAGACCCGCCCCCTCCCCTCTTCTATTGGCCCAGTGGCTCTTGCCACGGGGCCAATAGAAGGGGGGTCCTCACAGCAGGCAGGCGCGAGGTGTGATGTTTATCTACACCCCTCACCTGCCTGCTGTGCTGTTCTTTCACTGCTGCTGACGACTCACACGACTCACCTGCCTGGCTGGTGCTGGACTCGGCACTTTTGTAATCTCCTACGAGTAACTCCTGAATCCACCCACAGCCACTTCCCACCATCTTAGGCCAGAGTTAATATGCTATTCGTGGCCGTGACGTAGTTGAGGGCACGTGCTGTGAAAGGGGTTAAGTTCAGGTCGGCTCCTATGAAAGGAGATTTACATTGGAGTCTGTGTCTTCGGACTTTGATGTCACGTGACAGCTTGTTTGAAGGTCACAGACTGAGGTGCCCAGAGTTCAGACCGTCTTTTACCCACGCGTGTTTGGTACAACAAGGGAGTTTGTTTTCGTCGCCTTGTTGGCCTCACTTTAAAAGATCTCATTCTAGTTCTCTCTGGATGCATCTGCAGGGCTCGTGATTTGCACCCGGTCTCACCATCTCCGGGTTCACTGAGCGCCGTCACGAGCTGGAGGCCCGGTAACCAGGTAATCCGCTTGGAGCGGGCATCATGCCTCCGTGCCAGGCACCAGCAGCCCGGGGCAACCGGCAGATCATTAACATATATGCTAAGTAGTCTTGGGCTGAGGGGCAGCCCTGCTCAATCCTAGATTCTGGCTGGAGGTCTGTTTGTCTCTTGATGGGTCCGCCGGACAGCTGGCAAACACATCCGTTTTTCGATGCATTTCGCTCCTGTCTGGGTCAGTTGATGTCTGCAGTTCAGATCAGGTCGCCAACAGGAGTTAAAAGCTCTATAAACCAGGTATACCTTTCCCATGTTTGTTGTGCAGCGTGGGTGAGGGGCATGTGTGGGGGGTGCTCGGTGTAGAGGGAGGAACCATTGTGACTCGGATACCAAGTGCTGGGGTCACCTAGTGCATGGTCGGTTTGTTAATCAGACCCCCCAGATTTGGACTGCTCAGAAGAACTGCAAGATTAACACGACAAGCATACAGGTACCCTGGGCATGTATTCAGTAACAGGTTTATGTCCTATATGTAGTCTTGAAGACAAACAAAGTGTCTACATTGTAAATAAACCAAATATACATAGCTTTATGTTGTTAAATAACTCAAAAAACAAAGAGATCTGTGTTTGTTGTAGGTAAAACTGCCAAATAAAACGCCGCTAAATTGCCGCTAAATTTCCATATTTGTGCCGCTAAATTTCCATATTTGTGCCGCTAAATTTGCTAATCCATGCCGCTATATCCTGGGGGGTCTGATTGGGGTTACAACAATAAAAAGTGCACGTGATCCCGACGGAGGAGCATTCGATTCCAGAACAACAACACAGCCAGCCACTAAGAAGACAGAGAGACTGAGGGAACGAGGCACGGGCACCCCATAATTTATTTCTAATTCTAGCCTCTGCCTGCTGCCTGTCCCTCCCTCACTAGTACTACCGAGTGTCCGTCCGTCGTCACCCGCAGAGGTGAGTCAGTGTGTCTTTAGCAAATATGATAAATTCAACATGGCATAGCATTGGTTGGTAATGGCATTTGTTTGGCACTACTGTGGGCCGGGCCGCGGGCCGGGATTAAACAAAGGGTATAGGCCTTTCCCCCGGCCCAGGGCCTTGGCCTATCGCTTATACCTTTTTGTTGATCCCCGGCCGGTTCTGCGCAGCGCACTAGCGCCCTGGGCGGCCCCTGAGTCTGGATTGTGGATTTAGAGCAGGGCCGGCTTTAGGGCGGTGCGACCGGTGCCACCGCACCGGGTGCTGGCTTCCTGGGGGCACCGTGTTTGAAAGTTTATTATGCTTTTGAAGCACCTGCTGCAGCGTTTCTTTTCCCGCAATTACCAGGCCTCACATAAATGTCAAGATAACTGGTGTGATTAATTATCTTCCTGGAGAGAGCTCAGCATTTTGTATAGTTGAGGTTTTGACTTGGGTGAAGTTAGTGCAGAGGGTTAATATGCCTGCTGCAAAGAACGTGTACCAAGTAGATTACAGAGTGCGTATGATGTCAAAAGATCAGCTGGTTACTGCTTTCAAAAGAGGCATCCTTTTGTTACTTGCAATTTATAACTTAAAGTCCTAATATAGAATAGTGGGCTATTAACTTTCATCCTAGAACTGCATACACACTGCAAAGTATACATTATTAGATTATTAATGTTGCAAAAAGGATTAATTAGGCTAGAAATTGATTCTTATTATTAAAGAGAACTCCCAACTATGCGGTTTCTTTTTCGACTCTGAGTTTGTGCTTCTCCACACCAAGCACTCTTAAACTATACTGCCTACCAGTATGGATGACATGTGACTCCTACACTTTTAGTCCTTTGGCTTACGTAACATTTCCTATACACTGATTTACACTCGTATGATTGATTGTCTCTGTGTAATGTGTGTGTGATGCAAAGTGCTCAGACACCCTACACTGGTATGAGTGGCGCTATATAACTAATTCAATGCAGCTGAGAGAGTGTGGTTATGGACACTTGGTCACTGTTAAAGGGTGCTAGTGAGAGAATCCGTGGTGGAGGTGGTCATGACTCATGGGGGGGGGGGGCGCCAACTAACAATGTCGCACAGGGCACCAGCACTAAAGCCGGCCCTGATTTAGAGTCAGGCATTTAGATCACTGAGCAGGCCTCCTTGCTGTTCGTGAGCAGGGGCCTGGGGGGCAGACAACACAGCGGCGATGCCGACTGGTGCCGGAGCGAGGTGGTGGTGGTGGTGGCTGGCTCAGGCTGCCAGGCCTGCCTGTGCCTGCCAGCAAGACTCCGGCTATGCTAGCAGCACCACTACCTACCAGGCCTGGTTCTAGAGGGTGGGCCAGGCCCTCCCAAACATGAGCCTCCTTGGCCCTCGCAGTGAATCTGCCACCGATGTACAACAACAATAACAACTGTTAACTTGTGATTTACGATCCGGCTGCAGGGCAACCATTTGTCTGTTGGTAGTTCGGAATGCAGATAAACTGAATTTTATGGGAATAGCTCAGTGGGTTACTACCTCTGTCACAGATATCCTTGTGTTACTTGCAGTTCAGAAGTTATTATCTTAACATAAGACAGTGACCAATGAGCTGTCATCAAAAAACTGCATACAAACTTCGCTTTTTTGTGTTTCGATGTAGTTAGAACTTCTCCATTCTATCATTATTCTAATGTTACTAAAAAGAGTTTGTTTGGGCAGTTATACATTTTTATCAGTAAAGCCAACCCTGCCCACTGGAGTACTCTTTAAATCCTGACTTTGTGCTTCTCCCGACCAAACCCCCGTAAAATTTACTGCCCACCATGGATGAAGTGATTTCTACTCCTTGTAATCCTCATTGGCTTATGTGACATTTCGTGTAAACTGATTTATTGTCTCTGTATAATGTGTGCTGTTATGTAAAGTACTGTGACACCTTACACTGATATGAGTAGTGCTATACAACGAATGGAATGGGTATGAGAGAGGGGCAACGGAGAGATGAGGGGCACTAGTGGAGGGTGGCAGTGAGGGAATACCAGGAAGAGGTCATGGGGTGCTGGGAGCTACAGAGAGATGAAGGGTGTGGGTGGCAGTGAGGGAGTCAGAGGAGGAGGTCACGGGGTGGGGGGAACTACAGAGAGCTGAGGGGCACTAGTGGAGAGTGGCAGTGAGGGAAGCCGAGGAGGAGGTCATGAGGTGGGGGAACTACAGGAGAGATGAGGGGCACTAATGAGGGTGGCACGAGGGAATCTGAGGAGGAGGTGGGTCACAGGCTGGAAGGGAACTACAGAGAGATGAGGGGCACTGGTGGGGGGAGCAGTGAGGGAATCCGAGGAGGAGGTCACGGGGTGGAGTGGAAACTACAGACAGATGAGGGGCGCTGGTGGAGGGAGCAGTGAGGGAATCCGAGGAGGAGGTCACGGGGTGGAGTGAAAACTACAGACAGATGAGGGGCGCTGGTGGAGGGAGCAGTGAGGGAATCCGAGGAGGAGGTCACGGGGTGGAGGGGCTACAGAGAAATGAGGGGCTCTAGTGGAGGATGGCAGTGAGGGAATCTGAGGAGGAGGTCATGGGGTGGGGGGGCTACAGAGAAATGAGGGGCACTAGTGGAGGGTGGCAGTGAGGTAATCCGATGAGGAGGTCACAGGGTGGAGTGAAAACTACAGACAGATGAGGGGCGCTGATGGAGGGAGCAGTGAGGGAATCCGAGGAGGAGGTCACGGGGTGGAGGGGCTACAGAGAAATGAGGGGTCTAGTGGAGGATGGCAGTGAGGGAATCTGAGGAGGAGGTCATGGGATGGGGGGGCTACAGAGAAATGAGGGGGAATAGTGGAGGGTGGCAGTGAGGTAATCCGATGAGGAGGTCACGGGGTGGAGTGGAAACTACAGACAGATGAGGGGCGCTGGTGGAGGGAGCAGTGAGGGAATCCGAGGAGGAGGTCACGGGGTGGAGGGGCTACAGAGAAATGAGGGGTTCTAGTGGAGGATGGCAGTGAGGGAATCTGAGGAGGAGGTCATGGGGTGGGGGGGCTACAGAGAAATGAGGGGCACTAGTGGAGGGTGGCAGTGAGGTAATCCGATGAGGAGGTCACAGGGTGGAGTGAAAACTACAGACAGATGAGGGGCGCTGATGGAGGGAGCAGTGAGGGAATCCGAGGAGGAGGTCACGGGGTGGAGGGGCTACAGAGAAATGAGGGGTCTAGTGGAGGATGGCAGTGAGGGAATCTGAGGAGGAGGTCATGGGATGGGGGGGCTACAGAGAAATGAGGGGGAATAGTGGAGGGTGGCAGTGAGGTAATCCGATGAGGAGGTCACGGGGTGGAGTGGAAACTACAGACAGATGAGGGGCGCTGGTGGAGGGAGCAGTGAGGGAATCCGAGGAGGAGGTCACGGGGTGGAGGGGCTACAGAGAAATGAGGGGCTCTAGTGGAGGATGGCAGTGAGGCAATCTGAGGAGGAGGTCATGGGGTGGGGGGGCTACAGAGAAATGAGGGGCACTAGTGGAGGGTGGCAGTGAGGGAATCCGATGAGGGGGTCATGGGGTGGGGGAACTACGGAGCGATGAGGGGCGCTGGTGGAGGGTGGCAGTGGGGGAATCTGAGGAGGAGGTCATGGGGTGTGGGAGCTACGGAGAGATGAGGGGCACTGGTGGAGGGTGGTAGTTAGGGAGTCTGAGGAGGAGGCCATGAGGGGGAGTGGCTACGGAGAGATGAAGAGCACTGTTGGAGGGTGGTTGGTAAGTTATCTACAGAGAAAGAGGTCAAAAAGACTTTTGTACCAGCACTAAAGCCGGCCCTGTCAGAGCCTTTCTGTTTTTGTTTATTTAATTAACAGTCATGTGATTAGGACAACTGTAGAGCATACTTTAACATGCATGCTGAATACATTTACTGCTATATTCAATGTTTCAAGTTTGAAGGTGATTTTACTTTTGTTTTTTACTGGGAATAATGAAAGTGGAATTGAATGGTGGCTGATATGGGGCTGGGTCCCAAGGTCAGCTGTGAGATAAGGTGTAATGGAGAGGGGGGGTAGAAAAGTGGATAATCAAGTCTGTAAGGGATTGTGCTGCAGAGTGAGGGGTCAGGTGGAGGTAGTAATGAAGAGGGTTTCTCCCTGAAGGCTCGCACAGAGGGAGCCCGAGTAGAGTCACTTGCTAGATGCTCCCACCTTAGAAACCTCCTCTTCCCATCAAAGGGACATTACATGGAAGAAAAACACTTTTTTAGAGTGATAACATTTAGAAAGAGTGTGTTTTACTGTACATTATAAGACTAAGGAGAGATAAAAGTAGGGCCTAGAAGCAGGCCTGGCTAGATATATAAGCGATAAATCGGGCCAGCAGTGGCCCACCCGAATGTACGTTTGGCCCACCCAAAAAAAAATTCCAGGAGCCGGGCCTGCTACCTACACCCCCCTTTTGCAGGCAACGCTTTGGTTCCTCCTTCCACCGGCGGAATCCACTGCTGCCGTAGCGAGGTGGTGGTGGTGGGTGGGTGGCTGCCTGCGCCTGCCTGTGCCTGCGAGAGTCTGGCTATGCTAGTGCAGCACTGTGGATATGTGTGACTGTGCTCCCATTGGTGGCGCTGATGTGCTGCTTGACTCTTGGGGGGCTGTAACTGGGGCGAAGTTTGGGGTCAGCAAGTCTGCTTAAAATATATTTTTCAGCACAAGCCCCAACTTGGGGCTTGTGCTGAAAAATATATTTGAAGCAGACAACAGGGCTTTCTAGAGTTTATTTATTTAACATTTTTTTTAACACGACTGAGTCCTTTTGTTTTGTTTTCCACTGGCCACTGCCTGGTGTTGCCACTGGGCTCTGGCACTTGCGCCGCTTAGGCTAACGTGGGGGGCCTTTTTTAGCTCATGTTCAGGACAAAGGCTTTGTCCTGAACATGAAAGATAAGTCTGTTTTTTGGGAAGGAGTCCATGCCATGTGGATTACCGAGTTTAACAGAACATACTGCCAACCCGTGGCAGTCAGCCTGGTCGGCGCCACGTTCAATCCTTACATCAGGGTGGTTGTTTTAGTGTAGTCCGCATTGTTTCCTGAATTAGGTTAGATGTTTCAATTCGGTGTCAAATTATTGTGTGGTGCACATGGATTTTTCTTGTATCTAGATGTCATTGTGATTGTGCAGTCAGTATTCACGCTAAATAACCGATGTAGTGTGCTGAGAGACAGCGCATCTTAACCGGCTGCTAACACGGTGCCTGATTTTGTATTCGCTGTAGGAAGTGTGCTTCGTATTCAAGGCACACAGCGACAAGATGATGAGCTGCGCACAATATTTACATGCCTTTACTTATCTCAGTAATTTCAGCATCGCATCGACAATATCGGCGAGTGACCTCAACATAGAAGAGGGCATTGCATTGAACCACAGACATAGGCAAGTCAAAGGTGGCAGCTGCTTTTCTTTAAAGATGGTGTTTATTTTAGGGCCACACCCTTGCATTCTCCTCTCGCTGCCATTATGGGGATACATTAAATAAAAACAGTACTAGACAAATCACATCTCTCGGGAAAGCAGCATTTTATTAAAGCACTCCAAAGTGTGCCCCTCGTGCACATTCTTATTAATAAAGTTTTCACCAACTAATGCGAACAGAATTTGAAGCTGGCCTACAAGAAGTGTCTTATGGGCTCCAGGATCATTCGCGATTCTGATATAGGATTGTAATTTAACATCTTATGGTGCAGGTTATAGAGTAAAGGGCTTAGCGCTGCTACCATCTTCTTCAATGTAACTTTTGACCTCTAATGGGCCTTTGTACACTTGTATCAGTTCCATCTGTTGAAGGTCGCCCTCGGTGCGTTCCCTATGCGCTGGCTCAGTTGCTTCATGAATCATGACCTATATTTTGTTCAATTTTCCGGATTTCAGGCCTGATTTCACAAGAAAGGAGTTTGCGCTGGTAAAATGCGCACTTGCGTGTTCAGTGCTAGTGTCTCTTTTGAAAGTCGCCTCCTGCTGCTAGGGCCTGCTCTATTGCTGTGAGAGGAAACCGAAACGGCCCCAATCAGTTCTGCTTGGCTAGCGAGTTAGCACTTGGCAGCCATGTGCCAAACAACACTGACCCTGGCGCACATAAACAGACACACACTCAGGGAGGCGGTGACGTGCTGGTGGGTGCAGTGAGGGAGGTTTGGGGGGGGCAGGGCGTGACTATACCAGCAAGTTAAATCGCGCACTTCTATATGGTGCAGCTTTTTATGTGGTTGTACATTCTGAAGCAGCGCATTGATTCAAGAAGATAATCTGCGACCTCCCCCAAAACAGTGGCTTCTATTTCCGCGCTGTGTTCTTTATCTCGCAAGTACTGCTACCTCACTGAGGCCGGCAATCAAATATGTAATCACACAAATATGCGAAATCTATAGCAATTTTACACTGACTCACTTCATGTGGCCTGCCACTACAAAATGATATAAATAGAACATCATGCTGCAATAAGGAGGAGAGCCTGAGGCCAGATCACCTAAGAGGCATTGATTGGCACAGGTACCGTACAGTAGCAGAAATCACGCAGTCTCGTAGAAATAACACCGGCCTTCCGCATTGAAGTTTCTGCCTAACTTTTCAAAACATTCCCATTACAGTTTGCATTGCATTGCCTGCTCAACAATCTTGTTGCTATCTCTGAATAATTGTAATACTGATCTGTTGAGAATGGGACCAGATTTACCATACCACACTAAATGTCCACCACTGTGACCCCCCGCCCCCCCCCCATGGCACAAGATCACTAAATTGTACTGATAAGGGAGTTAATTGTATGTTATGGTTACAAGGCCAGTGTCATATGTTGAAATCCCCCAGTGATGCAATTAAAGCCAGGAAATGCTGGAGAGGAGAGAAAGGAAAGGGGGGAATAATGGAAATTTGGGGAGAGAAACTTGGAGGAGATAACGAGAAAGAGGTCCTGTTCACTCATAAGCTTGATAAAGGATCCATTTTGCCCTTTAGCAGCAGGTCCATGTACACCATAGTACCCCCTAGTAGTGGTTGCTCACTGCGCTTGCTCGATACACACCATGTGGGGGCTGGTCTCACTTTTACTTCTCTCTGATTTACTACTTGTGCCTATTTTTGGTGCTCTCTGAAAGAATGTCTATGGGTACATATGACTGGGTGGGTAACCTGGTGCTCTTGAAGGTCATCATCTACTATTTACTGTGGTTTGAAAGTTGATACAATTGAACATGTAATGAAAAATGTGCTGTAAAATTCACAATTTTGGTCGGTTGTTTTCCAAAATTTTCTTGGGGGGAGAACCCCCCAAACCCTCCTAATAGCGGTCAGGCTCGCTCGCTGCGCTCGCTCACTACGCGCTGGACGGGGGCTGGTCTGCCAAATTTGACGGGGGCTGGTCTGCCAAATTTTGCCAGGGCTGATTTCAGTTCCCAGTCCGGCCCTGGCAGTAAAGTGTTTTTTTTCCCAGTGGTCATGGTTCCCGCCTGGTGGGTATGTTCATGGCACACAATGGTTTAAATGGCTCATGTGTAAAGCATTTGTATACACTTGTTTGACAATTAAGCTCTTAAACTTCTTACAAAACAAGCACTGTCAAAGCAAAAACGTTTTCCCAGTGAGAGCTATTGGCTTTGGCAACGTTTTCTTGCCATGCCGTAGAGCAGCGCGGCTGCTGTGTAGCATGGCTAAAACGAATTTTTAAAAGTGCTATAATGTCGCTAGAATTAATACATTTTTTTATATGTTCATAAGTGCTACTCATGTCATAGCACTTTATGTTTAATTTTTAGCTCTGTGCTCCCGAGGCAACAGGGAGGGAGGGAGAGAATAATGCATCTGGGAGGAGAGGACAGGCGAGAGAGGACGGGGAGCACACCGATAGCGGAGGGGGCACAAGTGAATTTTGGAGCAAGCACAGACAAGAGGGTGGTCGGGTTGAGCTGGGGGCAAGCACGTGGACAACGAAGTATGGGGGTAGGGAATGGGGCATAAATGCAGGCAAGAGGGTGGGCTGGTTGGGCTGGGGAAAGCACATGGACAACGAGGTATGTGGGAGGAAATGCGGCATGCACGCAGACAAGAGGGTGGTCGTGTTGGGGTGGGGGTAAGCACATGGACAACTAGGTAAGGGGGAGGGAATGTGGCATGCACACAGACAAGAGGGTGGTCAGTTGGGCTGGGGGCAAGCACATGGACAACGAGGTATGGGTGAGGGAATGTGGCATGCACACAGAGAAGAGGGTGATCAGTTGGGCTGGGGCAAGCACATGGACAACGAGGTATGGGGGAGGGAATGTGGCATGCACACAGAGAAGAGGGTGGTCAGTTGGGCTGGGGGCAAGCACATGGACAACGAAGTATAGAGGGGGAGGGAATGTGCTAAGCACACGAACAACAGAGGCTGGACTGGGCTGGGGGCAAGCACATATGGACAACGAAGTATAAGGGGGAGGGAATGTGCTAAGTACACGAACAACAAAGGGTGGACGGGTTGGGCTGGGGGCAAGCACATATGGACATTGAAGTATAGGGGGAGGGAATGTGGCACGCACACAGACAACAGAGGGTGGTAGGGAGGGACTGGAGCAAGCAGACTGACAACAGGCAGTGGGCATGAGGTACTGGTGGCACGCACACACAATGGAAGGTGGTTGGAAGGGCAGGAGCAAGCCTGCAGACAACAGAGGGTGGGGAGGAGGGGCTGGGGCAAGCAGCCGGACAACGGAGGGTGGTAAGAGGGCTGGTGGCAACCATACAGACAGTGGAATATGGTCGGGAGGGGCAAGCATGTAGACAACGGAGGGGGGCAGGATGGGCTGGAACAAGCATATGGACAATGGAGGATGTCAGGAGGGGCTGGGGGGAGCAAACGGACAATGGAGGGTTGGGTGGGGGGTTGGTGCAAGCACACCAAGGTAAGGTAAGCAGGAATCACTGGGAGAGAACACTCTTTCAGAGTGCTTAAACAAAAAAAATAAAGTGGCACCTGAAAAGGTGAGTAGTCGTCTATGCTCCAGGGAAGGGACAAACACATGAAAGGAAGGAAGCCTACGTAAGCTTAAGAGTAAGAAGCAAGCAAATGAGAGCGACAGTGAAGCAAATTAGCATCTATTTCCTCCTGTAAGAGAGCAATAGGTCATGCAAGGGGCAGCACGTGCACTGTCTTAGGTGAGACCTAAAAAGGATTTCCAGAATTCCCACTTAAATTATCCATCCAGTTATGTTCCTGAAGGTGTTCACTTCTTCCATTGTATCTTGAGCCAATACTCCACAGAACTTTGAAATGTCAGGAATTGTCAATTCAATTCAAAAGCTTTATTCGGTATGTAAAAATACAACCATATAAGCAGAACAACACACATAAAATATATAGCAACCAAAAGTATCTTGTACACTGAACATGACAAAAGACAATATGTAAAAGCATTGTTAAAGTGCATAGTGCTTCCTTGAGTAATTCAGAATTAAACTTAGTTTACCAACAGAGCATCTACATTATATTTTTAACAAAGTGCACGTTCCATATAAAGTGTCTGGTATGTGCAGATGTACAAAAGGTGCTAAGTATAGATCAAAACCAAAAATACATTATTCATCCAGAATTCACTCAAACTACAAAGTACATATAAAAGTCTGAGCGCTACCTAAATGTGCAAAGTACATAACAAAATATAACTAATCAACACAGACTATGGACTTCCTTATATTCATGCATTTTAGCACATAGGATGCCACAAAAAAACAGGTATCAGGACTTTCCAGAGTTGTTAAAAACTTCATTGCTGATTTAGTAGAACGTATCTTATGTTTTAAAAGGATAGGTTTTAGATAAAATTTCCTAAAATGACAATAAAATTTGCAAAACAATAAAAAGTGACAGCAGCTTTGTTTTGAAATGTTATCACAAGGACATGGCATACTAGATTTGATCTTCATATCAGGGAATGAGACTAAATGATGCACAATCCCTAGCCTTAGGCGGGTTAGGACAAATCTGTGGGAGTTATGAGTCACAATCGCAAGATATGTCTGAAAACCTCTCCTTAAATTCAGATCAAGGTAAGAAGCAACAGTTATTAAATTACTGGACTGATTCTCTCTAGCCGCATTCTTATGTGCTAGAAACCTTAATTTTATATCTTTCTTTGGTATCAGTGCAGCTGCTTCGGGGTTCAGACGAATATTACAATCAAACAGAAAATTAAACCAGTGGTAAATATAGCTCAGCCATGGTATACGAGACACGTTATCAAGTTTCAAACAATCCTTAATGATTGTTTGTGTAAATACTGTCTCAGTTTTAGACCAGATGGAGCGCCAAAGTAACAAAGGGCGTAGTGCAGCTAGGTCCATGATAAAATCGATACCAGCTTCCATATGAGTTAAAATATTGGGAACTGAGGAGGGGGCACATAACAGTTTCTTCAAAAACTTATTTTCATCATTCTGTAGGCTATTAACAGAATGGTGTCCCCATACTCCAGCCCCATATAAAGCGGACGAAATACACCTAGCTTTGTAAATAGCCAACATATCTTTCATTCTCCTTTGCCCTAATTTGGCCGCGAATCTAAAAATACTACTGGTATTTCTATTCATCTTTAACCTCACATTCTCATCCTCGTTAGTCCATTTCCCGTCCCTAGAAAATGTTATCCCCAAATAACAGAAACTGTTGACCGATTGTATCTTAACTTTATCAATAAAGAAGGAAGAGTTAGATTTCATCCTCTTCCCACAGGTCATAACAAAAGTCTTAGTCTTATTGATTATCAGTTTCCTATCTTTGGTAAATAACACAAATCTATCTATTAGGCGTTGTAGGCCATTCTGCGTTCGTGATAAAAGAACCGCATCATCTGCGTATAGTAAAATAGGAGTAGCGCTTCCATCAATCACAGGGGCGTCTGAGGGCAATTTACTTAAAATCGAATCAATTTCATTTATAAATAGTGAAAATAAAAACGGAGCCAAGACGCACCCCTGGCGAATTCCTCTTACAACTTTAAAAAAGGGCGTGCATTCTCCCATAGGACCATAACGTACTTTACATGAAAGTCCGGAGTATAACCGGGCCAGAAAGTATACACACTCTTTGGGGGCACCCAGATCTAGCAGGGTGTCCCATAAAATATTGTGATCTACAAGATCAAAGGCGCTGCTTAGGTCTGCGAAACAGAGGAACAGATTACCATCCTTAGCAACAGTATATTTATGTATAAGGAGGTCTAAATTAACGCACTGCTCCAACGTCCCCAGACCTTTCCTGAATCCGAATTGTGCCTTTGAAATTATCGAATTGTCCTTGGCCCAAGTCTCAAGTCTATTTAAAATTATTCTGCTCATAATTTTTATAGATGCGTCTAATAGGGAAATGGGACGATAATTACTTGCCTCAGACCTGGAGCCCTTCTTAAAAAGGGGAATGAGTATAGACTGGCCCCAGGAAGTTGGCATCTGTCCCTCCACTGCTGCGTTAAATAACCTGGTCAGAATGGGGGCCCACAGATGTAACTCGGATTTATATAAATCCAGCGGGACCCCATCCGGGCCAGGCGCCTTGCCACCTTTGCTGTTACTTAGACCCTCATAGACCTCGTCCAGGCCAATAGCCAAGGGCAATCTTGGCCAGGTAAACTCATTATCCTGATGGGAATCTAAAATGGACCTATCCGGGTTAAAAATATTTAAAAAGTGATGCATCCACGATTTGCAATCAACATGAGAAGTTATTTCAGGCACTGTATCATTTTTTAAAAAAGGGCTGTTTATATTATGCCAATATAGTTTACTATCATTTATTTCGGCCGCAAAGCTGAGATTGTTCCAGGCCTCCTCTTGGAGAGCTTTTTTCCTCTTAATAAGTGATGTTTTATAAACAACACGACAATTTTTAATTATTGTACAGTTTCGAGGTTTGGAGCTCAACGCTTGTTTTAAAGCATGGAGAGCCTGAGTACAGCTTGTGTCAAACCAACCAGTGTTGATTTCTTTTTTCCCCTTATATGGTTTTGTAAGTAGATTGTCAATTGTTTCATTAATTGTACGTAGGTGGTCAAGTACAACATGCGGATGTACCTCATCACCAATACAATAATTTACTTCCATGTTGCATTTTCTTAAAACCTCCTCCAACAATTCATGAGGGACAACCTTTGTCCATTTAATCCTAAACCCATTAGGTCTTACTGCCTCAATATTATTAATACAATTATTGGCATCAATATTTTTGTGACCCCAACTGTGCAGTGATATCGAGATACTATTGTGATCACTTAAAGTTTGCACGTTAACACACAAGTTGAAGTATGCACAATCGTTAGACAGTAAAATGTGGTCAATATATGAGTTAGCTCCTCTTCCAGTAAAAGTTGGACAGTTTTCATTAGTACTGTTTTTCGTGCAGCTTAACATATCTAGGTCAAACTTAGCTAGCATCATATTTAAGGCGGTACCGTACGCACAATGTGGGAAGTGTAAACAATCGTTTTCCTCCGTATTACCGCATTCCCTTCTTAATCCACATAAGTTGTTCGTGGCAAAAGGACAAGGACTTATATTGAAGTCACCCACCCAAAGGACGATTGACTGATGGCCTGAAACTGCCTGTGTCTTCTCAATTTCTTTTTCTAGCTGAATCAGAATTTTACCTCTGTCAGCAGTGAATACATTATTATAAAAATTTATCAGCAACAAATCTTTCCCTTTATCAAACTCTAGACATAATACCTGAGAATGGACATCCACTGAAACACAACTTTTAATTTTGCAGGAGTTTAATTTAGTTGATACTAAAAGCAAGAGACCACCTTTGGCTCTTCCAGCGATCGAACTCACTGCATTCAAACTGTGTGCTGAGTATCCCTCAATAAAAATAGGTTCCTCGCACCAAGTTTCCTGAAGACATATTATGTCATACCCTATGTTAATAAAATCCCTCCAGAAAGGGGTATCTAATTTCCTTTTCAAACCTGCAATATTCCACGCAACAACGCGGTAACCTGTATTAGAATCACAGTTTGCCACTATACAATCGTTTACTCGTTCTACATTTGCAAGGGAGTCTGCGATGGGGGGCAAGGTTATAGTCTTGGTCCGTTTAATTCCTGTGCTCACCATAACAGCATCCACTTTATTAGATTCAGGTAGAGAGGGCGAAAGGACAGTCGCTATTATATTAGACAGGTCACAGATAGCTTGTTTATCGTTCGACTTCCTGGTATTATCAAGCAGTCAGTCGTTTTCCTCCAATGAGGACAGGGCAGAATATCGGTTAAAAAGGGGGAGGGTATAATCCCTCTGCCTACTAGATGGCTCATTTCCATGTGTATCCCCTCCATTACAATATATCGGGGCTCTCAGTGGCAAATTAGGAGGGTAACCAGCCCCCCCCCCCCCTAGTTAAACCAGATTCGTAATGCTCATCCTGTTGGGGCCGTGGTAATTGCGAGCAATTCAAATAACTATAAAAATAACCCAGAGGTCTAGCAGAGACTGAATTAACTTGGTTGGGTAAGGAGGCGGCTCTTAGGAGGACGGTTGCCACATGCTGTGGGTATTTAAAATTAACTATGATACAGTCCCCTCTGGTAGTTTTCCTGCCTTCCCCTATCCAGCCAACTCTGCGGGTAGACAAAATATCGTTAGAAAATGCCAGCGGAAAACCACAGTTTTTGTTAAGCCAGGCAAGTGACTTGTTTTTTAAAGAGTCGTGAGTTTCCTGCCTGGAGTTAAGCATACTGGAGTCGACCTCAGGTACATTAATCAATACCACAGCGTAGGGTGCACACTGCGGTGGGAGGTTAACAATATGGTTTCTCTTGTGATTAAGAAGCCCAGCATCTCCCTCAGCTACAGGCTTCTGAACATTCTGTGGGCGTGTACATGCAGAGAATGATTTGCCTGATGAAGTGGCTAAAGAAGAAGAAGGAAGTACTGGTATCGCAGTAGATGACGCATTTACAGACCGACTTAACTGGCTACTATCCCCCGGAATCATAGAAGCTCCCTTACTGTAAATACCAGACGAATACGACGTGGGTCCCAAGGCACCATCTGTTGGATTATGAAACATAGAGGCCTGAACGGCCGGTTTGGGGGTTATCAAAAGGGAAAGTCGATTTTCATAAGAATCCAAGAGACCCTTTAAACTGTCTACTTCTGCAGAGACTGAATTTAACTTCGCCAGCAAGGGGCTAATTAAAGCCTCCAGTTTGGACTCAATAATTGAAACCAAATGTCCTATTGAGGATGTATGAAGGAAGACCCCCTCAGCTTTTTCAATAATCCCCAATATTTCTTTTAAAGAATCTGATGTGACCCCCTTACTTGATTGAGATGTACCCTGCTTTTTAGGCTTGTGAGACACCACCCTCTTCACTGGTGCTTTCCTACACGCCCGCACTTTCCTCTGCATAGGAGAAGAAGTTGGGGTGGTTTTTGAACAGGATGCTATGATCTGTGGGGGGGATGGGGAGGATAAGTCATTTAGGAAAATAGGTTCATCGATGCTTTCAACATTAACCACATTAACCACATCAAGGGGTACGTCAACAATCACGTCTACAGTATCAGTGTCAGTATTAGCCCTACAACTTTCCAAAACAGACGTTTCGGTATTGGGTGCTAATGTGTCCACTGGGGATACTTCAAGGCTCGATCTACCCAATGAGAGTCTCCGATCTTTGTTGATCTTATTTACAACTTTTACCAGGTAGTTATCCATAGTCCTCTTTTCTCCTGTGCCAGATTGATTAGACGACTTGCACTTCGACAGCATGATGACAAATACAATAGCCTGAGAGACAGGTGTATGCGTGGAACAGATCACTTACAGGTCCGCTGTAGATCGAAAATCCGTGGCCCTGCCCTGCCTCCTCCTGCCCCGGACGGCCACAGACGGCCCGCCCTCTGCCCGGGCTCAGCCCGGCGTCGCCCGCGCGCGTCCCGCGACGCGGAGGCAGCGTCACTCTTTTAAGCGCCTCGTGGCGCGAACGGGACGTCCGCGGGTTCAGTGGCGCTTGGAATGCTGGGGGATGTAGTCTCCGGCTCTGTCCCCACTCTGCGGCCGCTGGTGTAAATGGCGGCGGCGGGGGACTGCAGGACAGCAAGTAATTGGCTCTGGCAGGTTGGACACCAGCAGGACACTCCACGTTTGGTCAGGTTAGTCTGTTTGTCTGCATCTGTTGGAGCTGTTTTTCCTTGGGTCAGTCCAGTCGCTATGAATGTTTGTTGACTCCAGTAGTGGCGGAAGGGCTCTCTTATGCGGACGCTCATGGGTCTTCGAAAATCTTCCACGGACTCCACTGGCACCAGCCCAACCAACACAGCGTGCAAGAAATACGTGCTGCCGGAGGGAGAGGCAGCGATAAAACAGCAGGTTCGCAGGAATTGTCACAGGAGTGGTTGTGGCCTTGAGTCCTCAGAATCGTATGTTGCAATATATGGTCCACCTCCTGATAGCCCCACGGTCTGACTGTATACACAGACTTAATGGAGTGATCAAGTCGGGGAAGGAAAGGATGGGAACAGCGGGGAAGGAGACCTGTAATGAAATCAATAACTTTTGAGAAAAGAGAACAACAGGATGTTTACAATATCACCCCCATAGCAATCCTTTTTACTACTAATACCTGTAAAGTAAAATAAGCCTGATTCCAAGACAGGGAAACCGTGAAGAATGAATTCACTATGATCTAAGGAAATGAACAAACAAATCAATGACCATTCCTGTTTATCAGTATACCTAACTATCATCTATATCTTCTAAGAGATGTGACATACCAAAGGGTTCATAGAGTTGGCTGTGACAGGGGAGGAGAGCCGCCTTCAGGAACGCTCGATCAACCCCTGCTATGGAATATACAAATAGGCAACTCCAGACAATAGTACAGGTTAATAGAAGTGTGATGGGGTTGGATAACCCAAAAGCAATATACTTGTAAGCAAACCCAATTCCTCTTGGGTTTTATCGTGATTCTATAAACCCTATAGATGCTCATAGACTGTGCTCCGTTTTCCAAAGTATATACACCATAAGAGTCAATACGTAACCAATGGCAGAGGTTTCATAAATGTATAGGATACAAAGTTCCACAAAGAAATGTTGTGATCCCAATAGCGCCTTGGGAATTAGTATGGCGATCAGTGTTAGTATTTTATAACATAGAACAGCGTTAATCCAGTTCCGCTCATTCTCCCTGCATGAGCTGGGTTACCAACTCGCCACCCCGAGAGAACAGAGGAACACACGTTACCAGGTGATCCAGCAGCAGCGCAACCAGCGCACGCTGCAAATGATAACGTAAATACAATTGAGGTATTTCTATAAAGTAAGCTGCTTGAGTAACAGCCACAATCAATCAAAGTGGCCACTACTGCAGGCATACAAGAGCAAGGTTTGAAAGTTGAAATGGAGATCTCTGCTCGTTATAACCACATCAGAGCTGGAAGTTGACTGGACCAACAGGGGGCAAACAGCAGATGTCCTCGTCAATGGAACCACCCCGTCAGCATGGGACAACACCTGGTGGCCAACCACCCTCGGAAGCCCGCCTACCCCCTCAAACCACGCCAAGAACCTCGGCATCATACTCGACTCATCACTCACCATGAACCGACAAGTGATCGCCATCACATCCAGCTGCTTCAACACCCTCCGCATACTCCGCAAGACCTTCAAATGGATCCCCGAGTCAAGGAAGACAGTTACCCACACACTCATCACCAGCAGACTAGACTATGGAAACTCCCTCTATGCCGGCATCAACAAATCCCTACTCCGCAAACTCCAGACTATACAGACCACTGCCGCCAGACTCATCCTCGGCATCCCCCGGCACGAGCACAACAGCCAAAACCTGCAAAAGCTCCACTGGCTCCCCATGTAGAAAAGAGTCACCTTCAAAATCCTCACTCACGCCTACAAATGCCTACACAACAACGGACCCAAATACCTCAACAACAGAATCAACTTCCACGTACCCAAAAGAAACCTCCGATCTTCAAACCTCGCACTGGCTGAAACCCCATGCATCCACAGAGCCCGAGCAGGCGGAAGATCCTTCTCTCACATGGCAGCCACGACCTGGAACGAGCTACCGGCAGACATCAGACACGCTCCCTCCCTGAACACCTTCAGGAAGACCCTCAAGACTTGGCTCTTTGGCTAAACTGACCTGCAGACCTCCCCTCCCCCAGCACCTTGAGACCCTCACGGGTGAGTAGCACGCTTATAATCCCCTGATTGATTGATTGATTGAGGTGAATCAGAACACGCTGAAGACAGGCCATAGCGAATAAGAACTTCAGCACAAGAAACAACAAGGACTAGAAATGGTGGTGCACGAAGCACCCTATCGGACCACCTCTCGTTCACGATGAAGCTCCAGGCACGGATTAAGAGGCACCCGACAGGTGCGCGGAAGCTCTTTTGTTCTCTTGCTTCCTGGAACGTGGTTGCATCAGTTACGGCAAACTCCCACGGGCTCATGGGAGTTGTAGTTCTTCCGGAATTTGTAGGTATCCGATGAACACATGTCTCCACAGTGTTCCACGGACGCCTCTTCGATGCGTGGCTGTGGGACATACGCTAAAAAGTGGTGAATGTCCTGTCCATCCTATTCAGAGTGCATAGACATTAATACACCCAAATAGGGCAGACGGGCCATCTGGAGATCTGTCAATCCACCGAAACGTCAGTCAAGATAAATCTTGAAGCCACGTCATGTCTGTGGCTCAAGCAGGGTGAAGCGAAGAGGTGGGCCAACCTAATCACACCATCTTGGGGTGCTAAGGTTCTACGTTTCCATTGTCAGTATCGAGTTTTGAGCTGTGTTCCTCCTTCCCACCCCTATTGGGATTGCGCAGGGACTATTGACTTTGTGTGGTTTGTGTACAAAATAAGCAGGTAATAACAAATATCACATGCCAACATTCTAAAACTCAAAAGTGGGAGATTTAAAAAAAAAAATCAGGGGATGTATTTTCCCCATTGATTTATGTTACGAGGCAGTTTTAGGCGGGAGACTGAAATGAAGCCATTTTGGCTTAAAAAATCGTGAGTCTCCTGCCTGAATCTGGTCTGTTGGCATGTCGTTGCCACTTTTGAAAATGAAGTAGGGTCCTTGGAGGTAATTAGTCCAGTAGCCAGTAGTGTAGATGATGTAGTTTATTCAGTTACAAGTAAGATAGTAAAGGCCCCACCGGGAGTAGCACCCTGCTGCCCAGCCCCACTCTGCTGCCCAGCCCCACTCATTCCAACTGAGCACTCATCCAGACCATGCACCCATGAACATTCCATTCATCACACTCACACAGGCTGTGCAGCAAGGAACTAGGAGACACAGGATATAACAGTATGAAATATAATCAATATCGCCTGAGAAATGTCACATGTGGCAAACAGGAAGCGATAAGGACATTTTTACTTTGACAGAGAAACTAGGCCATTTATTTGAGACGTGGAGCTTAACAGGAAAAAAGGGGCTGTTTGCAAAGTTTGAATGAGCCTGTTTATCACCCTGGAGTGAGGCAGGCCCTGCACCCCGGGGCACGGCGGGAAGGCCCAGCAGAGACGAGTGCCTGTAACCAAGGGGACTGCAGGCTGGCTGTGTACACTCGGCTCCAGGCCTCAGGCGGGGCCAGGCGCTGCGGTCACCTCGGTCCGAGGGGGCGCTGGCACCGGGCAGTGTCCGTGCGCTGCCACTTGGTTTACCGAGCACCGGAGGCGGGTGTGACTCAGGGGTGAGGAGTCTGAGACAGAGAGGCGCTCACCTCAGGCGGAGCGCTACTCTAGCGCCATGTGGCGGAACGCATCGGAGAGCTTCGGCGCTGTACAAACCAAATATTTTGCGAGGCACAAAGGCGAGGTGAGTGCAAACCGCAAACGTTCATGTCATGTATGTAAGGTGGGTTTGTAGAGCACTGGGTCGTGAGGGTATCGAGGCGCTGGATAAGGCTCATCCCAACTGCACAGAGTGGCGAAAACCCCCATGATTAACGTTTTATGTAGGTGTTATTTTCATCTAACGCAAACCGTAACATTGACTAAAAGAGAACGGCGCAGCATACAAATAAAGCGATAAAAATGCAATGACGTCAGTACAGATATTAATCAAAATGCGGACAGTTCTGTTCATTAATAATTCGCGCACTTACATCCAATCCCTCCGAAAATGGTGACGAAAGAGTGGCTCGGAAACCTTCGAACAACGCCCGACACGAGACTAAAAGGGATGAAGCAATGAGTGTGGGGTTACGAGAGGTACTGAGAGGGTAGTGGGGCATCGGGGGAGGGGCAGAGTAGGGAACACAGCATTCTGAAAAGCACACAACAGTCCAGGCGCCCGTCGTCACCTGGACTCCTACCACACGTGCACGCCAAGCAGATAGAATGGTGGGTGAATGCACCCATGGAAACAGTGACGCCCTTCACAATGAACACTTTCCTATCACCAGGGCCCTCTCTGACTCCAGGAGCTGTACGTGTGGGCAAGGGGTTTGGTGAAAGCTACTTAAACAAAACTGACTGTGACGAGAAGTGGGAGTAGCAACGCATTGTGGATTGTTCACTACACAGCTCACTGTGCAGTTAGTTTTCATAGCAAAGAGAATTCCTTACATTCTGTATATCCACATTTTGAAATGCAGCGATTCGCCCACCGTGGTGCCGTTATGATGTCAGGTCTTCGGTAGGAATTGATCGCGAAAAAATGACTTTATAAATAATCAAAAGGCACTTCAATCATTCTTTTTTTGGTAGAACTTGTTTGACAGAAAAACAAACAAGATAGGGGGGCACCCCTATTTAATACCCCTTTCTTACTTTTGACATCCATAATTTGAATTCGCCCCCCTCAAGACGCGCAGCCAGCGCGGGAGTTTGATTGGCTGCGCCTGGCGTCAGTTACAATAGTATATCAGCCAGCTGGAAGCAACGGCGAGTCTGGCGGGGGGCGGGTCCTAAAAATGAAATAAGAGTAGAAGTAAATGTGGGGAGCATCTGACGTTTAAGATAATGGGGAAGAATGGGGCAGTGCCTGAGGCGAAATACAATACTCGGCCAATGAAAATAGAATCTTGCAGCATTTCCTGCCAAGTTCCCTAGATTTGAAGTCCCATTCACTGAAAAACCAGCAGAGCAAGATACAAAGTGTGAATGTGTCGCTTTCCTGCATTACCAGTAGGTGAAAAAATAACAAAACAGAGGACCTGCAATCCGATGGAGAGAAAGGGCCTTCAAAAGCAAATTTCTTTTTTTCGGGGAGCTAGTTATGTCAGCAACTGTCATTTAAGTAGTGCGTTTGAAACAAAAGTGTTGGATAAGGTATCTTTATTCAATTTTTTTTAAGTATTGGACTGTGTTGTAAAGGTTGTTTTTTGTTGGCCTTAGAACTCTGTGCAGTTTACCCTTGTGAACCAGAGGTGAAGTGCTTGCACCCTTCATTTCTAAACATGATGACATTGGCATACACATGTAATTTACTTATAGGTCCCTTGTATATGTTACTATATGTACCTGGGGATTGTAAATTAAATGCTATAAGTATGCTGCAGCATTCATTGTGCCACCCACTGAAGTAGCACTGAAAAGCATGTCTCAGGCCTGCCATTGCAGCGTTACTGCAGTTTAAAACTATCATTTCAACCAGCAAAATAATCCTTTTCCAGGCCTGATCCTCTTAAAAATAATAATTCAGCCCTCGAGCATGCCCTCAAGTCTCATAGGGCAATGCGCATGGAATTTAAAAAGGAGGACATGTATACATAACGATTTAGATGTCCTGGCATACAAAAAACCTCCAAAGTCGTTTTTCCCTGTGGCAAGGCTTGCCTCCCAACGACTAACTCTGGTGTATCTTATTATATTTAATGAATGCTAAATCCAGTTAGAGAACAGCCAGACAAATACTTCTTCCACTCATTCAAATTATCATTTTAAATTCTCCCTAATGGTAAAGTCAGATTGGTAATAACTGTTTTGGAAATGGCACTTTTAGAAAGTAGTGTCTATCATGATGGGCAGTGATCCACTTGAGGTAGTAAGGGGCAGGGATCAAACGAATGTATTGAAAATGTGTACACTCCCTACGCCAGAGATTCTTTTGTATCTTGTCACAGACTGCATCACTAATCTGTGTCTGCATTAGCCAATGACGGCTTCTTGTTCTTTCATAAACCTTTGTCCACTCGTATATATTTAGTTTGAATCAATACACCATCACCTTGCACAGGAAAAGACATGGCATGTATGGAAATGATTATCACTTAGTTAGATATCTTTACTTCAGACACAACTACATATGCATTATATAATGTGCGACTAACAAACAGTACACAATAGTGACGAATTTACATGAACGCCACATCGAAAAGAATCCACAGCATACATTCACTATAACATTACTGCAAAGTAAAACGTAATAAATTTACATTTATACATGTCCAACATATATATTCACATATTGTATTTAGTGTAACGTAACGTCCAACAATAATAACCTCCGAATATTAAATATTTCCATTAGATGAGGGTCTTATTTTGGTCCAATTGTCTTGTTGAGATGTTATAGATTGGAATTAGTCCTGACGTCACCATCTGTACGTTTGTCATCTGGTTGGGATTTCTCCTTGGAATTAGTTTCAATTGTACCATCCTCTGCTTCTATTGCGTCCCCTTGAGTGTCCCCGGCTAGGATGCAAAAAAGAAGTGGAAGACTATTGGCCGGATTGATTTTGAGCTACACTCATTAGAGGTTCTACGTCACTAGAGCTGTCTGAATAGGATGAGGTATCTGAATAGGATGAGGGATCTGACAAAGAGATGATTTTTCGCTTGCTTCTCCCTTGAAATTGTGTCAGTTCAGGCGTATCTTTTTTTAATTTTAACATTGCTGATGTCCCTCTGTAGTTTTGATTTCTTGAAGTCTTCAGTGTTCTTTTTGAATATCGCGGTGTCTTTTTCTGTTTTATTCAACAATGTTCTAGTATCTTTGATCGCTGCGTTTTTCAGGAGTGCTCTTTCCAGTTCTTTAATCAATTCCAGGTCTTTCTTGCTCAATCTCTTGGCTGTCCTATTGGATAAGAACATCCAATCGTGTGAGCATTTGGTTCCAAAGAAGTTGAAATCGCCAATGTATTCAGGGACGTCCGCAAATATGATCAGAATATTCTTTGCTTGGAGTCCTAAGGGAACTGTACCTGCTCTTAAGTATTCCAATAGCACCTCCCCATGTAGACCAGTCCTAATTTGTTTTTTCTTCTGTCTGGTGATTTTGTCAACCTCACTTTGTTGACCATAACTTTGTATGCTACTTCCAATGTTAAGAGTAGATGGTCTTTTGACTAGCTTCTCTATCTCCTCTTCTCTGAAGCTTGACGTTTTAGACTCTGACATACTTTTGAACTGTGAGTGTTTTTAAGAAAGTTCTTAAACACTATTGTGTAAGGTGCAAACTGTGAGGTGTAAGACCGCCAAGAGTGAACAATAACCTGGTTATATGTTCCCTGGTATGTGCCGGTGCAGCAAGAGGGAATGCTCTCTGATGCTGAGGGAGCTCTCTTGTGGGTATGCACCCCCTCTGAATGTGCCTATCAGAATGGGGAGGGATCCAGTTGAAGTAATAAGGGGTGAAGATCAAACTAATGTATTGAACATGTGTACACCCCTACACCATAGATTCTTTTGTATCTTTTCACAGACTGCATCTTTAATTTGTGTCTGTATTAGCCAATGGCGGCTTCTTGTTCTTTCATAAACATTTGTCCACTCAGCTCACACACATATACATTTAGTTTGAATCAATACACAATCACCTTGCACAGGAAAATACATGACTTGTATGGAAATGCTTTTCACTTATTTGTGTATCTTTACTTCAGACACCACTACATATGCATTATATAATGAGCGACAAACAAACAATGCACAATAGTGACAAATTTACATGGATAGGGTAGAGGGAGATTACTACATCCTGACAGAGTTAAAAAAGCCCAGAGTTTCTCAGGAGAATACTTAAGGCAGCGGTTGCTTGTATGTGATAGCGTTATAAACGGGAGTTTGCAACTGATCGGACTTTCTCTCGCTCTCCATTGTGCAAAAAAAGTTACATGAATGTTGTGAGAAGTTGGCCTGGTATATGCTGTCCACTAGTTATAGTGGGCACCTTGTACCAGTCCAAACAACCTTTATTGATGATTAGGTTAAAGACAACCTTTATTGAAAGCTATTCTAGTGGTAGCTATGGAGAGCAGCCTTCAGGCTAAGTCTCGAAGGAATGTAAAGCAGCTTGGTTTACCAGATTATAACCTCGTGAATGACCAAATGAAAGGAGAACCTCACAAGGTATATATAAAATATATGTATTTATTTCTAAACACTCTCTACTAACCTCTTTATGAGATTAGAGATTAAGATACACAATAGTAACACACTGGAACAACAGTAAATAGCACAATACACAGTGGGCTCCAGGGGGAGACCAGACCATATACTAAGAAAGTGGTATAAGAACCACAACTTGACTAGACACAGTGCCTAGAGCACATAGAATCGCTGGGACCCCAAGGAACAACCCAAGTTAGTGACACAGGGGACCCACGGGGGACGCGTGCAGTGTGAGAACACAGCCGCGAGCTCTGTACAATCCTATGGGAAAGTCGCGGTTGGAATTTTAAAGATTAAGGACACTTAGGAGAGGACTTTGAGCAAACCCTTTCAAACTTGGAAGGTTCTAAGGCCAGCACCCATGTGAGCACCGGAGTACTCGTCCTACCTAACCCAGGAAAGCCGGGTGCATAGGTGTCAAAGGGTGTCGTGAATCTTCGTCGTTTTCTATGGCGAGATGCTGCAAAGTGCTGCTGCCGTGAAGAGGAAAAGTGTGCGGTGTGATCCAAGCCTGGATCAGAGGTGTGAAGAACCTGAAAACAGAGGGGACAGAGTCTGGGTCACTTGCCAGTGACCAGGGGCTCGGTAGACGAATGCCCATTGATGTCGGGTGCCTCAGGTGCAAAGAGGTGAAGCTTGACTCCGCTGCCACGGGGACCAGGAGATGTTGACAACAACCACAGTCCACAGTCAAGCTGTCCCACAAAGGATATCGAGTGCTGGGGGGTCAGTTTCCAGATTGGAGACCAACAAGCTTTGGCAACTGCAACCCACGCGGTGAGAGTAAAAATGCTTTGGTGAGGACCAGCAAGGTCCTGGGGACTCCCCAGGCTATGGAGAGTCAGGGCATGTCAGGAGCAACCAGGAAAGCCCATTGAAAGTTAAAGTTCCCTTCTCAGGGACCCACAGGTTGACGGACCAGGGATCGCAAAGGGACCTCGAGAGGAATCACTAAAAACCAGCCCACGGAACACTCATGGAGTGTAGGCCGGTAATCTTCAGTGGAATCACTGCTCGGTGTATGGACTACAAGTAGCCCAAAGCACAGCCTCAGGGATCGCCAAAAAGCATATGCTGCTGTAAATGTTCACGATGTCCAGAGGTACCGGTTACACGGTCCCCACGAGAGCTGCAGGTCTCAGGTTTGCTGAGAACACGGATCAGCCTCAGGGACACTTGGAAACCCACCTCCTGTGTTGCAAAAGTCTTCGTAGTCCTCAGGAGCTTCGGAGTTGCAAACCAGTCAGATGCATTGAGGTGCCTGCCTTGCAGGGGAGTAACTCCTTTACTCCAAGGGAGATTCTTCAGTTGTACAGCAGAGCGTAGATCATCGAAGGATACTTGGTTTCTGTAGCAGAGTTTAGTCCAGGTAAAATCTAAAGTCCTGTAGTCAAGGGTGCCTACTTTATACTCAAGGAAGGGGTGGGACAAACTCTGGGGATCCACCTATGGGAGGGTTAGGACAGAGGTGGCTACACCCATGTCCTTTGTCCAGTTTCGCGCCAGAGCAGGGGCTGATAGCCCCTGCAACCGGTTTGAGCTGGACTATGCACAGGGACACCAAATGTGCCCCCAGTACAGACATCACAGCACTCTCAGAGTGCACCCACCCAGCCACAATACACTAAAGCCTGTCTGGGGGGTGGTCACACCTCCCTGTGACAGGAAACCTATTGTCCATCCTCCCCTGCCGGAGTGTCGTTCAGCAGCAGGAGGGCAGATGCGTGTCTGTGGTTGGCAGCATCCATTTTGTGATGCCAGGGCTTGCAAAGCTGATACCGGGTGTACCGGTGCTGTCATATCCTCTAGTAGGGTGGAATCATACCTCCCACACCAGTTACTTGTGTGGAGTTATGATTCCAAGGTGTTTGACACCAAGCACAACATGTTTCCATGCAGCCGTTTTAAAGTTAGCATTTACCGCGAGGTTATAATGCACTTAGGAGTATATGATTTGGCTGCATCACAAACAACCCCGGAATATAGGTTCCGAAGGCTGCAGAGGGACTCTGCTAATGCATGGGCACCCTCTCAAATAAAACCCAGCAACCTGCCTTGAGGATTGATAAGGCCTGCCATAGGGGTGACTGATAGGTTTATATGTGCAGTGATATGGACAGATATAGGTAACCGATGTCTAAGTAAGGGGTGCATACACCACCTTACACAGGCTCCTGAAGCAGACCTGTTGTGTCATTTTGAATGGTCTCCCAGGGGTGGCATAATACATGCTGCAGCCCCTGAGTGGCCTCTGGGGTACCTACGTCCTGGGTATATAGTATACCATATACTAGGGACTTATTAGGGTACCCCAGAATCCAATCTGTGGTGTACCTAAAGTACATGCAATCAATTTAAAGAAAAAGCAGCTAGGCTGGGGTCCTGGATAGCAGGATGCCAGCCAGGCTAAGTCGAAAACAGTGAAATATCAGCAAAAAGTGGGGGTAACTATAAGCAGATCCTACTCTCCTACAAACGTCACATTGAGAAAAAGGCACAACATACATTCAATATAACATTACTGCATAGTAAGATGTAATAACTTTGCATTTATAAGTGTCCAATATATATATTCACATATTTTATTAATTGTGAAGTAGTTTCCAACAATAATAACCACCGAAGTATACATACTGCCTTTAGCTGGGGGTCTCAGCTTGGTCCAATTATCTTGCTGCGAGGTCTTAGATTGGAATTAGTTCTGATGTCACGACCTGTATGTTTGTTATCTCGTTGTGATTTCTCCTTGGAATTAGTTTCAATTGTATCGTCTTCTGCTTCTGTTGTGTCCCCTTGGACGTCCCTGGCCACACTGTAAAAAAGAAGAAGTGGAAGACGATTGGCCCGATCGACTTTGAGTCGCACTCATAGAAGGCTCAAAGTTAGAAAGTTGGCATTTTCCTGCCTAAAGTTTCTGGGGCCTTTTTGGGAGTGGCACGCTGTCCTCGCTTGTTGATGGTTCCCCTACTGGGAAGTGTGTTTTGGAGCTAGACAGAAGACAAAGGGCCTGGGTGTAGAGGGGAGTGGGTCTTCCTGACAGGATGGCTGAGGAGAGTTGTGCCCTGACCTCATTACACTTTAAAGGACAGCATACAAAGCAGCCTGGCGCCTAGCCTGCCCCTGCCCTTTGTTTGACTAGCCAGGCTGGAGCCAAACCCAGGGAAGAGGGAGAACAGACCAAGACTGGTTTAGGGGTTTGTTCTACACCCACAGCCTAGTACTGGGTATCAAAGGGACACCCTCAAAATCTGAAATGAGGATGCTCCTTGACCTGAGAAGATTCAGAAGAAGGGCTGCCTTGCTGTCTGAAGAAGGACCCCTCCCTTGAACCGAGGACCCCAAAAGTGACTCCAAGGGTCTGTTGGCTGAGTTCCTATTTGAGCTACAGGTACCCAACAAGCTTCCAGAGACCCTTCCTACCGTCCAGCCAACCAGATCCAACTGGACCTGATCTGGTCCCCTCTGCTGGCCTCTGTGGGAGTGAGTCCTGACCCCTAGTGCTGTCCTCGAGCTCCTAGAATCTTGGCTGGAGTCAGAGTGTACTTTTTCCTACTTAGCTGAAAGCCTCACTGGACCAGACACAGAGCGGCGCAGACCGACCCACAGGCTCGCATAGCAGCACCACGCAGCTCCTGGTCGGTGGCTTCACAGGACCGGATGCAGAGCCTCACATCACAGCACCTTGCAGCCCTTGCATCCCACACTTCAACAAATAATGCAATTTCTTACAGACTGCATCCTACTTTTTGACACATGTGGAAAATTATATTGCAAACCAGTTGATGATTCCAAAGTCCGAATGTGAACACTTAAATATGGTAATTAAAAAAAACTATTTCTTGAATTGCTAGGTAGGACGCAGAAGGTTACTGGCAAGTAGAATGCTACCAGTTCCACTGCTCCACTCTCCAGCAGACAAAAAGGGGGCCAAACAACATTTGGCAGAAAGTATTTTTAAGAAGAAAATAAAACTACATACACAATTGCCAAATATAGGTCTGAAAGTCAAGATTACCTTACTAGTGAGTAAAGCTGAGAAATATGAACAGATGCATGGGTGGTTTTGAGCATTCCCTTCTTCCCCCATACAGCAAAAATATATCACAAGGGATCTCTTGTACTTTCATCCTGTTCTTCACCTGACAGGGGACACACGTCTATACTTTAGGTGCTGGTGATCTCCAGTGGAAAACCCAACTCAGAGTTCCTAAACCCCAATATTAGCCAAAAATGCATTTCTTGGAGGATTGTGACAACCCTTGAATACTCCCAAAGGATATGTGTTAGACTTGGCATCTTTTGGCGTGTTTCCCCTGAGTTTTTGCTTTCTGACCTCCCGGTTTTGACTCCTTTGGTCCTGGCTTAGTGTTTCTGCGCACTTTCCTCACTGCTGATCAGTGGTAAAGTGCAAGTGCTCCTGTGGTAAAATGTGTTATGGATTGGTGTTTCCATGATTGGCCTATTTGATTTATGTGTCAGTCCCTAGTAAAGTGCACGGTGTGTGCCAGGGCCTGTAGATCAAATGCTGTTGGTGGGCTGCAGAACTAGATTGTGCCACCCACACAAACAACCGGTAAATGTGACTCTGGCCTGCCATTGCAGAGCCTGTGCGCAGTCTGGTACTGCCATGTCGACTTGGCAAGTGCTCTCACTTGCCAGGCCCTAACCTTCCCTTTTCTTACATGTCAGCCACCCCTAAGGTAGGCCCAAGGTACCCCTGTGGGCAGGGTGCAATGTATGTGGAAGGTAGGACATGCCCTGGTGTGTGTGGCATGTCCTGATAGTGAATTACTGCCAATTTCGTTTTTCACTATTGCAAGGCTATCTGTTCCCCGTAGGACAGAACGGGAAGTTTGTTTATAACATCTTATAAACATAACTGTCCCTGGGAACTAGGTGGGAAAATAAAGTTTAGTATGCCTGAACTCAGAATCTAAAGAGGCATCTTTTAGTGAAGGTGATTTGTAGGTCTCAACTGGCGTTAGCAGCGCGCATGCGCTGCCCTCGCCATGCGAGTGCCTTTTAGAATCAATACAGTTGCGGAAGATACTTTAAGCCGTTCCCTTGTTTTCAATTGGCACGCGTCATCGTTTATGTTAAATGCTGGCGCGTGATTGAAAACTGGGCTTTGGGGTTACCACCTTGTCCACTTTTAGGACCGCCCATCCGGACAGGCCGACGCCATCTTGGTTTGCTATGACATATTGTTCATGGGCTTACATCGTGCTCGCACACACAGAGGTTGAAAGATTATCATCACACCGGGTGGAGTCCGAGGCTCGGCTTGTTCTTTCCACTTCCATTCCTAGGAAGCTCGGAAGGTCAGAGGTCGCCTGCCCGGTGCTCTGCGCAGATTTTTCTATTTCACAGCCGCTGCAAACAGAAAGGACATGTTTTGGTGAACTCTCCCACAGGTAAGCAAACGCCTGCCAGTTTAGACCTCTTGCGCAGCGCTACTTTTATTTTTCCATCTTCGCCGTAGTCGCACATTTGCGGGTAGAGATGGTACTTAATAATTATTTAATTCCTTTATCTGTTTCCGAACTTCGTGTCTGTCACTGCTAAGCAGAGCATGTACTTGAGTAGTTTAGAGCTTCCATCACACCGGGTGGAGTCCAAGGCTCGGCTTGTGTTTTTTGGTCACGGCGCCTGCAGCCAAAACAGAGCAGGCTGCCTACTATGTACACTACAGAGAGACTCCCGCTGAAACGGTGGCATGAGGGAAAACCAAGCACTGGGAGCTGGGAACGAGGCTACACAGAACTTAATTTATAGAGTGCTTGCAGTTGCAGCCTCAGCCGTGAAGCGCTATACAGAACAGGTACGGCTTATGATGCAAGTCTGTGTCACTGGAAGGATGAAATGTCGTACTAGCCCTGCTGGATGCAGTATCACTAATCGGCAGATTAATCAAAGATCTCTGCCACAGGTGCACTGTGATACTGAGCTGCTTCGCTGGCTGGATTACATGGAGGGTCGCACAAACCTGGGCTGTGGGGCAAACATGCTGCCCTTTGCACGCCTTAGCCCTGAGGGGTTGGTGGCATAGACTCCAGTGACTCTCTAAAAGACCCCAGCACTGCAGGTCTGGGACTATGTTTATCTTCACTCCTGAGCCACCTTCTCACTTACCTCACTGTGCTGACGTCACGATCATCTGCAGTCCGGACCGGACCCCGCAGGGTGTTAACCTACTGGGCATCACCCCTGCACGGCATGTGGCGTCGCTCCACCCGTCCTGCTCCGGTCTGCTCCAACCCTCAGTGTAAACATCGCCTGCTAGAGGTGGATCTTCGGAAATTACGGAAGGGGCGTGGCCAGCGAGCATGAGGTCATTAGGGAACACGCAGACGTTTCAAGGACGACCCTCCCCTTTTGCCTTCCTCAGTCATACAATACGTGGCAGCTTTTACACTCCTCGGGCTCTGCAGGTTCCTTTCAGTAGCCTGGCTGTGACGTTATAAACTAAGAATACCTTGTTACAGTGGCCGTTTGTAATGCAATAGGCTGAACACGCTACATTCCAATGACTTGTGATGTCATAGCTCACAACCCTGCATTACACTGGCTTTGTGATGTCAGACTTACAGCGTACAGCCCACTGGCTGTGATGTCATGGGCTTACAGCACTCCCTTCCAATGGTTGTTTGTGATTTGATGAGCTTAGAATGAAACATTCCATCGGCGGCTTGTGATGTCATCAGATTAGAACGCTTAAATGTAATGGCTGTTTGTGATGTCATGAGGGTAGACCGCGTCACTCCAACGGCTGTTTGTGATGTCATGAGCTTAGAACGGTGTATATCACTGGCTGTTTGTGATGTCATTAGCTTTGAACACTTCATTGTAATGCTTGGTTGTGATGTCACGATCTTAACATGCTCCTTTCCGAGCTTAGACCGCTTAATTACCACACCAGTTTGTGATGTCATAAGCTTAGAACGATGCCCTCCATTGCTGTTGGAGATGTCAGAGTGGTGTATTGTACCGGCAGTGGGATATTACCCAGACGAAACGTTGCATTACATCGTTTGTGACTTCATAGCGGCGCTCACGCAACTTTCACAGCGTGTAAGGTCAGAGAGAACAATACACTGTACTGACTATTTTTGATGTCAGTTGGGGCGTATACATCCAACAAACAGCTAAGGATGGCAAGAGAAAGGGCAATCACCATGCACCTCACTAGGGACACATGCTTAAATCTGGGGCTCTCCATTACTACGGGCTCCCTGTGATGCACCAGGACTACAAGACCCAAGAGTAAGCCAGTACTCAGCGCGGCATGGCTAAACACTTATAAGGTCCCAAAGGCGAGACATATTGGCTATGCCAATGCGTGTCTTATATGGTATTTGTCAGAACATCGCATGGTAAATATTTGCTAATAGAATGCAGTAATAGCGGTACAATGCACAGGCACACATTCCAAGTGATCCACGTCCATCCTTGTACAACAGTGTGCAGTAACAACATCGATTCATATTGAATGTTCATCAAAAGACTGTGCAAACACCAGTCCAATGTAGAGGACGGCACACATTTCACTAGTTTATTTTGAATCAAAGTGTTGTAATAACAGTACTCTACATGCTATGGGCACATTACTCCGTTGTGTGGTTACACTAGTACAATGCACAGGAGTGGCTCTACACAGATGCTGGGCGGGAGGACTCTGACCCCCTGCCCACCTTCCCTGGACTACATCTTCCAGAACACAAAGAACTGGCTGAATGAGATATCTGGACTATGTATCCGAGCATGCCCGAGACTCTATATACCAGAACTCAAAGGATGAATTGATGAATCGAGAAACGGATGAGCTCACCCCTCCCCTGACATGAAACAGCTTGATATCTGTGGCACTACATATCCCAGAATACACTGTGTTTCACCCAGTAAAGTCAATCTACATAATACAGCATCCTAGTGCCTGCAGTTTCAGTCCTGTAGTGGGCCGCAAGTCGACGAACAGCGCAAGCGGTTCATGGCAAGCAACGGCGATATGTCTGTCAGATTATTTATATGATGTGTGCATGTATGTGTATCTGTCTTGGTTTCTTTCTGTGTCCACTTGTGCCTGTATGTGCTTGAAAATGTCTCGGTTTGTGTAGCCATCATTACATATGCATGCGTCGGTTTGCGCATGCTTGCGTTGTCTGTATGTCTCGCTGCCAGTAACTGGGTGTGTGTTTCTGTTTATGTGTCTGCGTCCACATGATTCCATGTGTCTGTCCATTTCCTGGTCTGTCAGGGTATGCATTTATGTGTCTGAGAGTACGGGCCTTCCATGGATAATTCTGTGCGAGGCTCTGATTTGTGTCTGTGTAGTTGTCTGTATGTGTATGGGAGTGCTTAAGATTACTGTAGCATTTGCATAGTGGTTTCCTGTTTGTGAGCCCGACTGTGAAAGTATGTGTGGGTATATTATAATTTGTTGAGTTTATGCATCTGTATGTCTGCGTCTGACTTTAGGTATGTGTCTTTTAGGTGTTTATCTGTTTGTGTTACATGCCAGAGAGCCAAGAAACAGCTGACAAATTCTGGAAATAAAGGCTGGTCAGCCTGGCAAACTGTAAAAGAGGTGTGTGTGGGCCTTAACCCAAATGCATATCTCGAGCTGGACATTATGATCGCTGTGTCTTATCCTTGGATGCAATCATGTTAATTGCCCTACTAACATTCTGCAATGATCAAGCTTTGTACCGATAGGCGCAGAGAAGTTATGAAAATAAGGAATAGCATTAATGAAAAGGGAAGTGATTACATGAGGCGCGAGCTCGACTCGCTCGGCCCTATCTTCTGCACCCTCAATTTTAAGCAGGGGCAGCTCCTCCGCAATGGCGAAGCAGCATCGCACCACCGGCTCAGAGCCAGCAGCAAAAAAAATAAAACGATATTTCATTATTGTTTTATTTTTAAGCGGCTTGCTCAGCCAGCGTGTGCAAGGAGGGCGTGGCCGAGGCATGGGAGTGGGGAGGAGTGCTTTATGTACTCCCTAAGTCCTCATGTGTGTTTGACCGGCCGTCTCAGGCCGACTAAAACACACATGGGCACTTAGTTTTCTCGAAGCCGGCTGTATTGAACAGCTGAGTAAGAGAAACCCCACAGACTCCCTGAGTGGAGCCTCTTTTCAGCCCTCTCAGACCAATCCCGCTCTGCTCTGGAGTGTGGGGATTGGACAGGGAGTCTGAGACGTAGTCCCAGTGTCTGCTGGGACAAGGAAGACCCAGCACCAAGGCATGACGTAGGAGGCAGCCTGCAGCAGGTACGTTGAACTTTTTAAAAACATTTTTATTATTATTAAAATCCCTCATCCCCCCTACCCCGCACCCCTTCCCGCGCTCCCCTCCGCTCCCCTCCCCCCACCACTTTTTAGGTCTCGCCTGAGCCACCGCATGCGCTGCTCTGGCGAGACATTTAGTGAGTGGGCTTTTAAAAGTCCGACCACAGCTTTGTGTGGCATACAGTGTGCGGTTACGCGCACAGGCACGAGCAGAGGCGCCATCTGGCTTTCCTCTCACTCGCCCAAGCGCGCGCGCCTCGCTTCAATGCCCCTCCCCTCCCCCACCACAGAGCTCGTTTCGCAGCTTGTTTGTTTCTTCATTTTAATTTTCTTGAAGAGCCCTGCTGCTGCCATTTGCTGCCAGGCCACTCGACATTCCAAAATCTGCCTTTGTGCACCTCTTTCGTCCTCATTCACTCTGTTGCTTCCCCACCTGCCCCCCATCTAACCTCCATTGCTACTGCACCCACACAGTTCTTCAAATAATACTTTTTGGGGGGGAGGTTCCTGGCGCTGCCATTTGCTCTTAGGTATTTTCACATTACAGTAAGCTTTTTCCTTCTAGTAAAATTTGAGGATTTTTTTGTTTTTTCTTCACCAGTCTAAGTTGTGAGTGAAAAGTCATGCGCATTGAGTCCTATTAGCTTTACCAGTGCTTGTCGGCGTGTCCTCGATACGGTTTGTGTGGCGAAGGTCACGGGAGAATAGCTGTTCTGTAAAACTGCCGCAGGGCAGAAAATAAAGAGGCATGAGGTTCACCGGGTGATGCGAAGACTTGAGGGTCCGTAGGCAGGCTCGCATTGACGTCAGCAGGCTCAGTCCTGAACCTCCGCTGCAAAATACTCCCTAGCGTAGATTAATGGTAATTGAATCAGAAAGCACTCAGAATCACCAACTAATCATGCCAGTCAGCCAGCTGCTTTGTCAGGATCCCACTTCATCACATATAGTATAGGTCGCGTGCCAGGGCTTCGCTGCACAACAATCAAAGATTATTACTCCTGGCTGAGGAGTGCATTTTAGCCATCTGGTAGCGACGCACATTTTTCCCCTTTTCTTTATATGTTTTTTATTACAAAGGTTTATTTGCAGAATTTGGGAATTTACAGCTAAGCATTGAATTAACCACCACTGCCTCGTATGTGACAGTTGTTTGCAACGCTGTACTTGCGGGAGATTTAATTTTGTGTATTTATCGCTTTTGTTTCTCAAGTATCAAAGCTTCGCATTGTGCAGTTCATTTCAGTTTTCCGTGTTGTTAATTTGACTGTTCGTGCCCTCATAAGTCATTTCCGTGGGGTAAAAAGGCTTGAATGGCAGTGTCTGCAAATGTACATTATCTTCTTTCCCATGCCTCTCTTGAGTGTATCTAGAATATGTGGCTTTTGGTAACTCACAACACGTATGGAAATGGCGGCTCTTTAAAGCTTTGGGATTACATCAATTTCTACAGCCAGTAAGGGTAGTTATCACGTTTTGTTTTGTTCTCCTACGTCTATATAACATGAACATTCAAGCTTGATTGCACACAAACAGCCATGCTTGGTTGCACTTACTTACAGAAGTCAATGGCACCGATGTTGCAGTTGACTTTGGGATGTCCCTTAAAGATCAGCCACGTGCAGCGGATTTAGAGTAGCAAGGGATCTGCAGACTGCTCTGAGGCCGTAGCCAGGGCTTTAAGTGGGATGAAAAAATTGGGGGGTCTCTCAAAGGGGCGTGGCCAATGTATTTTAGGGCGTGGAATAAAACACGTAAGCTTAAAATCCCTGTGCTTAGCATAGAGTGCCGCCTGACTTGTATTTTGCTGATACTCTCATTGCATCCAGATATATGATACAACAAGTAACATCATACTTACAAGAAGTCAAGACTATTGGCTTTGTCAATGATTGTTAGTTGCAAAAGATAAATAAGCAGCAACTATGGCTATTATATAATATTGAAAATGCTTCCACTTAAAGCCCTGGTGACACCACGACAATGCTGCTGCTCCTGAGTTTAAAAAAGAGAAGGGAAATCCAGAGGGAGCATGACTCTCTTTAAAGGATTTCCCTTCCCCTATAAGGCTCACCTGGCATGACGTCATGCCGTAACTTCTCCAGAAGTGAGCAGTGTGAGCACGCGCACATCGATGTGCCTGCTGTCACTGCAGTCCGGAAATAAACGGACCGCCTGTGCCAGGGCACAAAACAGAGCCCGACAGAGACCCGTTTCGAAGCCCCCTTAAAACAAGCATTGGCATTGCCAATAGGTGTCGCATTTAGGACCTTATAAGTGTTTAGCCATGCAACGGTTGGTGTTGTTGCACCAAGGATATTCTGCTGCATAACTAAATACTTATAAGGTCCCAAAAGCGAGACCTATTGGCTATGCCAATGCTTGTTGTATTGGTGATTTGTACAGGTAGCGTAACAATGGTACACGTGCATATAGCAGATTGCTGAACATACAATATAATTGAAGCGCATTTACGACTTTTTAATGATATAGTGTTCTAAAACAACGTCCAATAAAACAAGCAAAACAAAATTCGTCTGTAACTAGAAATAATCAATAACTAAGGTGTGCTTCCACTAGTCCTCGTTCAGAAATGCAGGTGTCACCTAGAGGTGGGATGAGCCAGCCACTGAACGCTTGAGCCTGGCTCACTCCGGGGTCCCCGAGCCCAAAAAAGAACCGGGCATGAGGCGATGTGGCCTAGTAAATACAGATGCCGACCATACAAGGGGAACCAGATACGAATCCCAGAAAACCTCTCGGAGCCGAAAACAAAGGTGTAATGCAGTGCGTGTCTGGGTGAAAGTGATGTTATGTTCTAGGGCAAGGTTTGTGTATGTAGCAACACTGCCCAAAAAGTAGATTCTTCAAATCACACCAACCCTCCTTTACCTCATCCTGCAAGAAGTATAGACAAAGTATTAACCTTTGATGTCCCCTGCTTCGCCAAAGTGTAGGATCCTAGGCAAAAAAACGATTTCACTGAGCCTTATTTCTGTTCATTATAAACAGGTGACCAGCTTCAAATACACGAGTTCAGAACGTGCACTTTAAAAAAAAAACCCTCATGTTTAACTGCCGATAATGCTATAGTGTTGCTTCATGTAGAACAGGAATCTAGGCCACGTTCATGTAAAACCACTGGAATCATTCAATTCCGCGGCTATTGTGTTTGGTATATAAGTATGGATTTGCTACAAAATCCATTACCTCCTACATAATTAGCAGATTTTATTCCCCAAAAATCTTTCGCGCTCAAACATTACAGTTAATAAAAACGCGGCGAGTGACGGATATATTGTGCAGTGAAAGCCCCCTTGCAAAAATATACTGTTCACTTTTAAGTTGGCTGCTATTCCATTTGAGAGTTACCGCCGGCCACAGCTTGCAGTGCATGTGCGCGAGTGGTGCGCGCGCAGCAGTAATCACGCCATATGGCGCCTCTGCTCAAGCACACGCCTCTGCACATGCACTGCAAGCTGTAGCCGGCGGCAGCATTTTTTGAAGCCCTCACTTTAAGTCTCGCCAGACCAGCGCAAGCGCTGAGTCAGGCGAGACCTAAAAACTGCCCGTGCTCAGCACCAGTGAGACCCGGCACACTTAAAGGCAAAAGCCCCAGCTGTAGCTCAGTTTCATATTGGAGTTTTGTCAGCCTCTGCTGCTTACAGCGTTGTGAGTGGTCGTGATATTCTTTAAGGTTATACAAGCTTGGGTTGGGGTAGGAGTAGTTCATTCATCCAGGTAATGTACTGATGGGCGGCTACTCTTCTTTCTAGATACACAGCCAATATGTTTACTGATTTTCATCAAATCTTTAGAAGTTCAAGTATCTGCTGCTGGAAGGTGGTGTCCCAACCACATGTGCCAGCCATCTGGTGCTTTGTGATCAATTCATCGGGCTCTTCATTGTACTATCCAGTGTTGTTGGTAAGTGCATGAATCCCTCAGGATGACGTGAAACAGTTGTTGGGACTCCGGGACTTTTCCGTAGCCTTTCGAAGATTTAATGAAAATCATCATGCGGTGCAGCTGTTTATTAAAGAGGGTCATGCTGTCGGAAACAGCCAGTGTCTGGGAATCCCACCACCATCCACCTAGAGCTAGGCATGGTGGTCTGCCATAATTTGGTTTTCTACTGCATTTTTTTAAATTGTTTTGAAGTATTTTTATTGTAATTGTTCTTCTAATAAGGCGGTACAAAAGGGGGTGGTGATGGACGGAGCATCAGAACCAATCAAACACTCACACCCAGTCAACAGATCTGGGTTTGATCCATCACCGTTCTTTAGCCCACTCTGCCACCCCAGTTCAGACATGGCCATATGCAAATCAGTCGGACCCTGTGCCTCATGGGAACAGTCCAGCCCGAACTGCCAAGCCATACCTTCCCTGGACCGGAAACAAGCTTCCTAGGACCGGTTTCTGGCATTTCAGCCGTCTTCAGCCAGGCTTGCTTGAATCCAGTGGAGTTAACTAGAGTTGATGACACAAGCAGAATAGAAGGACAAGCAATAGTGAGGACGGAAGAATTATATAGCTAACAAAATTGATACCACAAACAAGATGGCCTATGCTAACAGAAATTATTTCAGATTTTCACAAACGGCCCTTTTAGCATATGCTGAAGACATTTTCTTATGCTTTCAAAGGAATATGAAAACAAGCATTGGCATAGCCAATGGGTCTCGCCTTTGGGACCTTATAAGTGTTTAGCCATGCAACAGTTGATGTTGTTGCACCAAGGATATTGTGCTGGAAAACTAAAAAAAGCGAGACCTATTGGCTATGCCAATGCTTGTTAAATTTACAGCACGTGTACAGCGCTTTATCAAGGTGGGTGGAATACACTAGTCAGGTGTACAACTTGCTAATGAACTTTCCGGCGCTGTCCACAAGGGGGCAATGGCTGACACACAAAAACGGCTTCAGTATGTAAAGTTCTGTTGGAGTCATGGAGAAAGAACTTGGTTTTGTGGGAGGGTAATTATGTGGGAAGGCGTTATATGGTTTTATTGCTCTTCATTCTCTTTTGCAACTCGGGCTGTGTGATTAGGACAGCCCCGTGGGTATACTGCATGTTACTGCGTGCAGCCTGTGGGTCAGTTTTCAACCGTTACATCAATCACCCTTTATTCAGGATAGCTTGGCGCGTTATTTACAAAATGTGGGTGTGCGTGTAAAGGGAACACTACAGGTTTAATATTGTGTTTGATAGCTGTCACTCGTAGCAGAGTTTAAAAAGTCGCTTTATAGTGCAGTATGAGCATGGTCCCCTATTAATGCAATAAACATTTATATTTACACCTCTCACTCACTGCATGTACATGTGACCTATTTATGCCAAGGTGTTTCCTCTATGTGTGCCTAGGAGTTAATGTGTAAAGGCAGCGGATGTGATCGTGCATTTCCCCGATGATGTTGGAGTCTTCGTAGTGCTAGGAGTGATTGGTGCACATTGTGCAGGAGAAATACTAAATGCTTTCATCAGTCAGCGTGACCCCCCATCGGTGCATGTACAACATGCAACTCTCCTCAGAGACCTGCAGCTCTCATCTGTGCATGTACAACATGCAGCTCTCTGCAGGGATGTGCAGCGCCCATCGGTGCATGTACAACATGCAGCTCTACTCAGTGACCTGCAGCTCTCATCGGACATGTACAAATGCAGCTCTCCTCAGGTAAGCCATGCTACTTTCATTGGTGCATGTACAACATGCAGCTCACCTCTGGGACATGCAACCCTCACTGGAGACTTAGAACACACAGCTCTCCTCAGGGACATGCAAGGCATGCACTTAATTACTGAGTTAAAGTTTAACATAAATGCAATATACAGCCCAGTAGCATCCAAAACAAAGTTACCCATAATAGAAAGTAGTTTACAAATTGTTAATTTGTCATTGGAAGTTCTGATGATTCGGGTTTTCATCAGGATAGTGTAAACTGATGACAGCCAACAAAACCACCTAATACAGGTGGCCTTTCTGGAGAGCTGTCATCGGGGCCATGCGCTGACCAAGCTCCCTGAAGCTTCAGGTCTGATGCGAGACCAAGCCCAGGCATTAACCTTGGGGCATGATCCGGCAGAGGCTGTCTGTCAAGGAGGGCTCTCCGCTGCCATGGGCAGGCTAGGCTCCCTGCAGGAAGTCAGAGTTAGGCGGCCTTCCTGGAGGCCTCAGGGACATGCAGTTCTTCTCAGGGACATGCAGCTCTCATCAGTGCATGTACGCCATGCAGCTCTCCTCAGAGACATGTAGTTCCATTCGGTGCATGAACAACATGCAGCTCTCCTCAGGGACGTGCAGCTCTCATCGGTGCATGTACAACATGCAGCTCTCCCTAGAGAGCAGACTGACCTCCTGGTCTACGCCCCGGTCCAGGTGACCCTTCTGGACCACCCAGGTGAAATAGGCAGAATACTGGGCCCATGCGACCACCCTAGGGGGTTCCTACTGGTGCCGGCCATGATGGTGGCCTGCCTTAAGTGAGGTCGATTCCCAGACCAGCAATAAGCAGTTCTTTATGTTGCTATGGAAATGCTCCATTTAGCCAATCGTATTGAGCCTTCCTGGACCGCCGTCCCAGGGCCTGGTCCCGTTCATGGCATTCTTGGAGGTCTCTCGTTGCCTCGTGCTATGCTCACCTGACCTCTTGTGCCCCTTCCGGTGAACCTGGGCAGGGCTCTCGCCTCTCTAGCCAGGCTCTGGCGCCTTTCAGAAGGGCTCTCTCTGGTGCCCTCAACAAGCCTCCCCAGCCAGGCCAGGCCGCACTGATTGATGGCTGGGGCCTGTTACATCTGCCTGGGTAAACAATACCGACTGCATAGCAAGACGAGCTGGGAAGAGATAAGGTCGGCCGCTTGGGAGGGAGGGACATATGGAAAGAGAGGGAGAGAGGAAGTGTTGCGATCTGGGCTGAACACAAACAAATAAAGCAGGGCCATAAAAGCAGCAGGGCCATAAAAGCAGCAGGGCCCTGCAGTCCGAGCTCGGCGGAGGGAGAGGGGAAGAAATGCCCGAGGCAGTAATGAGAAGACTCACCCAGCCCCCTTTCCACCTCACCCCAATCAAACCGGTCCTGGGAACCTTAACACCTGCGCGCCCTCCCCCACCCAGCGCCATCTAAGTGTGATAAACTGGGACCTTTTATTGCAGTTTTATTGCAGGTGGCGGCGGAATGGGCCAGGAGGGGCCATCTGCCAGGCGGCACCGCCCCAGGTACATTGTTGGGTCCTTCTCTGGCGTGCATGGGACCTTTATGACAGGGAGCAGGGGCAAGGCAGGAATCTGCCAAACCGAGGGGGGGAGGGGGTGTGGGCAGACCGTCCAGAACTGCAGGCAAAGGCTGGGGTGAGGCAGATAGATGTGCTTGGGAACTCACGGGACCTGGGTCCCAAGTCAAGAGAATGTGGGTCAAAGTCAGAGTGAATGCGTGAATAAAAAACATGAGTCTCATGCACTAAGACAGGGTGAGAGCAGCCGGGAGGCGTCAGAAGTGTGGCAACGTGGACAGAAATGTAGGAGTGGATCTCAGGGATACCGAGAGGGAAGGGACGAGCCAGGCAAAAGAAGGGGCTACAAGAAACAGAGCTGACGGGGAGAGGATAGAAAGTGGGAGGGAAGAGAGAGTGGAGGGGAACTACAGAGATACAGAGGGACAGTGACAGAGAGAAACTGGTGCAAGAGAGAACACAGGCAGAACAGAAGTCTGGAGGGAGACAGGAAGAAAACAAGTGCGCGCGCCTCCGGGACCTGGGCCCAAAATCAAGAGAATGTGGGTCAAAGTCAGAGTGAATGCATGAATAAAAAAACAGGAGTCTCATGCACTAAGACAGGGCAAGGGAAGCCGGGCGGCATCAGAAGTGTGGCGACGTGGACAGAAATGTAGGAGTGGGTCTCAGGCATACCGAGAAGGAAGGGACGAGCCAGGCAAAGGAAGGGCTGCGCTGAGAATGTTGGAAAAAAAACCTCAAGTAATATCGTGCAAAGCTTGTGAAAGCTTAATTAAATAAATATAACATCCTGGGAAGCGTGTGCTCTGAGCATCCCCTACATGTTTTAACAAGCGCGCGCGCCTCGCGCTGCAAGTAAAAAAAAAAAAAAAAAAAGAGGCACGTCTGGCAGTGGTGTGCGATGTGCGTGCACCATGGCAAGAGTGGAAAGCCAGATGGCGCCACTGCTCGTCATTGTGTGCCTAACCGCACGCTCTATGCCAGACAAAAAGCTGTGGTCAGGCTTTTTAAAGCCCACTCGCTAAATGTCTCGCCAGAGCAGCGCATGCGCTGGCTCAGACGAGACCTAAATATCAGTTATATCTATCTGCATCATTTCATTAATTTCCTGATCATTTGCTAGTCGGGCATTTACATTCTTAACATTTCATTTAGTCGGTATATACGAGGTACAAGTAGAAACACAAAGGGAACAAAGCATTGGGCCACATTGAATACATAGGCAACAAGTGAAAAGAATAGCAAGAATTTTTCATAGGACTGACAGTAATTTCCAGCCCCATACAGTAAACATGTTCCATAGCCATCCAGTCAAAGTCCAAGTCCCTGAATCCTGGTGGACTTCAGTGGCTATTTTGTGCATCTTGGAAATTGCATCAAAAACAGAAGGGGCGTGGTCAGGCATGTGTACACAGCAGCTGCTCCCAATAATGTGACATGCTCCACCACGGTCGGCTAGGATCACATCAAGTACCATCCTATTTTGGAGCGCCACAATTCTCGCAATTTGTAGTTCTTTTGCTACAAACTCTATCAGCACTTGGTTTCTTCTCCTTAGGCATATTTATTTCGTCAACAAACAACAAAACAGATGGTGCCCTAAGGTCCTGGGCAGGCGTTGATCTCTTCATTAACATTGAGACGAGTAGTCACAAAAAGACTACCCCCCTTTGAAGTCAGTCTTTAACCACCCAGCACAGTGGCTCAAACAGTCTTTTTCAGCAACAAAGTGTCTTTCTTCCTGGGTCGCAGCTGATATCGGGAAGTACGAGGATTGTGTGGTCCGGGAAGACTTTCTCAGATTCTTCAGGTGTCGCAGGTCGTCCTTTCTCTGTAACCAGGATGTCTCGGTGATCTGCCAACACAGCTGGGCACACTAGGTCTTGCAACACTTTTCGGCAGTGTGTCACATGGACCCAGTTTTTACGGTTCGTCACTGGAACTGCAGTCCTGGTAGCCAGTAGTACCTGCTCCGGTGCTTGCCACCTCGGTGCTAGGGAACTGGCTCTCTGGAAGGACTTAGTCTCCATGGCGCAAGCAGTGGCCCTCACTTTGCGACCTGTCTGGAAGAGTCTCCCGAACCTGTTGATAAATAGAAGACAAACTGTCAGTCAACTGAGACAAATAGTCATTCATCAATACATAGGGTACATCATGTATAGGGCGTGGCTTGAGAGTCCCCCAAATATTCATTGGCTTTCCAAAAACCACCGCATACAGTGTGAAACCAGATCGTGTATGTGGTATCGATCTAATGGATAGCAATGCTAAAGGGAGTGCATCAGGCCATTTCAAAGATGTGGAAGCCTGTATTTTAGCCAATTTTAGTTTTGGAGTAAAATTGTAACGTTCCACTAGCCCTGCTGATTGTGGGTGAAAAGCAGCATGATACTTCTGCCTAATTCCCTTTCATGAGATACTCAACAACTTGCCCAATGAAATGGGGTCCGTTGTCACTCCACAAAACTCAACAAATGCTGAATCGGGGAAAGAACTCCTTTAGGAGCACCTTTGCTGTAGTAAGAGCTGTATTATCTTTCGTAGCGTATGCCTCCACCCATTTATTAAAGGCACAAACTACTACCAGAACATGCTTCAGGTTGTTACAGCACTCAAGCTGGATATAATCCATTTGCAGGACCTCAAAAGGTGTAGTAGGTATTGCGAACCTTCTTGTTGGAGTTCGTGTTCCCTTTCCAGGATTATACTGGAGACAGATCAGACAGGACTGGGCTATTTTCTTAGCCGTACTGACAATCTCTGGATGATCCCAAACTTGCATAAGTTGCTTTGCTATTGAGGAGGCTCCAACATGTGCTGGCCCATGTGCCATGTGAATCATAGGGTGTAAATAGGCTGTGAGTAACTTCCATTTTGTCATTTCTTTATTCCTCCAACAGCCCTCATCATCCAATGTTCCCTCCTTAGACCATTGGTCTAATTCATCAATAGAGACATATTGTTGCATATCCAACACCTCTTGCCTGGCATCATGCCAACATTCAGCCTGCGATTTAACTACATTCATAGATGTGGTACTACGCTGCATTGCGGTCTCTCGAGCTGTGTAATCCGCAAAGGCATTGCCTGCTCCTATTTTATCGGTCACTTTCTTGTGGGCGCTACATTTAACAATTGCCACTTTCTTAGGATAGGCCAAGGCAGTAAGGAGATTATGTACTAATTCCCCATGCACTATTTGTGTCCCATGTGAAGCAGTGGTGGTGCGTCCATTGGGGGCGTTGGGGCGTTGCCCCCCCCACCCCCGCCCGCGCCCCCACCGTAAACTCTTAGTTTATTTAAATTGAGTTCAGCTGCAGCGGCTCAGAGGGAGAACTGACAATCATGACTGTCAGTCAGCATGACGTCGGACCGCCCACCCCCTTCAGAGTCTGAAGGGGGTGGGCGGTCTGGCGTCATGTTGACTGACAGTCATGATTGTCAGGGGCAGGCAGCAGTCATGCGCACTGGTGCCTGCTCAGGCTGGCGCATGCCCATTAGGAGAGCGAACCTCGGTCTCCTAATGGGCAGGCGGGCAAAGCATAACACTGCCCTGGCCTGCTCTAAGCCAATCCTGGTGCTGCTACAGCGCCAGGATTGGCTGAGAGGGGTTTGCTAGTACTTCCCAGCAGTGATGCGGCTGTTCCACAGTTGGCGCCAGAACGGACCCGAGGCCGGCGGCGCGGACCTGGTCAGGTAGGAATCGGATTGATTTTATTTTAAAACTCCCTCCCCCGGCCCCCGGCCCCCTCCCCCGCGCGACACCCCCTCTTCTCCCCTCGCGAGCCGCGACTGGCAAGGGGCTTGTAAATTTGCCCCAAAATATGCAATTTCGATGCGATTACACATCATATGAGCATGACTATCACTTGTGGTATTATTGCACGAGCCCTTTGTTTGAGTCTGGTTTTACTGTGTGCTAGCATTTTACACGAAGCCAGGCTATGATGTTCTAGTTGACCTTGGTTTATGTGAATACCTATGTGTGTTTGAGCTCTACCCGCCCTTTTGTGGCCCCGATTAGATTGGAGGTGCTGTGCTTGCTTCAACACCCCAACGCAAATATATTTTGGTCCGGAAAGTTGAGCAATGCTGCCTTGTACACTGATTTGCACCGGTGAACGAGAGAGATGCTTTAGGGTTCGACCTTTGTGTTGCTGGTGATAGTGTAAGGTCACTTTCCTAGTCAGTATGCAGTTTATTGGGTTACGCGTTCGCCACACACGTCTGTGTACAACTTCTGAGTTACAGATTAGCATAAAATGCCATCGAGTTAAGGCAGCTGCTGCACAGATGAGGATATATATGCACGAAGGAGCACGTTCTATCTAAATCCTAGACTCGTCCTGGCGGAGCTGAGCAGTCGCGCGCTCTTCCGCTAGTTAGACAGCAATGCCCATTGTTTGAAAGTCGGGTACATAATGGCATTTATTTACATGCGCAGCCATAAAGATAAGCCCCAGCTATCCTCCCAGCCCCGAATCCTGAACCTCGTCACCCCGGCATTTACAGGAAGGCTCCTCGGCTCAGGTAGTAAGGAGATTGTTAAGGGAAATAACTTGTGTTTTACCCAATATTGCACGCAACAATAAACTTTATTGAAATTGAGATGGGGAAAGAGGCTGCGTTCAAAGCACACATTTCTGCTTGGCATAGTTTATAATCGTGGGGGTTTCACCAAGTTAGTGTTCCTTTTATCTGCACTGGATATGAAAAATGTCCTGTGCGCCATGTGGCTTTTTAACTGTAATTATGGCGGCCGCACCTTTCGCAACGCTTGATGTTTAACGTTCATTCTTGTTTTGTGGGCACTAGATATGGAAAATGTCCTGTGCGCGATGTTTTACTTTAGTGCTAGTGTCACACGCGCTTTATTTGTTAATATGGCGGTTGTGCAAGGGGGAGTGAGTTGCTGGCTACTCTACTTTCTATTACCTTCTGTGTGGGGCCAAAGCTTGACTTCCTGATCACAATGGCTTTGCTTTTCCTTTGTCACTTTATTTTGCACTTTTTACAAAGAGAGGAACAGAGAGAGATGGAGCTAAGCAGAGGCAGAATGAGAGAGTGTGGCAGAAAGAGAGAGGGGCATAACGGGTATGTTGAGCTAGAGAGAGAAAAAGAGGGACATAGGAAGTAAGACAGATATAGGTATGAGCATGCGTACACAGTTATCTCTACTATAATCAGACACTGAAACAGACCATTGAATGTTGGAATGTAAAATCTTGTCCCACTTTGGGGTAACTTAAAATTGTCTGCTCCAGGAATTTTTAAATATGATAGAATGTTAATTTGCTTTGGCAAGTCATGCATTGTAGACTGCACTTAACACACATGAAATGACACATGGGAGGCCTGCTTTGGCAGTGAATTGGATCTGGAATTTCGGAGTTTGGGTTGCATGGTCAATATTTGTGTGTCACTTTCATAGGTATTTAGACTGTGTTTCTGTTTTATACTGTTTCTGCCTACATATTGAGCCACAGTTTTGGTTGATTTTGATTGCAGTGGCTCAGTTTATTTGGTGATTCACAATTCCAATCATGGGTAAAACATGGCTTGTTGAACATAGATGAGATGTACTTGAAAATAATTGTTGGATTGCAGTTCAGGTTTTCAATTTGACAAATCTTTTACTTCTTACCACCGAAATATGAGTGTCTTCCTGGTCGAGGACCACACTGATTTTTCTCTTATCTGTCTTGTATCAAGACCCTGCTGGACTATGGGATGAAAGAAAGCTTGAATAAGCAGCTACCTATGTTATTTAACATCTCTTTATTAATGTAATAACTGCACTTTCACAATTGCTTTACTAACCTTCCTGCTTTCTCAAATTTGCTTGAAAATGCACCATTTGTCCACTCGTTTTTTCAAACTTTTCTCGGGGGGGAGATCCCCCAGAACCCCCCTTAGGTTGTTCGGGCTCGCACGCTCCGCTCGCTCGCTGCGGTGCAGTATGCCAATAATTTTACGCCCCACCACTTTCAAATGTCACCAGCCGCCACTGATGTGAAGTGAGAAAGTCTCTTTCTTTCCAAAGCTGCCTGAAGTCATATGCCACGCCAAAGACGTATTGGCTATCAATGTAAATGTTAACAAGCAAATCTGTACTAAGCTCACATGCTCTTGTCAGTGCTATCAATTCGGCTGCTTGAGCTGACTTCTGTGGGATGCGAGCTGTCTCAAGTACTGTCTGAAGTGTCGTAATGGCATAAGCAGCAGATGTAGTGCCATCAGGCAATTTCAGGCAGGATCCATCAACCCACAATTCCCCATCAACACTAGAAAGAGGTGTATCCTGTAAGTCAACACGACCCTTTGTTTGTTCTTCAGTAAGGGATATACACTCATGTGACTCTTGTGACTGAGACTGAGTAGCTGGAAGTGGCAATAATGTTGCAGGATTCAGAGTCAAACATCTTTTCAACGTGATATGAGGGGCCAAAAGTGTCAGTTCATATCCTGTCAAACGGGCACTAGTCAGATGCTGTGTTTTCGTTTGATTTAGCAAGGCATCGACTGAATGAGGTACTAACACTAATAATCTATGTGACAAGACTATTCCCTCACTCTGACGTATGGACACAGTCGCTGCCGCTTGAAAACAACCAAGCAGCGTGCGGGCGACTGTATCATGGACAGCTGAGAAATATGCACAAGGACTTTGTTTATCACCGTGTGTCTGTGTTAAAACCGAGAGAGCACAACCTTCCCTCTTGTGTACATAGAGTGTGAAAGTCTTAGTGTAGTTTGGAGTTCCTAATACTGGTGCAGAACAAAGCTTGACGAAGCTGTTGGAAAGCCTTCTGACATTCAGTAGTCCATGGGAGAGGCATCGGAGTGTCTTTAGTCAAAAGGGCCAACAAGAGTTTAACAATGTACGAAAAGCTAGGGATCCACTGTCTACAAAACAAAGTAAGGCCAATCAATGCACGAACATCCTTCTGAATATGGGGCACAGGAGTATCTAAAATGGTCTGAATGCGATCTGGTGTAAGTGCACGTTCCTCCTTAGACAGGAGGTGACCTAAATAGGTAACCTGCTGTCTACAAAATTGCAATTTCTTCCGAGAGACTTTGTGATGATGAGAGGCAAGAAATGATAATGACAGTGTTCCTTCTTTACACTGTTCAGGGTTATCGGCAGCCAACAAGATGTCATCGACATATTGAATAAGAGCCACCCCTTTCGGCACAGAAAAAGAATCAAGCTGCCTTTTCAATGCCTGGCTATAAATGCTAGGACTCTCTGTATACCCTTGTGGAGCTCTACAGAATCTGTATGATCTATTATTCAAAGTGAAGCCGAACAAAAAACGACTTTTCAAATCTATGACACTAAAGTGGCAGTAGGAGAAACCATAGTAAGAAGTGTCGTAATGTCAGACCGTGTATTGGGGGACCACAATTTTGTTAACCTCTCGTATATCAATAATGAATCTGTAAATTTTAGTGTCAGTGTCTCTTTTCAAAATAGGAAGAATAGGGCTATTACAAATGTTATAAGGTACTTCTTCCACAACCCCAACCTTGATCAAATCCTGAACAATGTGCGTCAATGCTTCTTCGCCTTCCCAAGATATTTTATATTGGGCAATTGAGGCAATGAAGCACCTTGCTTCACTTGAATATGCACTGGTGGAATAACCATTTGGCCCACATCGGTATCTGATGTAGCCCATAAAGTACTAGATAATGATGTCAAAGCAATATCTTCTTTAAGAAGACAAGACCTCTCAACCATTGGATAATTATCATTTAAAATAACACACACACCTTCTGGGGAACAACGTATTGTAGCACGAAAATGTTTAAGCAAAAATGGACATGCTGCAGTGAATTTATCAAGACTAAATACAAGTGGCTGTGACAGTGGGCTAGATGTAGGTGTCCCATCGAATCTTATCATTGCGCCAGACAGGGGAGCCCTAGGAACCAATTTTTTAGACAGAGCACGAGTAGCTCCTGTATCAACCAGAAACCGAACAGTAGAGCCCAAGACATTTGCATCAACATAAGGACCTTTCTGATCTACTGGGACCTCAACCGGTTCCTTACCCCATCCTAGGCATTCCTATGCGTAATCTGAATCTGCAAGACCAGCGGCCGAATAATCTGACATTTGATATTGATTGTGTCTATCAAAGGTATTAGAATAATTTGGTCCTTGTTCAACTGCCTCAAACCTGGGAAGAGTTCCTATTCCTCCCCTATTTCCTGAATTCCCTGGGCGTCCTCTCATACTTCCAATACCCCGTTGATACTGCTGACCTCGCAAAAGGGTGCACTCAGAACGCCGATGCCCAGTCTCTTTACAATAAACACACTGATCAGAAGACAAAGTTGATCGAGAGAAAAGGGGTACACCAGGGGTATATACTGCATGTCCGCCTCTACCACCACCTCTCAATGGTGGACCATATACTTGAGCCAACATAAC